>NC_139221.1:271709470-272909470 GCF_055691185.1 Crinia signifera
ATCGATTCCTTCCATCATCTATCTATCTATCTATCTATCTATCTGTCTATCTTTTTCCTTCTTTCTCTTTCTTTCTTTCCTTCTATTCTTACTATTATTTTTCTCTTTCCTTTCTTTCTATCTTTTCATATTATCTATCTTTTCCTTCTTTTTTTCTTTCTTTCTTTCTTGCTTTCTTTTTTTTCTTTCTTTCTTTCTTTCTTTCTTTCTTTCTTTCTTTCTTTCTTTCTTTCTTTCTTTCTTTCTTTCTGTCTTTCTTTCTTTCATCTATCTATCTCTCTATCTCTCTATTTATCCATCTATAGTCATATAAGCATCAATAATACAGCGATTTATCAGTTGCTTTTTTCTGCATAATAGTAATGAGCTTTACAATCACACCCACTAGTTTTGCATAGCGGATGTTATGCTGCGTCCAATAAATCAGTTTCTGTACATTGGCAGGCATTAATAAGGGTTTACATGTATAATGCTGTTTGGATGCTGTTTATTTTCTCCTACCACCTTTTAGTAATCAATGGATATTCAACACTTCGTGTCGTGAAACTCTAGGTAAACTTTCGGGGGAGTATTTAGAGCTGGCTGGGCTAGTGTAAATATAAAGTGGAATTTTAATTTTAGTATTTACAAACTACAATAGACTTACAGGAGTTTACTGAACACGATTAATACTTAATTATTAAAGATGGTGGTAAAACTAATTATATTTGGATCAGAAGTTTAACATCAAATCATGTGCAGGGTAAAAATCAGAAAAATAAATATTTGTATTTCATTTTCTGGCTCAGATTGTAACTAATATGCATTTTAAAGCAGGCTGTCTATTGTTCTGTAGTACAGTACTGTATGTCTTTCTATCTGTCTGACTAGCTATTGTTTATCTGCATATTATCTATCTATCTATCTATCTATCTATCTATCTATCTATCTCTATAAATGAATTGTAACCATTATATTCTCATATTCTCCATAGCTGCATATTGCTATTAAAAGTGACATTCTTACTACATTATTACTGTTTGAAACCTATATGTTAAGGGAAAAAGCTGTACATACATTTATTTATCTTTCATCTCACTGATACATAAGCATCTTGCACACATTTGGAATTTATTGGAAATTCTGAAAATGATATTACAGTTTGCACCTGTCTTATTAACTACCTACACTCGTGCACTTTGTGCTCCATATATTATTAGTTGCAAAGAATTAAAACCGTCATAATAAAAACATAAAAAATGTACACACGTAATATATATATATATATATATATATATATATATATATATATATATATATACATACATTCATACATACATACATACATATGATCACATACATATTTTGTGGCACAATAAACATATTTCTATAATGTAAGTTCATCAAACTACATTTAGTGCAATGTCTATGCGACAGTGGTGGTGGTGGTTGGGGGGGGGGGTTATAAAGTCTATCCAATATAAATACATTTCCGTGTGACTAATTATATTTCCTTAAATACGATTATATAATCCGTGAATACTATTAATATTATTGCTAACAAAAAGAATCAATGTTATAATCATCATAATAATCATAATATCTTTATTATAATAAATGTGTTTGCATATATCTCAACCCAATATCACACAGTTACTAATTACATGACATCATTGGAGTAGATATAAAACAGGATAATACTGGCATTACAATGACTAAATTCACTGTTCCTATATTATGTTACATACTTAATGGACGGGTGAGCAACACTAGTTTGCAGCTTAAATCTTAAGGAAATAGAGAAAATCATGCAGTTTCTACTTTTTATCTTAAAGATAAGGTTACATCCTACAGTACATAGCATTCTCCTTTTGGTTCCATTACATCCTACACATATTTCAGTGTATCCCAAAGTCACAGCAGAGGAACAAGTATTGTGGTTTTCAAAAGCTAATTAATGTTTTGACTTGAGATTATTCCTCGGAAACAATTGCTAGTTTGGGTTGTATTGTTCAATCTAATTATATGATATAGATCTGAGCCAAAAGCTGCCAAAGGACCTTCTCATTTAGCGCAGAAAATGAGCTGTGAGTTTTAATTATTGCACTGAATTGGGCATTTATCACAGTGGCGCTTTCTGTAATGTCGCTATGTATCATTGTTCCACGCTTTATGTCAGATGTTCTGTATGCATGCTAAGGAAAAGTAAATAGCCTTAATTGCAATTTTCCATGGATACAGCAATAATTCGTACAACGAATATTCAATGCACAGAATTAATCACAAGATTATATGAATGTGTGTGTGTGTGTGTGTGTGTGTGTGTGTGTGTGTGTGAGAGAGATTACACATATATGTATTTTTGGATGTGTGTGTTTGTTAATGTATGTGTTATGTGTTTTTGGGTAGTGTAATTGTGTGTGCTTTTGTATGTGTGTTTTGTGTACTAGCTGTGGTATAATTGTGTTTGTTTTAATGTGTGTGTGTGTGTGTGTGTGTGTGTGTGTGTGTGTGTGTGTGTGTGTGTGTGTGTGTGTGTGTGTGTGTGTGTGTGTGTGTGTGTGTGTGTGTGTGTGTGTGTGTGTGTGTGTGTGTGTGTGGAAATAATTCTCATCTACAGCCACACGCCCACAGATAATGATTCCATCTCTCTTCAGACACTAAAAGGGATATTGAAAGCTGACTGAGACAGGATGTGACACTTGACCTTCACATTGTACACCCTGGAGGGTTCAGATAGGTTTTAAAATATGACTTATCTCCCCCCTTCCCATCTCCTTGTCTGGTGAGCTAGGACTCCCATCTAGGGACCTCACTGCTTCATTTCCATTAACACAGGAACAGCCACCAAAGTACAAGGGAACTGACTTCCCAGAATTAGTACCCGGCTTCCTCAGATAAAATCCAGGCGTTCCAGGTGAATAATTATTACATTCCACATTCTTGCAGCTTCGCCCAGTGCAATTTCGTGATACAAATTCCCCTCGCAGGCTTTTTGGTTCTTACCAGCATATTAAACTGTGCTGGACTAAACTTTGTAGCGACGGGTTTAAATCATTATATTTCAAGATCGATTGCATTTATTAATAATAAAAAAAATACAAAAAAGAAAGAATGAATGAATGAAAGAAAGAAAGAAATTAGCTGGGTTGGGTTTCTTTATTGTCACATGATGTACAAACTTGTGTGTGTGTGTGTGTGTGTGTGTGTGTGTGTGTGTGTGTGTGTGTATATATATGTATATAGATAGATATGTGTGTGTGTGTGTATGTATATATATATATATATGTGTGTGTGTGTGTGTGTGTGTGTGTAGATAGATAGATAGATAGATAGATAGATATGTCTCTCTGTGTGTGTATATATGTTTATATATATATATATATATGTGTGTGTGTGTGTGTATGTGTAAGTGTAGATATATATATATATACATACATACACACACACACACACTCACAGTAACCAGCGTCGCTCCTATTTTGTGTAAATTACTTCAACACAAAAATATAGGGACAGCAGTTAATATATACCATGTAGGCAGATTGTTAAAAGTACTTGTCGCGTGAGTCTAAAACACATAGAGAAGTCCTAATTTTCTTGTGCAGACAGTTCCCTGAGCTCATTAAAAAGTACATGATTAATCTTACTCCATCTCCAGTAAGAAGATACCCCCTTTCTCCCAATGAAACAAAAAAAAAAAAGGTGCTTAAACTCTCTGAAGTGCCCAAATAATTGTTAAATTGTCTAGGTCAGGCGAAGCAATATAATGACTGGATACAAATCCGTGTACAAATACGCTGTATTTTTACACGAGAGAGAGAGACCCACGCAAGAATTTATCAGAGATTAATAAAATTAATTAATTAATTAATTAATTAATTAGTTTATGTTAAATGTATCAGTGTTATATTTTGTTGAGGTACATTTGTGATAAATAACTATCTCTGGCTTCTATCTATCTATTTATCATCTATCTATCTATCTATCTATCTATCTATCTATCTATCTATCTATCTATCTATCTATCTATCTATATATCTATCTATCTGTCTGTCTGTCTGTCTTGATTTTCTCAAAACCTATTTGAACCCACTAAAGTAAGTTTATCATACAGGAAAAGCTATGTGCTATTATTCTGCAAATGTTCTGCAGCAATTGGGAAGCGTTCATAATTGTCTGTGGCCACCTTAAGAACCCCCATAACGTATTTCTGCACGCTGAAATGGATTTGTATGGGATAGAAGTAGGTACAGCTTACTTCTCAGCATGAAGTGTGAGACAGGTTGGGTTAGCGCAGTCTAGAAAGGTCCTACCTCATTTACCCAGCAGGAGGCAGCTCAGTCCAATTTAAACTGGCAACAATTACCAGCTCTATCTAACACCTTAGCAGCTGATTGCCAAAAACTCCACGCATGACTTGTTATTCATGAAAAGTCACTGGCAGCTTTTGTAGACAAAGGGATCATTGTTCTGTGAATACTTATCTGCAGCATTTTACACTGACGTGCATGTAAACTGCAAAGTCAGTTCGTTTTTATATTACATTTGTACTTCATTTAATATATATATATATATATATATATATATTATAACGATATTTTGCATGATACGCATAGATATGTTTTTCCGAAAAACATTTTAATTAATTATATTTATGTAAGCTCTGTCTAGGAATATATTATTATTATTATAATGTACAGTATATTTACCGATTCGCAAAATAAAAACATCTTCAGCAGCTAGGATGAATTGACGGATACTGATTATGCACAGAAATAAAATGTAATACCAGGCTCTCGTCATTGCAGTTTACAATCTACAGGGATTGCAGAATATTTGATATCCATTTCTAATACTCGTTTTTCCCATTTTAGAAAATAGACTCTTTGAATATAAAGAAGCACGTATATAGTTGGGCATGCAATACCTTAAGCTGTATATTGTGGTAAAATCTACATAACATCAATAGTTGAGTGAAACAAAATAATAATCAAAATATAAATAAAAATATGTGTCGAATTTTAAATGGAAGTATAAAAACAAAATTAAACATTTTTTATGATGAAATAGGAACTACACATTAGAAATGAAGCTGATGCATTTGGAATAATACGGCTTTTTATTTTTTAAATAGTAATAAAGACCACAATAATAATAATAATAATGATAATAATAATAAAAATATTTGGTACTTATATGTTAGTTGGGCATAGGAAAATCACATCCCATCTCATCGCATGGGCCATTTTAAGGGCCTTGCGATGTGATGCGATTTCCTATGTAATTTATTCACTGCTCTCTTAGCCCGGGGGGGGGGGGGGGGGGGGGGGGATTGCATCGCATCGCACCTCCGCAAAATCGCATGCGATCGCATGCGATTTTATAAGGGTATACGATGCCATGACATTAGGTATACAATAATAGCATTGTAAGACATATAATGATGTTTTACGCACCCCCTCACTATCCACGCCACCCCGAAGCGTGGCGAGTTGCGAAAGCGTCCTGCGACCTTTTCATACCCCCACTATCCACTTCGGCGTGGAGTTGACTTTATATAGTGTGGCGAGCGCAGCGAGCCACCGAGCCCGAACCGTGGTGAGCTCACACGGAATACATGTAAAGTAATACGCGTCCCCTGGGGGTATGAAAAGGTTGGAGGATGCGGTCCGCCGCCGCTCGCCACGCTTCGGGGTGGCGTGGATAGTGGGGGGGGGTGCCTAAAACCTCATTGTATGTCATACAATGCTATTATTGTATACCTAATGTTATGGCATCGTACAACCTATAAAATTGCATGCGATCGCATGCGATTTTGTGGGAGGTGCGATGCAATCGCATACGATCCCTCGGGTCTAAGAGAGCAGTGAATAAATTACAAAGGAAAATTGCATCGCATACCCCTTAAAATTGCACATGCGATGCAATGCGATTTTCCTAAGTTACCGTACATATGCTAATTGGGCGCCCAACTAACATATAAGTACCAAATATTTATATAGAACTTTTCTCCTAATAGGACTCAAAATGCTTTACATGTGCACAAAATACAAGATAAGATTAATAGACTTAAGGCCCCCATACATTAGTCCGACTTGTCCTAAGGACAAGTCGGACCTGATTTCACCCTGCAGCTCCCTGGGAGGGGGACACACGATTAGGCACTTGATGTGCCAAGGTTTGCATATGATAATCACATGGATTTATCATATGCGGTCCCCGGGGAGCTGCAGGAGGAGGGAGCCGTGCGGGGTAGTCATCAGCGGGCGGGGGATGCTGGCTAATAGAGAGCCGAGCAGGGGAGGCTGCATAGGGAGCCGGGCAGGTGGAGGGTGACAGCGGGAGCAGCGCGCCGGGCAGGGAGATGACACTGGCAGAGGCGGGAGCCGGGAGGAACACAGATAACTTGAAAAAAAAAAAGCCCATACAGAATGACTAGCAAGTCATTGATTGGCTGAGACCTCTCTCAGCCAATCACTGATTGGCTGAGAGAGGTCTCAGCCAATCAATGGCTTGCTAGTCATCTGTATGGGCTTTTTTTTTTCTTCAAGTTAGTGTGTTCCTCACGGTTCCCGCCGCTGCCCGGCAGCCAGTGTCATCCTCCCTGCCCGGCGCGCTGCTCCCGCTGTCACCCTCCTCCTGCCCAGCTCCCTATGCAGCCTCCCCCTGCTCGGCTCTCTATAGCCGGCATCCCCCGCCCCGCCGCCCGCTGATGACTACCCCGCATGGCTCTGGGGCTGGGCTGCACATAAGATTTAGCAAATCTTATGTGCAGCCCGTCCGACCTCCCGACCCCGATCCGATGCGCACGGGACAGCGCATCGGATCGGACGGGGTGTCTGCAAGTGCGATTTGGGCCGATTTCACGGCCCGACTCATCCGAATTGGGTGAAATCGTGCCCAAATCGCATAGTGTATGGGGGCCTTTAGTATTTGGATTGTATTTTCTAGACAATAAGGGACAATGCTGAAATGCTCTAGGTCTTTTGGAAGCTGGCGTAGTACCTGTGTCACATGTTAAGTAAAAGGACTGCCCTCATACAGGGGATGAAACCATTTTGTGTGTCCAAATAGTTTTTATCCTATCAAAGAACACCAAAGGGACTGTGGGAGTGTGGGCAGGTGCATGTGATGTCACAATGCAATGCTCCTCTGGGAATGTTTTGGATGACCAGGGTATCTTTATGGGACTTATTGGGACCTGCTGAGCCCTAGACAGGTGCCTTTATTGCCTTGTGGAATATCAGCCTCTGCATAGAGGTCTGGTTTTACAATCTACCATGTGCATTTAACTATGTGCACAGGAATCATGCAGTACACCTAAAAAAGCCACTCCACCACTAAGCTACTGGAGTAATCCCAGAGGACTGGAAAACAGCGAATGTAGTCCCACTGCACAAAAGTGGAAGCAAGGAAGAGGTAAGCAACTATCGACCAGTGAGCCTTACATCAGTAGTAGGGAAATTGATGGAAACACTCTTAAAACAAAGAGTTGTAGAATATCTCAAAACCAGCAATTTACAGGATCCAAAAATGCATGGGTTTACTGGGGGAAGATCATGTCAAACAAATCTTATACCCCTTTCAGACAGAAAAATCCCAAAAACCCAGGTATTTCCCGGATACAAAAACCCGGGTACAACTAGGCAGCAAGGGGCTGACCCCCTTTCACACAGGAGCAAAAACCCGGGTATTTCCCGTGTCGACCCCTTTCACACAGAAGCCGGATTTTTCCTGCAAAACTCTGTGTGTCATTAGAAAAGGACAGTTTTAAAGGCACATAGACATGACATCATGAAAAGTGGGAGGTGTCTGGTCACTGCATTGCATTAAACATGGCTGACAAGTTGCAGAACCTGGAGGTCATGAGTGCTCTGTGTGTTTTGCTGCTTACAGCAAATCAGAGCATTATGCAGATGCTTACACTGTGCTACCTGGCACAGTGTTATGCCAGGAGGAGGAAGGCACAATTTTTGGTGGAGAGGGCTTCCACTCGACGCAGGTATTTGCACCGGAGGAGAGCCCTGATTTTGTTCAGTGTTACCTCTATCCTGAAGTCTACAAGTGCCTCAAACCGGTCGTTGTGGGCCAGAGACCGCAGGCATGGAGAAGCTTTCTGGGAGACTGTGGAAGCTTATGCACCTGAGCAGTGGCTGGCACATTTTCGGATGTCACGAGCTACATTCTACTACCTGCTGGAACTGGTCACCCCTGCACTTACAAGGGGATGCACCAATTATCGGAAAACCATCGAGCCATGCAGGAGATTGTGTTGTGGTGGTACGCAACACCAGGGGAATACCGTACCATCTCATGTCTGTTTGGTGTGGGCATTTCATGTCTGTTTGGTGTGGGCATTTCTACGGTGTGTGTTTTAGTGCGGGAAGTGACACAGGCATTGTTGGAGAGCCTTTACAAGCGTTTCATTTGCTTACCACAAGGCAACCGACTGGATGAGACCATAACAGGTTTTCTGCGAAGAGGCTATCCGCAGTGTGCTGGAGCCATCGATGGGACACACATACCCATTATTGCACCCCCAGATAACCCAGCAGATTACCATAACCGTAAAGGTTGGCACTCCATCATCTTGCAGGCTGTGGTGGACCATAAGTATTGGTAAGTAGTACAGTATGCAGTATTTACATTAGTGATATGATTGGGCCGCACTGTATATTGTTAAACACAAATACATTTTCTGTTCAGTTTCACAGATGTCTACATTGGCTGGCCTGGTCGTGCTCATGACTCACGGGTACTTGCCAATTCGGACTTGTTCCAGATCGCGGAGGAGAAGAGAGGTGGCTGGTTGTTCCCTAGAGAGGTAACTTTGTCTATTTTTAAAAATGTGCTCTTTAACCACTACACTTGCCACCTATACAATTCTAATGTTTTTTTTTATACCGTTACAGTGGTCAAAGTTTGTATCCGGGGTGGAGATCCCAGTCCATATTATTGGAGATGCGGCATACCCTTTGAGGCGTTGGCTTATGAAGGGCTTCACGCAACATACCCCACTGTCTCCTGACCAAGTCCACTACACCCACACTCTGAGCTCGGCTCGAATGGTGGTGGAAAACGCCTTTGGAAGACTAAAGGGGCGATGGCGGTGTCTACTGAAGAGGAATGACATTGCCATTACCCTGGTTCCAGATGTGGTGGCAGCTTGCTGCATTCTGCACAATGTGTGTGAGCTACAGAAAGAGAACTTTTTACCTGAGTGGAATGTGGAGGACTATGACCTGGCTGATACCCCTGTCGAATCAGCAGGGTACGAGGGTGAGACAAGTTGTTCCACTGCTGAGGTTATCCGTAACACCCTCACTATTAACTTACAGAGTATGACACAGTAGAAGTAGAAGGACACATTGGTTGGATGTTTGAAAGAACTTGTTTTATTTTTCACAAAATATGTTTTATGCTTGTTAGTTCACTTTTAAATATAAAATGTTTTCAAATATATCTTTAGTGGTCATAAATACCCTTTCAACACTGAAACAACATTGAACTATTGCAACACGAGGTAGAATAAGTATTTAGCATAGGTCTTCTATCAGTGGTGGGTGAATAGGTTGTGCTGCCATCCAAGCTGGTATTGTATAGGGGAGACACACACCTAGTCTGACTGTCCAGCAGCCACACATTTTCATCCGGCACTGTATAGTCTTAAACACTTGTATTTGCAATATTTTGTACCTGTAGGGCAATTCGAAACACTCTGGCTCCTGCCGGGCAGTGAAAACCCGCACGGCCAGGAATCTGTGCCACACACAGCAGTTTACAATGATGGGATCCGGCTGAAACCAGGCGGCCTGGGTGAATGGTCACATCTGTGCCCATTATTAACTACGGTGTGTGGCACGGCTTCCTGGCCGTGCGGGGTTTCGCCATCCGACAGGAGTCGGAGTGTGTGAAATAGCCCTTAGTACACCCCAAAAAAATATAAATATATAAATATAAGCCCCAAACAGGGAATTTTTTGATTGCCTTAAAGATAAAGAAGAAGGCATACTGTGTACACATTATAGATTATGTTCAGCCACATATCTAGAGTATACTCTATTTGTACACATTTAAATAAAAAAAAGTTTGAGAACTTTGATTCAGCTCCAAACTGAAGAACCAAATGAGCTTTTTTGAGGCTCATAAACTAAAGAACCACAATACTCTACTGTGTACATTAAAATGGAACACAGCATTTAACGGGCCTTGTAAGTGCCACTCTTTAAGCAAGAAAAATTGAACGAGCCCAGAAAAAATATAAAAAGAACAACCATATAGCAACATTACTACAAATGCCTGTAGGCAGTGCTGATTACAGTGCTAACAGGAGTGTTATGATTACTGGCATTCACTGAATCATCAGCATAATTTTTCACATTGCCATATTGCCTACTATATCCTGTGCCATTAACAGTATCATGCACTGTCTCCTGTGGACTGGTATTGGCATGTGCCCTACTTGGCTGTGTGGCATGTGAAAAATTATTGCCCATGTTTTCAGTATAACTACGCCCTTGGCCTTGCACAGTAGTTTGGCTTGAATTTGAAGGCATAAATGTATGGCCTCTGTGTGGTGGATTACAATAATCACCCTCAGCGTACGGACTACACAGCTTGTAAGGGTGCGGATTCTGTAATGTAGACACCATATTGGTAAGGAAGGTCATCTGTGCATCTCGATTTTCACGCGCTATGCGTTCGTGCAGACCCACCAACTGTGTGAGAAAGGAATCTTGCAACTGTCTCTCGTTGTCAAAGAATCGCTGCAGTCGGGCATCCTCTTGAGTTTGAAATTCAAGATCGGACTCTCGGAGATGATCTACCAGGATTCTTGACATTGAGCGCGTAGCAAGCTCCATCTTTGACGTTTTTTTCTTCCTTGCAGGTACATCAAATACTAAAAATAAAGGAAAAATCATTACAATCGAATAGCTGCCATGCCAGTGTATATATATATATATATATATATATATATATATATATATATATAGAGAGAGAGAGAGAGAGAGAGAGACTACTACTGGTTCCCACAATACCCCTCTCCAGGGCACACCACACGTGTGCTGTAGTAGTGGGTGCAGGGTTGTTACCTGTGTTACAGTGGGACTACAGGTCCCAGGAAGCCTGCAACACATGCTGATACTTGTGAGAACCACAGGTACCAGCATGTGGGGCATTAAAGGCCTGCTGATACCTATAGCCCCCTGTACATCTATTAAAATAGATACACAAACAATACTTGAAAAACTTACTGTTACGACGCAACGTTGGGGTCTCAGTCTGTGCAGGAGTGGGTGTCCCAGATGGAGTAATGGTGCTGGCTCCACTGTCCTCAACCTCAGCCTCTATTGGATCAATTGTGTCCTCCATGGCAGCAATAGGATCAGGGATGCTGTTGTCTATGCTGTCTTTCAACTCCATTATAGGTGGGCAAGATGGGCTGCATTCTGGAGTTATGCTCCGTGATGAAGCTGCACTGGATGATGATATGGCAACAGGGTTCACCAGGGCAGAATTGCCAAAGACCTCGTTACATTGGTCGAAGTAAACCCATTCCATCCTCCCAGCACCACTTTTCCTCCTGTTGTTGTCACAAACTTTGTTGTAGTACCTGCGCAGAGCTTTTAGTTTGTTGACCACCTGCTGCTGGGTACGCACAATGCCCCTTGAAGTGAGGACCTTGGCAATATTGGTGTAGACTACAGCGTCCTTCACTGTGCCAGTAATCTGTTTTCGGATTTCTTCCTCCCCTCTGACACTGAGCAGCTCACGGATCTCCTGATCTTTCCAGTGTGCCATGGCCATTTACTGCTGCGCTGCACGCCTCTGCCACGTGCGCTCAGCCAATCAGGGAACCTGTAAAGATCAGCCAATCACGCAGCGCCATGCTGCACAGCCAATCAGCATGATTTTTCAATAGTCGGGAGAAAAACACAGGTCGGACCCTTTCACACAGCCGCAAACACGTGTCTGACACGGGAAAAACCCAGGTAAATACCTGGGTCGAAGTCCCGGAACTTTAGACCGGTGTTGACCCTTTCAGACAGAAGAAAAACCCGTGTCGACACGGCAAGAGCAGGGAAATTACCGGGTCTTTTTTTCTGTCTGAAAGGGGTATTATTGACCTTTTTGACTGGGTGACTAAAGTAATAGATCAAGGTGGGGCTGTAGATGTAGCTTATCTAGACTTTAGTAAAGCTTTTGACACTGTCCCACATCACAGACTGTTAAATAAACTTGAAAGCTTGGGATTGGATTCTAAGATAGTTGAATGGATAAGAGCGTAGTTGCAGGACAGAAAACAGAGAGTTGTAGTAAACGAAGTACAGTCAAAGGAGGGAAAGGTTACAAGTGGAGTACCCCAGGGATCTGTACTTGGACTGGTGCTTTTTAATATCTTTATTGGTGATATTGCAAATGGAATTGAGGGTAAAATGTGCCTTTTTGCAGATGACACAACGATATGCAACAGGGTAGACACACCAGGAGGGGTAAAACAAATGATTGAGGATCTAGGAGATTAGAGGAATGGTCAAGAGCATGGCAACTACAGTTTAATGACAAAAAATGCAAAATCATGCACTTGGGTCTCAGAAATCCAAAGACTAAATATAGTATAAATGGCACTATAATGGATCTACTGAGGAAGAGAGGGATCTAGGTGTCACTATTTCAGGGACTTAAAAGCAGGTAGGCAATGTAACAAAGCAATGAAGAAGGCAAGTCAGATGCTTGGTTGCATAGGGAGAGGTATCAGCAGTAGAAAGAAAGAAGTAATAATGCCACTGTATAGGGCATTGGTACGACCTCACCTAGAGTATTGTGTTCAGTTCTGGAGGCCATATCTCCAGAAGGATATAAATACATTAGAGATGGTGCATGGCCTACATCACAAAAGGTACCAGGAAAGACTAAAGATCTTAATATGTATACTTTAGAGCAGATAAGGGAAAGGGGGGACATGATAGAAACTTTCAAATATATCAAGGGTTTTAACAAGGTACAGGTGGGAGACATTCTCCACAGGAAGAGGAGCAACAGAACACGAGGACATGCACTGAAACTAGAGGGAGGAAGATTCAGGGAAATGTGACTAAGAATTACTTCACAGAAAGAGTAGTAGATAAGTGGAATAGCCGACCATCAGAGGTGGTAGACGCAAATACAGTAAAATTTAAACATGCTTGGGATAAGCATATTGATATCCTTACAAAAATATAAGGATCAAATATGGTTTGAGGTAACATGTTTAAAAAAGGGGCAGACTAGATGGGCCAAGTGGTTCTTATCTGCCGTCAAATTCTATGTTTCTATGTTTAAGCACATAGGGATGAGTCTGTACAATCTCCTTCCCACCATGCACATAGGGATCAGGCTGTACAATCGCCTTCCCATCATGCACATAGGGATCAGGCTGTATGATCTCCTTCCCCCCATGCACATAGGGATCTGGCTGTACAATCTCCTTCCCACCATGCACATAGGAATCAGGATGTACAATCTCCTTCCCCCATGCACATAGGGATCAAGCTGTATAATCTCCTCCCCACCATGCACATAGGGATCAGGCTGTATAATCTCCTTCCCACCATGCACATTGGGATCTGGCTGTACAATCTCTTCCCCCCCCCCCCCATGCACATAGGGATCTGGCTGTACAATCTCCTTCCCACCATGCACATAGGGATCAGGCTGTACAATCGCCTTCCCATCATGCACATAGGGATCAGGCTGTATAATCTCCTTCCCACCATGCACATAGGGATCAGGCTATATAATCTCCTTCCCTCCATGCACATAGGGATCTGGCTGTACAATCTCCTTCCCACCAGGCACATAGGGATCAGGCTGTACAACCCCCCCACCCACCCACCCCCACCCCATGCACATAGGGTCAGGGTGCACTGTTGAGGTTCCATAAGAACATGCACTGTTAGGGTTCCAAAAGGACATGCCCTGTTAGGGTTCCATGAGGACATGCACTGTTAAGGCTCCGTGAGGAAATGCACTGTTAGGGTTACATGAGGACATGCACTGTTAGGGTTCCATGAAGACATGCAATGTTACATGAGGACATGCAGTGTTAGAGATCCATGAGGACATGCACTGACAGGGTTCCATGAGGAAATGCATTGTTAGGGTTCCATGAGGACATGCACTGTTAGGATTTCATGAGGGCATGCACTGTTGGGGTTCCACAAGGGCATGCACTGTTACACGAGGACATGCACTGTTAGGGTTCCATGAGGACATGCACTGATACAAGAGGACATGCCCTGTTAGTGTTCTATGAGGACATGCACTGTTAGGGTTCCATGAGGACATGCACTGTTAGGTTATATGAGGACACGTACTGTTAGGGTTCCATGAGGACATGCACTATTAGGGTTCCATGAGGACATGCAATGTTACATGAGGACATGCACTGTTAGGGTTCTATGAGGACATGCACTGTTAGGGTTCCATGACGACATGCATTGTCAGGGTTCCATGAGGATATGCAATGTTACATGAGGACATGCACTGTTAGAGTTCCATGAGGACATGCGCTGTTATGGTTCCACGAGGGCATGCACTGTTGGGGTTCCACGAGGGCATGCACTGTTACATGAGGACATGCACTGTTAGTGTTCCATGAGGACATGCACTGTTACATGAGGACATGCACTGTTAGATTTTCATGAGGACACGCACTGTTAGGTTATATGAGAACACGCACTGTTAGGGTTCCATGATGACATGCACTATTAGGGTTCCATGAGGACATGTACTATTAGGGTTCCATGAGGACATGCATTGTTATTATGGTGTGTACACACTTGTACAATGTGCATGACATTTTGACTATATAGTCAAAATCTCATCTGGATCTCATGCAGATCGCACAGGTTTTAACCCTTGCGATCCCGATGCGATCCCGATATGTGCTCCCGTATCACAGCCAGAAAGTCTTGGCTGCATAGACTATATAGTGCAGATCTGCATTATTTAGTCTAAATTGTATGTAGATAGTCTAAATTGCATATATTGTATGCAAATAGTCTAAATTGTAATATAGTCATGATTGTACAAGTGTGTACACACCATTAGGGTTCCATGAGGACATGCAATGTTACATGAGGACATGGACTATTTTATGAGGAAATGCACTGTTAGGGTTCCATGACGACATGCATTCTTAGGGTTCCATGAGGATATGCAATGTTACATGAGGACATGCACTGTTAGATTTCCATGAGGGCATGCAATGTTAGGGTTCCATGAGGACATGCACTGTTAGAGTTCCATGAGGACATGCACTGTTAGAGTTCCATGAGGACATGCACTGTTAGAGTTCCATGAGGACATGCACTGTTAGAGTTCCATGAGGACATGCACTGTTAGAGTTCCATGAGGACATGCACTGTTAGGGTTCCATGAGGAAATGCACTGTTATGGTTCAATGAATACATGCTCTGTTAGAGTTCCATGAGTACATGCGCTGTTAGGGTTCCATGAGGGCATTCACTGTTACATGAGGACATGCACTGTTAGGGTTCATGAGGACATGCACTTTTGGGGTTTCACGAGGGCATGCACTGTTACATGAGGACATGCACTGTTAGGGTTCCATGAGGACATGCACTGTCGGGGTTCCACGAGGGCGTGCACTGTTACAAGAGGACATGCACTGTTAGTGTTCTATGAGGACTGCACGTTAGGGTTCCATCAGGACATGCACTGTTTGGGTTCCATGAGGACATGCAATGTTACATGAGGACATGCACTGTTAGGGTTCCATGAGGACAGGCAATGTTACATGAGGACATGCACTGTTAGGGTTCCATGAGGACATGCACTGTTAGGGTTCCATGAGGACATGCATTGTTGGGGTTCCATGAGGTGTTACATGAGGACATGCACTGTTAGATTTCCATGAGGACATGCAATCTTAGGGTTCCATGAGGACATGCACTGTTAGAGTTCCATGTGGACATGCACTGTTAGGGTTCCATGAGGACATGCATTGTTATGGTTCAATGAATGCTCTGTTAGGGTTCCATGAGTACATGCGCTGTTAGGGTTCCATGAGGGCATTCACTACTACATGAGGACATGCACTGTTAGGGTTCATGAGGACATGCACTTTTGGGGTTTCACGAGAGCATGCACTGTTACATGAGGACATGCACTGTTAGGGTTCCATGAGGACATGCACTGTCGGGGTTCCATGAGGGCGTGCACTGTTACAAGAGGACATGCACTGTTAGTGTTCTATGAGGACTGCACGTTAGGGTTCCATCAGGACATGCACTGTCTGGGTTCCATGAGGACATGCAATGTTACATGAGGACATTCATGTTAGGGTTCCATGAGGACATGCACTGTTCGGGTTCCATGAGGACATGCATTGTTAGGGTTCCATGAGGGCATGCACTGTTACATGAGGACATGCACTGTTAGGTTTCCATGAGGACATGCACTGTTAGGGTTCCATGAGGACAAGCACTGTTGGGGTTCCACGAGGACATGCACTGTTAGGGTTCCACGAGGACATGCACTGTTAGGGTTCAATGAGGACATGCAATGGTAGATGAGGACATGCACTGTTAGGGTTCTAAGAGGACATGTACTGTACGGGTTCCACAAGGGCATGCCAATCAGAGCTTGTGTACAGGCAGCCTGATTGGTTAATGGTAGATGAGCTCTAATTAGCTCAAAAGCCGGTGCAGCATTTTAATTGGCCATCGGCATCCTTTATTGAAGAAGTCTGTGCTTTGTTCAGTGCACCAAGCGCATCGATGACAGCACAGCGGAGGCAGTCGGGGAGGTTGCGGTGGGCAAAATGAGCTGCTCGGGTCCTTCCAGAGGCCGGGGCTTGGGACAGCTGTACTCACAGCGCCCCCCTATCGGCAGCCCTGTCCATGAGGACATGCACTGTTGGGGTTCCACGAGGGCATGTACTGTTACATGAGGACATGCACTGTTATTGTCCATGAGGACATACACTGTTAGGGATCCAGGACCATAGTTGAGAAACACTGAAATAATGTCACACTTATCATGGCTATTTTCTAAAAGAGAGAAATATAATACAGTAAGGTAAGATGCCCATAGCATCCAGTCAGATTTTAGTTATCATCTTTAAGGATGTGCTATATTTGATGATCCTCTCAGAACATATAGAAGATTCCATAATTAAGAGATGACCTCTTCCATGAGAGCCTTGCAAGTTTCAAAGTGAACCCAGCATCATGTTCCACCCACCATGGTGTGATGAAGAAACGTGCTGCAGAGGGTAGGGTGTTGGAATGATCATCAGTATATCTGTCATTACTCCCCTTTTCATCTCTAGATGGCATCTATAATTCATTCCCTGGTAGAGATGCCTTCTAATCCACAGGACACTGTCCACGCCAATGCATTAATGGCTAATTCTGAGTCACACAGATCTTTGTTCAATGACGCAAACAGCAAGTTTTTGTATAGAGAGTATGTTTCAATTAGGCATCTATGCATATGTCCGTCCTATTGTCTTTCCATAAAACAGAGGGTGGCTAATGGGCAGTTGCGAAGTGTTTAAATTTACCCACCCTTACCTGTGGGAGTGTCATAAAGGTATTAAAAGCTCTGTAAAATTGTGAGTCATGCATACGGGGAAGGGAAGATGGTTTCAGACGTATCTCTTACACTTAGCATGCTGCATGGGACAGCTGCAAGTCATGATACTAAAGTTGAGTGGGTTGCAGCAGCCGGCATAAAAACAATGAGCCGCCCAGCTTTCCACTTGCACACACATTAACCCCCCATTACTACATCAGCATTAGTTGAGCATATACTCAAATTAGCTCACATTAGCCATCCGTCACTGAGAGGGCATGGAGGAAAAGGGTGCAGATCCCCTGGCCAGACGAGACAAGATGCCACTGGTTACAAATATTATGACTCAGTTATGCCATATATGTGACCCTTGTCCCAGACATTGTGATGTCTATTACAGCTTCCTATTAGCTGCAGATTAGCAATCCGTTCCTGGAATGCGTGCCCAGATGGGCAATACGTTACTGGAATGCAGCGATGGAATTTCACGTGATAACATCTTGCTTCATTTTGTGCAAAATACATACAAATTATACAAATATATATATATATATATATATATATATATATATATATATAATACAAAAATACATATAATATACAAAAATCCAAGGCTCTGTGTTAAATCAGCAAAAGACAAACACATGAACAGAGGGTCTGATAATTTGTCAAAGGCTCTGGTTATTGGAGTCTTGGAATTACTCTCTTGCTTTACCATACTGCATTTGTAAATATGCATATAGTGGATTTAAAATGTATTTACAATTTAACTGGTGAATATTTTTTCCCAAAAACCACTCAGAATAAGATTAAGAAAATGTATTTTAAATATATCTAATACGATTTAATAACAAATGTGTGTGTATATAAGTGTGTGTGTGTGTGTGTGTGTGTAAAAAAGAGTCTAGGCACCACAAATGTGTATTGCACCTTAAATATTTAAAAGGAGATGTAAAAATCCACAAAAAATGCCCAATAAAACCAGTATAAATTGTGTATATGTACACTCCCTTATACAGTATATAGGGTTTAAGCTAACCCCTAATTGTATAGTGTCACAGGGGACGGATTTGATGGTATTGTGTGGTGTTCAGGAATGGATGACTGACCAGAGGGTGACAATTTGAATCGAGCAGGTTTAATAAAGGAACTCATAAAGGAGTAACATAAACGGACATCCAATACTTCTTTGATGGTTAACTTAGGGAAACATAAAGAGCAAGTATTTGCATAAATCTTGAGGCAGTCTTTGCGTTAAGTTGGGGGTAAACTTAAAGAAGAAAGTCTTTGCGTAAGCTAAGGATGATCAGGGTTAGAGGTAGAAGACTTGAAGTTTGGAATATCCGGAGGAAGAGTGCATCTGGTGGAAGAAGAATTGGATCAGAGGACTATGAAAGACTTTGATATGATGGAGGTTGATGGAGGGACTGGAAGAACCCCTGGAGCCAGCACCGGACCCGGAGGGTACTGTGAGGGTCCAATGAGGGCCTGGGATGAGTGGCGGGTGGACAGACTGACACACCAGTAACAACTGTGATGGGGTCAGAGGCCAGCAGGGACAACTGACTGGAGAGCTCAGTGTGCATAGGCACTATAGAAGTAATTATGTACTGACCCAGAATGGCCTAGACAGATCCCCTTTATAGCAAGGGGGAGGCTGCCATTGGCCATCTGGTCAGAATGGGAGGGAAAGACCTAACCTAGCCAATCACTGATTTAGCTCACAACAAAAATGGCCGGCGCCGTCCATCACCTCAGCCAGACTGCCACGCCTCCTGATTGTGCACACCGCCGCTTTCCCCGGCCGCCCAGCCCTGCCACCACCTGAAAAGCAGGGACCCCCAGCGAACACATGCCAGCCACTGGCGGACACGGGCGGGTGAGTACTGTGCCCGCCGTGTCACGCGGCAGCATGTGACGTATAGTATTAGTAAATTAGTAATGAGGTTAATATATGAACATAGATTGGAGTCATATACTTCTATCTACTATATATTTAGCCAGATCTGTCAATCACTGTGTGTATAATGCTGGAAGGAGTTACTGCCCCCTCCCAGTGTTATACACATACAGTCCAACAGATCTGGCCAGCCCTTCCACCCCTTGAGATATAGTATACCAGATCTGTCAATCACTGTGTGTATAACCAATCACTGATTTAGCCAATCACTGATTTAGCTCACAACAAAAATGGCCGGCGCCGTCCATCACCTCAGCCAGACTGCCACGCCTCCTGATTGTGCACACCGCCGCTTTCCCCGGCCGCCCAGCCCTGCCACCACCTGAAAAGCAGGGACCCCCAGCGAACACATGCCAGCCACTGGCGGACACGGGCGGGTGAGTACTGTGCCCGCCGTGTCACGCGGCGGCATGTGACGTATAGTATTAGTAAATTAGTAATGAGGTTAATATATGAACATAGATTGGAGTCATATACTTCTATCTACTATATATTTAGCCAGATCTGTCAATCACTGTGTGTATAATGCTGGGAGGAGTTACTGCCCCCCTCCCAGCGTTATACACATACAGTCCAACAGATCTGTACATCAGACTCAATAACAGTAGTATATAACCCCCCACAGAATAAATGCTTCCCCCCCTCAGACAGCACGCGATGATGCTGCTGAGGTGCCGCCCTCCATCCACTCCACCTGCCTCCTTCTATCTATCTACCGAGTCTGACCCTCCCCACCACCATCATAAACTCCTCCTTACACCCTCTGCTGTGGACCCACTCCCTCCGCCTTCCCAGAAACACTGTGCGGCCGGCCTCACCCAGCACAGCACCGCCACTGACACCTTACATAGCCGCAGTCGCAGTAGCTTGTAGAAGCACGCCGCAAGCCCTCCTGCAGGTACAGGGGGTGCCGGCTGTGGGATGTGCGGCACTGCCGCCAACATCCTCTAAACCTGCCCCTGCTAAAATCACGGAGCTTGCGGCAGTCATATATAGGTGCCGTGCACGCCCACAAGACTTGTACCAGTACCAGGGAACGGAGCCACCTGCACATTCAGCACCGCCGACTACATCCTACATGGCCTGCAGTGCTAATGCCCAAGTAAATGAGCCTGCATGAGGGAGGATGCGGGCGTCTGCTGCGCCCTGGGGGGGAGAGTGTGGCCCATCCTGTCTAAGGCTGGCCACACATCAGACCAACTTTCCTCCAACCATCCAACTAGTTGGTTGGTTGGACTGAAAATATGGTACTGTGTGAGGGCATATACCAATAAACAATTTGCTCACAAACTCAGGAGAATGGACAAAAACCTTCAGTGAAATTGTTTAAATCAAATAGGTCCAACTACAGTACATTGTCTGAGGGACAGTTGTTGCCAATTTTGTGATTTGGGAAACAAATGACTTAATTACAAATTTCATTTGCTCCTATCCAGTACCAGGTTTTTATTCCATCCAACCAACTAGTTGGATGGTTGGGGGAAAGTTGGTCTGATGTGTGGCCAGCATAAGTTCACAGTACACAGTGGGAAGTTTCACTTCTATATAACATAGCCCCCATGATGCCTACCCCATTCCCACTACCCTACTCGCACACTGGGGGTGACCTGGGTCTGTATGATAGTGTACAGGCCTGCCGGTGTCAGGGGAGGGGGTGCCCCTGGGGAGCTGCTGCCTGTCACCCTCTTGCATGCTGTCAGCTGCACTCACCCCTCCAGCACCCACACTACCCTCCCCCCGCACCCACAGCTCCCCCACTAACAGCACCCTCCTGCAACCCCTCCATCACTGCACCCACCTCTCCACCGCCTGAACCACCCTTGCACACACCTCTCCCACAGCCACACCCACCCTGCACTTAAGCTGCACACAACTAAAGTACCCCCTCACCTTCCACTCCCCCACCCATGCACACACCCCCACCACCCAAGCACACACCCACTACACACCCATAACTACAAAGTTTCATAACTCCATTCTGTACATCTTATGCTCTCCTGTCCCCCTGTTGCCCGCCGCACTCGCTCTGCCAGCATCCACACTACCCTCCCACATGCCCCTCCCTATTCCCCCCACTGCACCCGCAGCTCCCCCACCCCCAGACACCCTCCTGCAACCCCTACAACCAATATTTCAGCCAATACAGAGGTCCACAGGTTAAGGTGGCCGAGCCCCTTAAGATGGTAATAAATGCTGTAAATGCTGTACAACATAAATGCTGTAAATTAGGATTTAACAAAACATATTTATTATCGCGATAGCGTAAAAACAGGCAAATATGTAAATATCTGTAAATTAAAAAAATGTATATAAAAAATTACAAACATGTGTAAAAGAAGGTGGAGTGGATGGTGCTTACGGAGCCTCCGGTTCCTGTTGTTGTTGGTGCCTATTGCGTGCCGAGGGGCATGCTGTGATGGTTGTTTTGATTGAAGATGATGTGAAGTAGGTGTCAAAATGGGGGGAAAAAGGGAAAAATAATTAGCCGCATAACATTTGATTTCTAAGTACAACATTGAAAACATTCGGTCAGGTTAAAAGCACTTTTAGTAACTATGCCTGCAAAACGTTAATGTACACCATACATGCAGCACCATCCACAATAGCAGGGAGTAGCGCAAATGTACATCCTAACATATATGGGGCATTACATGTGTGAACCCTTAATTAGCATAATTTCACATGGTCTGGTGGGGTTGTATGTAAGGGATCACGCATTTGGGTGCAAATTTACTTTTCCAAACAATTGCATACATGTGTTTACAATTCCACACACTCACACATTTTTCATGACGTCATGCGAATAATAGTTCTTGAGTGTTGCTAGCTCCACCTCACGGGCAGGCCAAAATATTCCTACATCAGCACCATCTGGCTCACAACAGTTGGCTGCTGAAGTGACAGGCCGTGCCACTACTGTATGTCCAGTGCCTACTTCGCACAGATGAAATGCTCGGCTCTTGATTGCTCGCAATCTGTATGTTTGAGTGAGGAAATAGTCAAAAATAGATTACAGAACCTAAATAGTAACAAATCTCCTGGCCCAGACGAAATACACCCTAGGATACTAAAAGAATTGAGTTTTGTCATAGCACTACCATTGTATCTGATATTCGAGGAATCAATAAACTCGAGGATGATACCAATGGACTGACGCGTAGCTAATGTAGTACCAATATGGAAGAAAGGTAGCAAAACTAACCCTGAAAATTATAGACTGGTCAGCCTTACATCCATTGCGGGGAAAATATTAGAAGGAATAAGTAGAGATAGTATCTAGTGGTCACTCTAGAAATTGTGCCGGGCAGGGCGCCGGGGAGCAGTCCGGGGCCGCCGACGGCACACTTGTGGGCGGTCCCGGGCCGCCGGCGTCACTAAAGTGGGCGGGCCGGGCCACCGGTGTCACTAAAGTGGGCGGGCCGGGCCACCGGTGTCACTAAAGTGGGCGGGCCGCCGGCGTCACTAAAGTGGGCGGGCCCTGCCACGCCGAAGATGCTGTCACCACAGGGGGAAGGTGCCTTGATGCCGGGGAAGCGCCGGGCATCGCCGTCTAAGGCAGCGCTGGGCTTCCCCGTGCAAGGAGTCGGGCAGGCACTAGGTTGTTTTAGCGGGGCGCTGCTAGAGATGCAGGGCGCATTTTGCCCTTTAAAAAATGGGCAGGGTGCAGCGCCCCGCTAAAACAGCCTAGCGGGAACACTAGTATCCAAAATTTCTTAGAACATGAGAAAGTGATAAGTAAGGCTCAGCATGGGTTCGTCAAAAATATATCATGTCAGACTAATTTAATTAGCTTCTATGAGGAAGTCAGTAGGCGGCAGGACTTAGGGAAATTTGTTTATGTAATACTGCTTGATTTCACTAAAGCTTATGACACAGTGCCTCATAAAAGGTTATTAATGAAACTAGGTAATTTAGGGTTAGAAAAAAATTGTAATTGGATTAAAAACTGGTTGCACAATAGGGAACAGAGAGTGGTGGTAAATGGCATTCATTCCAGCTGGGGTAAGGTCGAAAGTGGAGTCCCGCAAGGTTCAATATTGGGACCCACCTTGTTGAATATATTCATTAATGATATTGGATGTGAGATAGTGAGTAAAATTGCAATATTTGCAGACAACACAAACTTTAGTAAGGAAATTAACTCAGGAGAGGATGTGGAAACACTACAAAGTGACTTAAATAAACTGGAAAGGTGGGTGGAAAGGTGGAAAATGCAGTTTAACGTTAAAAAATGTAAAAGTAATTCATTATGGGAACAAAAATGAACATGCTACTTATAGGCTAAATTGAGTTATTATATGAAATTCTGCTGTAGAGGAGGACTTGGGGGTCATCATAATGAAAAACTGGGTAATAGTGCACACTGCTCAAGTGCAGCAGCAAAAGCAAACCGGACACTGGCATGCATTAAAAGGGAATGGATTCTAGGGATGTCAATGTGATAGTGCCTCTTTACAAGGCATTGGTGAGACCACACTTGGAATATTGTGTTCAGTTCTGGGCACTGCACGTTAAAAAAGACATAAATGAATTGGAACAGGTACAGAGAAGGGCTATTAAAAGGTCTTCAATCACTAGTATACAAAGATAGGTTAACCAGGCTGAATATGTTTCCCCTGGAGAAACGGAGGTTGAGAGGTGATATGATTAGTATGTTCAAATACAGGATTGGGAATCATATGGAACTGGGAGATGATTTGTTCACTAACAGGCCTATACTTAGGACACGCAGGCTCGAAGAAAATAAATTCTGTACTGAATTAAGAAGAGGATTCTTCACCATTAGAGCAGTAAAATTCTGGAACTCATTGCCATTGGGGGTGATTATAGCAACTACTGTTAATGAATTTAATTCAAAACTGGATACATTTTTGGCCACTAAGGGAATTCTATAGATATGACTTATTCACATCAGTATTTACAAGTTAGATTGGTTGACCTTGATGGACTTGTGTCTTTTTCAGCCTTAATTACTATGTAACTTTGTTACTCATCATGGTAGCCAGGAGTCGGCAGGCAAAGCCAGGAACCTTGCATTTGAAGATGAGGAACTGGAAATCTTGGTACCCAAAGCACAGGAGTGGATTGATTTTGGACCCAAGAATATGGGGGCAGCAGCCAAGGAGACACTTTGTAGGAACATCACAGATGAAATCAATAAGGTGTCCCCATAGTAACGTGTATGGACCAACGTAAAGAGAAGGCAAGTGAATATGTGATCCTCACAGGTAAGTATCTTCTACTTTACAGGTAAGTATCGCTTTGTTTTTACAAGTTATTCAGCTTTACACTTATGGACAGTTCATTACAATAAAACACACAAATAAAACAATAAGGTTGCTTTTATTAAACTGGAACTCTGCTTTCGATGAAAGCCTGTTTCAAATCAAGGTTATTATTGGGCATGAAATATCAATATGCCAATACAAACATTTACTCACATAACATTAGTGAGCTGGTTGACAGCAGAAAAAATAAAGATTTAACACTTCACTTACAAACTATGGTGACACGTTACAATGCCAAATAATGCGAATAAATACTACACTGACCTCTAGAGATCGCTGTCTAAACCGTTACACTAGATTGTTATTACTTTGATAGACAGGCAAAATAATTGCTGGTAAAACATTTCCTAAATATCAATTACATTAAAATGTTAAACATTTCCACAGTACCCTTTGTTTCCTATAAGGCCTTTAATTACACAAATGGGTTATTATTGCGCAATAATCCTTCCTTCTTATAATAACCTAGAGTTAACTCTTTTTATGACTATAGTCAACTGTTATACAAGCGCTTTTTAATAACTGTCTATTCCTTTGTTGCAGGCTTTCAGGTCCCACGTCGCAATGTCTATTCCCTGAACAGAATATTTGTAATCCAAAATTTGGGAAGAAGTAGGTAAGTGTCGCTTGGCGGGGTCCTGATGTAGTCTATGCATTAAAGGGAAGAATAGGCTAATGGGCGTTAAACCGAAGAATGGTCTATAAATTACAACAGTCCCCAGCTGTCTGGCACTTCCAAATTATTGCTCCTCTGTGCTGAGATTATACTGCAAAATTGGTTTTGTTGTTATCCTGAGCCCCTTGCTATGTGAACTGTCCCTGCTATTGCTGGGATAGGCTTCTTATTACGATGAAGCACCGCTGCTAGTAAATCAGTCTCCAAATACAATGTCCTAGAAAAATCTTAGTTTAACTGGCAGTTGTAGTCTAAACCTCCCAAGTATGATAGTCTATTAGCTATTTCTGAAGCAAGCCTGGATTAGTTATAAGGTCCCTCTCTCTCTGTAACATCGACAGCTTCAGTAAGGATTGCTGGCAAGGAGCGTACGTCCTGAAGTCTATGACTACTCCTAATGTGCTGAGATAACCTTATAGCCAGACTCGGGGGTGCAGACTACACTGGGAGATGATGTAGCGTCGTCTCTTTACTTTATGCAGCTCTTACAGCTCTGTATGCAGTTTTATACAGCTCTTACTGAGCAAAGCAGTCTGATTGATGCGTGTGATACAAGTCCCTGGGACTTGCTAGAACAGCTGAGTGTATGATGCGGGAGGCAGGGCTGAGGGCATAGTGGGCGGCCCTTTTGGGCTGGATAGTCACTCACCGCGCCCCTTTATTGTTCCTTATCTGCTGCAGGATCGACTGGACACTCCCTCCGGTGCCGCCTCCACCGCCTAGTGACGCAGACACCGCCTTCCTATAACGCTGCGGCCCGCCCAGGAACACCACGTCTGGGTTTGCAGGGGAGAAGCCGCCGGATCTCTGCTGTCTGTCACCGCTGAAGGGAAGAAGCTCTGCCGTCGTCTCTGGAGCCCCTGGTGAGTGTGCTCCGTGTCTCAGCACCGCTCTCTGCTTCCTCTCCAGCTGCGTACCTCTGCTTGCTTTTACAACCTCTGGGGAACTGCTCAACAGCCGTTAACGGCTGTCAGTTTTTTACCCAGGCTCTCGTGGCTCACGGTGCCTGTCATGTGCATGGGCTGAATAACTTTATCGACATAGGGGTTTTCTGCCAGCAGTTCGTTGCTCCCTGTCTAATGTCTCTCTGGCAGGGAGCACAGTGTAAAACCATTAAAAGAACAGTCTCTGGCCTTCTGTGGAGGCATGCCCATAGACATACATTTAATGTCCCCTATAGGGTTTAATTATTACACAAAGCATAAAGTATTCTCTATGAGACTTGTAATATGACATTAACTGTACATTCATAACATATACATATCTACAACAAGGGTATATATCTACCCCTAACGTGGCGGCTACCACACACTTCCCCGTAGAACCTTGCATGTCCCCATGCAACAAATTTTAAAAATAAACGGAATCTTTCCTACTTAGAATAAGATTCAAAAGGAAAAAATACACAATACTGCATTACATTTGACCATGTCAGTAACACATTAAAAACTTTCTCTTTCTACTCTCTATACCTGAGAGGTAAGACGCCTTGTGTACTTCTGTTCGAACGTCTTAACTCTGAGGTATCCTGGGCCACTTCATCATGGGGAATGACAGAAACATTACTTTCAGGGAATACAGGAATTTCATTATCAAGGTTAACAACATTTGGATTTTCAGAAACATTCATAAAGCAGTAAGGCATGCCATTGGCTAACCCTGGCCAGAATAGCTTTAACATTTCAGGGAATGAGCCGCTGCTGTCCGTATCTGTAGGCTCCGAGACAGGAAGCTTAGGAATTGACACTGAATCATGACATTTCTTGAGTTGGTTTCGGTGTATTACTACTGAGTTTTCTTCGCCCAATTTTGAGATTTGGTAAATGTCCATTCCAGGGTTTGGTATTTCTTTGATGATGAACAGCTGTTCCTCCCAAAACGAATCCAGTTTGCTCTGTCGTTGGTTCTTTTTCTTCCAGACAACATCTCCCACTGCCAAGGGCTCTGCCAGTGCGGTTTCATTATAATACTCAGTCTGTTGTTGATGTAATTTATCCCTTCTTTGGTCAACAAGTTTGTAGGCATCACGGATTCTTTTTTGATGAGTTTGTACCCATTCTGTTTTTGGATTCTCCACTGAGGACATTTCCTGGGGCACTTCCAACTTTAGATCTGCAGGCAACCTGCCATTCCTCCCGAACAACAGATAGTATGGAGTGAATCCGGTAGCTCCATGCTCCGTGTTATTGTAGACAAAAGAAATCTCAGGTAGCAATTCAGGCCAATCTTGCCTTTCTGACTTGGGTAGGGCTCTTAGAATGTTAATTAGAGACTGATTGAGTCTTTCGCAGGCCCCGTTACACTGGGGATGATAGGCCGTAGTATGTGTCTTTTTACAGCCATACCATTTGCACAGTTCTTGGAACAAGGTTGATTCGAATGCAGCCCCTTGGTCGGTGAGGATTCTTTCGGGATAACCGTACTGTTTTACAAAGGCTCTCCAAATTATTTCAGCAGTGGTTCGGGCCGTAAGATCCTTCACAGGCATGATGACAGCAAATTTGGAGAAGTGATCTATGATCGTGATGGCGTATTGGTAACCTTGGCGACTCGGTTCTAATTTCACATGGTCTATGAGAACCAGCTCCAAGGGATGATGACTAACAATAGGATGTAGTGGAGCTCTTTGTGACGTTGCCGGTTTCTTTTTAAGTATACATCTCGTGCAATTCTTGCACCATTCTTCCATATCTTTCCGCATCTCTACCCAAAAGAAACGTTGCCGCACAGTGGATTCTAACTTCTCAGCTCCATAATGCCCGGAGTCATTGTGATAAGCTTGGAGCACTCTGTCCTTCTGACATCTGGGTATCACTATCTGACGGATTAAAGCGTGTGTTTTGGGGTTGATGATCGCACGCACCAGTAGGTTCCCTTGGAAACGGAATTTGCTCCTCTGTTTGTATAATCGGATGAGCTCAGGATCCGCTTCTGGTTCGCATTCATACTTCCACCTTTTCTTAGCGGTTATCAATGTCTTCAATTTGGTCAACAGTGGACTTTCCCCCTGAATCTGCTCCCAATAATCTCTGTTTTCAGGGCTCGAAGTATCGGTTTCAGCTTGAGCGGCTAGCTGTTTCTTCTCTTTAGAAACGGTGGTTTTACCAAGGAAGATGTCTTGGAAAGCTGGCATTTCTATCTCTTCCCACTTGTCCGCATCTTCTTGAATAAACTGCTCTTGAGAGACACGAGAGAGAGCATCGGCGTTGCCATTGCTTTTCCCAGATCGATATCTGATGACAAATTGGAAGTTGGCTAACCGGGAATACCACCGCTGTTCAAGGGCTCCCAACTGAGCCGTTGCTAAGTGAGCTAACGGGTTGTTATCCGTGAATGCGACAAACGGGGTTGCAAGCAAATAATTTTTGAACTTTTCCGTGACTGCCCAAACGAGGGCTAACAGTTCAAGTTTAAAGGCACTGTAATTACTATCATTCCTTTCACTTTTTTTTAGGTTTCGACTAGCAAAGGCAATGATACGCTCTTGATCATGTTGCTTTTGAGACAGCACGGCCCCAAGCCCTTGAAAGCTGGCGTCAGTATATAGATGAAAGGGCTGACTATAATCAGGGTAGGCGAGGATGGGCGTAGTGGTCATTAACTCCTTAAGGGTATCGAAAGCTTCTTGCTGGGTCTCAGTCCAATTAATGGGAGTCTGTTTGTTCTGCTGTTGTCTATTGATCCCTCGTAGTAATTCGTGTAATGGGGCAGCCACACGGGAAAAGTTCTTTATGAATCTACGATAGTAGCCTATAAACCCCAGAAAGCTGCGAACGTCTTTAATGGTCTTTGGCACGGGCCAGTCTCGGATAGCTGAAATCTTATCTGGATCAGGGACAATCCCTTGGGCGCTTACAACATGCCCCAGATATTTGACACTGCTCTGAAGAAGGAAACACTTGGAGGGCTTGACCTTCAAGCCGAATTCTGCCAGTCTTTGAAACACCTCATGTAGATGTTGGAGGTGATCATGGTACGTGCTGGAGTACACTATCACATCATCGAGGTATAGTAAGACGATTTCAAAATTTCGATGCCCCAGGCAGTGCTCCATTAGTCGTTGAAATGTTCCCGGAGCATTACAAAGCCCAAAGGGCATCCTATCAAACTCGTAAAGTCCCATGGGGGTGGTGAAGGCGGTTTTCTCACGATCCCCAGTGGCTACCTGGATCTGCCAGTAGCCACTGGTGAGATCTAGGGTGGAGAAGTACGATGCGGACTTTAGGGCGGTCAGGGATTCCTCAATTCTGGGCAAAGGATAAGCGTCCTTATGAGTAACCTGATTCAGTTTTCTATAGTCGACGCAGAATCTCAAACTTCCGTCTTTCTTTTTCACGATGACAATGGGTGCCGCCCATGGGCTATAGCTTTCATGAATCACCCCACTCGCCTTCATGTCCTCTAACATCTTTTTCACCGGCTGATATAAGGCAGGAGCCAGCGTTCTGTATCTTTCTTTTATGGGTGGTGCGTTCCCAGTTGGAATGAAATGTCTTATGGTCTCAACTTTTCCGAAGTCGGAGGGGTATTTACTGAACGTTTGGGCGTTTTCCTGCACCACTCTCAGAACGCCTTCTATGAGTTCCTCCGGGGTGTTTTCCTCCCCGATGTGTATCTCTTTCCACCAGGGCTTATCTTCTGTACTTTCAGCTGTAGCGGTGGAGGATTGATTGAAGCTCACTACGTCATGGACATCTTGGAAAGCTATCCAGCTCAATTTCGCCAATGTCTGGTGATGTGCTACTCGGATGGGATAGTCATGCGGATTGAGCACTCTGACAGGTATCCTTCCATTGCTTACAGTGACAAGGGTTCGAGCAACGACTAGGTCGAGTCGGGATTGTGTTCTGCTCGGTTCCACCAATGCCTGATAGGATCTTCCCATTGGGCCACACCGGGCTTTGCACCATAGGATAACTTCCGTATTTGGTTTAACCACAAAGGCTCTCTGATCCGTGAACTTAACTCTTCCGATTTCTCCAGTTTCTTTCACAAACTGTTCTTGGCTACGCAACACTTTTATCACTTGACATAAGGCTTTTTGGTGACAGGAAGGCACGTGGGGTAATTCTGACTGTAAGGCGTTAATCAGTTCATTGGGGCAACTTTGCAGGATGTTCATCCCGATGATTATTGCAGGGATAGATGAATCTTCAGTATGCGTGATAAGACACCCTTGCCGAGTTAACAGTGTCTGTCCTATTTTTACATTGACCTCACAATATCCTTCACAGGGGATGGCCAGGCCATTACTGGCTAGGAGTCTAAGCCATGTGGGGGGCGGTGGGAGTGTCTCCTTTCTATCCCAGAGCTGGCAAAAAAGTTTATAGTCTATGGTGGTGACTTGTGACCCAGTATCTAGAGTGGCGAGGACTTGGACATCATCGATATATACAGGTATTACAGGGCATCGCCCCGTATATCGAGAGCACCACTCTTCTGGGGACGGACCTATTGAGGGTAATCTCCCCGGGGATCGGTCTCTGTCCCCGGGGCATTCAAGTTTAAAGGTCTCTCCTGACGACACATTCGCTCAATATGACCACCGCGGCCACATCTCCTGCAGATGGGACGACCTTGGGCGTCGAATTGATCCGTTGGCCTTCGGCCTCTTCCTTGACTAGGGCCCCACCACCCGCCTCGTGAAGAACGGTCTCTAGTATGCCAATCAGAATTTGGTCTTTCGTTGGGTCGACTGTTTGCTAACCTCTGAATCTCTTTCTTCATGTCAGCCATTCCTGTAACTAGATCCTCTTGCTGTCCTTTTAGGATGTAGTTTAGATCTCCAGCAGCCGACTGTGCATTCTGAGCATTCACTTGTTGTGTCTTAACCTCCTTTGCTGCCCCCAAAAGTTCATCTGGACTTAAAAATGAATGTTCCTGATACCCTGGGAGTTCCGGGAATCCAGCTCCAGTGTTACGCTTAACCTCAATTAGTTTAATGGCCGCATCTTTGAAATCTAGGAATGAGGCTTCGTCTTTTTGCAGACGCAAGAGTTTCAATTGGGTCCGGACACTGTCTTGGTGTACTCCTTCGATTAATCTGTTGATAAGAGCCTCATTTTCGTCTGGAATCTGGGCATCTTCTGCATCGAATTCTTGTATATCCTTCAGCATTTCCTGAAGACTCAGGGCGAAATCTCTCAAAGTCTCATCCAACCTTTGCTTTCTTGCATAAAACCGTGACTTTAACTCTGATAGAGTGGCAATATGGAAGGTTGTTGCTAGTCTCTGAAAAATCTGGTCTGCCGTCTGCTTTTCTCTTGCTGGCCAGGACCAAACTTCCCTTAGCGCTGGTCCTTTCAGCTGCCCTATAACTATTTCCACTTGTTGCTGTGGACTTAATGGATGAAGTATAAATATAGAGTTCAGTTTCTTTTTAAATGCTTTCAATGAAACGCCATCCTTTCCTGTTTCTTCGCCAGAATAGCATGGAATCCATGGCGCTCCAAAATGATATGGCAAGGTAATTGGGTTAGGGGTGGCCATGGTTGGTTGCGGGGTTCCTTCAGCTGAATCTCCGCTGGACATTTTGCTGTTTTTCTTGTACGAATCCTGTTCGTGCGACGCCAATTCTGTGATCCTCACAGGTAAGTATCTTCTACTTTACAGGTAAGTATCGCTTTGTTTTTACAAGTTATTCAGCTTTACACTTATGGACAGTTCATTACAATAAAACACACAAATAAAACAATAAGGTTGCTTTTATTAAACTGGAACTCTGCTTTCGATGAAAGCCTGTTTCAAATCAAGGTTATTATTGGGCATGAAATATCAATATGCCAATACAAACATTTACTCACATAACATTAGTGAGCTGGTTGACAGCAGAAAAAATAAAGATTTAACACTTCACTTACAAACTATGGTGACACGTTACAATGCCAAATAATGCGAATAAATACTACACTGACCTCTAGAGATCGCTGTCTAAACCGTTACACTAGATTGTTATTACTTTGATAGACAGGCAAAATAATTGCTGGTAAAACATTTCCTAAATATCAATTACATTAAAATGTTAAACATTTCCACAGTACCCTTTGTTTCCTATAAGGCCTTTAATTACACAAATGGGTTATTATTGCGCAATAATCCTTCCTTCTTATAATAACCTAGAGTTAACTCTTTTTATGACTATAGTCAACTGTTATACAAGCGCTTTTTAATAACTGTCTATTCCTTTGTTGCAGGCTTTCAGGTCCCACGTTGCAATGTCTATTCCCTGAACAGAATATTTGTAATCCAAAATTTGGGAAGAAGTAGGTAAGTGTCGCTTGGCGGGGTCCTGATGTAGTCTATGCATTAAAGGGAAGAATAGGCTAATGGGCGTTAAACCGAAGAATGGTCTATAAATTACAACAGTCCCCAGCTGTCTGGCACTTCCAAATTATTGCTCCTCTGTGCTGAGATTATACTGCAAAATTGGTTTTGTTGTTATCCTGAGCCCCTTGCTATGTGAACTGTCCCTGCTATTGCTGGGATAGGCTTCTTATTACGATGAAGCACCGCTGCTAGTAAATCAGTCTCCAAATACAATGTCCTAGAAAAATCTTAGTTTAACTGGCAGTTGTAGTCTAAACCTCCCAAGTATGATAGTCTATTAGCTATTTCTGAAGCAAGCCTGGATTAGTTATAAGGTCCCTCTCTCTCTGTAACATCGACAGCTTCAGTAAGGATTGCTGGCAAGGAGCGTACGTCCTGAAGTCTATGACTACTCCTAATGTGCTGAGATAACCTTATAGCCAGACTCGGGGGTGCAGACTACACTGGGAGATGATGTAGCGTCGTCTCTTTACTTTATGCAGCTCTTACAGCTCTGTATGCAGTTTTATACAGCTCTTACTGAGCAAAGCAGTCTGATTGATGCGTGTGATACAAGTCCCTGGGACTTGCTAGAACAGCTGAGTGTATGATGCGGGAGGCAGGGCTGAGGGCATAGTGGGCGGCCCTTTTGGGCTGGATAGTCACTCACCGCGCCCCTTTATTGTTCCTTATCTGCTGCAGGATCGACTGGACACTCCCTCCGGTGCCGCCTCCACCGCCTAGTGACGCAGACACCGCCTTCCTATAACGCTGCGGCCCGCCCAGGAACACCACGTCTGGGTTTGCAGGGGAGAAGCCGCCGGATCTCTGCTGTCTGTCACCGCTGAAGGGAAGAAGCTCTGCCGTCGTCTCTGGAGCCCCTGGTGAGTGTGCTCCGTGTCTCAGCACCGCTCTCTGCTTCCTCTCCAGCTGCGTACCTCTGCTTGCTTTTACAACCTCTGGGGAACTGCTCAACAGCCGTTAACGGCTGTCAGTTTTTTACCCAGGCTCTCGTGGCTCACGGTGCCTGTCATGTGCATGGGCTGAATAACTTTATCGACATAGGGGTTTTCTGCCAGCAGTTCGTTGCTCCCTGTCTAATGTCTCTCTGGCAGGGAGCACAGTGTAAAACCATTAAAAGAACAGTCTCTGGCCTTCTGTGGAGGCATGCCCATAGACATACATAAAAAAAGTTTTATTGTTCCTCAGTGAGAAAAACAAAATAGCAATCTAGTAAATATGATACCTTTTAATGGCTAACAAAAATAAATGTTGTTAAAATGCAAGCTTTCGAGACTTCTTAGGTCTCTTCCTCAGGCATGGTATAACAAGGTGTGTGAAGAACCACATATATATACACAGCAGAGTAGGCACAAGATGTGATAGATGGACATTCTTAAGATCAAAACAAAACAAAATAACAGAATGAGCTTGTAAATTGAGTCCTTAATTAGTTTGTAGATAAGTAGTGTGAAAGTTTTATTGTCTCTAAGTTGATGACAGACCAGAGTTAGAGCTCCGATGCCCTCACTCTCCTCAGATGTTGTAGTGGGCCATAAATCCCTCGGATAGATTCAGTCCTGTGTTAAGGGTGTCAAACGTTGTCATTAATTTGTATTCCCAGACCCTCCTGTCTCTTTGTGATTTGAAATTTCCTTTTAGTATAAAAGGACATACATTTAATGTCCCCTATAGGGTTTAATTATTACACAAAGCATAAAGTATTCTCTATGAGACTTGTAATATGACATTAACTGTACATTCATAACATATACATATCTACAACAAGGGTATATATCTACCCCTAACGTGGCGGCTACCACAAATATAGTAACAACAATTGTTGGTAGTGTTGTGTGAGGCGAGCGTGGGGGAAACTCTAATAGTGCCAGTTTGCCACATAATTAGAAATTTACAAAAGTGGATACAGAGGTGTGTTGTGCGGTATGGATAGTGTGACGGTTGCCAGCAATGTTTGGGCCCTAAAAGGTTTTTTTGTTAAAACAGGTATATGGTTTGCACATGTGTCAAAATGTGTAGAACTATGTAGCACTACCTATTCTACATTTTTTGATACAACTAATGTAATTATTTAAAAAAGTGAGAAATTAAAGGATGCAGATAATGTACAAGATTTTAAGGTGATATTTTTGAAATGGTCAAAAGACCAAATGTTTAACAAAGGAACAATATATATATATATATATATATATATATATATATATATATATATATGTATATATATATGTATATATATATATATATATATATATATATATATATATATATGGACAATGACCGCATTAATTTCGAATTGTTTGTTTATAGGTACATAATTTGTAGGTGGCAGGACTAAAAGTCCAAATTGGAAAAAAAAAGTTGGCGCAGAGGTTCCGACACAGCTAGACCACCAGGAGCGGAAGTTTCCAGTGAAACCTCAGGTTGGGCACCCTGGAGGACCTTGCCCAACATTGTATTGCAGTCAAGGAAATCCAGGGTGTGTCAACCATGGACAGCGAGCTCCCGGTGGAGGAATTTGCTCCGGAACTTCCCTGTAAATGTGCAGTTTAGTGGGTTTGTGTTTATTACAATGTAAAGGTTTATGATGCTGACATTTTTATTATAAGATGTCACCGCTCAGACACAGCCACCCACAGGAGGATGCGCAGACTAGATAGGCAAAAGGGGCAGACAAGATGGGCCAAATGGTTCTTATCTGCCGTCAAATTCTATGTTTCTATATTTCTATCCACATGCAGGCACATAACCCACAGTTGAAACGAGGCAGATGCTGCGCAATATCCACCAGCAGGGGATACTTCATGCTGAGCGGGAGGAAAGCGAGGGTGTAAAGAGTGATGTGGTGGCTACTCCATAGTGATTTCTTCTGTGATGTTCTTCCAATTTCTCTCCTTGTTTTATGCACCCATGTTTTTTTCCCAAACTCAATTTGGGCCCGTGCTGAAGATTTCCAGGACCTCATTTGAAAATGCAGGATTCCTGGCTTTGTTTGCCTATCCCTGGCTGCCATGATTATTAGGAGCTGGACATTCAGTATAGCATGGCCTGGCACTTCATCAGCCAGCTGTTCTGGGCCAGATGTTGCTGATGTAGCAATATTTTGTGATGCCTGTGCTTGATTATGTTTTCCAAATTGTTAACATTATATTCTCTTTTCTTAGTTCACTAAAGTGACAATGGTGTGGAGACAAACACAAAAATAACAAATTCAATTTTTCCTTTCAAAATGTGAGTAATGTTCTATTTATTCCCAGCACTTTTGTTAATCCATGTCATAATGTGTGTCTAGTAAGAAAATGCGGGAAATTTACTAAGATGTGTATTCTACTTCACATGTGATGTTGCTATGGGCAACCAATCAGAATCTACTTCTTATTTATTTAGTAGCCTCTAGAACAGGGGTAGCCAACTCCAGTCCTCGAGAGCTACCAACAGTGCACGTTTACAGCTCACCTCACAGGTACACAGGTGCCCTCACTACTGACTGACACATTTTAAAGATCCACAGGTGGAGCTAAATACCAAATATCACATTACGCACTCTTTCGGTGAGCGTGAGTCCGCCCACAGAACATCCGCACACAGACGGTGAGAGAAGCCGACAATGGGGAGTGGCGTGTATATGAGCATGCGCTACCGTGCTCGGACGGATCTCAGCCTTTTCGCTTGGAGACTGAGCGTGTTTCCCCGATCGTGAGAGGAAGCGTCCGTCCGAGCACGGTGGCTTACGCTTCACATATATGGTCCTGCAATTATTCCCTTTCAAGTTACCTTCTGACAATTACTCAATTATCCTTAAGGTGCGTACACACGGGGGCGATTTAGTGCAAAATCGCGTGAAATATGGTCGCTGAGCGACCATATTGCCCGCAATGGGAGTGTGCACCGGCGATATATCGCCGGGTGCACGCTCCCGTTTTTGCCCCTGTGGTGATCGCTGGTCACAGGAACATGCTCCTGTGACCAGCTGATTTCCACTGCCGGGCTCCACCCGGCAGTTTCATTTTCATCAGCGACCATCTCTGGTCGCTGATGTAAAGGAGAAACTGAGCCATATATGACTGAGCAATATATCTCCCCCGTGTGTACACAGCATTAGTGTGATTTTTTGATTACTTTCTATTACCTAATTTGTCTACCTGGTACTTGTGTACTAGCACAGCGCCCACGATATTAGGTCGCATGACATACAACCACATCGCATCGCATGCCATCGCATGGCATACACCCGTTGCGATGCAATACAATGCGATTTTAAATTGTATAAGCCCCCTATACGATGTTTAATTGTATAAGCACCCTAATGGGGTTTTCATACCCCCACTATCCACGTCGGCGTGGAGTTGATTTTATATAGTGTGGCGAGCGCAGCGAGCCACCGAGCCCGAAGCGTGGCGAGCGCAGCGAGGGGACGCATATTACTTTACATGCATTCCGCGTCCGCTCGCAAAGCTTCGGGCTCAGTGGCTCACTGCGCTCGCCACACTATATAAAATCAACTCCACGCCGACGTGGATAGTGGGGGTATGAAAAGGTCGTAGGACGCGTACCGCCGCCGATCGCCACGCTTCGGGTTGGCGTTGATAGTGGGGGTGCAGTTGGGGGTGTTTTTAACATACTAAGCACCCATAACGTTTAATTAACTTATAGGGGCCACTTTTAACATGGAAAAAACCATTAGGGTGCTTATACAATTTTAAATCGCATACCATTGTATATGCGATAGAATGGCATACAATGCCATACAATGCGATGGTATACAATTTAAAAATGTACAACATCGCCTGCCATCGCATAACATCGCATCGCATCGCATACCATAGCATGCCTTATGGTCTGATTTGCGATGGGCGCCGTGCTAGTACACAAGTACCGACTACCTTAATAAATCTACAATTAAACCCTCATTACATGTATATGTCTTCTGTTCTAATGTTGCAATTTCCTCACTATCTATGTGGCCCCTAATGTTTTTTTTTTTAACAAAGTGATGTGGGTGTTTGTGTGCATGCTGTAAATGTTAATAATTAATATGTTCCTATTTATTTACATGTCTTCCTACCCTAATGCTATGTGTGATGTTTTACTCCATTAACAGCTACCATTCATGCATTTACATTATTTGTTATTTAACCCTAAAACCCACACATTCACACAACATTCATTCCTTAACCTTCACTTTAAATTACATTACACATGTTACATGTACCTATGTCCACCTGCCCTCATAAATACTCTAACATATTACTATAAAAATCACAGACAACTTCTAACTATTCAGAAACTTTTATTTGTAGAAAACAAAAAAAATGTAAACAATTCTTTTTAAAGAAGTGACTACAGCCGACACAGAAGGTTTGCAGCATTTTCAAAGGTCTGCTGCAGTTATAGCACTGTCTGTGCCAAGGCCTCCTGGTGCTGTAGATTTTCTGTTTGGAAGGAAAAAAAAATATTTTATTTTTTTATAAGTATAACACAAATTCTTCGTCACTTTGTAATGATTAATAAGCTGTCAGTGAAATGTGAAGGTGACACACATTTTAAAAGAGCATTGAAGATTGTAAGCTTGCAGCAGGGCCCTCCTACCTCCAAGTCTGTCTGTTGTTACCCAGTTTGTTTTATCACTGTCTACTATTGTAAAGCGCAACGGAATCTGCTGCGCTATATAAGAAACTGTAAATAAATAAATAAATAAATGGGCCTGCTGTGAAGATGTTACAAACTACTGTGATGTTCACACACACACATACTTATGACATGACTTCAAATATGTGCCCTTCACCTTCTTTGCTGAATGTATGCAGCATCACAATTGGGAGGTATGAGCTGGGGAAAACACCTCAAACCTCTAAACTAAACTATGCAGTGTAAGGAACGTTACGTTGTTGATGCTTAACCAGTTTAGCCTTTTCAAACTGTAGGACAGTGGTGTCAAACTCATGGGCTTCCAGCCAGAGGCAGAACTCTGAGAGGCAATGGAGTCATCTGCCGACGGGCTCCTGCTCCAAAGGGGGCAGCTTTCCTCCCCCTGGTAGTTTAAATCAGTTATTTAAAAGCCAACGCTATTGCTTCTGTGGCTGAGTTCTGAAATATATATGTGTTATCTATCTAACTGAACAGAAATATATATTTTATATAAGGTTATATAGGGTTGTATGTGTGTGTGTGTGGGGGGGGGGGGGGCACCAATATATATCTTGCCTCCGGGCAACTGGAAAGACCTTACGCCACTGCCTCCAGCTGTTGTGGGAATGCATGCCCCTGCATGGGCTCCCACATTATTACCAAGCCAATATCTAAATGTATGTTGCAGATCATGCTGGGAAGTGTAGTTCCACAACAGCTGGAGCACCATGAGTGCCACCACTGCTCGAGGATCTTTCAATGGATGTAAGGTGTGTCAATCACTGAAAGGGTGAGGCATGCCCACACTCCAAACCTACCCCAAGGGGTCCATTGTTCCTGGAGGAGGACACCCCACAGGTCATGGTGGGACTGGAGTGATGTTGAGGAACTAACAATGATTTGGAGTGCACATATGTTGGTGTTGTGAATTTAAATGTGTGTAAATGTGTATGATTCAGTCCCGAATTCTGCGCCAGGCAGCATTGTACGCCCGGCGCTTATCTCTGTTGCTAATATAGGGGCTCATGGGCCCCAGGCGCTGGTCCATTACTTGGACCAGCGCCAGCAGTTCCCTGGAGCTAAATGGTGCAGCCCTAGTGGAAGTCATATTGGCAATGGCGCAGCAAATAATTGCAGGTACATATATAAGTTATGCTGATCACTGATTGGTTACAAAGATTCTTATTTGGTATAAACTTTATTAATCCTTTCAATATTAACAGTATGTGTGCGCGTTTAAATTTATGTCCACACTGTAACATCTACATGGGCATACACATGCTTACACACACCGTCCATGTAGTGTGCGATTCAAACGTATGAATTACACATTAGTAGACCAACAAAAAACAACCAGCTGGCCTGCCTAAAAGCATGTTTTTGGCGATTATTTCGCATCTGCATACAATCATATCTACAAATATATATATATACATATCACCTAATGATACCTGTTTTGGTGTTCATTTCAGTAAAGGCTTCTCGAACAGAATTACAATATAACATTAATACACACAAACACATATACAGAAACTCTTAAGTACATTGGGATTGAGGAACTTCAGCACATTGGGCCATGGACCACACATTCAACTCAGCCTGAGTGTGATCTGTCACATGCACATGTGTGGTAGGTTGCGTAATTACGCCGTATTGTCGTCGGGAATTTTTTTTTTTTTTAAAGGGGCGGAATGTTGCCTATATATAGGTGACCGCCTAGAAGGAAAACTTGCTGCTAACATGTCTGACTCAGGTTCAGATGGAGGCACTTCAGACCCTGAGATGATATTGGCAAAACTCATCTCTATGACAGAGAGTGTCCGCAAGAAGGCAGAGGAGCGGAGGAGGAGGAGGAGGAGGAGGAGGAGGAGACAGAGCCAAGGCCATAGCTCCCAGTCAGAACAAGGACCAACCTCACAGCCCGAGGCAGCCCCAAGTTCTGTGGCTCAACCAGGGCCAAGCGAGCAGGCAGAACAAGATGTTTCTTTACTTGAAAGATCAGAGACTCAGCAGGTGCGTGCTGAGGTGACTGGCCAGCCCAGCAATTGGTCTGCATCATCTAGGAAGCGTGCCAGGCAGGATCCCAGCAAAAAACACAAGAACCCTGCATTTCTGGAGCGTGAACTACAGATTTTGGTACCCCGAGCACTGGAATGGATTGAGTTAACCCCCAGGTAGCTGACCCCTCTGCGAAGGAGAAGATTTGGAGACAAATTACAGATGAAGTCAATAAGGTGGCACCACTGCAGAGGGATGTGAAGTCTGTGCGCAAAAGCCAAGTGTTCTGTTTGACCTGATATGTACTGTAGTTATTTCTATAAATATATACAAATTGTATATACCATTTAGGATAAAGGTGTGTTTGTTAATATGTTGTTACTTCATTGACACATGTGAGCACATTTATAGAGGGGAGTGCTGTCCCGGTGGTGTGATTATGACACCTGGCACCATGGACAATAATTGTAGATGTCATTGGTTTCCAAAGGCGCTCCTCAAGGCAGCCCAATGTTCCAGGTATTAAGTATATCCATGCTTGGCCAGAGGTGAATTCATTTGAAACAAATTCAGTCTGATTTAACCATCTGTGCTGAAGACCGGCTGCCCCCAAGTCCCTACCACCCAAGGGCAAAGAAGGGCGGAAGAAATAATGTGGTGTCACCTTATTGATTTTGTGTGTGGTTTGCCCCCAATTCTTTTGCTCTGGAGGGCTACTTCCTGTGGGAGAACTCTTTCTATTCCCGTGCAAAGGGTACCAAAATCCAAAATTCACACTCTGGAAATGTAGGGTTACATTTAATAGAGTCCGATTTTGTGTTTTTGGCGATAATTAGTAAATTAATTGGCGTTATCGTATTTCATACGTAGCCCATTCATCCATACTCACCTATGTTGATAGTAGACCAGTCCCCTTCTCCTGTAGAATCCATAGTGGGGTACCTGTGGATAGAAAACATACTTACCAGACGTCTTCTGCACTTCTCCGGGAGCCCAGTAACGCTGTTCCCACGGTCTGGTCTTCTGTTTACTTCTTGAGCTCCGCCCCCCGACCTGGATTTAGGCCCGCCCACCAGCCAATGATGGTCCGGGAAAACCCCCATGCCAGACCATCATTGGCTGGTGAGTATGGATGAATGTTGCGCGTTAATTAGCCGACCGATTGCGGCCGGACTCAGGCGGATGGTCTAAGAGTGCTAAGAGTGCCAGAAGCTTCCCGACCACACCCCGAGCGATGCGGATGCACCTCCGTGCAATAGATAAAAAACAAGTTCCGTCCGCACGCGTTGCGGACCGATTCAACCAGAATAAAGCCCTCTGTGAGGAGACATAGAAAACATGAACTGTTGGCTCTCTATGACTGAAGTTGGCTACCCCTGCTCTAGAAGATAGTAGACAGGATCTGATTGGTTGCCATAGCAACATCACAAGTGAAGTAGAACCAGTTTGATTTTGCAGTGTAAATGATTGCCTGGAGATTTCTTACCAAATCTCAAATTTTCAGAATATATTTTTACAGAATGGATTCCAACATTGTAAGAGGAGTAACACATGTTAAATGTAAACAAACACCATTGATGGATGTCAACACGGAGTGCCTTCATTCAATAATGTCCTGGACTCCAAAATACATGTAAATTTAAAATAATTTTCTGTCACATGTAGACAAACATAGATGAGTGTAATGTGTTTGCATCCATCTATGAGAGTTGACACATGTTGGCTATTTGTATTTGTGTGTAGTTTTGGGCAACATGACAGGGACACTTGTGTGTTAAAGTAGCAGATTTTGTGAGGGTACATAAGAGCAGTTAAGAATACTGCAGCAATTTGACTTAAATCAGTGAAACATATAATAGCAGAGCAGTAGCGGAAATGTGATAACCACAGGTGTATGTTGGTGTGCTGTCTTACCGGTGTTGCCGCTTGGATGATGCTGCTTCTCCTTTTTCTTGGGGAAGAATTGAAGGCGGGAAACCAGGTATTGCTCAAAAAGGTTAACAATTTATTTGCACAGTATTAGACAACCTGCGCCTTCAAAATCAGTAAATAATACACAATGACAGTAAATAATTTACCAGGTGCTCTGACTAACTCTAACTACAATGAGTCGCTACACTCTCTAGTTCTAACCAATGACGTTACACGATAATCCGTATAGCTCACTTCTGATTTTTTATACTAGACTAGTCTAAACTTTGCATTCAATAGAAAATAACCTAAGTATCACATTTGCATTAATCATAACATGTACAATGGTTACTGCATAGGTCACGATAAACAGATAGATAGGTAATTATTATTCTTGCATAGATAACGGTAAACAGTATTATGTTATTGCACAATAACCCCAAGTTTCATAGTGTACTTTTGGTACCTTGAGTGATATCACAAGCAGTCCTTAACGCAAAGTATCCCTTTTCTGTGTTAACTATCCAGACGGGGCCTTGAATAATAGGGTTCGACTGTCCTTATGAAATTTGTAAGCGACAACAGTGTCCTTAAACGTAATGTCCCCACCGCCAACGAAAGGCCTGGCAGAATATTTGTAATCCACAGGGTTAACAAGGTGACGGTCCAGGGGCTTGACTCCAGTACACAAATAGTCTCTGACTAATCCTTACTCCTCCAGTTAGGGTATAAAGTCAGCAGGATAAAATACCATGTGGCGCTGCTCCCCTTAACCTCAACAGAGGTTCTTCAGTCCTCCCAGCTATGTCGAGGGGAGGGAGTAACAAAGTGGTTAATGAATCTTAGTCTGCTCCCTGTCGCTTCCTCTTTCATTTCCCTTTGCTTAGGGGCAGGTTGGGCTTCCAGATTGGTCAGGGGATTGGCTGCACTGTCTCTTAAATGTGGACATCCCCTGCCAAACCAGGGAGGTTATAATGGGTGCATTCCTTGAGGTGTGGGTATTAATAGTCCATAGTGGCCAATAGGGAACCTAGTAGGGCAGTCTCTTGGGAGTGTGGGTATTCACTGCCCAGCTGGGGAGGGTATAATGGGTGCCTCAGGATACGCAGGTGGGGGAGGGGGTTGTAGGAACTCACCGACCTGTCTCTTGGCTGGTTCCCTTCTTGTTGCTGCACCAGTCTCAGCAGCTCTCTCTCTCTCTACAATCAAGCCCCTGGTGTGCTGCTGGAGCCACTACGCTGCTGCTCTGGCCAGTGTCTCTGTTGCTGCGGCTCTGGCGTTGGTCCGGGAGCGTTGCTCTGTGCTCCTGTCAATCACCGCCAGCAGCCCGTCGCAGATCTCTCTCCTGTCCATCTCGGCGTGCCTCCTTATTCGGCCGCTCCTCACTGCTCCTCTCCCACTGATCAAGTAGCTGGTGACCCCGCTTCTCTCCCTTCCTCTGTCCACGCTGTCTCTCGCTGTCCACGTGCTGTCTGTCCACACTCGTCCCCACTCCGCCCCGTTTCACTTCCCCCGCTGCGGATGTCACGCTTTTTTCACGCTTAACTCCTCACCTTCCCGCTCTCTGGTGCCTCCTGCCCCTTGACCCCCAGGTCCTGTCTCTCCTCCTGCACCAGCATATGTGTATATCACAGATTGAAGTGTCTGTCCACCCCTAGGCACCAATCTATTTGTCCCCACCACACTGGAGAGCAATGGCGTAACAAAAACTTTTGCGCCCCCCCCCCGCCAGGCCAATTTTGATGCCGCCCCCCCCAGTTAACAGACAAGACACCCCCCCCCCCCCGGGAGCTAGCAGGGGGTCCATGCGGCGCGGGGGTACCTGAGGTCAGGGAGAGCCTGGAGGTCCCTGCGGTGCTGAGTATGATGTTGCCGGGGTCCCTGCAGTGAAGTGGAAATAACGCGCTCTGCCGCTAGGCGGCGCGGGAAGCACTTCTAACTTTGAAAACACTGGTCGCACACTGATTGGCTGAGATTCAGCATGCGCCCAGTGTTTTCAAAGTCAGAAGTGCTTCCCACGTCGCCACACGGTGGTAGCGTGTTATTTCCACTTCACTGCAGGGACCCGGGCAACGTCATACTCTTAGAGCCGCAGGGACCTCCAGAGTCCAGCCTCTTCCTGACCGCAGGTAGTGGTACCCCCATGCCACACGGACCCCCCTGCCAGCTCCCCGCTGCACCCACAAGGGGGGAGCTGAGAGAGAAACAATAGCGTCCGCAGACCCCCGGTGCCTCCCTGACGCCGCGGGGGCTGTGGCCCTATAGTTACGCCACTGCCAAAGAGAGAAATAGAGAGACAATGCAACAATGAAAACTGAAGCACTTACCCAGGTGTTCAGGACGCAGCCCCCCGGATGTTGGTCCGACTCCCTAGTCCTCTGTACACACCTCTCTGGAACTAGTTTGAAGATGCTGGAGGTGCAGGCTGTAGCAGAGACTGGGAGGTGGTTGCTGCAGCCGGAGTCCGATGCTGCGAAGTCCAGCTGCCGCCGCCCGCTGCCCCTGATCTCTGGCAGCAGATTGGGGGATAGTGTCAGCCGAGGCAAATCCAGGGTATGTCCTATCTCCGCTGCGCCCGGGTCCGGTGTGTTTCCTCCTGCTGTAAGGTGGCGCTCACTCCTGCGGCAGACTCAACTTTGTGAGAAGCCCTGCCAACATCCACCTAAACGGAGCTGCATCATCTTTATTATACACAGCCAGCCACCGTGCTGCTTCTGCGCCCACTCTGCCTTCAGCCCTCCATCCCTCTGTTAAGTCAGCTGTTTGTGCTGCCCTGCCAGCAGCCGCCGCCATCTGTCAGCTCTAGATCAAAGCGTCTGTGCCCCGCAAACTGCCACTGTGAATCTCAGACGGTCCTAGGCATTCCACAATGTACTAGGCAATCTCAGCCAGTGAGGCAGAGGCAGAACTCTGGGAGGCAATGGAGTCATCTCCCGCCGGGCTCCTGCTCTCAAGGGGGCACCTCTCATCCCCTGCGAGTTTAAATCCATTAACTGAAGGCCATCAAAATTGCTTCTGTGGCTGAGTTCTGAAATATATATGCGTTCTCTATAACATGGGGGGGCGACACCAATATACATCTTGCCTCCGGGCAACTGGGACAAACTTACGCCACTGCAGTGAGGGGAGATGCCTTGCCACCCCCATCAGGTGCCGCCCATAGTTATGCGAAGCCACCACCCAGCACTTGTAGTCACCACCCTTGTGTATGCCCCAGTTTCCGCCCAACACCCATACAAATGCCCACATCACGCCTCGTTTGGTCGTGCTCGTTTGCAAGTGTATTTCTGCTTGCATGGGGATGAGCGTGTACGGCTGCTCAACCCTGCACATGCGCACTACAGATGGTACGAATGCGTGATGATCACTAACATGCACTGAGTGTGAAGTCACGCTCGAGCAAGTCAACTAAAATCAGGGCCAAGTATACTGGAATAAGTTCCAGTATATATACAGTATTCCTGCAGCTTGCATCATTTGTGCTTCTAGCACCCACGTCCAGTATATTTCTCCAGGTAATTGAAGCACTCAGGGGGTGATTCTGGTTGGCTGGGTGAGCTGCGAGGGTTGCAGCTTCCCGAGCACCAGAGATTCCACCCAGCCCCCGCTGCGGACGATTCCCCTTTTTAACATGCAAGGGGATGTGTAACAAAAACGCATCCCCTCGCATGTCTCAGCAGCAGGAGAAATCATTCAATGATCGCAGACCATTGAATGATTTCTCTCCCCTTCGCAAATAAAAGTCAGTGGAAACTGATTTTTCTTTGCGGCCGCCGGGACGAAGATGGGGCTGACGTCCTGTGACATTAGTCGCCCGCCCCCTGGCAGGCATCAGCACGTCCACGTAGCCATGGGAAGCCGCATTTTCATGGAGACGCCCATAAAATCCTGAGCATTCCCATGGGCAACCCCAGTCCCCACCGCCCGTCCACCCCCGGGCCGCCCCCATTCCTTGCGAACGGCTCGGCGCCTATGTAAGTCGCCGAGGCTATTCGCAAAGGGGAGCTGCATATGAACATAAGATACCATGCGCATGTGGAGAGCCCCAAACATCGGAATGGGGACAAATTTGCCGCGTTCCGAGACATTAGAATGAGGGCTCCAGTTTCCGTATAATCTGTAGTCTTCTCCTGATATCCCGGCATGCTGCTCCAGTATATGGCTGTACATCTGCACTTATCGATCTTCTAGCTATTGGCAAATCTTGCTAATCTGTCACATCCATGGAAGCCCCTCAGGTGCTGAAAGGGAGGGAGAGTTAACCCCCATCACACCCAAGAGTATTAGTAATAAGATTGGAAAAACTAACATTATAGAAGGTAACTCAGAGATCTTAGATACATATATTTAGCAATAAAGGCTTCTCTGGTACCCAGAGGCGTAACTAGATATTCGTAGGCCCCATAGCTAAAGTATGTAGGGCCCCCTATTTAGCAACTGATGGTGATAAATGTATGTAAAACATACACAACAAAAATGGGCTCCCTTCAGCTATGGGCACCATAGCAGCTGCACCCCTTGCATCTATGGTAGTTGCGCCCATGCTGGTACCAGAGGTCCCTATACTGCATGATAACAGCACTCATTTTGGGCCATATAATTGGATTCGGTATGATATACCTACAATCAAAATCCAGACGGTCAAAATACAGACAACCATTGACCGTCAAGGTCAAAATACCGTCATTTAAAATACCGACACAGTCAAAATACTGACAAGGTCAAAATACCGACAAGGTCAAAATAATGACATTTAAAATATACACAGGTCAAAAAGTATACACAAGTTATTCATATTTTTTGGTCTGTATGTTGACATAGGTGGACATGAAATCCGTATGAGTGTACCGCGTCCCCTCGCATGGCTCGCTGTGCTCGCCATGCTTCGGGCACGGTGCCTCGCTACTCTCGGCACACTATTTAATTCTCCCTCCACGCCTTAGTGGATGGTAGGGCATGAAATTCTGCCTGCCGGCACATGTCGGTGCGACATGGACAGTCAAACGTAGTACCTCGCATGGCTTGCTACGCTCGACATGCTTCGGGTGTGGGCGTATATATTCACAAGTCTGCCGGCCGACCCAACTGCCGTTTCAACTGGCAGGCTGCCAGTTTTCGTCAGGGGTAGTTAACAGTGCATGCAGTGATGTTTAAATAACCAGAAAAGGCGCCAAGCCCACCCAGAAGCTGATGGGTCGGTAGCTGTCACTCAGCACTATGCACAGAAGGTGCGTGCGGCTCCAGAGGCAGCGGCGGGGGGGTGTGTGTGTGCACGGGGCGCGTAATAGGGTTTCCCCGGCTTTCTGCTGGAGATCTGTGGAGATTACTCTCAATTCTTCACCGGATTCACCTTACAGGCTGCTCTTCCTATGGGGCAACAAATGAATAATATCAGACTTGTGAATATGCCTTGTCTTTGAAATATATTTTTTTGCTTCAAAAACGTGAGTGCTGGTTTTTACCTAGCTAAGGGACTCATTATTGCTGTATCACTAACTGTGTGGACCTTGCACCACATTGCTGTATACAGCCCCTTGAGTGCCACCTTGTATCCCATATTATGTAAGACAGGCAGAACAGACAAATTTACTTAAAATAGTCACTCAGGGCAGCGTTTTTACTGTTCAGTTTGTTTGCACTGCAGTGAGCCGGCTCTGCAGCACCTTCCCCTCTCACGTGCAGGCTGCAGCATCCGCTCCCAGGCTGCTGGTCTGCAAACACACAGAAGCTCCGCTGTGGTGGATGACTCTGTCACTGTCTGCACTCAGTGACAGGCTGCCGCTGCGCTGCTGACCCGCTCTCCAACTCCAGTAAAATAATTAATCCCCGACCGCTCTGTCTTTGCTTTTAGGCTGCTATAGCAATTTGAAAGTGCTATGAAAAGAAAGCAGGTCATGACACAAGCGCACTTGATTTTCATCAGTTACTATGCAGCCACCGGGTTGTCAAGTGGTTTTCTTTTCTTTAGCTAATTATGGTTAACAAATGTGATTTCCTTTGCTTTCAAAAGATTTCCAAATCTAGTTTAACAATTAATTTACATTACCTTGGGGGCTTCATTTTACCTTAATTTGTATTTATTTGATTTTCTCTATTCAGAAGTTCTTTGCTTAAGTGTCTGGTTCTAGAACTTTAGAGTAAATTTACTAACAATCATGATTGATCCGAGTTTGCTCGAGATCAATCACGCTGACTGGGCATTGCAGCAACTTGGGTGAGATTTGTTTTTCAAATCTCGTATATTTATTAAGAATTGTGATTTCATTAATTGTGGTTTTCGATGGTTTATGAGATTGTGATTTTCCCCTGTGTTTGCTTACGGGAAAACTCTCCCCCACAGGAAGCACTGCACAGGTCAGTGAGATCCGTGCATTGCTTTTCTGTGTGTTGTCTAAAATAGTGTTAAAAATAGTAAACAAAACTGTGTGTGGTCCCCCTCCGTAAACATAACCAGCCCCGGGCTCTTTTAGCCAGGCCTTTTTCTCGCCCATGTTTGCCTTAAGTAAATCTCTGTGTTTGGAAAACATGAGGGGTGAGATTTAATAGGATGAGAGATTCAGAAAGTGAGAGAGTTGGTAAGAAATCTCCAGGGATTTTTAAAGCGGCAATCATTTACACTGCAAAATCAAACTGGTTTTGCAGTGTAAATGATTGCCGCTTTAAAAAAAATGAAGATTTCTTACCAACTCTCTCACTTTCTGAATCTCTCATCCTATTAAATCTCACCCGAGATTTCTTTCTGTACTGAACAAAGAGTTTACTGAATTTGCCCCTTTGAATGTGAACTTTGAAGTCTAAATTTAGGGGTCATAGGTAGAAACCAAACTTAGTTTACATATGCTAGGCAGTTGATGGGATAATTAAAGAGCGCTAAGGTTACAGGTAGAAGTGGATATTGAGCGAATGAAAAGTGAAAAAAGAAAAAAGTGAGATGGAATTTAGACTACGAGCGTTGGTAGCGCTGCCCGCTGTGTGCCGTACGAACCGGAAGTAGCCGGAAGTGACCGGGAAACGGTGCCGGTTGTCAGAGTAGACGGAGAGAGTTTAGGGGAATAGGTATCAGCTGGATCTTCTTCATGGCTGTCCAACGCGTTTCGTGCGACCTGCGCACTTTTTCAAGGAATAAGGTTATGTAACCAGCGTTGTCTATTTATAGAACAAAACTTTATTAATAAAACCGGAAGTTATGTCCAGGAAGTGTTAAAAAGTGGTGGGAACCACATGTTTTCCTATTACTCACAGGAAAAAGCTGATATGCTTCATTAATTTGAAGGAAAGAGATAAAAAAATCATGAAAAACAGATACAAAATGAGAATAAAAATTAGAAGAAAGGTACCACTCTACAAAAAAGCATTCAATTCTATATCAATGTTGAGGCCTAAGGGTTCAAGTGTCTTCAAGTCGAAAATCCATTTTGTTTCAATTTTTTTAAGTTCATTTACTAAATCGCCTCCACGCCAATTTCTGTTGACTTTTTGTATAACAGTGCATTTTAGACCCGCTGGGTTTTTTGCATGTTTTTCACAGAAATGGTTGGAAACGCTGTGATTTTTCAGTCCCTTTGAGATGTTATAGATATGCTCTGCAAATCGAATTTTAGCTTTTCTTTTTGTCTGTACAACAAGAAGAACTTAACCGCTACAGCATCAGCCGGTCAGCGCCGATTCACGCACGGAGCAGCAGCCGTACCATCATACCTGCACATGCCTGTAACATCACGGCCACGAGAAGACATAGGGCAGTATTCAATGAGAAAATTAGCCGTGTTTTATGGCGAGTTTGTGCTTTTCTCGCCTTGGATGGAGACTTTTGCTCTCCAAAAGCGAGCAACCCTATTCAATGTGAAAAATTCACCGTCTTTTTAAGTGATTTTCGCCGTCTCTCTCCGTGTAGCAATTCTCCATCTTTTCATGGAGAGCTGGAATGTGAACTTTTAAACTAAAAGGTTTTTTTTTTTAATTTTGGTGTAAAAAAATCAGGTTTTTTTTTTCTGTGAAGGGGCATGTTATTTTTATTCATGTGCTTATATATTCCAGTATATATACAGTATTCCTGCAGCTTGCATCATTTGTGCTTCTAGCACCCACGTCCAGTATATTTCTCCAGGTAATTGAAGCACTCAGGGGGTGATTCTGGTTGGCTGGGTGAGCTGCGAGGGTTGCAGCTTCCCGAGCACCAGAGATTCCACCCAGCCCCCGCTGCGGACGATTCCCCTTTTTAACATGCAAGGGGATGTGTAACAAAAACGCATCCCCTCGCATGTCTCAGCAGCAGGAGAAATCATTCAATGATCGCAGACCATTGAATGATTTCTCTCCCCTTCGCAAATAAAAGTCAGTGGAAACTGATTTTTCTTTGCGGCCGCCGGGACGAAGATAGGGCTGACGTCCTGTGACATTAGTCGCCCGCCCCCTGGCAGGCATCAGCACGTCCACGTAGCCATGGGAAGCCGCATTTTCATGGAGACGCCCATAAAATCCTGAGCATTCCCATGGGCAACCCCAGTCCCCACCGCCCGTCCACCCCCGGGCCGCCCCCATTCCTTGCGAACGGCTCGGCGCCTATGTAAGTCGCCGAGGCTATTCGCAAAGGGGAGCTGCATATGAACATAAGATACCATGCGCATGTGGAGAGCCCCAAACATCGGAATGGGGACAAATTTGCCGCGTTCCGAGACATTAGAATGAGGGCTCCAGTTTCCGTATAATCTGTAGTCTTCTCCTGATATCCCGGCATGCTGCTCCAGTATATGGCTGTACATCTGCACTTATCGATCTTCTAGCTATTGGCAAATCTTGCTAATCTGTCACATCCATGGAAGCCTCTCAGGTGCTGAAAGGGAGGGAGAGTTAACCCCCATCACACCCAAGAGTATTAGTAATAAGATTGGAAAAACTAACATTATAGAAGGTAACTCAGAGATCTTAGATACATATATTTAGCAATAAAGGCTTCTCTGGTACCCAGAGGCGTAACTAGATATTCGTAGGCCCCATAGCTAAAGTATGTAGGGCCCCCTATTTAGCAACTGATGGTGATAAATGTATGTAAAACATACACAACAAAAATGGGCTCCCTTCAGCTATGGGTACCATAGCAGCTGCACCCCTTGCATCTATGGTAGTTGCGCCCATGCTGGTACCAGAGGTCCCTATACTGCATGATAACAGCACTCATTTTGGGCCATATAATTGGATTCGGTATGATATACCTACAATCAAAATCCAGACGGTCAAAATACAGACAACCATTGACCGTCAAGGTCAAAATACCGTCATTTAAAATACCGACACAGTCAAAATACTGACAAGGTCAAAATACCGACAAGGTCAAAATAATGACATTTAAAATATACACAGGTCAAAAAGTATACACAAGTTATTCATATTTTTTGGTCTGTATGTTGACATAGGTGGACATGAAATCCGTATGAGTGTACCGCGTCCCCTCGCATGGCTCGCTGTGCTCGCCATGCTTCGGGCACGGTGCCTCGCTACTCTCGGCACACTATTTAATTCTCCCTCCACGCCTTAGTGGATGGTAGGGCATGAAATTCTGCCTGCCGGCACATGTCGGTGCGACATGGACAGTCAAACGTAGTACCTCGCATGGCTTGCTACGCTCGACATGCTTCGGGTGTGGGCGTATATATTCACAAGTCTGCCGGCCGACCCAACTGCCGTTTCAACTGGCAGGCTGCCAGTTTTCGTCAGGGGTAGTTAACAGTGCATGCAGTGATGTTTAAATAACCAGAAAAGGCGCCAAGCCCACCCAGAAGCTGATGGGTCGGTAGCTGTCACTCAGCACTATGCACAGAAGGTGCGTGCGGCTCCAGAGGCAGCGGCGGGGGGGTGTGTGTGTGCACGGGGCGCGTAATAGGGTTTCCCCGGCTTTCTGCTGGAGATCTGTGGAGATTACTCTCAATTCTTCACCGGATTCACCTTACAGGCTGCTCTTCCTATGGGGCAACAAATGAATAATATCAGACTTGTGAATATGCCTTGTCTTTGAAATATATTTTTTTGCTTCAAAAACGTGAGTGCTGGTTTTTACCTAGCTAAGGGACTCATTATTGCTGTATCACTAACTGTGTGGACCTTGCACCACATTGCTGTATACAGCCCCTTGAGTGCCACCTTGTATCCCATATTATGTAAGACAGGCAGAACAGACAAATTTACTTAAAATAGTCACTCAGGGCAGCGTTTTTACTGTTCAGTTTGTTTGCACTGCAGTGAGCCGGCTCTGCAGCACCTTCCCCTCTCACGTGCAGGCTGCAGCATCCGCTCCCAGGCTGCTGGTCTGCAAACACAAAGAAGCTCCGCTGTGGTGGATGACTCTGTCACTGTCTGCACTCAGTGACAGGCTGCCGCTGCGCTGCTGACCCGCTCTCCAACTCCAGTAAAATAATTAATCCCCGACCGCTCTGTCTTTGCTTTTAGGCTGCTATAGCAATTTGAAAGTGCTATGAAAAGAAAGCAGGTCATGACACAAGCGCACTTGATTTTCATCAGTTACTATGCAGCCACCGGGTTGTCAAGTGGTTTTCTTTTCTTTAGCTAATTATGGTTAACAAATGTGATTTCCTTTGCTTTCAAAAGATTTCCAAATCTAGTTTAACAATTAATTTACATTACCTTGGGGGCTTCATTTTACCTTAATTTGTATTTATTTGATTTTCTCTATTCAGAAGTTCTTTGCTTAAGTGTCTGGTTCTAGAACTTTAGAGTAAATTTACTAACAATCATGATTGATCCGAGTTTGCTCGAGATCAATCACGCTGACTGGGCATTGCAGCAACTTGGGTGAGATTTGTTTTTCAAATCTCGTATATTTATTAAGAATTGTGATTTCATTAATTGTGGTTTTCGATGGTTTATGAGATTGTGATTTTCCCCTGTGTTTGCTTACGGGAAAACTCTCCCCCACAGGAAGCACTGCACAGGTCAGTGAGATCCGTGCATTGCTTTTCTGTGTGTTGTCTAAAATAGTGTTAAAAATAGTAAACAAAACTGTGTGTGGTCCCCCTCCGTAAACATAACCAGCCCCGGGCTCTTTTAGCCAGGCCTTTTTCTCGCCCATGTTTGCCTTAAGTAAATCTCTGTGTTTGGAAAACATGAGGGGTGAGATTTAATAGGATGAGAGATTCAGAAAGTGAGAGAGTTGGTAAGAAATCTCCAGGGATTTTTAAAGCGGCAATCATTTACACTGCAAAATCAAACTGGTTTTGCAGTGTAAATGATTGCCGCTTTAAAAAAAATGAAGATTTCTTACCAACTCTCTCACTTTCTGAATCTCTCATCCTATTAAATCTCACCCGAGATTTCTTTCTGTACTGAACAAAGAGTTTACTGAATTTGCCCCTTTGAATGTGAACTTTGAAGTCTAAATTTAGGGGTCATAGGTAGAAACCAAACTTAGTTTACATATGCTAGGCAGTTGATGGGATAATTAAAGAGCGCTAAGGTTACAGGTAGAAGTGGATATTGAGCGAATGAAAAGTGAAAAAAGAAAAAAGTGAGATGGAATTTAGACTACGAGCGTTGGTAGCGCTGCCCGCTGTGTGCCGTACGAACCGGAAGTAGCCGGAAGTGACCGGGAAACGGTGCCGGTTGTCAGAGTAGACGGAGAGAGTTTAGGGGAATAGGTATCAGCTGGATCTTCTTCATGGCTGTCCAACGCGTTTCGTGCGACCTGCGCACTTTTTCAAGGAATAAGGTTATGTAACCAGCGTTGTCTATTTATAGAACAAAACTTTATTAATAAAACCGGAAGTTATGTCCAGGAAGTGTTAAAAAGTGGTGGGAACCACATGTTTTCCTATTACTCACAGGAAAAAGCTGATATGCTTCATTAATTTGAAGGAAAGAGATAAAAAAATCATGAAAAACAGATACAAAATGAGAATAAAAATTAGAAGAAAGGTACCACTCTACAAAAAAGCATTCAATTCTATATCAATGTTGAGGCCTAAGGGTTCAAGTGTCTTCAAGTCGAAAATCCATTTTGTTTCAATTTTTTTAAGTTCATTTACTAAATCGCCTCCACGCCAATTTCTGTTGACTTTTTGTATAACAGTGCATTTTAGACCCGCTGGGTTTTTTGCATGTTTTTCACAGAAATGGTTGGAAACGCTGTGATTTTTCAGTCCCTTTGAGATGTTATAGATATGCTCTGCAAATCGAATTTTAGCTTTTCTTTTTGTCTGTACAACAAGAAGAACTTAACCGCTACAGCATCAGCCGGTCAGCGCCGATTCACGCACGGAGCAGCAGCCGTACCATCATACCTGCACATGCCTGTAACATCACGGCCACGAGAAGACATAGGGCAGTATTCAATGAGAAAATTAGCCGTGTTTTATGGCGAGTTTGTGCTTTTCTCGCCTTGGATGGAGACTTTTGCTCTCCAAAAGCGAGCAACCCTATTCAATGTGAAAAATTCACCGTCTTTTTAAGTGATTTTCGCCGTCTCTCTCCGTGTAGCAATTCTCCATCTTTTCATGGAGAGCTGGAATGTGAACTTTTAAACTAAAAGGTTTTTTTTTTTAATTTTGGTGTAAAAAAATCAGGTTTTTTTTTTCTGTGAAGGGGCATGTTATTTTTATTCATGTGCTTATAGCACATGAATATTTATTTAATTAAAAAAAATATATTTTTTTAATTATTATTATTTTTTTTACACAGAGCAGCCAGCAGGGGGCCGGAGCGCTCGAGCCGCTCATTAGATATTCATATATTCACTGCACCCGATCATTACATATGCACGATGGGGTGCAGTGAATACTGGGTCCCTTGCTGGCTATAGGGGGGGGGCAGCTTGTGCTGCCTGGGTCCCGGGGAGCCCCCTCCACTCCACATATGTTCTGGGGCAGCCAGGGAGACTTTAATCTCTCTGGCTGCCACCGTCCCACGGCTCCCTGCCAGCTCCCTGCCGCGGACGCTCATCCGCTGCAGGGGTTAAGACTCGCCGCGAGTGGCGGTGAGTCTTAACCACATTGAATAGAGGGAGCAGGAGAGGCAGCGAGCCCTCCGGAACAGGGAGAGTGCATGGCGAGAGAAAAAATCTCTCGCCATGCACGGAGAATATTTGTAATTGAATACTGCCCACAGAGGACAGGGTAAGATAGGGACAGATAACAGCTGGCTACTTCCATCCAATATACATTGTCCCCAAAAGGGTGTAAACATTATACTAATCTATTTCTTTACAGGTACCACTCATAGTCTAAATTCCATCTCACTTTTTTCTTTTTTCACTTTTCATTCGCTCAATATCCACTTCTACATGTAACCTTAGCGCTCTTTAATTATCCCATCAACTATTCTTTCCATAAGAGCTGCTCAAAAGCGCAATTTCCGTTACAGAATCAAACCTTGTTACCAACCAAATGGAACTGCTGCTGAACACAATTCCATACACTTCCATACACCGTCAATTCCGTCCAGAAAGATTAGAAATCGATAACATTTTCTCACAGGATGCAAGAATCATCGAACCTCCACCAGACGATGAAAAATTCTGTAACCAATTCCAAAAATTGGAAAATAATTATATCCAGGGGGCCAAACAATGGTGGGAGATCACGACCATGAAAAAATACCTACAAAATGGCATGATCCCTAAAGGTCTGAGAATCCAAAAATCAGCCACCTTCCAACCGACCACATCAACTTTCCATGAAAAATGGAATAAAATCCTAGATGTTTGTTCAGAGGAGCTAATGAAACTAATCATCCAAGACAGAGAAGCATCGCTGATCCTTGTTAATGAAAACATTAAAACATACGAGAAAAGATTTGAAAATCTACATCATATACAAGATTTCCAGAATCTGATTAAGATGACTAATGATAAAGTAGCCAAACTAGAAGAGGACATCATCGCTCAGAAACAGCGTAAATACAAAAGAGACATAGAGGAAAGAGATACCCTCAATTTACGCAAAAATGAAAAAAGAAATTTTAAGCAAGAAAAATTAGACCACCAGAAACCCAGACAACACAATAAGGAATATAACAATACAAGATGGAAAAATCCAGTTAAAAAACCGCTCATAGAAAATACTCCTTACAATAGGGAATATAGAAAGTATCAACCCTATAACATTCGAAACTTCTCTTACAACAATAAAAAAGCACAGCTGTCATACCAACAAGGGCAGAAAGCAGCTTTGCAAGAAGAACAAACAAACAGAAAGTTGCTTCTAGAAACTATCCAGAAACAAAATCAGGCGGATCAAAATAACATCAATAAGAAAGCCACAAAGAGACATCTTGATGAGGATTCAGAAGATGAAACTTCAAACTCAGACATTAGCTTTGATTTTTTAGAACAACCCCATGCATCAACAAAACCCCCAGACCGACGATCAACACCACATTCCAAGAAACAAAAACACACTATAGAAGAAGGGGAAAAAGGGGAGGAAGAAAAATAAGGGAAAAAGGGAATAAAAGGAGGAAAATAACAAGAACAACCCAGAAACCATACCCAAAATCACCATCTTCAATCTCAGCAATAGAATCCTGACTGACACAGAACATTCAGTACTACAAAAGGGTCTGAAATTTGCCCCAGACACACAGATCAACAAATTCGAACTATATATGGACATTCAACGGTATGTAAGAAAACTGTGCATTAAAAAATTCTTCATAAACACCGAAGCACCAATAAAAGTGGAACCTTCTGAACATAAACATACCTCATTCAAACCTACATCTATCTTCAATCCGGGACATGTCAAAGGACCACATATAAATACATTCCAGAAACTTCTTGAAAAATAAATCGACTCAATCCCCACTAAACAAAAATATAAGAGAAATTTATCAAATGAAGAAAAGCTAGCCTTGAAAAGCCTTAAAGAAGACACAAGTTTAGTGATAAAACCAGCCGACAAAGGCGGAGGGGTAGTTCTGATGAGTATCGAAATGTACAAAGAAGAGGCAAGTAATCTGCTTTCTGATGAAACAACCTACGAGATCTTACACCACGATCCAACAGAGTCCTTTTCAAGACTACTACTAGAACATCTAGAGGAAGGTTTGGAGAGAGATATCATCATGAAAAAAGAATTCAATTTTATTTACCAAGAACATCCTAAAATCCCGACCTTCTACTTTTTGCCAAAAGTGCACAAGAGCACGACGCACCCCCCCGGACGACCTATTATCTCCGGAATTGATTCTGTTACGTCAATTCTTTCCAAGTATACAGACTACTTTTTACAAGAATTAGTAAGGCAACAAAAAAGCTACCTAAAAGACACAACCAGCATACTCCAAGTTCTAGAACATCTCGAATGGAAAAAGGAGTACATACTGTGTACAGCAGACGTAAAATCCTTGTACACATGCATTGCACATACTCAAGGATGCGAACATACAAGGCACTATTTATCAACAGATCCAACAATAAAAAATTCACAGATAAATTTCATCATGGAAAATATTCATTTTATCCTATCCCATAACTATTTTTGGCACGATGGACGTTTTTACCTACAAAAGCGAGGCACAGCTATGGGGACTCCACTAGCCCCTAGCTATGCAAATCTTTTCGTGGCAAAATGGGAAGATGACTATATCTGGACACACAACCAACATAGTGAACATCTTGTACAGTGGTATCAGTACATAGACGATGTCTTCTTTATTTGGCAAGGGACAGAGCAACAACTGGATACTTTCATAGTATACCTAAATTCAAATAATTTAAATTTGGAATTCACCACCACTTCAAGTAGATCGGAAGTGGTGTATCTAGATCTGGAGATTTTCATTGAAGATGATAGATTCAAAACAAGAACTCACACCAAAGAAGTGAATGGAAACAACATCCTTCCATCAACGAGCAACCACCATCAGAACTGGATCAGAAGTATCCCTGTGGGACAGTTCCGTTGAGTGAAGAGAAATTGCACAGACGATGTAACCTTCAAAACACAATGTGAAGAAATGAAAAAGAACTTTATGGCCAAAGGATACAAAGAGACCCTATTAGACCAACAGCTCAACAAAATTTATGACACAGATAGGAAAGACCTCATTACCTACAAAATAAAGGAAAAGAAACAGGAAGATTTCAACCTGGCCTTCTTCACACAATTCACCAGTAATTCTGAAATAATCGAAAATATGATTCGAAAACATTGGCACGTCCTCCAGTTGGACGAAGCATTGCAGCCAATTCTTCCTAACAAACCAAAAATAATATATCGTAAAGCAAAAAATATAAAACACCACCTTGTCACAAGCTATACCAAAGATTCTTCTAACACTATTTCAGTTCAAAATAAAGGTTTCTTCGATTGCCTAAACTGCAAGGCATGTAGAAATAAGAAAACATCAACCAAACCAACAACCGTTTTCAAATCAAACCAGACAGGAAGAGAGTACAAAATTAAAGATAGACTTTCCTGTGACCCAGAAGGGGTCATTTATTTATTAGAATGCAACTGCGGTTTACAATATATAGGGCAAACAAAAAGAAAAGCTAAAATTCGATTTGCAGAGCATATCTATAACATCTCAAAGGGACTGAAAACTCACAGCGTTTCCAACCATTTCTGTGAAAAACATGCAAAAAACCCAGCGGGTCTAAAATGCACTGTTATACAAAAAGTCAACAGAAATTGGCGTGGAGGCGATTTAGTAAATTAACTTAAAAAAATTGAAACAAAATGGATTTTCGACATGAAGACACTTGAACCCTTAGGCCTCAACATTGATATAGAATTGAATGCGTTTTTGTAGAGTGGTACCTTTCTTCTAATTTTTATTCTCATTTTGTATCTATTTTTCATGATTTTTTTTATCTCTTTCCTTCAAATTAATGAAGCATATCAGCTTTTTCCTGTGAGTAATAGGAAAACATGTGGTTCCCACCACTTTTTAACACTTCCTGGACATCACTTCCGGTTTTATTAATAAAGTTTTGTTCTATAAATAGACAACGCTGGTTACATAACCTTATTCCTTGAAAAAGTGCGCAGGTCGCACGAAATGCGTTGGAAAGCCAAGAAGATCCAGCTGAACCCTGATACCTATTCCCCTAAACTCTCTCCGTCTACTCTGACAACCGGCACCGTTTCCCGGTCACTTCCGGCTACTTCCGGTCCGTACGGCACACAGCGGGCAGCGCTACCAACGCTCGTAGTCTAAATTCCATCTCACTTTTTTCTTTTTTCACTTTTCATTCGCTCAATATCCACTTCTACATGTAACCTTAGCGCTCTTTAATTATCCCATCAACTATTCTTTCCATAAGAGCTGCTCAATAGCGCAATTTCCGTTACAGAATCAAATATGCTAGGCAGTGCCATGTGAGTTTTACCACGGTGACCTGTGTATAGTGACCAATGTGTAACAAGTGCATGATATTTGTGTGCCCACGGCAACATTTTCCCAGTGATATCATAAGGTCACCACAATGTCGAATTGGGTTAGTTCGACAGGGTCATTAGGTCGACAGGGTCATAAGGTCGACATGGGTTAGATCGACAGTCAAAAAATCGACATGGGATTTTTCACATTTTTTTGTCCCGAATGGCGACACAGCACCCTCTGCACTGATTATAGATAAGCCACTTATGAGGCTCATGTACAATGACTAGTGTGCATCAGTACGATCTCTGTATAGGGATCATTGTGTATCAAGTGTACATACCTCCTAAAAGTTAGCTTAGGAGGATCTGCACGTTCGCGTGGCAGAAAAAGGAGGTGGCCTATGTAGAAGGGGCGTGGTTGCTGCAGGCCACACCACAATTTTCCTTCACTATAGGGGCATGGCCAGTGCTGTGTAAGCTGCTGGCCATGCCCCCAGCCCCTCTGTCTCTCTCAATAGACGCTATTCGCACAGCATCTATTCCCCCTTGTCTCCCAAAAGCCCCCTCCACCATGGGAAACTGCCAACCCCGTGCGGGACCCTACCAAAAAAAGGGATAGTCCCGCAAAAAAAGGGAAAGTAGGGAATTTTGAGTATGTCATACTGCCATAAACTGTGAATCGCTGTACAGGGTATACACAAATGCCTGTGTCACCTGGTAGATTATGTTGCAGACTGTGCCAATCCCAACTCCAAATAAAATACTCTACAGGAGTAGCATACCACCACCATGGATAATCTCCTATTTGGGGTGATAAGCTGTCAGTAGTAGGTGGTCTGCATCATTAGTGCTGGTACCAGTAGCTCCAATATGTAGTAGAACTAGAAGGTGGGCCATCCACTGCTCCTCCTGAATAGCTTTCACGGTCTACATGAAAGCCTCTCCATAGGGGTATTATTGTGGTATATTATTGTTCATGGTGCCTCTTGTGCATTTCTTCTACTTGCTGTGTCTTCCATGTGTTCTGTTCCTCCCTCCTCTCCTTTCTTTTATTCTGTAACCATGGGCAGTACGGATGGTGTAATGGTTACCTCACAGCTCTGAGGTTATGGGTTTGATTTTCACCATGGCCCTAACTGTGTGGAGTTTGTATATCCTCCCCGTGCTTTCGTGGGTTTACTCCAGATACTCCAAATCCAGATACTCCAGATCCAAAAATATACTGGTAGGTTAATTGGCTCTCACAAAAAAAATAACAACGCTAGAATGAATGTGTGTGCATGTGTACATGTGGTAGGGAATATAGATTGTAAGCTCCATTGGGACAGGGGCTGATATGAATGTTCAAATATTCTCTGTAAAGTACTGCAGAATATGAGTCAGCTATATAACTAACGGTTAATAAATAGCCCATGTCAAAAGTTTGTATAAAAATCTAAGAGTGAAATAAAAATCTAAGCAAGTAAAATTTTGAATATGAGAAAGAAAAATAATGTTGTCAGTATCATAGGATAATTATTTGGTGGTATGGATGGATCAGAGGAGGGGGAGCGCAAACGTAGTCTTGCCAAACAGCATGGATAAAACAAAGAAACAACCTGATTTCCTAAAAAGTTAGATTCAAAATTGTCCACTAGATGGAGCACAATTACACGCAACTATTTACAATACACACATTTTCAGTAGAGTTTTCAGCTAAAGTGGAATAGATTATGCATCAACAGATGACTAGTGTGAGTAGATTCCATATAGGTTTCAGCTATTTTTACAGTATAATATTAATCAAGTAGATGAATCCCACCAGTTGAATAAAAAGAGAATAATATTGTCATGGGCTGCCATAATTCTGATTCTGCCAAGGGTTTCCATATATTTTAACTGTGCTATTACTTTTTTTTTTTTACAATGTTTCATTAAATAGAATAAGCAATTATAGCCCAGTCCAGCAATAAGACATATTAGTAATTACAGAGCAGCTTATGTGCGTATGTCCTGATTTGGCGCACAAGGGGCACTTATAGTTACTATTGTAAAGCACAACGGAATCTGCTGCGCTATATAAAAAACTGTAAATAAATAAATAACTCATTGAAAATGTTCTAGAACACATAATGGTTGCACCACAACAGTTAGCAGGGATAGCAGAATAAAGTCCGGTCATTCAATGGAGCATGGACTCAGTTGGAGTGTGTGGAGTGTGGGTGTGTGGGTTCTGATAATTTTAGACTTCAGACATCATAATCTTCCCAGATCAGCTTGAGAGGAAATTCATAGAACTATTATGTGCTGTTGGAGGTACCTGCTAGTTCAATTACCTTTCTTTCTGTGGATCCAATTCCCTTATCACATTATGACAATGCCTGTCATCTGCAATGACCAATATATTGCCATGATGTGCAGATGTAGAACAAATGTAATAGATGTGATTCATTAAATTCAACTAGAAGAACTTATAATGTATGGTTCACAGAGAGGCAGGCAACTGGCAATCACAAGGGTAATCTACCGGTAATAGTATTTAAAGAATGACATTCTTAAAAGTTTCAGGTGTAAAAATGGACTAAACCTAATTTCACTAACCTACCTCTTAACCCTTTGTGTGCCAACATCGCTCACATGTGTTCACTTCAAATAGAACAGGTTGTGTAACAAAAAGATTATATTTCCCATATAAGGTGAACATTACAGGTCATTATAATGATTAACAATGTTTGTTTGGCAATTTTAAAAAAGTTATCTGACATGTAAAGGGTTAAAAAAAAGCCATAAACACAGAGGGCCTTATTCTAGTTCAGTCTTTCTGACAAAATCCTTCTTAAGCTGTGTACACACGGGGGCGGTAGGGGCTAAAATCGCTGGAAATATGGTCGCAGGCGACCATATTGCCAGTGATGGGAGTGTTCCCCAGCGATAAATCGCCGGGTGCACGCTCCCGTTTTCAGCCCCGGTCTAATCGTTGATTACCTCTGCGGCACCGCCCGGCAGAGGTTCCTTTCATCAGCGACCATCTCTGGTTGCTGATGAAAAGGAGAAACTGAGCAATATATCTCCCCTGTGTGTATGGGGCGTTAGATGGACAAAACCATGTGCACTGCAGGTGGGGCAGGTGTTACTTGTGCTGAGAGAATTAGATTTGGGTGGGGTTTTACTTCAAAGTGAGATCTATATTGCAGTGTAAAAATAAAGCAGTCAGTATTTTCCCTGCACAGAAACAAAATAACTCACAATTCTCTCTGCACATTTTACATCTGCCCCCCTGCAGTGCACATGGTTTTGTCCATCTAAGAAGGATTTTGTCAGAAAGAGGGAACTAGAATAAGGCCCAGAGTGCCAGCACGTACTATGGAACTTAAGGTACCTAAGGACTTGCTCATGAGGAAGGGCCACTAAGGAGCTAATTAGAAAATAAAACTTCCCTGTACTAATCACTATTGTACACCACATTGGGCCCAGCAATAAATTCCAGCCGGATGCCAGGAGAGGACCCGCTCATTCTCAAGCTACAGTTTCATGTCCAGTTAAGCAACACAAATTGACACAGATTTAAGCGAAGATTCTTCCCTGATGACCTATATAAGAAGGAGCAGGGCAACCAGCGAGACATTTAGAAGGGAGAATGGAAGGCAGAGATTTCAGTCAGTACTAAACGGGGACTGTTCTTCACTTACTGTAACTGATGAGGAAAGGAGCGGTTACAAGGAATCATCCAGGTGATTGCAAGGTTATGTGATTCTGAAAGCAGGATGACACCGGAGATTTACCACTTGGGGGTATTTAATCTGTGACACTATTTCCACCGGTAGAAAGAGCGCCACTCGCCTACTCAATGCTGCCATTACTGACAGCAATGAAGGCTTTCAGATTCGTTTTTTTTTTATAAAGTCAAATCTGAATTGTCGTAAACATCCCCTAATTGTCGAATTTGCGGCTGATTCTGACAATTTGGCAGCAGTTTCCAACAAAACGTGGGTCGAAAACGGCCGTGAAGGTGACTGTCAAGAACATCTTGATAGTCGGATTCGGGATTGAATACCCCCCTTTATCTCTGATAGAGACAGAATCCACAGGTGAGATTTAATAGGATGAAAGATTCAAAAAGTGAGAGATTTGGTAAGAAATTTCCAGTTTTTTTTAAAGTGGCTAGCATTTACACTGCAAAACCAGTTTGATTTTGCTGTGTAAATGATTGCCTATTTAAAAAAACTGGAGATTTCTCACCAAATCTCTCACTTTCTGAATCTCACCCCACATCTTTAGGAAGACATTAATATTACAAAGAAAAAAAGGAGAAAGAATGTCTCGGTGTGGTGCACCTTATGGCTAACAGATAAAATGTAACTTTTAATTATAGATTATTAAAAGGCTGCGAAATATAAAAACAAAAAGTACATAAATGACACGGACAGTGCAATTAAAAAGGAAATAATCCTCACACCGTGAGGCTCCCAGAGTCTATGTCCCTTTTTTTTAATCAGAATTCAATGTAGTGCTTTGATACATATATTGCAGTGTTGTATGTTTAGAACCACAAGTAACAAGAGTGTTTATACATTGCAACAGTATCCAGATGTCCCACAATTAGAGGAGAATTCTCCTATCAATTCAGTGAGGCCAATAAATATACTGGACAGTCTGGTATTACTGTCTCGGTGCCCGACAGCTCCTATATGTGTAGGCAGTAAGGTGGCCGTCTACATAGGGCGCATAACGGCATGTGTATGCCCCGTCCTCCCTATGGCTGTAGGAACAGCGCGTGGGGTAGGGTCGGCGGTTAGCAGCAGCCGCGGCTAACTGTGGTGGAGTGACAGCGGTATTGTGTAGCCGCTTCACTCCTAGTAAGTCGTCTGCCTGCAAGTGATCACCGCGTCCTCCCTATGGCTGTGGGAACAGCGCGTGGGGTAGGGTCGGCGGTTAGCAGCAGCCACGGCTAACTGTGATGGAGTGACAGCGGTATTGTGTAGCCGCTTCACTCCTTAGTAAGCCGTCTGCCTGCAGGTGATCACCGCGCGGTGTTCAGTGTGAGACACCGCGTCTCAGGCTAACAGGGAGAGCCGGCACCGGGAACGCAACACTAAGCTAATACAGATCAAAAATCACATATAACATTTCAAGGGAGAGGGAAGGCTGGGAGCACACACGAGGTGTGACAGGTCTGCGTACGCTTCGCAGAAAGCTTCAAAGGACCAACCGGGTTAACATCCGGAGGCTCCTTAAATACCTATATCTGATGCATATTCATGGTATGTAAATTTGGAGGAGGTGGCTCTGGCCGTCAGCCTATGTTGGGGCTGAGAGTAGGTGTTACAGTTTTTCAGATGCCAATATGCATTGTATAGAAGAATCATGTATAAGACTGCCACAATTAACAATGATGTTAATAACAGTGGTTAGGTAATTGATGTTTTAATCATAAGTGTCAGCTATTTGGAAAACGCAAGAATAGCTTAATATGTCACACATTTAAGAATAGATGATGGTGACCTGGTAATTGAGCCAAATAATCATGTATTGTTTCTGCAGATAAAGGTCCATAGTATGGTAATATGGACAATTATATGTATCCCTGTATGTCGATTGTTTGTGTTGACTATACACCGCCATATTGGAATACTCATCTGTTATGGGGCATGATATAAACATGTCATGTAGATAATCGTGTGGGTCGTTTATGTAGATACTATTTGATCCCTATATATTTATTTACTCGTATCCATCAGGCTGCAGTCCACAGAAATTTGTGTATAGTCTGCATACGTATATTTGTGTCGACTATTGCTGTAGACTATCTGACATGTTATAGTAGTTCTTCATCAAAAGTCGGATATCAGTATGTTATTTGGTTTGTGTCAATCGTTTGTGTTGACACTTGGTTAAAGAGTCTCAAATGTCCACAGTGATTATATATTATATATATTGAAGTTCCCTTAAATGATAAGGTCAGATAGAGAATTTCTGTATTATATGGCCATGTTTATCAATAACAGTGAATTGGTGGTGAACATATGTGATTCATATGTGTATCTGAGTGATGGAGTGATAAATAGATTTATGAACTAAATAATAATATCCGGGTGATAATTACTAAAGTGATAAATATAGGGGGTGGGTAAGGTGTAAATCGTGCTCACAGCAAATAAAGTAAAATGTGAAAAAACACACAGAAAAACTTGGAAAGGTAGGGAAGAACAATAATGGTGTCACACCTGTCCAGGGTAAAAAGTGGTGGACAGTGTGTAGATTTATCATGTGCCCAATTTACAAGTGGGTGAAGTTACAGATAAGGCCATATTCAATGGGGACTCCAAGGTATATATACTAATACATGTGTTAAAACTATGGTCCAGAGACAGATTTTCTTACAGGAATACAGTGTAATTATTATCTTCATTGAGGCCCCTCGGGGACATGGTTCCCATCAGGAATATCAGACGAGTTTCCTGTTTGAGAAGCTCTTTGTCCCAATCACCCCTACGAATGCCCATTTCCACTTTCGTCATTCCATAGGCCTTCAGGCCATTGGGGCTACCTCCGTGATGTTTCAAAAAATGTCTGGCTACAGGAGTAAGAGTTTTTAGTTTCTGACAGTCTCTCGTGGCATTTTTAATGCTGAGAAGATGTTCCGAGAGTCTCTTTTTGAGTGGTCTGCGTGTTTTACCCACATAGTGTTTTCCACAGGGGCACTCCAGGTTGTATATCACCCCTGCAGTGTCACACGAGATGTACTTGGTGATTTTCCAGATCTTTCCAAACTTATCCACATAGGAATTTTGAGGAATCATATGTGGGCATATTCTGCACGTGCCACATCTGAAGGAACCCTTTTTTTGTGACAGTCACTCGGGTCTCCTTTTCCAGGTGACTGTGCACTAGGATGTCCCTTAGGTTGTCACTACGCCTCCAACTGATGTCAATTTTGTTTCCAAGAATTTCATTCAAGTCTGGATCACTCTTCAGAACGTTAAGGTGCTTGTTTAAAACATTCTGTACTTCTCGCCATTCATGGCAGAATGTACCAATGAATCTTATTTTGTCATGTGCCTCTTCTTTTTTGTTTTTGGGTAATAATAGTTGGTCCCTATTGTACCCTTGTACCTCTTTTTTGGCTTTGCGGATTGACCTTCTACTGTATCCTCTATTTCTCAGTCTGGATTCCAACTCTCCTGCCCTCATATCATAGGTGGTCTGTAGGGAGCAGTTACGTTTCGTGCGTAAAAATTCCCCTTTGGGGAGTCCCCTGATGACTGCTGGGAAATGAGCACTATTGTTGTGGAGGAGAGAATTGGTAGCCGTACTCTTTCGAAAAAGATCTGTGGCGATAGAGCCATTGCTGTCAATACTGATACGGAGATCTAAATATTCAACCTCTTTTTGGCTGCTATAGTATGTTAGCTTTAGGTTGAGATCATTGGTATTCAGTTTGTTGATGAATTCTTTGAATAGGCCAATGTCCCCTTCCCACACAATCAAGAGGTCATCTATATACCGTAACCATAATAAAATGTGTTCGGTATACTCCTCGTGGGGTTCCGTGAATACTCGCTCTCGTTCCCACCACCCCAGGTACAGGTTCGCATACGTGGGGGCACAGGTGCTTCCCATCGCAGTCCCCTGTACCTGGAGGTAGAATTGTTCTTCACAAACAAAGTAGTTTTTGAAAAGGACAAACCGCAGGAGTTTGAGGATGAAGTCATTTAGTGGTGCCTCTCTTTCCATGCTTAGGAAGTATTTGGAAGCCTGTATACCGTAAGTGTGGATAATACTGGTATACAGGCTCTCCACGTCGCATGTAATGAGCCAGGAATTGGAGTTGAGAGAGATTCCTTGTATTTTATTGAGGACGTCCATTGTGTCCCGCACATATGAGGGTAAGGTGGTAACAAACTTCCTCATATGGTGGTCCACAAACTGACTCGCCTTTTCCGTCAGTCCCCCCATACCGGAGACGATGGGTCTGCCCGGTGGGTTCTCTTCATTTTTGTGGACTTTGGGTAATAAGTATAGGGTCGGGATCTTAATCTCTTTGACCTGTAGGAATTCATATTGGGTCTTGGATATGGTTCCTTCTTTATAAGTCATGAATGGCGAGAAGTACAGAATGTTTTAAACAAGCACCTTAACGTTCTGAAGAGTGATCCAGACTTGAATGAAATTCTTGGAAACAAAATTGACATCAGTTGGAGGCGTAGTGACAACCTAAGGGACATCCTAGTGCACAGTCACCTGGAAAAGGAGACCCGAGTGACTGTCACAAAAAAGGGTTCCTTCAGATGTGGCACGTGCAGAATATGCCCACATATGATTCCTCAAAATTCCTATGTGGATAAGTTTGGAAAGATCTGGAAAATCACCAAGTACATCTCGTGTGACACTGCAGGGGTGATATACAACCTGGAGTGCCCCTGTGGAAAACACTATGTGGGTAAAACACGCAGACCACTCAAAAAGAGACTCTCGGAACATCTTCTCAGCATTAAAAATGCCACGAGAGACTGTCAGAAACTAAAAACTCTTACTCCTGTAGCCAGACATTTTTTGAAACATCACGGAGGTAGCCCCAATGGCCTGAAGGCCTATGGAATGACGAAAGTGGAAATGGGCATTCGTAGGGGTGATTGGGACAAAGAGCTTCTCAAACAGGAAACTCGTCTGATATTCCTGATGGGAACCATGTCCCCGAGGGGCCTCAATGAAGATAATAATTACACTGTATTCCTGTAAGAAAATCTGTCTCTGGACCATAGTTTTAACACATGTATTAGTATATATACCTTGGAGTCCCCATTGAATATGGCCTTATCTGTAACTTCACCCACTTGTAAATTGGGCACATGATAAATCTACACACTGTCCACCACTTTTTACCCTGGACAGGTGTGACACCATTATTGTTCTTCCCTACCTTTCCAAGTTTTTCTGTGTGTTTTTTCCACATTTTACTTTATTTGCTGTGAGCACGATTTACACCTTACCCACCCCCTATATTTATCACTTTAGTAATTATCACCCGGATATTATTATTTAGTTCATAAATCTATTTATCACTCCATCACTCAGATACACATATGAATCACATATGTTCACCACCAATTCACTGTTATTGATAAACATGGCCATATAATACAGAAATTCTCTATCTGACCTTATCATTTAAGGGAACTTCAATATATATAATATATAATCACTGTGGACATTTGAGACTCTTTAACCAAGTGTCAACACAAACGATTGACACAAACCAAATAACATACTGATATCCGACTTTTGATGAAGAACTACTATAACATGTCAGATAGTCTACAGCAATAGTCGACACAAATATACGTATGCAGACTATACACAAATTTCTGTGGACTGCAGCCTGATGGATACGAGTAAATAAATATATAGGGATCAAATAGTATCTACATAAACGACCCACACGATTATCTACATGACATGTTTATATCATGCCCCATAACAGATGAGTATTCCAATATGGCGGTGTATAGTCAACACAAACAATCGACATACAGGGATACATATAATTGTCCATATTACCATACTATGGACCTTTATCTGCAGAAACAATACATGATTATTTGGCTCAATTACCAGGTCACCATCATCTATTCTTAAATGTGTGACATATTAAGCTATTCTTGCGTTTTCCAAATAGCTGACACTTATGATTAAAACATCAATTACCTAACCACTGTTATTAACATCATTGTTAATTGTGGCAGTCTTATACATGATTCTTCTATACAATGCATATTGGCATCTGAAAAACTGTAACACCTACTCTCAGCCCCAACATAGGCTGACGGCCAGAGCCACCTCCTCCAAATTTACATACCATGAATATGCATCAGATATAGGTATTTAAGGAGCCTCCGGATGTTAACCCGGTTGGTCCTTTGAAGCTTTCTGCGAAGCGTACGCAGACCTGTCACACCTCGTGTGTGCTCCCAGCCTTCCCTCTCCCTTGAAATGTTATATGTGATTTTTGATCTGTATTAGCTTAGTGTTGCGTTCCCGGTGCCGGCTCTCCCTGTTAGCCTGAGACGCGGTGTCTCACACTGAACACCGCGCGGTGATCACCTGCAGGCAGACGGCTTACTAAGGAGTGAAGCGGCTACACAATACCGCTGTCACTCCATCACAGTTAGCCGTGGCTGCTGCTAACCGCCGACCCTACCCCACGCGCTGTTCCCACAGCCATAGGGAGGACGCGGTGATCACTTGCAGGCAGACGACTTACTAGGAGTGAAGCGGCTACACAATACCGCTGTCACTCCACCACAGTTAGCCGCGGCTGCTGCTAACCGCCGACCCTACCCCACGCGCTGTTCCTACAGCCATAGGGAGGACGGGGCATACACATGCCGTTATGCGCCCTATGTAGACGGCCACCTTACTGCCTACACATATAGGAGCTGTCGGGCACCGAGACAGTAATACCAGACTGTCCAGTATATTTATTGGCCTCACTGAATTGATAGGAGAATTCTCCTCTAATTGTGGGACATCTGGATACTGTTGCAATGTATAAACACTCTTGTTACTTGTGGTTCTAAACATACAACACTGCAATATATGTATCAAAGCACTACATTGAATTCTGATTAAAAAAAAGGGACATAGACTCTGGGAGCCTCACGGTGTGAGGATTATTTCCTTTTTAATTGCACTGTCCGTGTCATTTATGTACTTTTTGTTTTTATATTTCGCAGCCTTTTAATAATCTATAATTAAAAGTTACATTTTATCTGTTAGCCATAAGGTGCACCACACCGAGACATTCTTTCTCCTTTTTTTCTTTGTAACATTTCCATGTCCAGTGGTAGCACACCCCTTTCCAATATATGATAAAATAATCACCCATGTACATTAGGGGGCCATTCTGAAATTAATTTTGGATAATTTCTGTGCGACTGGTCACCCCCCCACAAAACCCTCTTTCTAGACATTAATATTAGCAGCTAGGTAGTTTTGCTAAGTAGAGATTTTTACTAACACAACAAGATAACAGGGATAGAGAGACCACTTATCTCAGACACTAAGGGGGGTATACAATCTGCCGCCTCTATTTCCGATGTGAGAAATAGCGGCGGCTCCCTATACAATGCTGTCTTTAGCGACAGCATTGAAGCGGGATCACGGTAGAACGGGCCCGACTTAAGAAGCTGTTGGGCCCGTTATGCTGATAATGGCTGTGGATTGTCGCAATCCCGGCCGCAGATCGCCAATCCACAGCCGTTTTCACGGCCATGCCCCCTTTGCGCCGAGCAGCAGGTGGGACATTGAATCCCACTTGTCTTTCTGTGGTCAGACCACAAACGGGCCAGGATCACAGCTATCGGCGGGGATCGACAGCCATGATCCCGGACTGCATACCCCCCTAAAGGTGGCTGTACCATTTTGGAATTTCTTTCTACACGATTTTGATGCTTTGGGCCGATAAATTATGTGAAGTGTCATACTGCATATTTTATACTTAGGATTCCAATGTGTTGCCCGGTCATGTATGCTGAAAATTGCATTTGAGAGATGGTCACCGCTGCACCAAGGTTACGTAATTTCCTGGGGTGGTGAATGGGATTGCATTGCATTTGATACATCGTATGCAAAATGACTGCATACGATGTATTGCATGTGATCTAGCCGCCAGCAAGCTGCCAGGTCATTTGAAGAGGTACTGCATGTGATTCCTCGTCTGTGTATGGGGGCCATATCGTTAAGGTTATTTGTACATTGGAAGAACACTCCACAGAAGGTTGGGCACAATCGAAGGTCACCAACATTTCATGAGACAATCTCTGCATATAAGAAACCTTTGGGCTCTGATATCGTCCAATAAAATAAAATAATTGTTGTGTATAAAAAGCTTAGCTGTAACATAATTAATGAAAAGAGACCATATCAAATAATCCACAACCTTTAATAAAAAAAAGTTATATACATCTATAAAGCATACCACATAAATCCTACACAGGATGATCTGATAATATATACATCATTTATATTTTTGTATTTTATTTTTTATGTAAATACAGCATAGTGCAAATATTTTTATTTACTTTTTCAACTTGGCTGACTTTGGTTCATAGTCTTACTACAAGAATTGGCAACATAAGATACTTTGATGGAACTACACAACCCAGCATGCCACAGTTGCGCTACTAGAGATTGCTAAATCATGGGCAGGGCATGCTGGGATTTGTAGTTTCACAACAGTTGGGAGGGCCACTTGTTGAGTCCCCTTAAACAGATCTTAGACAATGTTAATATTATGTGGAATTGTAGTATCGCACCAGCTTGAGGGCAACAAGCTACTTAATGGTGTGTACACACGGGCCGATATTTGGCAGCCGTCAGGACCCGGAGAGCGGGCAGGGGGGGGGGAGTAGGGAGAGATACTAATACTAGAAATAGACTGTGCTGCATGTCTATTTCTAGTTTTCATGCCGATGCCGCGGGCCAGGCGCCGGGATTGGGCAAACACGATGCGGTTTGGCTATATAGTCAAAATAGTTAGCCGAAATCGCACTGTGTGTACACAGCTTAGGTCTGATGCACAACTTATCTGTGCATTGAGTGGTGTTTACAAAAGTTTCTCAATACTAGTGTCCAGTGGTTGGCCTCAGACACAGGAAAGCTTTGCAGGATACCTGATCCCATACCAGTGGATGATCAAATTTCACAGTGGTTCCAAAACTGGTTTGGTGAATTGGCTCTGTAGTTGAAAAAATTGTAATCAATTCTCAAACTTCAACTGGGCTTTAAACACACAACTCCGCCCCCCCCCCCCCCCCCCCTCTACAAAAACCAACTGAACTCAACCAAAGCATTTTCTTGTTAATCACCACATTATATAGTATTTTATTGGTTTACCATGCAAACCTGAGCAGAGTAATTTTCTATGTGAATAAAAGTACTAGATAATGTAGAAATTGAAGATTTCAAGAATTGTTTTTAGTTTATTTTACAGTCTGCTTTAATTCTGAGCCCAACCTATAAATCTTGATTGTTCAGTGAATGAATTTGAAGATCTCAAATCAGCCAAATTCAGTGAAATAATTGGAGTGGTAAAAATACTTTTATGAACTTTCACATATACACAATAGTATCAAACTTCTTTAACACCTTAGATATATCACAAACACTAGTTTTTATTGCCTTCTGAAGTTTGTGGTCACCCATGAATATATCACTTATTTCTGAGGATACCTGGTTGTTTATTATGGGGATATTTAAGAAAGGTCGATTTCCATCAATTTTCAATCAAGGTCTAAATCGATGCTGTGCTTCCAGAGCTTAAACATGGGCAAACAGCTAAAACCATATCATAGATTTTAGAGTGATTTAAATTGATGGAGTTTACCTGCAAAAGGTTGCAAAGATTACAGTTTGTTGGCAAGTAAAATAATTAGATATACATCAAACTTGAAGCAAGAATTTTAAACCAAATGCAAGATTCCCTTGCTTAAAGTAAAATATGTAAAGGCAACTTCACAGAAAATACATTTACATTTCAAACAATAAATGGAGTATTTCTAAATACAACTCAATGGATGCTACAATAAGGTGAATTTTCTATTAAATAAATTATTGCTGATTTGTGTTTAAAGAAGCAACAGAGAAAACCTTACAACCAATGTGAAAGGGGTGTTAATTGCCAGCAAATGACTGAATGAAGTAAAAATCTGATCATTTCCCATCAAAGCTGATCTCACCCGTCATATAAAACCTGCAGTGTAAAAGCAGTTATTTTGCATGTAATTGTTTGCTAATAACTTTAAATGTCAGAAGTTTTTCTTCTACATACACATTTGCTAGCAATTATCCAATTGTGCTCTACAAGGCAGCGCCCAAATCTTGAGTGACAGGTATTAACATCTTCAACAGTAAGATTATGCCGCTCTGTAGAATAATGCTATGGTAACACTGCCCAGACAACTTTACAGTTTTCCAAGATAAAAATTAGTGTATGCTCCTTATAATTTGAAAAGGGAAAACCATCACGGCAAAGAGAATAACAATCTATGCACACACACATAACGCCTAAATTCTTATTTACCTCACATACTGGGGCAGATGTATTAACCCTTTGAGTAGCAAGTGAATTTGTCAAAAGAAGTATGAATATTGCCAAGCAAACATTGTTATTCATCAAAGTGACATGTAGTGTTTTCCTTGTATAGGAAATAGAATCTTTTTTTTTCCCCACAATTTTTTTAATTTGAATTTATTTAACAAATGTGAGGGATGCTGGCCTTTTAAGTGGATAATTTGCACATCTCTCACAGATAGGTTGGCACGTAAAAGGTTAAACCTGGTGAAGAGATACAGTGGAGATAAAGTAGAAGGGGATAACGCACGAGCCAATCAATTCCTAACTGTCATTTTTCAAACATAGCTGATTGGCTGGTGCGTTTTCACCTTCCATTTGATCGCTTCAACAGGCTTACTACATCTGCCCCTGTTTGTTAAAGGGAAAAACTTCCTCTGACCTAAAATAACCTGAACATATTTGGTGACAGTTGCTTATGGTTTACAACTATGAAGGCCATTGCAGATCAAGTGCTTTACAATTCTGAGGGGTACTGATAGGATTATTACATAGGCAGAGCAATATTTATTTTAATATTCCACATCAAATTGTACCTTGCTTGGTGATGGTTTTCTTTATGAGTGATTTTTTTTTATCGCCTAAAAGGGTGGGCAATAAGTGGCCCTTGATATGCCCGGTTACAGGTATAGTATGCCCTCTTAGCAAAATGGGGGCAGGGCATGCTGGGATGTGTAGTATCACAGCTGCAGGAGAGATGCCTATTCCTATGCCTGGCCTAAAATGTCAGTTCCCACGCTACATGGAATATTATTGCAATTTCTTCTGGAAACACATTTTTCGAAGCCATAGTTTTTATAGCAATGCAAGATATTTCAAGGATGCGTACAACTGCCAAACACTGAGATGCAGAAAAATAAATAGGTGATAGATTCCCTTTAAGTTAGCTTTAAACACATTGCACTTATCATTTTAAAAGGTTTGCTAGCAATCAGACTAAAATAGAAATAAATGTAATTAAATGTTTGCAATGAGTACATTGTCTCACAAATACTAAAGAATATTCAAAACGACAAATGCTTAAATGAAGTGACAAATGCACTTTTATCTTTACAAGGCAGTCACAGACTGCAAATATTAATAAGGCTGTGTGGACAAGACAACAATATGTAGAGAGCGCCACTTCTGGTATAATAGGGGGACACTTTTCAAGGAGCAGAAAACTGGTTTAGCGTAACCGAGAGTTTTCAGACATAATAAAGGTATGGAGTAAACAACCTGAGGTTGCCAAACGCCAACTATTTATCACATTGCTTTTCCCTTTTCTTTTGCAGAAATATTTTAAATCACAGACTTGGGGGTAAATTTGCTAAGATGGGAGTTTTATTGAAGATCGGATGATGCCCATAGTAACCAATCAAATTTGATTATCTTCTATAAAGTGCAAAATAAATAAGTAGTAAAATCTGTTTGGTTACTATGGGCAAAATTCCATCCTCAGTAAATGTTGGGAGGGAGGCCAGCCGACAACTACTGAACAGTACAAAAATGCGTTTTCCGATAATGACCGTTACAGTGGCGTTATAAGCAATTTATCGACTATTGCTCATGTAACAGCCCTGAATACACACGTGTGTACCCAGCATTGCAACCAAGAATTCAGTACACGCAAAAGGTCTTGCGTGATGAAGTCTATGTCCAGACACAGGGCCTTATTCTGATCGGTGCGGATTTCTCCGCATGCGCATGTGCAGGCGCATGTGCAGGCGATTTCGCCGCACGTATTCTGTACACGCCGCACAGGGGGCGTAGAGGGGCGTGAGGGGCTACTAAGCCTCATTACCCTATGCATACGCCCCGCGTTTCATGGGCGTTCCAAAGCAAACGCGGGGCGTATGCATGGTAATGAAGCCGTGACGCGTGTGTAGGGGGCGGGCATCTGACATCGCCGGATGTCAGCTGCCCGCCCCCATACATGATTTCACACGGACAAGTGTCCTTGTGGTCTTGGGTGGCGGGACCTAGTGGAGCGTGCGGCCCTGCATTCGATGTTCGGCGACCATCGAATGCAGGGGCTGCTCCCAAGACGGAGGAGGCGTATCCCCGTCCACTTTCATGCGGATCGCCACATATCCGCGTACGGACGGAGGTGGCGATCCGTATGGAAGGCGGGGATTCGCCTGCACGGTCGTGGCCGCATATTCTGATCGGGCCGCACCGATCAGAATAAGGCCCACAGACCGAACGTCCTTAATTGTATTTCATTTGTTATTTAATTCATATTACTTGGATAGCCTAGAGAAAAGTGTGCATCACAAGCTTATTTCTAGAAAGTATGTTCTCCTTTCCAAATTTAAGCTGGAGTAAAATATTACAGCACAAAAATAAGAGGGAGGGAATTAGAGAGAGTGAATGTGAAGGTTCATTGTTCAATAGACTATTTTTAGACAGTATTAGACACTGAAGGTTGTGATGTCATCACTTCAATATCTATTAGGTAAACTTGGGTATTAGAGGCCCTTCTGTACTGACTACAGATATTAGCAGTCATGACAGCAATATGTAGTCAACACATTTACACCTGGCCTACAGCCTGGTGCTTTATGTGGTCACATTTTGTAGACATTATATCAATCAGATATAGAAACTGGATTTCAGGTTTGACCCATTCCTCGGTTTTGCACCCAACATGTAAGAGAGCAGAAACCAGTTTTATAAAGGCGAGTGACATTTATCTCTAATCGCTTCTTTGCCCCCACAGCCTTATTTTCCATTTCAGCTAAATAATACACTGTTATTCAATATCACTTCATCCTTTTTGCTTTCTAGCACCTTCCACAGGACACAGTTGCTGCACAGCTTCGTAATGGACAGTCCTCTTCTTATAATGAAATCGTAATACTGGTACTTGAAGCCGGCAAACAGCTTATTACACCATGCAGATTACATTTAAGATCCTACTAATATACTGACGGATACACGAAACCTGCAGCAATCATGGAAAAGCGTATGCTTAACCGGGTGATTATTATTCGTCCTCTCCGTGCTCCACAACAAAATATATAGTCTGGTGTATCAATCCATGGAGCCGGGACAAAATTCTGCACGCCATAGAATGTACTAGTCAAATATTGAAGTAATAACCTTCCTTTTGTACATGTTTTCAGACCATGTTTGCTTGTTTGTTACTCAGTAACATAGTGCAAGCTGTTCCAACATCAGCGTAATTCTTGTCATTGTACATCGATAACATGCTGAAGCATCTAGTCTCCATGTAGTTTTTCTGTTGGCCCCTGTAATGGAAAGGAAGGAAAACATATTACACTTAATTATTTTTACCAAGCAGTTACTGTAAGTGAAAAGATATATATATATATATACACCAATTAATCACAAAAAAATCAGCAGTGTGTGTTCTGCGGATAGATCTGTGAATGCACAGCAATTTACGATGCATGCACCAGGCGTGTTTTCCTTCTTGGGGAACGGCGACTTTATGCTCTCAAACAAATGCTTTTTCTCTAATTAGCGATCCTTGCTGAATTAGGCTTGTAGTACCATGTTTAAAGCAGTTATATAATGACACATAATTTTGTTCATCAGGTGTTTGTTATGTAAATACTGTGATACATGCATTGATAATTACCATTGCCAGCTGTCGACCTATGTTTCCAACAGTTACACCCCCGGAGAAAAATATGCAAGGCAGCCAGGAACGAATGTAAAGGAAGTCTGGAGAGGTGTATCTGAAAAAAAAAATGAAATTTTTTTTTTTATATAAATAAAAATAAGTAGCATTTGATTTAAAACCAACAGCCCAACAGTGCAAGCAAACATTTTCACACAATTTCTGTCAGGAACAAATGAAGTGAAACCAAATCATTGGCACCAACAGAGATGGCCCTTAGCTAAGGGGGCTATTCAGACCAGATCACTGCGGCATGATTTAGCAGAGAACTGCGATCACGCCTCTTATTTACTTACATTGCTATACATTTTTATACAAATTCAGACATAAAGGGCGGTATTCAATGAGGCTGATTCACCAGGTTTTTATGGCGATTTTGTGCTGTAAGGCGAATTTTTGACTAAAACGGTGAATCACCCTATTCAATGTCCAGATGGCGAATACATTTCAAGGTTTTTTTCGCCATGATTCACAGAGTAGCAATCGCTATCTTTTTATGGTGAAGTGGAATGTGAACTTTTAAAATAAAGTGTTTTGTTTTTTACAATTGGTGTAAAAAAATCAGGAATTTTATTCTGAGGAGGGGCATGCTATTTTTATTCATGTGCTGTAAGCACATGAATATATATTTAATTTAAAAAATATATATATATATTTTTTTTTTTACACAAACCAGCCAGCAGGGGGGCCGGAGCCGAGCCGCTCATTAGATATTCATATATTCACTTCACCCGATCATTACATATGCATGATCGGGTGTAGTGAATATACCCGGTCCCCTGCTGGCACCCCCGGGGGGCAGCCTGGGCTGCCTGGCACCCGGGGAGCCCACCTCCCCCCCACAAACGTTCTGGGGCAGGCAGGGAGACTTCCATCTCCCTGCCTGCCACCGTCCTCAGGCTCCTTGCGGCATCCCCCGCAGGAGCTCAAATTCGCAGGTCAGGGGCAGCGAGCCCCTGACTCATTGAATACTGGAGCCGGCGAACGCGGTGGGCAATGGCGAATGTGCAGCGAATCCTAAACAGGATTCGCTGCACGTCGCCAGTATTCTCATTGAATACTGCCCATAAAGAAGGTATCCGATTCCTGGGTCGACAATGTCTAGGTTGACAGTCAATAGGTCACCACTACTGGTTGGCACCTAAGACAGACCCAAGGTTAACACTGAGAGAAGGTCCACAGAAGCTTTATGTCAGCATGGTCACGGTCAACATTTAAAAAGTTAACACTAGTGACTTGGTTCCATGTAGGCATAGATGGAGAATATAATATGGCGAGCGCTGCAAGCCATGCAAGGGGATGTGGTACACTTATACGTGTTCATGTCAACATATTTCATCTTAAGACAAAAAAAGTGAAAAACCGTCAACTATCACCATGTTGACATAAAGCTTGTGTTGACTTTCTGTCAATTTCGATCATTCCGAGGTGTCGACTAGGGATGCCAATCCGGGGCATTTTTTCAATCCCGAAATTTAGGATTGAAAAATGCCCAAACCCGGGATGGGCATCCCAAATACAAAAACCCGCCCCGGCCACCCACATATTTACTTACAGGTGCGGTGTGGGAGGATGCGGCCTGGGCAGGTGGGCGTCGGGCGATGGAACCGGTTTGGGCAGTAGTGAATGCAGGCAGCCTGGGTGGGCGGTCTCATTGAGGCGGGAGGTCAGCGCGGCGCGCACAGGACAAGGTGGCTGTTCTGTGGCCTGTGCAGCGTGACCTCTGACCTCCTCATGCTGCACAGAGCCGCACTGCCCGGGACGGGAGAAGCCGGGCAGCGCCTGAGCACCCGCTCAGACGCTGCCCGACATTAGACTGCGCATGCTCAGTCTAATCCTGAAATCCCGGGATTGGAAACTCCAATCCCGGGATTGAAATCCCGCCGTTTTTAGGGGCCAAATCCCGGGATCCCGTCGATCCTGGGATTGGCCACTCTGGGAGTGGATATATAGCCTAAAGTTAGCAGAAATGTAGGAAAGGAATTGGGATTTGCCATAGAGCAAAACCATCAATGAAAACTAGGATTTGTATAATCCATATACTTTAGTCCTTAGTCAATAAGTAATTAAGTACCAGTATCTAAACCAGCAGAAATCATTATATGGTACATTTTAATATAGTTTTGCTGTACTTGCAATATACAGACATATTACTTACTGGTATACTCCATTGTAAACAAGGAACTGTGTTATGAGTGTGGCAAGAAATGCTATTGTAATTCCAAGTCCCAGACCACTGCGAGAACGGTCAAAGGTCCACCACAGACCCAGAGACAATGCTGCCAGTGTCAGGGAAAGCTGCACATTATTTGCAAAATCCAGTTTCTGGTGGAATTTAAAGTTAAGGAAAACACAAAGTTAATGTAAAAGGAAGAACTTTAGAAGTTAGAATTATACATACATTATAGATCGCATGAGCTTTCTAAATATATAATAATACAATGTGTTTTTTTTTTACTTTTCTTAAATAACTTTTTTCATAATGCATATTGAATGCAAAGTGAAAGGGATAAATTTAATAAAGTTTGATACAGCCAAATTCAACCAATCAGATTCTGTCTATCATTTCTCTATTGCATTCTAGAAAAGATTGACCGGATCTGATTGGTTGCTATGGGCAAGCTTTAATAAAATTACCTCATAGAGTGGAAAGAGAAAGACTCCAGGAGGCTTCCTAAACATTTAATACAAAGATGGACCTGAATGGCTGCATCTTCTGGGGAAAGGAACTGATGATGCATCCTCTTTTTAAACATGATAACATCTGTAGTCTATGCACCCCCCAGCTCAATGCCCTGAATTTGTGTAGAAGGGGGAGGGGCATGATAGACTGCACTTCTTGACAAAGTACCCTCGCAGCCTCAGTTATAGGTGAAGTGGGCAGGATCTGATTGGATGCAATAAGTTAGTGATTTTGCAAATCTATGTTTTCACCACTTTTTATAAATATACCCATGATATTTTTAATGCAGATACAACATAACGCAGAACACTTTCCATGCAAAATGTTGCATATTTAATTTAGTAAATCATCTACAAAAATAAACAGGTGCAAATTTGGTTTCTAAATAGCTTTTAGCAACACACTTTTGAAGGATACAGCGCTAGCATGGTTAATTCCCACAAAAACAGCTATGCATCTCATGACGCTGGCCCATTCCCTCTTGAATTTGTGTGGTTCTCCAAGATGACTGTCAATGCAGGGATAAAGAAGGCCAACGACAGCTGGAAAAGAAAATGTATAGATTTAGTACAGATTTTGTAAGCAACATTCACAATACTCACTAAAACCATACGGAGTGACCCACATGTAAGTTATCACAGTTTAACTATTTTTTTGGGTGGGTGCAACAATACATTTTGCAGCACACATATTAGGGAATATTCAGTCTTCCGCAGCCATCTCCCGATAGGGTAGATGGCTGCGTGGCCATATTCAATGCTGTCTTCCCCAACAGCATTTAACAGGTGATCCCGGCAGAATGAGCAGTTGGGCTCATTCTGCCGAGAACGGCCGGGAATTGACCAGCACCCGGCTGCAGCTCCCCGATTCCTGGCCATGCCTCCTTCTCGTCCTGCTGCAAGTGGGACATTAAATCCTGCCTGCAAATTCTCGGTCGAGCAGACTGAGAACGGGACAGGGTCACGGCTGTCGGGCCAGCTCGACCGCCGTGACCCAGCATTGAAGACCCCCCTTATTCTGGTGCTAAATGTTGTTGGTTTCCATATATGGCAGACAACCTGGTATTTTACAGCAAAGCTAGTTAGCATAATTATACGTGGTTCCAGGTGTCTAGATCAAAACTGAATAGGTCAACTGCTATTGGTCAACATGAAAAGGTTGACATGGTAATGATCGACATGCTTTTTTTTTAATGTTGTCAACCTTTTCTTGTGTTGACCATTTCATATAGACATTTTGCTTGTGTCAACCTTTTACCCATGTTGATCTATTGCATGTCGACCTTTTGCCTGTTAACCAACAGCGGTGGACCTAGACACTGCCGATCTTATGATCCACATCCATTGTACTAGTGAACAAGTCAGTATTAGTGTTTGCTGCCTTGAAAACTTTTATTCTATAATAAAGTCGCATTGTGAAACTATTAACAAAAAATACAGTATTCTAATAGAAATCAGCTGCACGGTCATTTCCCTCCCTATCTTGTGTACACAGCTTTTCTGCCTTAGGGATGATGATGCCAATTAGACTTCTGTGGTTATCTCTCTGGTGCGCTGAGAGGCATGTGACTCTTTGCAGTTCTGCACATGCTCGCTCTGTTGCAGGGAAGAATGCATAGGGCATAGGCAAAGGCAGGACAATTGCGGCCCTCCAGATGTTGAGGAACTACACATCCCAGGAGGCTTTGCATTAGTTTTGCTTTGTGGCCATGCTGAAACTGATGCAAGGCATGCTGGGGTGTGTAGTTCCTCAACATCTGGAGGGCCGCAATTGCCCAGCCCTGGGCAAAGGGGAAACACATAATAAATACTACAATCCATAGAAAAGTTCAAATTTGAAAAGGGTATTTTGCTACTGCAAAAAGAAAGCTGTGCGTTTTACAAATAAAAAAAAGTTTTTTTAAGGGTTTTTGTTTGCACAAAATGCCTGAAAATGACCATTCCTTAGTACTGCGTATGATGGGGAGTGTGGTATTTATCCTATCAGACATTCGTGGACAAGGGCTCTTGAAAGAGAGAGATATTAGTACATGATTGACATGTAAACAAATGTATTTAGGGAAAAAATTATGTTAATATATAGAACCCAAAAAAGGGAAGTTAATGGCGTATGTGCAGTCATTACAGGTACACAGTAATAAAGGCGTCTTCTCCCGAGGAATAACAATCCAATCATTCATACCATTTGGAACAGAAAGTAAAAGCAAAAATTGCCACTTTCTGTTTGAGCAACACTGAGTAATACTATGTGATATATATATAGAATAAAGTAACAGGGACTAAGCAATTGAACAAAGTCAGGAAATACGTATACAAAAAAAAGAAATACATTAAGGGGCCGATTCATAGCTGGGAGAGAAGCAAACATTTAAATAAATGCATCTTGGCAAAACAGGATGCCTAAACTATAATCTTAATAGGTGCCATTAATAGTAGATCAATAGAAGTTATTTGAACTGAAGCTATATAACTGTAGAACACCTTTGTTAGATTCTCCATTTAATAGACTAGTATTCAAATAATCACTTCTGTTCTAGAGCTTCACAGAGTTAACTCCACAATCCTAGCCTAATTTGGGAGTCACAATGCTGATTTCCTCTTTTGCTTTCCTTATTGCTGACACATATGGTACGGCTGGTTAGCAGACACAGATTTCTCCTGATCACTTCCTTATTTTCGTTTCTCGAGCAGTGGCATGTTACATTTGATAGCCAATGAGGACTTAGGCAGACGGCTCACCAGTTTAGGAGGTGGCCAATGAGCAATCAAACAGCTTACAACACTTCCTGTGATATCCAGAGTATGCCAAGCAGGCGTCAGCAATGAAAAGAATCTGTTCTAATCCTGATATAGGATTTCTGCCTAATGGTTGTACAGAACGGCTCACTTGTAGCAATGAATAAGACTGAGGTAACTTGCAACTTATAACTGCAGCCAATAGACTAAGCTGTGCAGTAAACACACTATATACCCAGTTAGTTCTGCGATTAAAAATGTGTCCACTGTTATCAGATGCTTTTCTGAATATTTAAAAGGACAACTAAAAGTAAAATGCAAGCTGCCTTGTATAAAACAACAGATAAAGGCCCTCATTCTCGTCTCTTCGGTCCCTGACGGATTTGCAATGAGGGCCGATGTTCACGCACTGCGCATATTCGCATTGGCAGGGCTGCTGTGCGGATGCCTTCAGTGACTTGCATAGTCGCCATTGTCTTCGCACTGGGGGGGGAGACACGACTGGCCGCGGCATATGGATGTGGGAAGCCTGCGTTTCACAAAAATAGTGGGTGCACCCTGGAAAACGCGATCCCAGGCAGGCACATGCCTTCTGGGTGCGGCGGCTGATGTCACAGGTGGATCCACCTGCAAAGCCGCTGAGATGTGCGGATTCAGTACTGAATCCCGGTGGTCGGGATCCCGGCGTTCAGAATCCCGACGCCAGAATCCCGACAGCCGAAATGCCGACAAGGGGGGGACGTGGATCTCCCCCCCTTGCGGGCTCACTGCGCTCGCCACGCAGCGGGCCCGGTGCCTCGCTACGCTCGGCACACTAATTTATTCTCCCTCCAGGGGTGTCGTGGACACCCCTGGAGGGAGAATGTGTCGGGATTTCGGCGGTCGGGATTCTGAACGCCGGGATCCCGACCGCCGGGATTTTAACTGCATCCCAGATGTGCGGACCGCGGCAGGCATTCCCACGGGCGACGCTAGAAGGCTCACTAAGCAGCGATTTTTTGCTGCTTAGCGAGTCAATCAGAATCAGTATATTTAACTATTGAATTTAATTATTTCCTATACACGGGACTTGAGATATATTACATTATTTTAGCTGTGTACCAGAAAATAGATTCAGACCTGAACGCTTGGCTGCGAATTTGCATCCCTAGTGGATACTGAACAACCACGCATGGTCCGCAGAGGGCATGCGGGAACCATCCGTGCCATCACAGCCAGCGATCAATGGTCATTTGCAAGTCGAGTGACAGTTGCCGGGCATGGGAAAACGCAGGCTTTGCCCGCCCATTGCCATCAGCAGCGGCCTCCTTCTCCCCATCGCCATCGTAGTGGCGAATGGTTTTCCTGGTGTGCACGGCTGTGAACATATCACAGCCATACACAAGGGCGGAGGGAGACCATGGCGAGGCGGAGTTTACTTGATCACTTTGCTCCAAAGATTAGCAGCTTAGCAATCAGATCGGAATCAGGACCTTAGTCTGTCTGTAGTGTCCTTCAGTGGCATTAGGGTACACAGCCATTGGCTTTTTAGTTCAAATGTAATCCATCCTTTTGAAACTGGTTTGATAGTATGTTTTAGCTTATCATTAAGGCAGGGGTCATTGTATCATTTCCAACATGGCAAAGGCACATTATTAACACAAGACTGATATGCCATACATAAGGATCATACTTCAGTAATGGAACTCCTGAAAAGCTTGCTATAAAATCCTACTGTAAGGCATATTCTAGTCCTAGTTACACATATGATGCACTTATTATTGTCTGAAGCTCTATAAATATAAAATGACAGATTGATAGCATCAGTCATATCACTAGGACAACAGGATATCACATGGCTTTACATTACACTTTACTTCTGCTGACACTTGATAAATAACTTCCCACTGAATCACCAGAAGTGACTGCACTGCAGGAAAACCTCAATAACCAAATTAAAAAGTTTTGCCAGGTCAGACTTGGACTTGTAGTTCCCCAATAGCTGTAACCATACAGTTTGCCTTAAGACCCCCATGCACTATGTGACCCCCATTCCACCCAATACCAGCAAATCGGGCTGAGAAATCAAGTGAAATTGGCACAAATAGCGTGTGCGACATCTAATCTGATTCGATGCGCGATCCCCTGTATACTGGATCAGAGCCGGAGATTACACGTGCTGCACTTAAGATCTCCAGGCCAGGCCCCCTCCCGGCAGTGGGGACACAGGATCACTTGCGATACATCGCATGCAGATAGATCACATGCGATCCTACTGCCTGGGAGGATCCGGGGCAGCTGAAGGGGGATTCGATGAGACTTCTCCAAGTCGCATAGTGTATGGGCACCATTAGATACAAGAGAAATCCAAAAAAGGGATACATTTAGTAAGATGGGAGTTCTACTGAAGATGTGATGTTGCCCATAGTAACTAATCAGTTTCTATCGATAATCTTCTAGACGGTTCTAAATAAATAAGTAGAATCTTATTGGTTGCTATGGGCAACAACCAATCGTCAATAGAACATAGAAGTCACATCTTTAGTAATACCGCTTTCACATCGCAAAATGCAGGGTCGCATTGTGACTTTGAAACGGTTCAGTCCAGGTATGACCCTGTATTTTGGTCTGTTCAGATACGCTTCAGCGAACCAGCAATTTTACCGGTTCGCTGATGTCATACGGGGGTGGGGCAGAGCGTCATTGGGGACGGGGGAGGAGGCAGCGCTTAGAACTGGCGCTGCTCCAAGCACTGCCTCCTCTACAGTGTGAACTGGAAATGGGCCGCTCAACTCGATTAATTCATTCACACCGCAAAGCAACACGGCAACGAACCGGAAAGAATCCTTGTTTTTTACCAGTTCGTATTGCCGTGTTGCTACCGTGTTTGCTGGACCCAGTAACCCCTTTCACATTGCACCAATTACCGTGTTAAACCAGCATGAAACCACATGAACCTGGTAATTAAGTGCGATGTGAAAGGGGTATAAATGTACCCCTAAAAATGCCTGGACTTCCACAACTGGATTACTACAGTATATCCAAGTCTGAGTGGAAGCTCAGTGCAGATACATCATAACCAGCACATGCTTACAGTGGTCTATGATAGGCCAGTGACAGTGTTCTGATACTTACCAGCTGCTGTGCCACAGCAAGGTGGGACCCACCAAGCAGAAGAAAAGATGGTAGCAATGACTTCTTCCGGAAACAGAGTCACATTCCTTTGGATCTGGAGAAGATTAAGCACCAGGGCAAGAAAAGCACCAACAGCAAAGAGGACCAGGCTTCTCCGGATCAGGCTGCGGCCCTGGCTGCTGGCTAAGTTGCTGTAGGCTAAGCTGATTGGAGAGTTTAGCGAGGACATGGCCACTCCGGCTCTCTGTGTTAGCCAAGAGCTTATATTTGTGCCCTTCTTGTCTAGCTGTCTGGTGCAAGAGCAACTCCAGCAGTGCTCCTCGAGCCTTGGCATTTGTTTATTAAGAGTTAACTGAAGAGAGAGAGGGGGGGGGGGAAAAAAGAGACACATTAGTACATGAATGAGATAAAAATAAATGTATTGTTTTCCACATACACAAAAACTATTGTTTTACAATGTCCAATCAGTAAGCGCTCATCTTTCTCTGATAACACTGATTTAGGCAGAGCTAGTCTTAGGAAGCAGTAAATATCCTGTCACTGAGAAGAATCAGCGGCTGACGGCAGGCTTGTAAACCTGAGAACAAGTCATAGCACATTAACAAAGACTTTTATACCTGTAAAGACTCAGTCACTCAGTGTCACTCTTATAAATGGGCATTTTTATTGAAGGAGCTCATGTCACAGGTTGCTGAAAACATGATGTACTGTAGGACAGACAGTACCACACTCCTCCTCCACTGTGTACTATCATTCAGCTACTGGATGTGCAGCAATCAATGACTCCCCTTATCAGCGTCACACCATTCAGTTCCTCCAGATGTCAATAAACCACAGCTGCCCATTAACAAAAATGCTGTCCTCCAGTACAGTCACCTCGTCTTCCCCCTGTGCAATGTTACAGCCTATTAACTAGTGGTACACTGTCACATAGGCTATAGCATTGGTGCTAGACACTACAAACAACTCAGCATTAACGTGCATTAATTTTGCTTATCAAATAGTGCCCTTGGCAGCAGGGTCACCCTCTTGCCAGCAGCAATTCCACCTGTATGTGGGATAAAAAGCGTGCATCATACTAAACACATCCCTATCCCGAGAACACCAAGGCTTTGCATGTACAGCTATACCACCTGTGCCACTACTTCACAATCGTTACAGCCACTGATACCTGTGTACCAGCTTACTACCAGTGCCAGCCAGCACAACACATATTGTTCTCTAAGGAAAGATCCAGCTGCCCACAACATCACTACATTCCAGCACAGAGGGCACATACTGCACGCCGATCACTGCCCTGTGGCTGCCCACTTAGGCTCTATGTGGTACAGATTGATACCATACTGAGATAAATGCCAAGCAGAGTGATGCCACTGTGTGCCTTCAAGCCACCACCTAGTGCTCACATCACTGATGCAAAGGGGTGATATGAGTCATTCATATGCCAAGCAGTTCCCACCCTGTTCCATGCTCGTCTGGTGCCCACAGTATGCCCGTCTCACCCTGCAGCAGCGCTGTGTACTCCGGGCTCTCCTGCGGATGGCGAGAACTGGCAGCACTTGGTAAACTTTTGTCCCTTTATCCACCACGGTGTTTCCCTGTGTGCCGGCTCCGGGCTCTGCGCTGTACTATGTACGTGCGGCTGCGGCTGGCTCCCGCCCCCGCCGCTGTCTGTCCTCCGCTAGCCCCGCTGCCCCCGCCCCCTGTGACTCAGACGGAGAAGGGGGGGCTGCAGCTGCCCTGACCGAAAACAACATGAGTGTCTGGTGAGGCGCCGTCAACCAATCAGCGCCGGGCTGCCCATATGACGTAGCGGACACACCACACACACCTCCTCAGCGGCAACAGCGAACAGCGGCGGCACGGCTACCAGTCAGCCAGGGGTGGGGGGAGGACTTGGGGACGCCCGGACGGCTCTGACTGCTGCAGGGAGACGGGCAAGGTCTGGGACAGGAAGACGTGACTTCCCCGCTCTATCCTGAGACATCGCCCACTTCCCCGGGAGCAGTGACCTGGTGGCTGCTCACCGGGAACAACACCCAGTTCTGATGCTGCTGCTGCTGCAGCAGGGCACCACAAACAGTGCTGTACTGGGGAGAACAATTACTGTGCCCCATGCCATATCTCTCTCTTTTTCTCTCTCCCTTCTGTGGGCATCGGAATGCGATGGTTCAAAAACCATCGATGTTCTCTATCATTTATTTATTCTGTTGCGCTTTACAATTGGAAACAGTGATACAACACACTAAAAAGGTAGGAGGGCCCTGCTCGCAAGCTCTCTCTCTCTCTCTCCGGGCATCGGAATGTGATAGTTCAAAACCACTGATGTTCTCTATCATTTAAAGAGGTATCACTAAAGAGGTAGGAGGGCCCTGCTCGCAAGCTTACAATCTATTGGATTGTGCTTTGTGGTTTTTTTTTTTACCATTCAATGGTGTTCTGCTGTTTGCCACCATCGAATGGTAAACATTTAATAGTGTTCCGGTGATTAGACTAGGCCCCAGTCCCATCTGTAGCATTGAGGAGATCCATGCAAACTGGTGTTTTTCTTGCGCATGCGCAAATAAAATGGATAGTTTTTTTCTAGCAATTTGTTTTCAATTTACCAACAGACAAAATACAGACAAGCACAGTCAATATACCGAAGCATTCAAAATGCCAACATTCATTATGCCAACATGGTCAACATGCTGACATTTCAAAGAGTTGACATGAGTATTTCATATTTTTTTCTTTGAAACTGACTTGTTCTTCACGATCCAAGTTGACATAGATTATAATAGTGGGCCGTTCGCAGTGAGGCACTGTGCCCGAAGCATGGCGAACTGTGCAAGGAGATGTTACACTTATAAGGTGTCCATGTCGACAATCATTCACACATTGTGGCTGATTCAGACCTGCATGTTCAGGTCCAAATTCAGCCCTGTCTCCAGTGGTGGGGGACTGCACAGGAGCAAAGGTGGTAATGTGCAGACCCATGTACCGAGCACCTTTTTCACTCGTTGGGGTGTTCACATAGTGATTGACAGTTAGGGGGCGTTCTGGGGTTGGACACTCTGCATTTAATGGCCCATCAAATTCATGCGTTCCCCAGCCTGCTCGGAGTGGGCTGGTGACGCCAGCACCCAACTCCCAATTCAGAGAAAACAGTGCACCAGAAGTCCTGGGTACTTTTCTGCTGCAGACAGGGAAGTCATTCGATGGTGATCAAATTATTTCTCCTCTTTACAGGCACTTGCTAGCAAATGTGTAAGCATACACATCTGTGTGTTCAGCGGGGCGACGTTACCTTGCTCGCTAGGCACCAAATATACACAGCCTAGCGATCAGGTCTGAATCAGTCCCATTGAGCATTGCTCCATGGTTGGCCACTTGTGGCTGATGGCTTTCAACAACTGTGCCCATGATTGCAAAGACTTCTGCAGCTGACGTTCACAGTCAGCGAACATTCATCAGTGGTAAAGCTTTTAGTGAAAGAGGATCTATGCTTACTCGCCCCTAGGGTATTTAGTTTTTTTTTTTTTTAATACTTTACCATCCATGTGGGCACCATTTCAAAATGGTGGGCACATGACCCCACCACCAGCACTGTCCCAACTGCTTCCTGCCTCTAGCACTGGCCAACTGTTACCTGACCCCACCCCCAGCACTTTCCCAACTGCTGCCCCTTACCACTTGCCTTTAGGGATGGCCATCGTTGCCATTGACGGCAATTCTGCAACTGGCCATCGATAGTGCTTAACTATGCAATGGAGGACCATTGATATTTTTACATATCAATGGTCCTCCATTGTATTTTGATTGATTGGCCTGTGAGCTAATCAAAACACAGGGTGCCGGGCTCCGTTTCCCAGCACTTTGAAAAAAAAGCACATCGTTTTGCTATTACATCGATGGAGGGAAACCATCTAGTTCTCCCCATCGATGGCAAAATTATTCAACATTGGCCATTAACCATCGAGGATTTCGAATTATCAATGTTGATGACCATCCCTACTTGCTTTGCTCCCAGCACTCCCAAAGGGATTCAGTATGAAATCCTGGCGGTAGGGATCCCGGCGTTCAAAATCCAGACCGCCGAAATCCCGACAAGGGGGGGACGTGGATCGACCCCCCCCCTTGCGGGCTCACTGCGCTCGCCACGCAGCGGGAAGGGTGCCTCGCTACGCTCGGCACGCTAATTTATTCTCCCTCCAGGGGTGTCGTGGACACCCACGGAGGGAGAAAGTGTCGTGATTTCGGCCGTCGGGATTCTGAACGCCGGGATCCCGACCGCCGGGATTTAAACTGCATCCCCTCCCAAAGTATTTATAAGCATTAGTACTGAAAATGTGGGACTTTCAAGGCTGGATTTAGGGAGGGGCGATAGGGGTGGCCATTCCAGCAATGCGAGGGGCTGCGGTTCACTTCAAACTGTGTCCATGTCGACTGTGTCGACATTTGGGTAAAAAAAGTGACCTTTTGACTGTCGACTTAGACACTGTCGACCTAATGGTCAACCATGCATGTCAACCATTTTACATGTCGACCTTTTTATACGTCTACCTTTTTACTTGTCGAACTAATGGTGTCGACCTAATGGTTGTCTTTCTTTTTGCTGTAGATCCCTTGTCCCGGTTCCATGAAAGGAACCGGGACAAAGGATCTACAGCAAAAAGATAGACAACGGGTGCGCAATGTTTTTGAACTGCGCATGTGCTGTGTGCGAGCGGCCACGGTGAACATATTGTTCACTGGGCACTCAAACACAAGACTGCAGGCAGGGGAAGGTGAGCTGGGGGGTGCGGCCATGGGAACGCCCAGCATTATATGGGCATTCCAATAAAAACGCTGGGCATTCTCATGGTAATCACCCAGTGACACGGGTGCCCCACAAGAACACACGCAAAGCTAAGACACCCGAGAGTGGATGGTCGTCGACCATCGAATGATGTGGTGTCGCCCCATAGGCTGCAAATGGATGTTTATGCAAAACATTCATTCTCATTCGTGCGGGGATCATGGCATGTGAGGAGGGGTCGGGCGGCACTGTGGGCGGACGGTGGCCTTAACATAGGGATGGCCATCATTGCACTTGCCATCGATGGCAAAAGTTCAACTGACCATCGATAGTGTATTTCTATTCAATGGATGACCATCAATGTCTTACCATATCGATGGTCATCCATTTTCTTTGATTGATTGGCCTGTGGGCAAATCAAAATACGGGGGCGGGACTTCGTGGGTGTCGGGGCGGAGTTAACCCCTGTGTCCAGGCTCCTTGGTGAAAAAGCAAAAACGAAACTATTCGTTTAAGCTTGACATCAATGGTGGGAAACCATCTGGTTCTCCCCCATTGATGGCAAAACTATTCAACATCGGCCATAAACCACCGATGGTTTATGGCCATCCCTACCTTAACAAGACACGCAGCGCTGTGAACTTCGCAGCGCTGGGTGCCAACCAGAATAACCCTCTATGTTTGGACATATTGGGAGCTCAAAAGCATACATTGTGATGGGACCCAGAAACAGTGAAGTATCCCAGTTTTTAAAATGCGGAGTCCCTAGGACCCACATATTTCTTAATTTCACGTGTAAAACAGAAAGTATATGTTTAGTGTATTTTTTCATATGCACAAAAAATGAGTACATGTGATTGTGTCCTCTTATTAGCAATTTCCAGTGTTCTAGATCCTGTTTTGTAGCAAGAGGAATAGTTTAGCAAATATGAACAAGGTTACACTAGGTCAGCAGAGGAGAAAAAAACACATGAAATGTGGGTGTGTCTGCTCAGGTGATGTTGAATTGGCTGAAGAATGCTGTACAAACAGTATTACAACATCCAATGCTTGTAGGGGTAAAGTCTTTTCTCTTGATTTGTAAGCAAATTGATTCTGCGTAAATATTTTCTTTTTTGCTTTATTTTATTTATCTATCATCTATCCTGTGGGTGTGTCTGCTCAGGTGATACTGAACTGGCTGAAGAACACTGTAGAAACACTTTTACAACACCAAGTAAGAGTAAAGGGTCACACAAACGGTGTGATATGAACTATCGATGTGCACCACCGCAGGGTCAGTATCGCATTAAAAATTAGACTGTGCAAGCAGCTCAATTTTGACTACAAAGTGTACAATGTAGTATAAGCTATTTCTAATCTAGTCAAAATCGTCCATAGCCAAGATGGGTGCCAGACACTTTCCCGACAGTCGGTATCCTGACAGTCATTACCCCAACGCCGGGATCCCGACAGTCAAAACCCCGACACTCAGGGTCCCAACGGCCACCGGGTATTCTCACTCGTGTGGGGTCCATGACCCCCATAGAGGGAGAATAGAATTGGTGGCGAGCGCAGTGAGCTAATGACTGTCGGGACCATATACCACACCCGCCAAGATCACACTGTGTGTATAATCAGTATTGGGGGTTGTAGGCTCTGGGGAGTTCAAGGGTAATTGTATAGTCAAAATTGTCCATAGCCAAAATCGCACCACGTGTATGCAACTTAACGTCTTCTCTTCTGAAAATATATCTTATTTTTTTTTTTTTACTTGCAAGTCTTTCTATCTGCTCTGACTGCAACTAAAACAAAAGCACATTTGCTTTTCTGTACTACAGTTGTTCAGGTAGCTGGAAAAATAAGAGATAAGAGAAATGCTATTTTATATTCATAAATATCACAGGCAAGTCTAGCAATATGATCATGGTGATCCCAGATTCAACTAATCCTGTAGTAGGGACCCTCGCACGCTGAAAAGGGGGCATGGCCTCCCAAAAAGGGGGCATGGCATTGCACCGTAATGCCCATTACACATTGTAACAAACGTAATGCCCATTGCACGTTATACTTCACACTGTTACACATTATTCCGCATACAGTAATGTCCGTTACACATTAATCCGCAAGCTGTAATGTCTATTACATATTATCTCATGCACCATGATGCCCATTACACATAAGGCCACACTCTGTAAAGCCCATTACACACTGGGCCACACACCATGATGGCCATTACACACTGGGCCACTCACCATGATGCCCATTACTCATTATGCCGCACACTGTGATGACCATTACATATTATACCACAAACTGTAATGCACATTACATATTATGCCACTTAAGTGCCGCTTACCTACATGCTTGATGCCAGGGGCTTCATGCTCAATGCCAAGGGGGTTTGATGCTCATGGCCAAGGAGATTTAATGCTCATTGCCAAGAGGGATTACATGTTCGTTACAACAGGGGAGTTAAATGCTCGCTGCCATGGGGGAGTTAATTGCTGGTTGCCAAGGGGGATTACATGCTCATTGCCAAATGGGAGTGAAATTCTGTTGCTTGGGGACAGCTGGGTAGCACTCTGAAAAGGTCAGGCTATTTTGATATCTCCCGCCTGCTTGTGAGCTAATTGGAGTTGCGGTCAGGGTGCCAATCAGGAGCGGCAGCGGTGGCTCCTGATTGGCTGTTAGACTGCAAGCTTCAATTGGTTCGTGAGGCAGCATGAATTTTCAAATTAGGTGTGGACCTGCTCTGAGTCTGACAGCCGGGCATTGCACCACTCTCTGCCTGGCTGTCATCACTTTCTCAGGGACTCCAGCAGCCAGCAATAATAAAGGCGTTATGTCTAATAAGTGGTCTGGTTCACCCCTGGACCACCCCTTTAGATTCACATATGATAAATATATATGGTATCTCCAGCATTGAACTGTAAGTGGTCTATCCAATACAGTTGCACATTTTCAGTGTATCTGAAGGTGCCCACACACGATGCAATTCTCATGCTGCGTTCTCATTGCCGCCCCTGCAAAATCCCTACCTTACCGTGTAGCCATTTCCGTCTTCTATGGGCTGCAGCCCATGAAATAGATATTAGCTATTCAAAGGTTGTGTACAAACCTGAATCCGACTCTAGGTCCTGTTGGAGTAGACTTAATTCCTGTGACATATTTAAAGTAAATTGACTGCCCACATAAAGTGGTTGTCCAAAGAGTTTTTATCCTATTAAAAAACATAAAAGAGACTTTGGGAGTGGGGGCAGGTACTTGTGATGTCATGACTTCATGCGGTAGTTGTGCAATGCTCCTCTTGGGACATTTTTGGATGGCCAGGATATATTTATGGGGCCCCTTGGGACCTGCTGTGTTCTAGGCAGCCATCATGGTTGCCTTGTGGGAAATCCTCTGGCTCCCCTCCTACTTTTGTGAAGGAGGTCCGAGCAGATAACTGTTTCCACATCCACACTGAGGGATTTATTTACTAGGATTGATGTTCTATTGAAGATGGCATGTTGCTATGGCATACCCTCCAACATGACCCATTCCATTAGGTACAAAATGCTCTGTTCCTGGACTTCCCTGCCAGTGGCAGTTACAGAGGTGAGGCTCCAGCACAGTCCAATATTCAAAGAGGGGAGGTCACATCAACTGCCAGTGAGTCCAGGACAGTGATGTTTAGGGTGGCAGTAGGTGTGGCCCCCCCTTTTGAATATTGGACTGTGCTGCAGGCTCACATCTGTATCTGCCACTTGGGAAGTCCAGAAACAGGGCATTTTGTACCTAATGGAATGGGTCATGTTGGAGGGTATGCTATGGGCAACCAATCAGATAGAACTATAGACCTGATCACTGTTGAGCAAATTAACAGCAGTCAGTGAACAGGTAGATGCTGCCCCGTTCTAGTGAAATCACACCTTTATGTGCCTACTGCGTGAATGATGTGTACAGCTAGCGAAGAATTCGCAGCCGAGCAAAAATATCCAAATCCTGTCACAAGCCACAAACAAATGATTTTTTTTTTTATCTGGGCACCAGTCATTATAAGCTAGGAGTAGCCAGGGACTTGGCAGCTGCCATGAATGCAGGCATATCCAGCCTGGAGCTGACGTCACACACCCTCTTCTAAAACGCTTGGGCACGCGCCTGCATTTTCCATGACACTTTCAGCATTTTTTGGGAGCATGCCAAACGTTTTTCTAACGGTTACCACCCCCAGATGCCTACTTCCTGTCATGCACCTTACGAATGGCTAGTGGAGGAAAAAGTGGCAAGATTTCTTCGCTAGCAGGCACCGAGCACACACTTGGCCCATAGGCATGCACAGTTCATCCATAATTGGCCGCTGTGCAAATTTACTCAGCAGCGATCAGGTATGAATCAGGCTCTATGATCTTTGGAAATAGATTTTGTGTAGTTTTTAATCAAAATCAGGCTGATATGGACACCAGCATAGATAGGGAATTGTTCATAGAGTCTCTAAAGCTGTGTACACACGGTGAAATTTGACATTAGATTTTGACTATATAGTCAAAATTGTATGCAGATCGCACAGGTCTTTTACCTTGCGATCCCGATGCGCGCTCCCGTGGCAGCACCAATCGAAACCCAGATAGACAGGGCAGCAATGACTATATAGTTCAAATCTAATGCAGATTGTATGAATTGTATGTAAAAAGTACAGAGATAGCAAAGATTGCATAGCACTCAAATCTTAAGTCGAATAGCAAGGGAATCTCACTGTGTGTACATACCATTATGCTGTTACATAGGGCCTTATTCTAGTTCACTCTTTCTGACAAAATCCTTCTTAGATGGACAAAAACCATGTGCACTGCAGGGGACATATGTAACAAGTGCATACAGAGTTAGATTTGGGTGAGTTATTTTGCTTCTGTGCAGGGTAAATACTGTCTGCTTTATTTTTACACTGCAATATAGATCTCACTTTGAAGTAAAACCCCACCCAAATCTAATTCACTCTGCACAAGTAATATCTGCCCCACCTGCAGTGCACATGGTTTTGTCCATCTAAGAAGGATTTTGTCAGAAAGAGTGAACTAGAACAAGGCCCATAATGACAAACTATTAGTAATAGTGTGTACACATGGTAAGATTTGGCTTCCGATGTTCCCGATATAGGGAACATCGGAAGCCATATCGCATGCTTTTTTAGGGCTTGCGAGCCCGTTGCGCTGCCGATGCGCGCTCCCGTGTGAGTGCAAATCGGCAGCCAGATAGAGAGGGCAGGCAAGACTATATAGTGCAGATCTGCACTATATAGTCTAATTGTGCCCCTCTGGCATGCCGTGAGATGCGAGTCCAGATGCGATCTGATCGCATCTGGACTCGTATCGTACGCCAGGATCTGCCGTGTGTACACACCATAAATGATGTTCAGTGATATTTGTTGTTAGTTCTTTCCCATACTGTAAATAAATGTATAACACATTTGGAATGTATGATTCACAGCAATAAATGATGCATGTCTGATGTGACGTCTATATTTTCTCAGATACATGATCAGATGTTTTAAACATGTCATATACAGTATTCTCTGCTAATAATTATTGTAGTCATTTTTTTGTACTTTTTAAAGTACAGTTTGGTCTCTACATTTATGACCTAGATTACCTTAATTACTGTGTTTATGTATGTTAAGTGTGTTTCTCATGTACATTATGTGATTGCAGAATGACAATATAAATTTATTGTACTCCAATCAGATTAGATACAGTATTTGCAGTGAAAAGCAGGTGTTCCAAATTGGGATGCGGTCATCTATTAGAATGAACTTAGGTCTACAGTCATTAGGTCGACCCCACTAGGTCGACTGGCAGGAAGGTCGACCTGACTTAAGGTCGACATGGGCCAAGGTCGACATGACTTAAGGTCGAATTTGCATAAAGGTCGACATGAGGAAGGTCGACTGGTCATAAGGTCGACATGGGTTTTTCACTGTTTTTTGAGCCGACATGTGCCGACAGGCGGTATTTCATGCCCTACCATCCACTAGGGCGTGGTGGGAGAATAAAATAGTGTGCCGAGCACAGCGAGGCACCGTGCCCGAAGCATTGCGAGCGAAGCGAGCGATGCGAGGGTCTGATTCTCATTGCCAACTGTGTCCATGTCGACTGTGTCGACATTCGGATAAAAAAACAGTGAAAAACCCATGTCGACCTTATGACCAGTCGACCTTCCTCATGTCGACCTTTATGCAAATTCGACCTTAAGTCATGTCGACCTTGGCCCATGTCGACCTTAAGTCAGGTCGACCTTCCTGCCAGTCGACCTAGTGGGGTCGACCTAATGACTGTAGACCTAAATGCAGTCTGACGAATGATCCCATTCCATTTTTCTGCCTTTAAAAAAAAAGTTAAAATCTGTAGTTATGCTATGCACAATGCCACTTAATTTGGAGGAATGGGCTTATTCAGATAGCTCTGCAGATACCTAAAAATCTCAGATCACTCTGGTGCGCACGCGTACGGACATGAACTGCGGTTGCATAACAAGAAATGCGACTGCAGTCTGGGGCTCAATTGGGAAGGGCGACGGAACATATGAGGGTGACGAGAGACCGTTTTCATGTCATGGCCAGACAACGGAGGTCTGTTGGGGGGGCTGCGGAGGTACCAGGGAGCAGCCGGTAATGTGCAAGTACTCACACTATAGCAATGCAAACACTACATTATGGGTGGTGTTCAATTGTTATATCTTGCCCGATCTCCAATTTAAAGTGACAGAAGACGTGGGGCGATATTCATTTGTTCTATTTTTTTGCGGCTATCGCGCTCAGTATGGCCAGGTCTCCCCCCTGGGATAGCGAGCTTAAACGCTGGTGAAAAACAATTGAATACCGCCATTTGTGTTTGAATTGCAGTAGGGATCCAGCGTGCGGAATGGCCTTGCCCTCTGCTGGACAGCCCCTGACAGCCTATCGCCACGAGTTGCCTATTTACAAATCCTTGCTCATTTACGACTGAGTGAGGGCCAATGATTATTAACCAATTATGTATTGTTCATCACCTCATAGTTGCACAACCTAGTAAAGCTAAATCTCTTAATCTGGGTGCTTAGCACTTTTCATTGTTGTTTCGTAATTGAGCATGTTGGTCTGCCAGTGAACTGTAATCTCTTACGCAAGGAAGTTTCAAAATTGAGTTCATGTTGTAGCTTGTGTCTGGCAACATTTGTCATATGTGATAAATCATTGTTTGTCATATAACCTTTTCTCTTATTAAGAGTTACTGAACAAATGTAAAAAAAAAAAGGTGTCTCCTTTTATGATACATGTAGAGCAGCAGTCCCTAAACTGGGTGTCATGTAGCACTTTCTGGGGTGAAACGGGTAATTGATTCAGGACCGAATAAAGTTATTTTAGGTCAATGTTATATTCAATACCGGTACTTGTGGCTGCTAATCATAACATATGTGGACACAGTGTAACCATGGTGCGTGATTCAAAAAGGTTTTAGAACAACTATTGTACTGTAGTGCAATATGTTCTTATGTCTTAACCTTCGTGCACAATAAGTGATTTAATGGGCAGTATTCAATGAGAAAAAATTGCCGTGTTTTATGGCGAGTTTGTGCTTTTCTCGCGTTGGACGGAGAATTTTGGTCTCAAAAAGCGAACAACCCTATTCAACGTGCACTTCTCGCCGTCTTTCTAAGTGATTTTCGCCGTGTCTCTCCGTGTAGCAATTCTCCATAGAGAAGTGGAATGTGAACTTTTAAAATAAAAGTTTTTTTGTTTTAATTTTGGTGTAAAAAAATCAGGAATTTTATTCAGTGAAAGGGCATGCTATTTTTATTCATGTGCTTATAGCACATGAATATATATTTAATAAAAAAAAAATATATATATATATATGTTTTTTACACAGAGCAGCCAGCAGGGGGCCGGGAGCCGAGAGCCGCTCATTAGATATTCATATATTCACTGCACCCGATCATTACATATGCACGATCGGGTACAGTGAATACCCGGTCTCCTTTTGGCTCTCCCGGGGGGGCAGCCTGTGCTGCCTGGCTCCCGGGGAACCCACCTCCCCCCCACATAAGTTCTGGGGCAGGCAGGGAGACTTCCATCTCCCTGCCTGCCACCGTCCCACGGCTCCCTGCAGCGGACGCTCGTCCGCTGCAGGGGTTAAGATTCGCCGTGAGGGGCAACGAGCCCCTCCGACATTGAATACTGGGTGAGCGAGTGGCAGCCAGCCCTCCGGAACACAGCGAGTGTGCAGCGAATCCTAAACAGGATTTGCTGCACACGGCGATATTTTACATTGAATACTGCTCAATGAATGATATCGCTCATTTTGTCACTTCACAGCTATATTTTTTATTATATTGCCCAGTGTGTTCACCAAGCCCGACAAATGATTATCAAACCCATCCACTGTCTGTGCATGTACAGATGAGGGAGCACATTGTTCACAAGGGCCATGCTGCAGCACTATGAAGGTCAACATACATATATATATATATATATATATATATATATATATATATATATATATATATATATATGAAATGTGAAATATATATATATATATATATATATATATATATAAAAATATATTTTTCACATTTCCCCCCAAAAAACATACCCTACCATCCACTAGAGCAGGCATTCCCAACCACGGCCCTCAAGGCACACCAACAGTGCAAGTTTTAGTGATATCCAGGCTTCAGCACAGGTGGTTTAATCAAAATCCCTCAGATACTAATGAAGTCACCTGTGCTGAAGCCTGGATATCTACAAAACCTGCACTGTTGGTGTGCATTGAGGACCGTGGTTGGGAATGCCTGCCCTAGAGCATGGAGGGAGAATACAATAGTGTGCCGGGCGCAGCGAGGCACCATAACTAAAGCATAGTGAGTGAGCAATGTGTGGGGATGTGGTACACTGATACAGCATGCAATGTCGATTTACGTTGAAATTTGGGAGAAAAAAAAATGAAAAAAAACTCATGTCGACCTTTTGACCGTCTACCTATTTCTTGTGTCAAAGTAAGCCTAGTCGACCTTTAGTGGTCTACCTTCATAGTGTCGACCCTACGACTCATACCCAACCAACCTAAACTAACCCTTATCTCAAAATATCTCCCAACCCGACCTCTTGCACTTCCCAAGATCTGCGTTTCTCACTCACACTCATTCAGTTCTCCCTTTTACAGGTAAAGAGCTTTGTTTGTGCTGCACCGACTCTGTGGAATGCCCTAGAAGACTTTCCCCTAGTCTCAAACCTTCAAGCATTCCCTGAAATCTCACCTCTTTAGATAAGCTTATCATTTCCCAGTACCAGTCATAAGCTATCTTACCCAACTGCATCCTCTCTATACAGTCCACACATAACTTATAACATATTTTCATTTTCTTCACTTTCACATCCTCCTGACCCTTGGCCAACATTCCTGTTTCACTGGATCCTTCAGCCTAACAAGAGCCTCTGCAGTCTGCCTGGGTCATTATGCAATAGGTATCCATACAAAGGCTTAACTACCATTGGTGCAAGGGGTGCAACTGCTATGGGGCCCAGAGCTGAAGGGGGCCCATCTTTACAGTCTAAGGTATATGTGCTATATTCATTTATTACCAACACTTGCTAAATAGGGGGTCCATACAAACTTTTGCTATGGGGCCTATGAATGTCTAGTTACACCTCTGTATCCATACCTCCCAGCTGTCCCGATTTTTGTGAGACCGTTCCATTTTTTTTTTTTTGGGGGGGGGGGGGGGGGGGGATAGATGCTGTGTGCCTGCGTATGGCATCTATTTCTGGAGACAGAGGGGCTGGGGTCATGGCCTCACAGAGCTGCTGACCATGCCCCTACATTGGCAAAAACAGGGGCATGGCCTTGTGAGAGCATTGCAAGCAAAGGACACCCCCCCAAACCACTGGGTCACACCCTTATATTTTGAGCACGCACAAATATGATATGGGTATCACTTATCCATGTGTATCAGTGCCTGTTTCCCTATAGTTTGTGATCTTGCAAGCAGGGCCTTCCTACCTCTTTCTGTTATTACCCAGTCTTGTTTTATTTCTCATTTTAATACCAGTTGTAAAATGCAATGTAATATGCTGGTACTGTTTGAATGAATGTTAGTAAGTAATAATAATATGTATGGTGATGCAACAGGTAGCACCTATATTAAAAGTAGTCATCTCCTGCTGCAGAAGTGATCTAACCTTTGTCCTAGGGGACAGCATCGGATCTCTCTCCCGCCAAGTTACTGTGCAAGCCTCCAATTGCTGTCCTATGACTGAGATCCCTGGCTCTAAACGGAATTGACATGCCTCCATTGTTACAAATGGATGCCATTGCCGCACCAACCCTGCCCCCATAATGGTATCAGACTGTTAATCACTGATAGATGCCGGGTCGTTTGAACACTCGCAAAACTGGTCCTGTACATTTGCAACGTAATCATTAGCCACCTCTGTATTTCAGAGCTATAAAAAAGGCTGACGGAAGGCTCAAAATTTTCTGAGGAAGCTGCTGAGGACTCACAGAGACTGAGAAACGAATAATAAGTTAAGACCTGTTTGAAAACCTTTATCTCTCCACGAGGTATGCTAATATAGCAACAAGAGCACCGGGAGGCGCCCCAGCAGACGTGTTGGCTTTATTTGAGGGCTGGCTTTATTTGTTAATATAAAGCTTTTGGTACTTGTGTATTTTGGCGGCGCCCCCGATGTCCGTCGTACGACGAACAGATCGCATCGCATCGCATGCCATGCACCCGATGGCATGCGATGCGACGCGATTTTGACCCCCTATACGACCAAAAATCGTATAAGCACCCTAAAGGGTGCTTTTGAGCACCCAAATGGGTGCTTACAATGTTAAATGCACCCCCACGCCACCCCCCCACTATAAACGTGAACCCGAAGCGTGGCGAGCGCAGCGAGCCCGCGAGGGGCGGCGGTACGCGTCCTACGACCTTTTCATACCCCCACTATCCACGTCGGCGTGGAGTTGAGAATAGAATAGTGTGGCGAGCGCAGCAAGCCACCGAGCCCGAAGCGTGGCGAGGGGACGCGGATACCTTCACAGGTAAACGCATCCCTTCGCGGGCTTCACAGGTATCCGCGTCCCCTCGCCACACTATTCTATTCTCAACTCCACGCCGGCGTGGATAGTGGGGGTATGAAAAGGTCGTAGGACGCGTACCGCCGCCCCTCGCGGGCTCGCTGCGCTCGCCACGCTTCGGGTTCACGTTTATAGTGGGGGGGTGGCGTGGGGGTGCATTTAACATTGTAAGCACCCATTTGGGTGCTTAACATTGTATAAGCACCCATTTGGGTGCTTATACAATGTTTAATCGCATCGCATCGCATCGTATGGCATTGTATGCCATGTACAATGGCATACAATTTCAAAATTGTATGCCATCATGCACTATCGTACGATATCGCGTCGCATCGCATACCATCGTATGCGTTATAGTATGCGATGTGATGGGCGCCGCCAAAATACACAAGTACCAAGCTTTTTTTTGGCTTTGCCTCTATAATAATTATATGATCTTGATATACAGTAGCCAATTAAAGAGACTAAATAAGTAGGACAATGTGTGTTTTTGATACCATGTTCAATTGTGTGAATATAATTATTATCCTTTATTTATATGGGGCTATAAGGTGTCTGTAGACTCTTACAAAGCACATAATAATAAAAAGTGACAGTACCGAGCATTGTAGAACATGGACAAGGTCTATAAACATTACTGCATCAGCAGTCAGTAAACACAAACGAGTGGTGGAGCAGCCGTTCCCAAAGGTTTGGTGCTATCGTTGGCAGTGGGGAGGAGATGGTGGTACAGGTGAGAGAAAACTAATAATAATATATCATTTGTATTCCTGTAAATGTTATGATTTAATTTCAAATTAATTTTGGAGTCTGTGAAATATTGTGCAAATAAGCCCTTTTCTTGTGTTTTTTTTGCACATTACAAGATTAAGAAATGAGGGACATTAAGGGGTTAAGTGAAAAACACTGTTTGTGCAGCTGTTTTTTTTCCATCATGTGGTTTTCTTCCTGTTTTGTTTTTTTAAACTTCTGATAGATATGCAGCAGCTGCTTGTGTGTGTAGAGATATATATATATATATACATCTGGTTCAGTCCGGCACTCCAAAATACTGGGTTTAATTAACGTGGGTGCCCCCAGGCACAATTTGTAGTGTACGATAGTACGGCCCCTTTTTCAAGGTATAGGTATAGCTTTAAAAAGGGGCCTATGTTACCCCGAAACGTTGGTCACTTAATACAATAATTTTTGCAAAATCGTGGAGTGCCGCAGTTTATTGAATCTACTACCGTACACTATATATATATATATATATATATACTAGGTGATTCATCGCGCCCTACGGGCGCTCTTCACACCGTCGTAAGGGGCTGCGCCCCCTTAATTTGCGAACATTATGAGAAAGATGGTTAGAATTGTATGAAAGATGGCCTGTATTGCAACTTGAGTTATAGGTGAAATGTGTTAAATAGAGAGCATATGATGTGGAAGGGGGTGTGTATTGTTTTGTTTAATTAAAAAGCGGTTACAGAGTAAGATGTACATTGATAGTGTGGATGGTACAGCAAGCTGCCTTGTTTGTTTTGTATTTCCCTTGGTCCAGCTCTTCCAGGGGTGGAAGGGCCCACGGTAGTGGGTATACACCTGTTTTGGGGTACCATTTGTTATTGTGTACTCATTATTTACTTTGGCGTGTTTTGGTTGGAGACCCCTGATCCATTTGTGTCTGGGTCACACTCCCCGTCCTTGGTCTGGTGCCATTAGGCAGGGTGTTCCGCTCAGATAGCACCAGTTACCTAGATCTCCTCTTGGCACTACCTCTGACGATCAACGTAGTCTTGTCACCACTTAACACCTGGTTGGAGCGGGCCTAACTCCCTCCTTCCAACGCAGCCTAGCTACCAGCAGACTACGGTCACCTATCCAAGGAGGTCAACAGGTGACATTGTGTGAGAAAGAAATGTGCACAGGTACAGAGGAAGATCACACGGAGGCCATGTGGGCAGAGATAACTGATAATAACATAAAACCTAATAATAAAAATGTAATAGTGGTATGCTACAGACCACCGAACGTAAACTATAAGGACGAGTCTCTACTTTTAAACCAAATCAAACAAACGTCAGGCCAGGGGAAGGTATTAATTATGGGAGATTTTAATTTACCAGACATTGGAAAAATCAGACATTTAAAACAGCAAAAAGCAGTGGGTTCCTAAGCTTACTCAAAGATCAGTTTATCACACAAATGGTAGAATCTCCAACTCGTAATGAGGCACTATTGTATTTAGTATTAACAAATAACATAGCTTTAGCTTCAAACACCAAAGTAATTGAACATCTATGGAACAGTGACCACAACATGGTTTCACTGGAAATCAACTTCTGTAAACTACAATATACAGGACCGGCTGTCAACTGTCAGCACCGGGGTTTCTTGTGTTCCCGGCTGTGACCGTGGTGGACCAGTGGAGGGCGCTGGAAAGCAGGAGGCTTAATATATGACATGCACTGGGGACCCGGGTACAGCGAACCAGAGGGTTGGCGGAGACCAGAAGCAGGGGCGCTAAGTCTAACTTGCCAGCGGTATTCATCAGGGAGTCCTGCAAGGAACTATGGACTTGGCTGCGTCTGACAAGCAGGTCGCGGCCCCCTGCCCTGGTCCTCTGGACGCAGGCTGGGACTGAGGACACAGGAGGGTTGATAGAATGTCTTTGAGGCGCCTGAGAGCCGGGGATGATAGTAGACAGCCTGGGAGCTGCGGGACGGCCTGGGAGCCGGGGATGACAGTTGGCAGCCTGGGAGCTGCAGGAAGGCCTGGGAGCCGGAGGTGACAGTTGGCAGCCTGGAAGCTGCATGACGGCCTGGGAGCCAGAGGTGACAGTTGACAGCCCGAGAGCTGCAGGACGGCCTGGGAGCCGGAGGTGACGACCTGGGAGTCGTTGGTAGTAGATGTCGATAACCAGGAAGGTGTTTGCAAAGTCTCTGGGGGCACTTCAGTGCACAGTCGACACGGGATGTCGGCAACAGATATACATGTGACAATACTGTAGCACAGCAACTGGTGAACGTCGAAGATGACTCAGGTGTTGTTAGTCACTAGGAGATGACAGTAGCTGAGAGTCGAACTGGATGTTGACAGTGCCTGTCGACAGATCAGGACTGAGATGGAGAAAGTCACTGATGGTTTTAAAAGCAGTTTGGCCTGGGAGCCAATGGGTCTAGCCTGGGAACTAGTGGGGGATTACTAGCCAGTGCCAGCGGGATCCTCTGCTGGGGATAGCTTGCTCACTCAACCGCAGTAATGGAATTAGCAGGAGTCTCTGGATATGAACGGAACCAGGTAAGTAGCAGCAGCAGCAGCAGGACACTAGGAGATGGTATCGCTGGAAGACTGGATAGCCAGGAGCCTTGGGAATTTCTCTGACACAGGAGTACACTCAGGGAACAGATGGAAGCAATTGTTAAAGGCAAGGAAGTTAGGCCCAAGGCCTGATCTATATCCCTCTTGCCTGTTCGTGATTGGCTGCAAGGCGCAGCACCAATCAGAACCAGGAAGTGTCAGTGTACACTGGTTTGCATAGTAGCTGGTCACAGGTGCCATGGCGGTGCCCATGCTGTGTGGGCCTGGCGTGAAACTGGCAAAGGGCATCTGCCCACGGGGGCACAAGGGACATCACACCATGATCCACCAGCAGAGGCGGCACAGACATTGGGCCTGCGGCCTAGGGCGGACCAGCGTGAAGGTAAGGGACGCGGTCACAAACGGGGCTGCGCACCGCGGTTTGTGACACCGGCAAAAATACTAAACTTCAGAAAAGCTTACTTTGAATTATTTAGGGAAGCCCTAAAATAAATTGAGTGGGAAGCGGTATTTGAGGGGGAGAATGCAGAGGAAAGGTGGGATACACTAAAAAATGTGCTCGAATCATTAACTACGTGAAACTGGCAAAGGTCCTATCCAGGACCTTCTTCAGGTAATTGCATCACACAACCAGACATAGGACCAGTGGAATCAGCAGCCTATATATATAATATATATATATATATATATATATATATATATCTCGAGGGGACAAGCACTCTAACTGTTACTACTGATATCCAAAATGATATTCCTGGTGCCCTGCAGATGTCACGATCCGAGTGTTAAAGCAAGCTCTCTTACCAGCTAAGTGTCTGCGCAGGCTGAGCTTGAGTTTCAGATTCAGATGCAGCCAGCGTCCTGTGCGCTATGCGGCTGTCCTGCAGTCATCTCCCGGTTCCCGCAGCACTGCTGAGTCTGCGGCTGGCCAGCAGAGACGCTCCCCTCATGCTGAGTGACAGTGTCTAGTGTCCGGAAATCCTCCAGTCCGCCGCCATTGCTCCCGGCTACAAGCATGGTGGATACAAACAGATTTTTCCGCCTTAGCCTGACATGGGGGCTGCCATGCTCCTTTCACTCACATGTCAAGCTGAACCAATCATGTGCAGTCTAAGCTCCCTGTCATACCTACCCGACCAATCCTGGCCTTCCAGTGGGTATAAGTATGCAGGGAGCCCACAGATTGATGCTAGTGCTTCATTTGTCAAATGTCTCCTGTTGGTGCAGTTCTCTCTCTCTCTCTCTCTCTCTGCTGCAGTGTGATTTACTCCAGGTATTCCAGCTCCTGTGACCATCCAGGTATTCCAGCTCCTGTGATCTGGTGTCGTCTTGGGAATTCATCTCAGCAGTTCTCAGCTCCTGCGCATTCGATGTTCCAGCCATCGTTCCTCTGCATTCGATATTCTAACCATTGTTCCTGTGCATTCGATGTTCTAGCCATCATTCCTCAGCATTCAATGTTCTAATCATCGTTCCCCAGCATTCGATGTTCCAGCCATCGCTCCGCTAGCATTCGATGCTCCAGCCATCGTTCCACATCTCAGCTAAAGGCAAGCTCCAGTAAAGTATTGCTCACACTGTGCAGGGTATACTCCCCTTCAAGGACTTCATCGGTGCTCTGCACTGCACCTCAGTTCATCTGTCCTCCATTGTGTTACAGTCATTCTGCATATTTTACTGCCTGCCATATACAACCTTCCTGTCATCAGTTTCATCAATAAACCTGTTTGTATTTTATCTTGCCTCCTTCCTGCCTCTGGGTGCACTGTCGCGCAAGTGAATGTGCAAGGGTCTCGTAAAGCCTTCCCGATTTCTATATCAGTCCGATTCCCCACCAGAGGTCTTCCCCACTGAGACTCAGACCCCTGGTGTGACAGCAGAGTGTCAATGACACATAATACAAGCAGTGGCCGGTGGTACTCACAGGACTTACTCAAATAACAGGTACGGTCACAGCGGTCTCTAAAGGGGCCTATACACGTAGAGATTTGCTGAGCTTTGAGAGCGATGCTAGATCACTCAGAACACTCAGCAAGTTTGCGCAACACACAGCGATGTGTGCTGAGTGATCTATCAGGGCCAGTGTTCTCCATGAGTTGATTTAGCTATAACCAATAAGATTAGGTCCAGGCTACACCTATTTTGTTACCCACTTACTACAAAAGTCCCGGTTTTATTTTTCTATTTCCAAAAAAGGTGATTTAACTAACAAAATCACATTTGTTCAGCATTATAATTTGGTGAGTGGCAACATAGTAAAGCAGCAAGGGAGATCCGGCCTTTGGTGACCACAGATCCTGACCTTAAATCATTTTCCAAAACTGTTATTCCCCAGCTTTCAACGAGAACGTAACCTAAAAAAGACTGGATAGTTACAAATAAAATCTTAGGATTTAAAATCTTGGAATTTAAAAGCAGCACAGTCATTTTTTGATGAGAAAACCAGGCTGTTATAGATGTGTGGGACGCACAACATGTAGTTTCCTCCAAACAGATGACTCATTTGTGCATCCCCACACTGGTACTCATATTCCGATCAAACAAGTGTTGACATGTTTATGGTATACATCATCTGTTGTCCCTGTGGTCTCCTGTAAGTAGGCGGTCCACCATTCAACCATCAGACAGTCATTAGAAGGTAACCTCATGACCACAGAACAACCAATCCTTTATCACTTTCGTAACTTCAGACAAATGGTCTGTCCACACTTAAATATAAAATCATAGACCAAATTCATATTAACATCAGAGGTGGTGTTCGGAGTAGATTACTTTTCAGTGTGAAGCCAGATGGATCCAACAATTGACTACGGTGGCTCCAGATAGTTATAGTTTGAATAGTATTTTTTTAAAAATTTCTCTGTTTACTTGAAACGTTGTCCGAACCTGAAGCAGTATGTGTATGCACGTCACTTATTTAGTATATGACATTAATTTATTTATTGTTGTACTCTCATTCGTCAATATGGCTACAAAGTGCGTTCACTATATATTTGTGGAAATACTTTGCAATTTTATTATCTTTGTTCCTGTGATCTTGTTATTTTAATATCTGTATTGCATGCTTTGTTTTGTGTACACAGGTTGCCAAGCAACTCACCAGAAGTCCATGCGCAGCAGGGTATGCACATCACCGATAGGTGACATCACACAGACCAGATGAATGGCATGGAGCGGGTGGACGTGTCACGGTGGTGGGGGTGGTATTTAGTTGCAGTTAGACATCGCTGTGTCCATACCTGTTATTTGAATAGGTCCTGTGAGTGTCACCATCACCTGCTTGTGTTTATATACTTTATTATCATAATAGAGTAGGATTAACTATAGCACTGCAACAATAAACCCTCTTCCCTAGAAAGGAGATTATAGGATTATTATATTTATTGTTCTCTTTAAGGATAGGATTAGAAGTTGGAGGTATAAAGTTCATCCTTTTAGAAAGAAGACAAATTATTTTTAGACTATTTGATAAGTAAAATGGAAACATGATATACATATATATGTTACATACTAGTAACATATATATATATATTGGCAAGGACAGCATACTTCCACTTGAAATGAATGTGAAATAGCCAGTCTAGGATTTATAGCAGCACCAGGGGACTAATTAGATCCAGTCCAGGTTTTGCTAAGATCTATTGTGAATCACTGTCTGCTAATTGACAACACCTGTTATTTCCTGCTATGTTTGTCCAGAGCAGAGGGTAAGTGTTCCAAATGCATTTTAGTGGCTGGGCAATAGGCTGGTGGGAATGTGGAGAATTACACTAGAGATCTCTGGAGTGCCCGCATTGTGAAGCCTAACTTTTGGGGCAACAACGCCCCTTTGTCAAGGCATAAACGTGAATAAAAGTACAGATTGTACATTTATTCACGTTTATGCCTTGACAAAGGGTCGTTGTTGCCCCGAAACGTTGGCCTTTTTATTTGATGTTTAATACACTTTTTCAACGTTGAAAAGACCTCAGAGTGCCATCTTCTATCAAGTAGCCATTTCTTTGAAAGGCACCGGTGGAACCTGACAGCAGCAGCCTGGAGCAAGGTGACAGGCTGGCGTGGTTGCGAGTCCGATGGTGGCAGCAGCAGGGACCGTGGATGGACCGGCAGGTGTAGCTGAGGACCGGCATATGTAGCAGAGGGGGCGGACAGTTAAGCGGCTATGTAGTATAACCGCTAATATCACGCTGCACAGCATGTTTTCCAGGCAGCGTTTGAGCCAAGCGCTGCTGGTGCTCAGCGCTGCTGGGCAGTAAGGGATGAAATGTGCCTTCAATCCCGGTCAAAAATTCCTGAACTCCCAGGATCCCTTAAATTTGACTAAATTAATATCTATCCTTTTTTGCAAGTAAAAACACTGCTACTGAAATGCGAGTGCTGTCCTTTTTCCATGAAAAAGTGAAAGATATGTCCCCCCATATTTCCCATCCTTTTTGCCCTATATCCCAATCCTCCATCCACTGTTACTGTACAGCCTCATCCCACTCAGTTTCCCTTATAGGCCAATAAGTCCATTGTCCCATCTTCAACAAAATGTATCTTAACCCGCTTTCTATATTTTACATTCTTATGGGGATGGTCTTAAATAATATGTTCTGTACAGTAAAGATGGCCAAATAATAACCAAAAACTATTATGTTAACGAAGGGGCTGGTATCAAGTCCTTAATTTTTCAGGGGTGCTAAGACTCATAGCTACTGCCCTGCAGCTGGTGGAGAGTTCTTTAAATTATGAGTGGTATAAGTTAATAAAAAATCACACACACACACACACACACACACACACACACACACACACACACACACACACACACACACACACACACACACACACACACACACACACACACACACACACACACACACACACACACACACACACACACACACTATGAGCTATGTCATCTGAGTTTTACTGTAAATGTGTATTAGTTCAGTAAAGTTCCCTGTCCAATACATACAGGTGTAAAGTACATCCTGTAAGGTTTATAAATTAATTTTTAAAAATAGCTTATCTGTTTTCTAAGATCAAATGACAAAAGGTCAGTCACCTTGCCTTTGTAAATGTCCTATTTGCAATAACAAATACAAGTCCATCCATTGACCTGAAAGTATGTATGCATCTCTTTATGTTTGGTCCGAGGTTTTACATTCAAGAGAAAAAACTTGCTTACAGGTTTTCTCAATGAAGGTTAAAAAATACCTTTTCTGTTCTCTAACATCAATTGACAAAGGGTCAATAACCTGCCATTTATAAATGCCGAACTTACAATAACAAAGCAAAGTCTATTCACTGCCTTGGCAAGAGAAAATTGTTAAAGCTGTACGAGGCCATGCAAGTAATCAGTGGCGGTTTTTACCTATTGGCTGCAGGCCCCCCAGGTAAAAATCCACCACTGTGTGAAACCAGATGCAGTCTGTGAGACTTCACCGACCTGCCAGTCATTCAAGGCAGTCCCATTGGGAGGTGTTCCCTCCCTCCGGGATGCCTCTCTATGCGCAGCTGCGGGTCAGCCCTTAAAAAACGTGTTCTGCAAATGCGCAGTACCGTGGACGATACTGCGCATGTGCCAGACCCGGGACCGCCAATACAATTCTACGGGTCTGCTCCCAAGCAGTCCCATAGAGGCTGGAGCCAGCGCATGCACAATACCGAAGAGACTACTGCACTTGCGCCGGTGCCGCAATGGTGATCGGGACAAGAAGATGGAGTCGACGGGGACCAGCAACGGCAGCTCTGGAGGGGGCCGCACATCTCGGAAGTCCCTCTCCTCCACTGCAAGTATTAAAATAATCTTGGGATTTCCCTGCACCCACATACTGTATTTGTGATAATAACAACACATTTTAATGGATGTTATTTGATTTAATAAAAATACAGTGACGTGTTGTAAGGTTTAAGTCTCAGGAGGCACTAGCTAGTAATACCCAGATTCACACATGAACCCAATGATTCATGTGAGTATTATATAACGGCGCTGCAGTACTTTATTACTATATATAAAAACAGTTTGTTGCAGAAAGTTTTAGGTAAAAAAAACAAGACTGGCCACAAAAAGTCAGGGCAGCTAATCCAAAATAGTTTTTGAAACCCACCATACTGCAATAAGGCTTTGGGCCAGATGCACTACGCTTCAAAAGTGCTAAAATGGAGAGTGATAAAACGCCAGCCAACCAGCTCCTACCTGCCATGTCACAGGCTGTGTTTGAAAAAATGTAAGGAAGGAGCTGATAGGTTGGTTGTTTAGCACTCATCACTTTATCACTTTTTGAAGCTTAGTGCATCTGGTCTTTGTCTTCTATGTTCTTTCTCATGATCCAAACGTTGAAATCTGGCACATGCCCTAGAGGGCTAATCTTTGTTTTTAAGCATGGCGGCCCCTTCAAAGCATCCGCTAAAAAACAGAAATAGCTATCTACCACAACATATCTTATTCTTAAAGGTACCAGCCTACCCCAATTGATACTAAATTAAAAAAAAAAACTATATTTTGGATTGTTTCTAGCTATGCACAGGAATCGAGTTTATTAAAACTCATTACAATTACAGAAACCCCTTGTACACAAGTGTAGCTCTGTATTGCAGATAGTCTTTATTATTTCTGGAATCAGGTTATGCTAGTGTTCATAACTTATGCAAATTGTACAATGGGCTCCAGTGACCGTTATAAATATTTAGCTACCATAATTGCAGATACTCTGCTGTTTGAATATAAATCAATTGCTCTTTGCATCCTTTATGAGAAGAGATAGACTAGTCTGATTTGATGTATAGGTCTCTTCCAACCACGACAGCATACTGCAATAAAAGGAAACATTGGGCCATACGTTCGTTCGCTATCACCTACTTTAAAACAAAAACTTAAATCGTGCTTTCGTTTAGCGACATGGTATAACTTAGAAACACTTGAGCACGGTCAGGGGCGTAACTAGATATTCATAGGCCCCACAGCAAAAGTTTGTAAGGGGCCCCTATTTAGCAACTGATAAATGTATGTAAAGCAAATTACTTAGACAGTAAAGATGGCCCCCCCTCAGTTTTGGGCCCCATAGCAGCTGCACCCCTTACACCTATGGTAGTTATGCCCTTGAGCACGGTGATTCTTTCTAGGGTGCTCATGCTCTCCTAGTATGACTCTTATACTGTTGTCTGCATCCATGTTCGCTGCTGCTCTCATAATCCTCTTCCTCACCAAGGGCCTTATTCTGCTCGGAGCGGGCAAACGTGCGTACGTTCGCCATTACCGCACGCTAGCCGTGCGCGGCCGTTGGGGTTAAGTCCACCCACAAATCAGCCGCTTACGTACGGGCAGAAATACCGTAGAAGGGGAGTGGCGTACAAATGAGCGTACGGCAACGTACGCGGACGGCCCAGCCCTTGCACTCCGACAACAGGCGTACAACTGAGCGTACGGCGCCGTGTACGGCCGTCTTTCCTCCGTCTCCCCACCGACTTCTTGCGGAGATCTGAGCGTACGCCAGTTTGCACGGACGGGTCCCTATTGTTTTCAATGGAAAACTCAGCTTATGTCAACGCTCGTGAGAGTGAGCGTACGTCCGTGCACGCTGGCATACCCTTCACATATATGGACCTGCAAATCTTGCCTCTCAACTACTAATCTGACAATTGATTAATTAATCTATTTGTTATTCACTTATTGTTTTCTATTAACTCAATTGTCTACCTTAATAAAGACCTAATAAAACTACATTTGAACCCTCGTGTGGAAAATAGTGGTCATGGGCTTCAAACATTGCTGAAACATCCTTTGTAGGTGTTAGATGTGGTTTATGTTATTGTATCCTAAATACAAAACCTATGTTAGTATTAGAGTGAACACGTTGACACATGTCGACTTGTGTAGATTGAGTGTGCTACTGCGTAAAGTCTATGAAAGCACGTAGTGAATGTGTCTGTTTAGCAAATACCTACCTTAGCGTATAAAAAGATTCTTACCTTAAATTAAACAAACCTTTAAATGTGGAGAAGTATAGAAACATAAGCTTCCAATGTGTTTGCGTGCTGCATGTGTGGCTTGCAGGCAGTGAAATCATGGTTTGGAGTTAATAGACTGCAGCATTGCTTATTACATTCAGGTGTATGTGTTTGAGTAGTAATCAGCGTTAATTAGCCAACTCAGGCGCACGCTGGCATGCGGTATCTGTAGGGGTGGTTTTAGCTGGCGGTTGGCGGCCGCCTGTTTGGTGTCCGAAACGAACGGTGCCTTAGTCGATCGTGCGGTAGTAGCACCGCTCATTTTTGGTGCACACCCCCGTGTACGCCCATATTTACGCCCATTTTCCCTCATTATTTCGGCCGCTCCCATCAACACGCCCCTATGCCGCCCCATTACCCGTACGCTCGCGTACAGGTTTTTTCGCACGTTGAGACACCGGGCGTAAGCGTTGTGGAGTGTTCGCGCCGGAGCATTAGCGTATCTGCACATGCGCAGATCGTAAAAAACCCCGGGACGTACGCGTACGGCCCGGACGCTCCAACCAGAATAAGGCCCCAAGTACTCTTTTATCGTACCACTAATGTCTGTTTTAGTCTTATAATAAGGATTGTCCACACAATGCTTTGTTCTCTGATTGTTTTATTTTATGTACTTTACAAGTTATCATTTATTTATGCTTTAAGTCATCAATAAAAATTATGACTGGGAAAAAAAGCATAGGCCCTAATTCAGGTTGTATTGGTAAGCAGTGAACATCGCTGCTTGCCGCGTGCACCACCCGCCGCCCGGCCAAATCCCCCCACCCCACCAAATCCCATCTGTAACATGCAAGGGGATGTGTACATGCATGCAGCTGCTAGCAGGAGTATTCATTCGATGGTCACCGACCATCAAATGATTTCTCCTGCCTTCGAAAATAAAAGTCAGTCTCAACTGATGTTTACTTACAAGCACTAGGACAAAGACTGGGCGGGCGACTGACGTCCTGTGACATCAGCCACCCACCCCTTACCCAGCAGGCATCAGTCCGCCTGCATACCCAGAGGAACACCCAACGTTTTTATTGGGATGTCCATAAAACACAGGCCGTTCCCCTGGTCCTGCCCTGTGTGCGCCCCCAGCCCTTCCTCCACGCAGTGAACGGCCCGGCGAGTGTGTAATGATCTACTGCTGATGCTAATCACTAGCTGGTGACATGCCTGGTGCTACCCAGGCTAGGGCCCACAGATAAGAGGTTCCCACCATAAAATGATACATTAAAACATGATGCAGACCCTCTGTAAAAGCAGCATTAATCTTTTTGGGCACTATCTGATTCCTTCCCCTGGCAGTGGGATTGTTAAAATTGGGATTCTCAGGTATAAGTTCTTAATTTCAAAGTGTCTGTTCCATTTGGCACTGAGGTCCACTCATGCTAATTATCTCTCCTGCCTGTGTTGTCCTGCTGTGCTCAAATTTGGATGAATGGGAGTTGCCATCTTGGATGTATTCAGCTGGTTCTCCAGAGACAACTTAGGTGCTGCTTTCATAACAGCTGATGGCAGCTCCCAATCAGCTTATGATTTAGGCTATAAAGAGGACTTCCTGTCAGGACCAAGTTGCCAGTACAACATCTCTTCTGGTGAAGGCACTAACCAGTATTGCACAGAGTTGTTTGTGTCACACAGAAAAACATTTGTAAAACACAGAACAAGTAAAAGGATGCTGGAAGAGTGTCTGACACCATCTGTCAAGCATGGTTGAGGTAATGTGATGGTCTGGGGCTGCTTTGGTGTTGTTAAAGTGGGAGAATTGTACAAGGTAAAAGTGATTTTGAATAAGAATTTCCTCCTCCAACCGGACAATGACCCAAAGCACACCTCCAAATTATGAACTATTTAGGGAAGAAGCAAGTAGTTAGTATTCTGTCTGTAGTCATCTTGACCGTATGGTATGCAAGAAGCATACCTCCCAACTGTCACGATTACAGCGGGACAGTCCCGATTTTCGGGTCCTGTCCCGCTGTCCCACCCGCGGCAGGCATTGTCCCGCTGCGGGGGGTGGCAGTTGGTAGACCCCCCAATCTAATAGAATAGACGCTGTGCGCATGCGCACAGCGTCTATTCTCGTATGAAAATGAGGTTGCGGCTAATTAGCATAAGCCGCAACCTCATTTACATACGCCCCACCCCCTTTTCGGACACTCGCGCGAGTGTCCCTATTTCTTCAGGACAGAAGTTGGGAGGTATGAAGAAGTGCCCATCAAGCAAATCCAACTTATGGGAGGTGCTTCATGAAGTGTGGGGTGAAATTTCTTCAGATTACCTCAACAAATTAACAGCTAGAATGCCACGGTCTGCAATGCTGTAATTGCTGCAAAAAGGAGCAATCTTTGACGAAAGCAAAGTTTGATGGACAAAATTATTATTTCAAATAAAAATGATTATTTGTAACTTTGCCAATGCCTTGACTATATGTTCTATTCATTTATTCATTTTGCTAATCATTTGATAAATAAAAGTCAGTTTTCATGTAAAACACAAATTGTCTGAATGAGCCCAAACCTTTGAACGGTAGTGTATATACCCACTAAAGTCTATGCATACAGATCAATGTAATATATTGTACATATCTATATATTTCTACCTATATACAATATTCACAAATATATTATAAGAGCACAGTCTTATATTATATTAAGGCTGATTCGAATAAATGTGTACTCTCTCTGTCTATGTTTGCTGGTGGTGACCTCTGCCCGGGTGACAGCTGCATCAGCATCATGGAATCCAGCGCAGAACCGAGGCTTGGCAAGAAGCTGAATGAAGGTAAAATTAAAGAGGTGTATGAACTGTCGGATCACCCTGGCTGTGTCCTCATGAAGTCTAAGGACCAGATCACAGCTAGCAATGCAGCTAGGAAGGACCACATGGAGGGGAAAGCCTCAATCTCCAAAAAGACCACTAGCTGCATATTTAAGATGCTGCAAGAAGCTGGTATCAAGACTGCGTTTGTGAAAAAATGTAGTGCCACAGGATTCATTGCAACCCACTGTGAGATGATTCACGTTGAATGGGTGTGCAGGAGAATAGCCACTTGCTCCTTCCTAAAGAGAAATCCGGGGGTCAAGGAAGGATACAGGAAAGTGGAAGAAAGTGGGAACTTTCTTCAAGGATGATGCTAATAATGACCCTCAATGGTCTGAAGAACAACTAATTGCTGCAAATCTCACTTGTGCTGGCCTTCTGATTGGCCAGGCGGAGGTGGACATCATGAGTCATTCCACAGTGGCTATCTTTCAAATTGTGTAAAAAGCCGGGTCAACTCAAGAGTGCACCCTAGTAGACATGAAGTTTGAATTTGGTGTGCACGTAACCAAAAAAGAAATCGTCCTCGCGGATGTGATTGATAATGATTCATGGCGTTTGTGGCCATTAGGAGATAAGACCCAGCAGAAAGATAAGCAGACATACCGAGATCAAAAGGAAATGACACCAGAAGCTATGCAGATGGTTAAACGAAACTTTGAATGGGTTGCAGGTGGAGCTGCTGCTGACCACTGAGAGGCAAGGAAGGGCTGTAATGTTAATGGGGTAAATTTCTGATCTGGTACATTGTAGTCCTGTGCAAATTATGGAATCCCATGTGAGCTTCGGGTAACATCTGCCCAAAAAGGACCTGATGAAACCTGAAGGAGATGGCGTCCGACAGTGTTTGTTGCAGTTTCTGGGAGAAGCAATGGCTTGGGTCCTGTGCTCTCAGAAAACACGCATGAACACGCCGGACAGAGGCAGTGGACATTTTATTATTTAACAGGCGTCCCTCTTTTGAGCCATCGTGCCTCTCGGTGCAGCCGCTGCAAAAGAGCTTAAGAGCCACCGACTGCTAGTTTAAGATGTCCGGAATGCTTCAGCTGCCGGCTGGGTGACAGGAACCGCCTCCGGGGTGAAAATGTCAAGTCAGCCCCCTGGGTGAAGAAGGGGTATAATAAATTATTCTTATAAAACAAATGTGTTTTTATTCTAATATATCCTTTACAGGGACGCTATAGGTCCCAGAAGAAGGCTTGCTGGAACCTGTAGTCCTCCTTTAAAGGGCAATATGGGGTGCGGGGGGATAGCCCTGGGCTTTAGCGGCAGAAAGAATCCCAGGCCTGGGCTGACTAGCACAGGGATGATAATGTACAGCCATGTGACCTCATGGCTGTGGCATTACCTCCCCGGCTAGTGGTGCCCGGTGCTGGTTCCAGAAATATTTGGCACTCCTACTCATTTTGCCCCCCATATTTTTGCAACCCTGGGTGGCATCAAGAGCCCGGTGCTTGTAGCTTAAATTTGGGAGACCTTTACTTAATTTGTCCCCATATTTTTGGAACCATATTTTTGGAACCATTGCCTGCACTAATATCTAATTTAAAAATAGGATTTTAATACCTACCGGTAAATCCTTTTCTCAGAGTTCTTATGGGATACAGGGGAGTCGTTCATAACGATGGGGAAAAGAGGGTATCCGAAGGAGACAGGCACTTATAAAACTTTATACAGGGTGTACTGGCTCCTCCTCTCTGCTCCCCTCCCTCTAACCAGTTAATAGAAACTGTGCCGAAGGAGAAGAACAATATGAGAGGAATATGTGTAATATTTAACGTGGTGAGATTCATCCAGCACACCCAACATACTTTCAACATACATAGACCACTGTAGCGACCACAGAACATGGTAAGTCTCAGGGCCTTAGAACATGTCAACCATTGACAACATTTGTAAACTATGTGTTCCAACTAGAACAACTTGATAAGAACATCACCTAAGTGATAACATACACTCGTGAACAGCTGAGATACACGATGTAAACAATAAGGTTACCTTGGTAACCTACACCCTTATGGCCGCAAGGAAAAAAGGGTAGCAGGAGGACCCAGTATTGGTCCACATCTCACCCTAGTGAGTAAAGCAGAACTCCGCACAGAGGCGGGCGCCCTGTATCCCATAAGAACTCAGAGAAAAGGATTTACCGGTAGGTATTGAAATCCTATTTTCTCTCACATTCTTATGGGATACAGGGGAGTCGTTCATAACGATGGTGATATACCAAAGACATCAGAACGGGCGGGATTGTGCGGAGATTGCCGCAGCACCGCTTTCCCAAACTGAGTATCTTCAGAGGCCAAAGCATCAAATTTGTAAAACTTGACAAAAGTGTGTTGGCCTGACCATGTAGCGGCTCTACACAATTGTAAGGCCGACACTCCTCGGGCAGCTGCCCAGGAAGTCCCCACTGAACGAGTTGAGTGGGCTTTCACCCCAGTAGGCATAGGAAGCTTCGCCACCACATAAGCCTGTTTAATGGTTGCACAGATCCAGCGTGCAATAGACTGCTTAGAAGCAGGACGCCCAATCTTTTGGGCATCATAAAGGACAAAAAGTCCATCAGTCTTACGAATCCTTGCTGTTCTCCTGATGTATACACGGAGAATCCTTACCACATCCAAAGATGTCGGCACCTCAGAATGAGGCCCACTAGCAGGAACCACAATTGGTTGGTTCACATGGAACGCAGACACTACTTTGGGAAGAAAACGCGGATTTGTGCGTAATTCTGCCCTGTCTTCATAGAAGATCAAATATGGGCTCTTGCATGTTAACACCCCCAGCTCAGAGACCCGCCTAGCCGAGGCTAAGGCTAGTAAGACCACCGTCTTCCATGTGAGATATTTTAACTCAATTTCCTCCAGTGGTTCAAACCAGGAGGATTTTAGGAACGTCAGAACGACATCCAAGTCCCATGGTGGAGTAGGGGCCACAAAAGGAGGCTGTATATGCAATACTCCTTGCAGAAATGTCTGCACTTCAGGTATATTAGCCAGCTTCTTTTGGAAAAAGACAGATAATGCAGATACCTGCACCTTCAAGGAGCCTAAACGTAGGCCCAGATCCAAACCAGATTGAAGAAATCTGAGAAATCTTTCAAGTTTAAACTCTGCCGGAGTAAACTCTCCATGTTCACACCATCCCACATATCTCTTCCAGATATGGTGGTAATGTGCGGCCGTTACCGGCTTCCTTGCACTCGTCATGGTCTTGATGACTGATGTGTGAAAACCTTTTTCGGTTAGATCTGCTGCTCAACTTCCAGGCCGTCAAACGAAGCCGTTCCAAGGCCTGGAAGACGCACGGACCTTGCATGAGCAGGTCTCTTTGCAGAGGTAGGCGCCACGAGTCCCTTTGAAGACTTAGCAGATCTGGGTACCACGTTCTTCGTGGCCAGTCCGGAGCCACTAGAATGACCTCGGCTCCGTCTCTCCTTATCTTCCTTAACACCCGAGCCACTAGGGGAATCGGTGGGAAGACATAAATCAGGCTGTTGAACGTCCACGGTATGGAGAGGGCATCCACTCCTTCTGCCTGAGGGTCTCTCGCCCTGGAGAAGTACCTGGATATTTTCCAATTGTGTCTTGATGCCATCAAGTCTACTAGTGGGGTCCCCCACCGAGCCACCAGAGCACTGAACACCTGGTGGTGCAGACTCCATTCCCCGGGATGGAGCTCGTGGCGACTGAGGAAGTCGGCTTCCCAGTTGTCCACCCCGGGTATGAATATGGCAGATAGAGCCTGACAGTGACTCTCTGCCCAGGACAGGATTTTTGTTGCTTCCCGCATGCAGGGCCTGCTTTTGGTCCCGCCCTGCCTGTTCAGAAATGCCACAGTAGTGGCATTGTCTGATAGGATGCGGACCGCATGTCCGCTGAGGAGTCCATTATACACAGCACGTAACTCCAAGTTGTTGATGTGGAGGCGTGTTTCCAATAGGGTCCATTTGCCCTGAAAGGACTGACCCATGGTCACTGCACCCCATCCCAGGAGGCTCGCATCCGTGGTGACTAAGACCCAATCTTGGATGCCAATCCGTCGCCCTGCCAGTAGGTTGGGCGTGTGGAGCCACCACTGTAACGACAGTCTCGTCCGAGACGACAACACAATCTGCCGATGCATCTGGCGATGTGAACCGGACCACTTTCTCAGGAGATCGAGCTGGAAAATCCTGCTGTGAAACCTCCCGAATTGGAGAGCCTCGAAAGAGGCCACAATTTTTCCTAAAAGGACAATGCACTGGTGCACTGACACCTGTTTTTTTTTAACAAGTCTGTGACCAGCTGTTGAATATCCACAATCTTGTCTTGTGGCAGGGACACTCTCATGAGAGCCGTGTCCAACACCATCCCCAGGAACTGGAGTCTCTGTGAAGGAATCAGAGAGGACTTTGCTAGGTTCAGGAGCCACCGTGACCCGACAGGGTCTGTCTGGTAATTTGTAAGGCTGCCTGCAGTTCCTCTGACGACCGCGCCTTTACCAGCAGGTCGTCCAAGTATGGTATAACACAAATCCCCTGTTTCCTGAGAACCACCATCATCTCCGCCATCATCTTGGTGAATATGCGCGGGGCTGAGGACAGGCCGAACGGCAGTGCGCGGAACTGATAGTGATCGTTCAACAGCGCAAACCTCAGATATTTTTGATGAGGAGGCCAAATTGGGATGTGAAGGTAGGCGTCCTTCACATCCAAGGACGCCAAGAACTCCCCTTCCTCCAGTGCCGCTATCACGGCCCGCAAGGACTCCATCTTGAACTTGGTTACAGTCAAGAATGGGTTCAGGGATTTTAGGTTCAGTATCGGGCTAACTGACCCGTCCGGTTTTGGGACTACAAATAAATTTGAATAATAATAACCCTGCCCCCTCTCCAGGGGGTTATTACCCTGGCCTGTACCAGTTTTCGGATTGCTTGCTGCAAAACCATTTGGTCCCCTGGGGACACTGGAAGGCCTGAATTGAAAAACCTCTGAGGTCGTTGTATTGCAAACTCCAGCTTGTAGCCTTGCAAAATAAGAGCCTGTACCCAAGAATTGAGGCACGAGGCTTCCCAAACATGGCCGAAGAACGACAGTCTGGCTCCCACCTCGGCCGGAGCTATTCGTGGAGCCCCACCGTCATGCTGCGGGTTTACTTGCAGCTGCCCCGGATGGCCGATCTGTGGTGGCCGAAGCAGAACGCTTCCTGAATTTACCTCGGGAGCCTCTGGCTGCATTTGAACCACCCCTGGCTTTTGGGCGGAATTTATTGGTCCGAAAGGACTGCTGGGTGTGAGATGGAAAAGGATGCTTGGGCGCGTGTGGGGTCGATGGCAGGAAGGTGGACTTCCCTGCTGTGGCTTTAGAGATTAACTCATCTAAATCGCTGCCAAACAACCTGTCGCCAGCGAAGGGGAGGTGTTCTACACTCCGTTTGGAGTCAGCTATCCACTGCCGGAGTCAGAGGGATCTGCGACCTGACACCGCCATAGCTGAGTTACGGCCGTTAATGGTTCCTAACTCTTTCTGCGCCTCACACAGAACTTTAGCTGTGTCCTGAATATGGTGTAATTTTTCAGACACCTGCGCCACTGTCATGTCACCCAGAAGGCCCTCCTGGATCTGGGAGGCCCATGTGTATATAGACTTTGCCATATAACAGCTTGCGGTACTCTTTACTTAGAAGGGCGCCCATCTCGGCCATCTCGGGCATTGAATGCACTAAAAAATCAGGTGCGATGCGACAGTCGAGATGCCCGAGATTTCCCATAGGGAACAATGTTAAATGTCTCAATTGACCCAATTTTTCCATAGGAAACAATGTTAAATGGGCCACAGAGGCCAAATAGGCACCCTGAAGTGAATAATGGCCACCCGAATTGTTAACGCCACCCCACGATCAACGTCAACCCGAAGCGTGGCGAGCGCAGCGAGCCCGCGCGGGGCGGCGTTACGTGTCCTACGACCTTTTCATACCCCCACTATCCACGTCTGCGTGGAGTTGAGAATATAAAGTGTGGCGAGCGCAGCGAGCCACCGAGCCCGAAGCGTGGCGAGCGCAGCGAGCCCAAAGCGTGGCGAGCGCAGCGAGCCCCGCGAGGGGACGCGGATACCTTCACAGGTATCCGCGTCCCCTCACGGGCTTCACAGCTGTCCGCGTACCCTCGCGGGGCTCGCTGCGACGCGATGCGATGCGATGTGCCCGATCCGACCCGATTTAGAAATCGGCAGCCCAGATACTACATAAGTACCGTATTCTCCAAGTCAGTCTGCTCAGGGAAAACAACCTGCTGTTTTTTCTGAGTGGCAAAGAAAGAATCCCCTTCAGAGGACTCAGCTAAGGGAAGGTCAAGCACCTCCCTGATTGCCATAATTAATGGCTCTGTGCCCCGGAGCAGTGACTGTGAAGCATCAGGCTCCTCACCCCCCGCGTCTGCTTCTCCAATATCATCATCATCATCCCCGTCATCTGCACCAGAGTCAGGGGTTTGAGAGGGTGCACTTCTCTTACGAGTTACCCCAGGGGTAGGAGTCATTATATCAACTCTGGCAGAGAGGATAGTAAGCTCCCTCTGCACTCTCTGGGTCTGTGCTGCCGTATGCAGCTAACTGTGTAGTTACAGTTTCTAGCATGGATTTCATCCCTGCTGCCCAGGCAGGCTCCTGTGAGCTGTCCTGTGTGCTACTTTGCTGTCCAGTAAGCTGTGGGGGAACCCCACTACTTTGTGTGGACATGCATGGCCCACAAGTAACTTGTGATGAAGAAGCCGGCACAAACTTATCACTGCACACCATACATGTAAGTTTCCTCACCCAGGGGCTGGCTGGCAACTTTTAGCCTAGGGGGCAAGTCCAGAGCACTGGCCCATACCCCCCCATCATTCTGGAAAGCTGAATGCTTGTGCGCGCCGGTGGCACGCAGAAAAATTAGGCGTGTGGCCTATCATAAGGGGGCGTGGCCTGATTGTATTGTGTACCTGCAGATTGCGCATTGTGATGCTAATTACACATTATGCCGCACACCTTGATGCCCATTGCACCCCATACTGTGATGGCAATTACCCAATGCTCCCCACACCGTAATGCCCATTACGCCCCATACCATGATGCCCATTACACTGCACAATGTGATGTCCACAGTGCCAGATTTGCCCCCACAGTGCCAGATATTCTGCCACAGTGCCAAATACACATATGCCCCCACAGTGCCAGAGACACATATGCCCCCACAGTGCCAGATATGCCCCCACAGTGCCAGAGACACATATGCCCCCACAGTGCCAGAGACACATGTGCCCCCACAGTGCCAGAGACACATATGCCCCCACAGTGCCAGATATTCCCCCCACAGTGCCAGATACACATATGCCCTCACAGTGCCAGATATGCCCCGACAGTGCCAGAGACACATATGCCCCCACAGTGCCAGAGACACATATGATGCCCCCACAGTGCCAGAGACACATATGATGCCCCCACAATACCAGAGACACATATGCCCCCACAGTGCCAGAGACACATATGATGCCCCCACAGTGCCAGAGAAACATAATATGCCCCCACAGTGCCAGATATGCCCCCACAGTGCCAGAGACACATATGCCCCACAGTGCCAGATATGCCCCCACAGTGACAGATACACATATGCCCCCACAGTGCCAGAAACACATATGCCCCCACAGTGCCAGAGATGTCCCCACAGTGCCAGATATGCCCCCACAGTGCCAGAGACACATATGCCCCCACAGTGCCAGAGACACACATGCCCCCACAGTGCCAGAGACACACATGCCCCCACAGTGCCAGAGGAGACACACATGCCCCCACAGTGCCAGAGACGACACACATGCCCCCACACAGTGCCAGAGACGACACACATGCCCCCACAGTGCCAGAGGAGGCACACATGCCCCCACAGTGCCAGAGGAGACACACATGCCCCCACAGTGCCAGAGGAGACACACATGCCCCCACAGTGCCAGAGGAGACACACCTGCCCCCACAGTGCCAGAGGAGACACACATGCCCCCACCAGCAACTCACCATTGTTGCTGGGCTGGGGGGTCCGGGACAGACAGCCCTCCTGCTCCCCGCTTAGCCAGTCACTGGCCGCTGGCCGTGCTGGATCACCATCCACCTCCTCCAGGCCGCCCTCCTGCGCTGGCCGCGGCTTCCAGAGCACGGCCGCGGCTACAGGAAGATGGCCGCCGGCCTCCAGCACTGAGGACATGTCCTCAGTGCAGGGGGCCGGCGGCCAGTTTCCTGTAGCCGCGGCCGTGTTCTGGAAGCCGCGGCCAGCGCAGGAGGGCTGCCTGTGCCTGGAGGAGGTGGATAGTGACCAGCGTGGCCCGCAGCCAGTGACTGGCTAAGCGGCCCGGGGGGCACATGGCACCCTGCCCCCCGGCCCAGCCCGCCCCTGTCCTCACCATTGTGACAAACAGTCTCCCCTCACACACAGAGCAAACACAGTGGATATGCAGTGTGATTTAGACAGATAATTACTATGTGTAGTATTATCTGAGTAGTTTATAGCTTAACAAGCTAGTGGGGTAGTGTACAGAGGGTAATGGAGGGGACTAATACACCAAACAACCTGAGCTCTCCAGTTTTAAGAGCTGGTAAACAGTACAGTAATCTAACAGTACTTTACAGTGTATGCAGGCAAGTGTACAAGTACACAAGCGCTGAAAACTTGATGCTGTCTCTGCAAGCAGATTCCCTCTGTTCCACACCGCTGAGGAGTGTCTGGAGCAGTACAATGGCGTTTCCAGCAGCCAGGGAAGAAGCAGGAAGCAGGTTTTGGCGCCCTCACAGAGCTATGGTCCCACTCTGGGTAAGCTCCGCCCAGAGTAATGGCGCCGGAGCTTACCTGTATTTTTATACTGAGACTGACATTGAAGAATGTCCAAACCCTTTGGTAAACTGCCCTGGACAGTACAGGAGGCAGTACCCTGTCCCAGTATAGGCAGGGGGTTGCGCGGTCCCTGTGCAGGGCACCGCCAATACCGCCGCCGCCATCTTGCCGCACCGTTACCCGGGGACCCCACGGCGGGGGACCCCGGGGTAGTACTCACCACACGACGTCTTCAGACTGGACTAGGGGTGTGCGTGCTGCAGCGCAATGCCCGCGGTAACATCACCCACGCAGGACAGTGGTCCTGTGGCAGGGACAGCTCGGTACTATGAAGTGGCCTGCAGCTGAGCTCTTCCCCTAGTCTCCCACGACGCAGGACTGCTGTTGAGTCCAAAACAGCAGTCCCAAAATAATAAAGAAATTAAACAGAAGACAAAACTCTCTGGAGCTCTTCCTGATGCGTGCTTCTCCTTCGGCATATTTCTTAAACTGGTTAGAGGGAGGGGAGCAGAGGGGAGGAGCCAGTACACCCTGTATAAAGTTTTATAAGTGCCTATCTCCTTTGGATACCCTCTTTTCCCCATCGTTATGAACGACTCCCCTGTATCCCATAAGAATGTAAGAGAAATATATATGGGAGACAAAGCTGTGGGGGTCCTCCGTATTTGCGGAACCAGCACCAGGCCCATGGAGCCGACCCTGGTTCCAAAAACACGGGGGACAAAATGAGTAAGGGTCCCCTGTATTTCAGGAACCAGCACTGGGCTCCACTAGCTGGCGAGGTAATGCCACAGCCAGGGGATCTTATGGGTCCCCTGGCTGTGGCATTACCTCCCCGGCTAGTGGAGCTCAGTGCAGGTTCCTGAAATATAAGGGACACACCTTATGGTTCCCCTGGCTATAACAGCACCAACCTTGTGCTATTCAGCCCAGAGCTTCTTTCAATCCCAGGCCTGGGCTGAAGCAGGTGTGATACCTTAAAAAAATGTCCTTGTCCTTTACAAGAGGACTACAGATCCCTGCAAGCCTGCCACTGGTACCTACAGCTTCCCTGTAAAGGAAATATTTAAAGAAAAACACAGGACAGGTTTTAAAAAGTATTTAAAAGCCTCTTCATCCAGGGGAACCAATACACTCCCAGGACTTCCCCACATCTTCACCAGGCGGGCGGATCCTGCTGTCCAGCAGGGGTTACTCCGGCTTCTTTGCCCGGAGGGCGGCGGCCTGTAAGCTCTTTTCCGCGGCCTACGCGCCTCCGGGACATCGAGGCGTTTTCTTTCTTCAGGAGCTCTTCTCTGTTTGTACGCTGCCATCAGACTGTTTCCGCATCCTCGAATTTACCGTGGCTATTTTTAATATTTTAAAAAAAATGGTGCTAATACTCTAACTATTGGCGACATTTTTGTAAATATACAAGAACATTTTCTTTATATTTTTCTTATTTTTATGGTCAAAACTCTGTATTACAATATACTGGAGTATAACAGGAGAGCCTCGGCCTCCCCTCACATAACTGGTCTTTCCCCTTTCATGCCATCCTGTCTTCCGGCATCCGTGCCTTTATTTCCTTACATCTTTGCTGCTTTCTTACACCCCCATCTATGCTGTTCTGTCTCCACATTGCTCCCTTTCCCCCCTCATCTGTACATTGTTTTGTACCAATCTGTGTCACATTGGGCCTAAGGTGGGGTACACACCAAAACGAATAGGGCTCAATTTCATCAATCTGGATCCAATTACGACCAATTGGATGCAGATTGGGCATGTTTTTGCATGTTTAGATCCGATTCCAATCCGATGCGCGTCCCTGCTGTTGTTTGGTCATTTTACAGATCCTACCTGCTGCAGGTAAAATCTGTAAAAGATCCATTAAACTGGATACAGACTCAGATCAGATTGGATGCAGATCGTTAGCAGATTGTTAGCAGATCATGTGCTCCAATAGATTGTGCGACCACCACACAATCTGCTAACAATCTAATAACAATCAGGATCGTTCTGGTGTGTACCCCGCCTTATTCCAGTTCACTCTTTCTGACAAAATCCTTCTTAGATGGACAAAACCATGTGCACTGCAGGGGAGGCAGATGTAAAATGTACAGAGAGAATTAGATTTGGGTGAGTTATGTTGTTTCTGTGCCGGGAAAATACTGACTACTTTATTTTTACACTGCAATATAGATCTCACTTTGAAGTAAAACCCCACCCAAATCTAACTCTCTCTGCACAAGTTACATCTGCCCCCCCTGTAGTGCACATGGTTTTGTCCATCTAAGAAGGATTTTGTCAGAAAGAATAACCCCCATTATCTCCCCCATCTGCGCTGTTTAGTCTTCCCAGCTATTTGCACCTTTCTGCCTTCCCATCCACACCACTCTTACTCCATCCATGCCACCATATCTTCCCGCATCCGTGCGGATTTCTTCCACCCCATTCATGTAGCTCTGTCTCCCCCCATCCATGACACTGTCCGGGGCGTGCGGATAATGTCACATGACAGCAGTGCCCAGCCCAAACAATGCAGGCAGCACAGACGGTGTAATGGTTAGCATTACTGCCTCACAGAACTGAGGTCATGGGTTTGATACCCACCATGGCCCTAAATGTTTTTATATTCTCCCGGTGTTTGCGTGGATTTACTCCGGTTTCCTCCCACAATCCAAAATGATTCAATTGGCTTCCAACAAAATTAACCCTAGAATGTCTGTGTGCGCGTGTACATGTGGTAGGGAATATAGATTGTAAGCTCCACTGGGGCAGGGACTGATATGAATGAGCAATTATACTCTGTAAAGCGCTGCGGAATATGTGTGCGCTATATAAGAAACTGGTAATGAATAAAATAAATGCAGCCGAAAAGTAAGTCCTGGGCTACTTTTCTGCTGCAAACAGAGAGAGATTTGATTTTGAGCAACTATTGAATGATTTTCTCCTCTGTGTGGGCGCATTCTAGCAGATATGTAAGCGTACACATACACTCTCAGTGCAGCGTTCGCCAGGGTGGTGTTACCCTACTCTCTAGGCTCTAAATATACAAAGCCTAGCAAACAGGTCTGAATCAGGCTCTTGGTTTGGATTACTTGAACTGTGTATTTGTTATGTTTAAGTGGACACTTAAAGGTTACTGACCCCTTGTTACTTGTTTTTAGGAAATAGATAAGTTTTTTTGAAACATCATTGAGTAAAATAGAATTTGGCTTAGCTCTAGTATTACCATATCAGCTGTCTCCCTGGATGCACTGTACAATTTGTATTTAACATTACATACAGTGCAGTTATAGCAAAAGCTCTGGAACACTGTGGGCCTTATTTTGCTTGGTGCGGTCCATTCCGAATTCTTTCAGAGGGCGCATTTTAGCCATCTGCGCATGCGTAAGCAACGCAATGCGCATGTGCAACGTAGTGTCTCTGCACTCGTTCTCACCAATACCGTCCAGAAATGTGCACCGAATTGACTCGGGAAATATGGGCGTAATATGGGCGTCATGCGGCCGTACACAAGGGCGCGGTTTCAAAGTGGGCAAAACTGGGCGTACACATGGGAGTGCACGAACTGTGGTAGGCGTGCATTCGGACAGGACACCGACTGCAAGCGAACCAACACGCATGAAATATGCGGTGTCCATAAGCAAGGCATGCGGTTTGCCCAATTAGTACGCCCGCACCTGAAGCTGACCACAATACAATCCACTCCTCTACTCATTAGTGATTAATTACACTCTTTTCACAGGTTCAATTGGAAGCATTGCTGGCTAAATGGCCCATTACAAAATACTACAATATATGCTGCAAACACGACTGCATTGTTGCTATCTGCCCCACATTTACACTGCAAGCAATGGACATAACTTTGTTATTATTAGATAGTTATATAGATTACTGAGGATTGCGGAAATTCACCAAATCGGTGCGTATGGGCAGCTTCCCGTCCGTTCGGACGCTGTAAGACCGTGGAGAATCTTTGTGTTCCCACCGCACACGCACGTTTGGATGTAGTCCGAAGACACTCCCTCTTCTTAGAGAGTCCGTCCGAACGGATGCGGACGACCTGTGGGCGTGTGTTCTTAGAATGTCCGCACAGCGTGGCGTTTGGTCATTTACAAAAGAATTCGGAACGGACCGCACCAAGCAGAATAAGGCCCTGTGTGACATTACTCATAGCTGCAGAATGTTTGCTCATAGAGGGGCAGATGTATTAAGCCTTAACAAGAGATACATGCAAGGGTGACAAAGAGATAAATGTCCAGCCAATCACCTGCTAACTGCCATGTTACAGGCTGAGTTTAAAAAAAAAGTCAGTAAGGAGCCGATTGGCTGGACGTTGATCTCTCTTTATCAAGCCTGCATATATCTCTTGTTAAGGCTTAATACATCTGCCCCACTGCGAGTTATTTTAATTAAAGAAAAAGTTGGCGATTTTGTAAAATAAATGAATTCAGTTTTAAGGTTGGCATTACAGGTAGTGGTTTTTGTCACCTTTAGGGCAAGAAATTCTAGCAATAAACTCATGCAGAAGATACCAATTTTGACTTTCCTGAATGTACATTATGAGGGGTATTCAATGCCCCTAACTGCAAACTATTGACGTTGAGAAGCACCGATAGCTTGCTGTTAGTATTCAACTCCCTCCCCTTCACTCCGTTTCCACCTCGCTTGTTCCCTGAGATGAGGTGGAAAGGGCGAGTGTGACCATTAAGACAGCGGGGTTCACCACAAAATGACTCACTGTATTTGCTGCGAACCTCGCCGTTTAAGGGAATCTTCAACATCCTCTCATGGCGAGGATTTGGCTCCTACATTGAATACGGCCAGGGAATGGTGAGGATGGCTTGTTTTCGGGCAAAGAAAAGACAATCCTCACTATACCCCTATTTATGCTGTATATTATCAACACACCCTGTACGTTACCTTTTAATTTGTTTCTTGTTTGCTATGTACGGCGCTGCAGACACTTTGTGGCGCCTTATAAATAAAACTACTACTACGCACTGTACAAACCTCCTCGCTGGCAGCTTTGAATACCGCCCCATGAGGGATGACTACGGTGGACTATATGGGCTATTTCACACACTACGGCTCCTGCTGGATGGCGAAATCCCGTACGGCCAAAAGCCGTGCCGTGCAAAGTAGTTGTCAATGGACACTATTGTGACCATTCACACGGGACAGTTATGGACCGGCCGTCCGGTTGCAGCCGGATCCCACTACTGGAAGGGATGGCTGCCAGGCTGTAGCCATCCCCTCCATTCTAAACTTTATAGTGCGGCACGGCTTCCTGGCCGTGCGGGATTTTGCCGTCTGGCAGGAGCCGGAGTGTGTGAAATAGCCCTATAGGTGAGTATGCATGTATGTTGTATATGTATGGTGTGGGTTTAATTTACAGGGTGTTTGTGTTTTTATTGTGGTATTGGTTCTACAAGTCCCAGCGGCCCATTAATACCTCACATGTTGGGACTTGTGGTTCCCCAAGTCCCAGCATGTGAGGGAGTCTTGCTGGGTCTTGTAGTTTTACAACAAAACCCAATACTTATTTAGATATTTTTTAAACTATTTTTTTTTTACACTACCAACCCGGCACCCCATAAAAAAACAACAACAAAAAAAACAGGTTTATTAAGAAAAATAAAAAGCTTTTGGTTTAAACCAGTTTTTTGCATTACGGATTTAATGAAAAAAGGAATCATGTTTTAGAGTACTATTTATTATTCATTTATTAAGTTAAGTATAGGTGTTCTTTATTGCATAAAGTCCACAAGAATGCAAAGGTTCCTGGTGGGCTGTATGATACGGTGGGTGTGGATAGTTTGGTCTATACCAACTAGGTCGACAAGCATTGGGTCGACACCACTAGGTCGACAGGCAACAAGGTGGAAATGGGTTTAGGTCGACATGGGTCTAGGTTTGCTTCGCTCACGATGCTTCGGGCATGGTGCCTCGCTATGTTCAGCGCACTACTGTATTCTCCCACCACGCCCTAGTGGATGGTAGGGCATGAAATATCGGCATATGTCGGCTCAAAAAAACAGTGAAAAACCCCATGTCGACTTTTTGACTGTCGACCTAGCCCATGTTGACCTAATACTTGTGTCGACCTAGACCCATGTCGAACTAGTGGTGTCGACCCAATGCTTGTCGACCTAGTTGGTGTAGACCAGGGCATGAAATACCGCCTGCTGGCTCAAAAAACAGTGAAAAACCCCATGTCGACTTTTTGTCTGTCGATTTAGCCCATGTCGAACTAATACTTGTGTCGACCTAGACCCTAATGTCATGTCGACCTAGACCCATGTCGAACTAGTGGTGTCGACCCAATGCTTGTCGTCCTAGTTGGTGTAGACCAGACATGTCCAAACTATGGCCCTCCAGCTGTTGTGAAACTACACATCCCAGCATTCCTTGCCACAGTTCTGCTATTAAGGAATGCTAAAACTATGGCAAGGCATGCTGGGATGTGTAGTTTCACAACAGCTGGAGGGCCACAGTTTGGACATGCCTGGTGTAGACCTAATGACCGTATCCCAATACGGTGACCCAGCAGAGTTTTAATGCTTTCTAACATTAACCCTTTGCAGTCCAATTTTTTTTGCGATTCAGTTTGTTTTAAATGAATTGTAATTTTTTTATAAAAAAAATGGTCTACATTGAATGTTGAACAATGTTAATGTTCCTTTTTTAAAGTGGCTCACCATTGGATCTGCTACTAGCGCTAGGGCTGTTGAGCCTGAATAGGCGTTGGACCTGAAAGGGTTAATACCATTATTAAGCTAGGTGGAAACGGCGAGTGTGCTCATGAAAACAGCGGGGCTCGCTAAAAAATGCAGCAGACTCACTACACCTTGTCATTTAAGGGGATCCTGAAGGCCAGGATTCTGGCAAAACGTTGAATACAGCAACGGGGTTGGATGGCGAGGATGGCTTTTCCTCACTGAAAATAAGCCATCCTCGCCATACAAACTACCCTCGCTGCGGAATTGAATACACCAGGGGTCCTCAAACTATTTGGCTCTGGGACCCCATCAGACAATAAAAATAATTACGGGATCCCAGCAAGTTACCGCAGAAAGACATCACATGTGTAGGCAGCAGACAGCACATAAATGGCAGCATTGTGGAGGTAAAAAATTATGTGAGGAGTCTAAAATTACAGACAATGCAACAGCTTTTCCAGACACCTTGAATCACTGACTGAGATTAGAAATGTCATCAGCCTTATGGTCAGCAACATGGAGTCGCGACCCCATGCTGAGAAGGTCGAGACCCACTTTGGGGTCAGGACCCACAGTTTGAGAACTGCTGGAAAACACCTTTAAACATTGATACATACAAGTATTGAGTTAAGCATTGGCACTTGGCAAGCCACTGGCATTAAATACCAGTTTGTTTTTTTAATTATAAAAGGCTATTTTTGCTTCTTGTTTCCTACCATGACGCCCATCGCATACCGTACTTAGTGGTGTGCGATGCTATATTCCTGTTAAATTAACAGGAGTGCTTGTACATTGAAATATCGCATAGCATTACATGCCAGCAAATGGCATGCGATGAAATGCGATTTTTAATTGTACAAGCACCCTGATAGGTGCTTACAATGTTAAATACACCCCCATTGTCAACGCCACCCCAAAGCGTGGCGAACGATGGCGGTACGCGTCCTCCGACCTTTTCATAGCTCCACTATCCACGTCGGCGTGGAGTTGATTCTAGATAGTGTGGCGAGCGGACGCGGAATACATGTATCTAAACTATCTAAAATCAACTCGACGTGGATAGTGGGGGGTATGAAAAGGTCGGAGGACGCGTACCGCCGCCGCTCGCCACGCTTCGGGTTGGCGTTGACAATGGGGGTGCATGTAACATTGTAAGCACCCATCAGGGTGCTTGTACAATTAAAAATCGAATTGCATCGCATGCCGCTATATAGCATGCGATGCGATTGTATAAGATGTACTACGATCAAAATCGTGGGCACCGTGCTAGGAAACAAGTACCCTATTTTTTTTTCCATAAGTCAAGGCACCGTGCCAGTAGTCACATTTGGATTAAACAATGTTTACAGTTATCCATAAATTGTGAACGATATCAGCCAATGTGTATGCCATATATCTTTCTCTCCTGGCACCGCCGAGATAGTTAATTATTTGGTATTGTGTACACAGCGCTAGGTTCAGTTATGTAATGTGGGACAGATCTCTCTTCTAGGCACCCAGTTTGGGAACCACTGTCCTGGTGCTGAATGAGGTGTGTAATGGGGGGATGCGGTCATTCGTCAGACTGCATTTAGGTCTACAGTCATTAGGTCGACCCCACTAGGACATGACTTAAGGTCGAATTTGCATAAAGGTCGACATGAGGAAGGACGACTGGTCATAAGGTCGACATGGGTTTTTCACTGTTTTTTGAGCCGACATGTGCCGACAGGCGGTATTTCATGCCCTACCATCCACTAGGGCGTGGTGGGAGAATAAAATAGTGCCCGAAGCATTGCGAGCGAAGCGAGCGATGCGAGGGTCCGATTCTCATTGCCAACTGTGTCCATGTCGACTGTGTCGACATTCGGATAAAAAAACAGTGAAAAACCCATGTCGACCTTATGACCAGTCGACCTTCCTCATGTCGACCTTTATGCAAATTCGACCTTAAGTCATGTCGACCTTGGCCCATGTCGACCTTAAGTCAGGTCGACCTTCCTGCCAGTCGACCTAGTGGGGTCGACCTAATGACTGTAGACCTAAATGCAGTCTGACGAATGATCCCATTCCGTAATGGGCCATATTTATAGGATTTCAAGCCGACAGTCACTAGAGGGGGCTCAGCCGAAATATTTAAATATAGCTCCATTTGGGCTTTAATGTCTGCTGGTCGCGAGCTGAAACGTGCGAAAAGTCACCCCTGTACGAGCACTCCAATGGGACTTTTCACATCAAACCCATTAGTTTGCTCGGGTTTAGCTTTTAATGAGGGAGAAATGTGTGATAGAAATGGTCAATTGAATATCGCCCCGCAATTTCCCATCATGTGAGATGGGAGAACGAGTGCGATTAAACATTTGAATATGTCCCATTTTGATTCAAATATCTTGTGTTTTTTTAGGAAGCAGACAACAGTCAGGGGTCAATCCAATTAGGTGAATTTCTCGCACCCATGAGTTAGTGCAGCAACAGTCACACTTTACTACAGGCTGAACTCAGGCAAAACTGCTCACAGCCCTTTAAGGCTGCTGGCACATTTATGCAAATTGGGAGACACAAATGGTACAAGAAGCGGTGCTGGCATTAAACTTGGCAGTAACTTTCACCTAATTTTATTGACACCTACAAGTGATACTATTACGGAGTTGTAATGAAAATTAAAAGAATACAGATGTGTAGCGTTATTTTGCTGATGAAAATGATTTAGGGATGCTATTGGGTTTATTAAAGAGTATTTGTGGCATTACCCTACATATAAGTATCTGCTAGATGAACATCTGGCGGACCACAGCAGATATTGAAATTATCTACTCCACAGACTTTACCAGAAAACACCCCTCCAGCACTGTCCTCTTGCACGTGTGGTCAGCAGAACTGCGCATGTGCAGAACCGAGCTGGGGTCCCAAAGGAAACGTGATGTGTATTAAAATCCACCAGACAACATGTGCAATAGTGTTAATAATGGTCTTTATAGTGCAAACATGTAAATAAAAAGTGTCTGGTTTGTGCGCACCTTAGACTATGGGCGCGGGGCGGACCCTATGCCACCGCTCTGCCCTACATGTTTCTCCCCTCCTACCGCCGCCGGCTGCTCTAACTCTCCGGCATCATATTGCGCACGCCACGCTCCCACCTTCCCACGACGTCCTATCGCGCGACCCGTCCATTGGCTGGTGGTCTATTGCGCACGTGAGGGGCGCGACTTACGGCAACCTTGTCACGTCACAGACACATTCTATTGGCAGTTGGTTAGCCCGTCGAATCGATGTATGAGTGCAGTGTACCTCCTCCGTCTCACACGGCGTCGTCGGTGACCGTTGAGGCTGGACAGCGTATAAAACAAGCTCAATGTGTTCACTGCTTAATTGGGAACAGATAGCCATATTTACTAATAGGAGTGCATGAGCGGAACTTGAAAATATGCGGTATACAACTACAAGTCTTTACTATACCACTCAACCGTCAGACAATACAGGCAGCATCCCAGTGACTGCCAAGCAGCACACAGAGCATCTATGTGAGTGTCAGTTTTCTCTGTAAGACATGGTCACAGCCAGAGAAGTTGATAAAAATAAGTTTCCAACTTTACATCTTAATTATCCTGAAAATAGAATTGTAACTAGGGATGGCCATCGTTGCTATCACCATCGATGGTTGCCATCGATGACAATTCTGCAACTGGCCATCGATAGTGCACTGGATGACCATCGATATTTTTACATATCGATGGTCATCCATTGTGTTTGATTGATTCATGAATCAAAACACGGGAGGGCGGGCTTCGCTGGTGTCTGGGGCGGAGCTATGCTCCCTGTCCCAGGTTCCCAGCACTTTGAGAAAAAAGAAAAACATTGTTTTGCTGTTCCATCGATGGAGGGAAACCATCTGGTTCTCCCCCATCGATGGCAAAAGTATTCAACATCAGCCATGAACCATTAATGATTTCGATTCATCAATGGTCGATGGCCATCCCTAATTGTAACCCCGAGCTGAGTGTATATTTTATAATACCTCTCATTCACTGTTGCTGGGGTGCAAGGGTGCCATTGGTATGGGGCCTAGAGGATCAGGGTTATGATAAAGTTGCATACCAATTTACCAGATTATCATGGTAAACAATTGGGTCTGATCAATTGCTTATACAGAATTGAGTGAAATAAATTTTTCAATGACAGATACATACCTCCCAACTTTCGTGCTGAAGAAATAGGGACACTCGAAGCCGCGCGAGCGCCCGGAAAGGGGGCGTATGCAAATGAGGGCGTGGCTTATGCTAATTAGCCGCAACCTCATTTTCATACGAGAATAGACGCTGTGCGCATGCGTACAGCGTCTATTCTATTAGATTGGGGGGTCTCCCAACTGCCACCTCCGCAGCGGGACAATGCCTGCCGCGGGTGGGACAGCGGGACAGGACCCGAAAATCGGGACTGTCCCGCGGTAATTGTGACAGTTGGGAGGTATGCAGATATATTAAGCCTGGGAAAGTGATAATGTGGCTAGTGATAACCCTGCAACCAATTAGCTCCTAGGGGTAGATTTATTATTCTCGGTGAAGTGATAAAGTGTCTGGCTTTTATCACTGGCCAATCAGCTCCTACCTGTCATTTTTCAAACCAAGCCTGTAACTTCACAGTTAGGAGCTAATTGGCCAGTGATAAAAACCAGACACTTTATCACTTCACCGAGCTTAATAAATCTGCCCCCTAGTTGCCAAGTTACCGCTGGGTTTGAAAAAGGACAGTTGGGAGCTGACTGACTGCTGCATTATCACGGTTACTTCATCACTTATCCAGACTCCATACATCTGCCCCTCAGAGGAATGTGTAGTCAATGTTAAAATGGTAAGGGGGGAAGTGTAATGTGGCATTAATTGAACTGGAGGCCTATGTAAAGTGCATGACACTATAATGTTACATAATCAGAACTGAGGCACTCTAATATAGTACAATATGAAATAGATGCACTATGACAGCATAACTTGTACTGGAGGGTACTGCAATGAGGCACAGTATGAACAGGGGGAAATGTAATGTGGCATAATATGAACTGGGGAGACTATGTCAATGGGAATTGGGGATACTGTGTAGTATAATGTGTATTGGCAGCCCTGCAATGTTGGCAGCCCTGCAATGTGACAATATTAACTAGTAGATTGCGATAGAAGAGAAAGATGATAAAGAGCACTAGAGGGATATGGAGACGCAGTGGGTCACAGGAAAGGGTGATCGGAAAAGGCTGTGGGTGACAGGGAGAAGGTGATGAGGATAGGCAGTGGGTGACCTGAAGTAGCAAAAAGTGATGGGGAGCAGGAGAGGCAGAGGGTTATAGAAAGGAAAAACGATGATAGTGAGGCAGTAGGCGACAGCGAGAAATAGTGGAAGACAGAGAGACAAAGGGTGACAGTGAGTAGCATTGGGTAACGGGTGTGGTATAGCGGTCTGACAATTGGGATCCTGTCGGCCAGTATCCTGACATCGGAATCCTGACTGCTGGTGCTCCGACACTGGGCGAGCGCAAAGGGGTTCGCTGTGCTCATCATGGTGCGGGCTCGGCGTCTCACTTCGCTCGCCACCGGTTCTATTCTCCCTCTATGGGGGTCGTGGAACCCCACAAGGGAGAATAACCCCTGTCAGCCGGGATCCCAACTGTTGGGCATTTAAACAGCTGGGAGTACTGACATCGGAAGCCCGACTGTCGGGCACTCATCCAGAACCCTTGGGTAACACCAAGGAATGGGAGATGGAGGCAATGCTGTCATAATGCAAAATCACCTTGCCAGTAGGAGCAGGCATAATGGGATACATCCAGTAGTAGTAGTATCACATCTCTACCTTTTTTAAATGTGGGACCTCTCCATGAACAAAAAAAGGGGGATCAACAGTAAAGCAATAGTGTTCACTCTAGGATTTTTTTAGAGCAGGCATTCCCTAACCCCCCTAACAACTTATGGCGGGGTGGTGGTGGCGGCAGGGGGAACCTGTAATTGCTGACATGCCATTCTCAGTAGAGGCGAATGGCGTGTCAGTGCAGCAGGATGTGGCTAGTACTAATAAAGAGTAGTAGGCTCAGGTGCAAACATATGCTTCAGGCCCTCACCAACCTGTCACTCCCCACTCCAACTAAAGAAACATTTTAAAAGAGGGGATGTAGAGTGTCCAACTAAAGAAACATTTTAAAAGAGGGGATGTAGAGTGTAACACAGAGTAGTGTGGGGATAAAGAGTCACAAAAACTCATATCAGGGTAGGGGACACACAAATGGTTAGGCGGTGTACACAATATTATATATGGGAGTGGTATTAGGAGGGTACAGTATGTTACAGTGAAATACATTTATAGAAGTAGAGGTTGACAGACACAGATAAATGGGGACAAGGTGTCTCACACACACAGTAATAGGGGTACATGGGGTTACACACTCAGGAAGTGTGGGGGGGGGGAGTTTCACACGCACAGGGAGGTCAAACAGAGGATGAGAGGGTAGGGGGACAAGGTGTCTCAAATATACACAGGAATAGTGGGGAAGGGGGGGGGGGGGGTCACACATTGGGGATGAGAGAGGTAGAGGGCATCACACATATACAGGTAGGGTGGAACCAGGTCTAACACAGAGGTATAGGGGGTGCAGGGAGTCACATATTGGGAATAAGAGGGTAGAAGAGGTCACATATTGGGAGTGAGGGGGTAGAGGGGGCCATGTACTGGGAATGAAGAGGTAGAGGGGGTCACACAAACAGAGGAGAGAGGCACATGGGGTAACACTAGTGGGTATAGGTGCACTTACCAATCTGTGCAGTGTGCTGCAGGCTCCAGGGATGTCAGTGATAAACTGCTTGGATGCACCGATTCACCCTCGTGTGGTATCAGGAGTGGACCAGCTCCTCTTCATCTATGCTGACAGGACGCTCAGCTCCTCTGATTAGAGCGGATGTCAGCTCAGCTCTGACAGCCGCATCCCCCCCCCCCCCCCCCCCCACACACACCACTCACAACCTGTCAGCTGTGTGTGGCAGCCCCCCTATTCAATCACTGCCAGTAGTCTCTTCAGCAAATTAAGCCTGCAGTGTCTCCCTCTTTGTCTGCTAGTACAGCGCTCTAATTGATGTTAAGGATCCCTGGGACCCACTTTACTTTTTGCTCTGCGTGATCACTGTAGATAGACATTTTGTTAGATATATAGATGATAGATAATAATAATTTTAATTAAAAAGTCATATCGATTTTTCTCTTTCAATGGTCCTGGTGACACAGCTTCACATTGGGATGTAGGAGGGTCCGCAGGAGCCAGGCACCTATACCAAAGCTTTGAGAGGTAGGCTCCTCCCACTGCATCCCAGAATCCTCAGTTCAGAATCAGCTGAAGTTTAGCGATAGATAGGTGTTTTTTATTTTATTAATTTTACACTTATTAGGTAGGACACAGTGTTGAGGATTCTCACAGAATCCTCACACTGTCAGCACAGCAGGGGCGGACAGAAGCGCGTCCTGTCCGCTCCCTGCGTGCGGAGGAGATGCTGTCTGCTCTCTCCGTGCGGCGCTGTCTGCATCACCGGATAAAGCTGCCTGGGCTCCGGAGCGTTCCTGAACCGGCTTCACGCAGGTGGGGATCATGGGGGATGGGCGCTCCGTTATGGCGGCGGCCATTTTATGCAGAGTTTGCAAGCTGAGCTCGTTATTGAAGAGGACAGCAGCTTGTCACAGGACTATTCCAAGTTGTTCTCATGTGAAGGGGAGACACTAGGAAGGAGGAAATCCAGCAGTGGGAGCGGCTTCTGGGGGTAGTTTGGCGCGAAAGTCCAGAGACAGTTGGTCTCTTCCCTAACTCTGCTTGGCGCCGCTTTGGGAAATGCTGACTGCATTTTCTGGCTGAGTGGTGAATTTCCTGGGCATCGCTTCCTCCTTCATCTGGAGGAGATTGCCGGAGCTTCAGACAGATAAGTGGCTGTGATATATATTGACTCTGTATATAACGCCTGTCATTGTGCACTGTGTGAAATTTATTTATCATGTCAGAGCAACAGTCTGTAGCTTTGGGGGAGGGAGCCCCATTTACATTGAGCGCGTGCAGTGTTTGTGCACTTCAAATTTCTCCTGAACAGATGACCAAAGGATTGTGCCCTGCTTGCACAGTTGCGAGACCCATGGGCAGTAAACTCCAGAGGGTAGAGCAAACGGAGCCTGCGTGAGCCAGTGCCCTGGGCAGGTCAGTGAATGCCTTAGTGCAATTGCTTCTGGGGGTAGTTTGGCGTGAAAGTCCACAGACAGCAGCAGAGACAGTTGGTCTCTTCCCTAACTCTGCTTGGCGCCGCTTTGGGAAACGCTGACTGCATTTTCTGGCTGAGTGGTGGATTTCCTGGGCATCGCTTCCTCCTTCATCTGGAGGAGATTGCCGGAGCTTCAGACAGATAAGTGGCTGTGATATATATTGACTCTGTATATAACGCCTGTCATTGTGCACTGTGTGAAATGTATTTATCATTTTAGAGCAACAGTCTGTAGCTTTGGGGGAGGGAGCCCCATTTACCTTGAGCGCGTGCAGTGTTTGTGCACTTCAAATTTCCCCTGAACAGATGACCAAAGGATTGTGCCCTGCTTGCGCAGTTGCGAGACCCATGGGCAGTAAACCCCAGAGGGTAGAGCAAACGGAGCCTGCGTGAGCCAGTGCCCTGGGCAGGTCAGTGAATGCCTTAGTGCAATTTTTGGACAGGCAGAGAGATGTAGTGGTATCTTCCTCTAAATCTATGTCATCTTCTCAACAGTCCTCAGGCTCCTTGCCTCTGACCCAAGCAGATCCTTGTCTATTGCATGTGATGCAGGATACTGCTAAGGGTATTAGCAGATTCAATGCTCTGCTTGATAGATTTGACAATGATTCCGAAGGGACTCCTAGACAGCCTTATTCGGTCCCCCTGCTGGCAGTTGATTCAGGGGAGGAAGGAGAGTGCACCTCAGATATTCCCTGGGAGCAGGGTGATGATTCTGAGGATACCTCGACCCCTGGGGTGGAGGATTTGATTGCTGCTGTTAAGCAGGCCCTGAATTTGTCTGATGAGGACAAGGCTCCTTTTAAAGGGTTGTTTAAGAGGCAACATAGAGAGGCTGTTACCTTCCCGGCAGATGAAGGTTTACAGGATCTTTTAGAAGGGGCTTGGAAAACGCCCGATAAGAGGCTTCAGATGCCAAAACGTTTTTTTTTTTGTCTTTATCCTATGCCCGAGGTGCATACAGACCTCTGGGAGAAAGTGCCTGTAGTGAATGCTTCAAAAGCTACTGTGCTCCCAGTCCAAGGGGGTGCGGCTTTTAAGAACCCCGTGGACAAGAAGCTGGAAGGACACCTTAAAGCTATATTTGAGGGGGTGGGGTTTACACTCAGGCCTCTCATAGCGTCAGCCTGGGTTTCAAAAGCCATGATTGTATGGGCTAGCAGTTTGTGCACCATGGTGCACGCAGACCCGGGGGTTTTGCTGCTGGCTGAAAAGTTGAAGGCAGCTGCTGAGTATGTCCTAGAGGCAGAGGAAGAAGCTCTCAAGATGGCTTCAAAAGTGTCCACTGTCTCAGTTAATGTCAGGAGAGTACTGTGGCTAAAAGCCTGGGAAGCGGTAATGAGTCCAAAAAGGCCTTAGAGGCGTTGGCTTTTAAGGGCAAGCTGTTGTTTGGCTCCGAGCTGGAGAATATTATAAAGCAGGCCACGGGGGGGCAAAAGTACCTTTCTCCCTGCGCCATCAGCAAAGCAGTCATCAAAATTTTCGTCCTTTCGGCCCTCCCATAGAGGAGGTGCGTCCTTTCGAGGACAGTCTTTCAGGGGTAAATTCCAGTCCAGTAAAGGAAAGGCCCCAAAATCTAGTTTCCGCTCTTTCCATAAGAAACCGAACAACAAAGGTGATGAAAAGCTCTCAGCATGACTGCCTAGGAAAGCCCCCATCTGTTTTCAGAGTGGGGGGGTCGTCTGTTAAGGTTCTGGGAAGCTTGGGCCTTGTTGGATTAGGATCCTTGGGTGTTAGACATTGTCTCACAGGGATACAAAATCCCTTTCAAGGGTCTTCCTCCGAGAAGATTCTTACCCACACCACTCCCAAATGAGCCACGACTCAGAGCCACTCATTTTGGGACGGCTCAGTCACTTCTAGAAAAAGGAGTGGTGATTCTGGTGCCTCGGGAGGAATGGAAAAAAGGCTTTTATTCCATTCTGTTTTTAGTGCCCAAGCCAGGCGGTACCTTCAGACCAATCCTAAATCTGAAATCATTAAATCTCCACCTGTGGGTAGACCACTTCAAGATGGAGTCTCTGCGGTCTGTGCTTCTCAGCATAGACCAGGGAGAATTTTTGGAGTCCATGGATATCCAGGACGCATATTTGCATGTCCCAATTCACCCGGAGCATCAGGCTCTTCTAAGGTTTGCAATAGGGGACCGACATTTCAAATTCCAGGATTTGCCCTTTGGACTGGCTACGGCTCCAAGGGTATTCACAAAGATCATGTCAGTAATGGCGGCTGTTCTCCGTTTGAGGGGTATCATTGTGATACCTTATTTGGATGATCTGCTGTTCAAAGCGGATTCAGCAGAGACTTTGCAGACACATCTGGCGGAGGCTATTCAGTTTTTGCAAGTTCATGGGTGGCTCTTAAATTTACAAAAGTCACAACTGGTCCAGTCTCAGAGGATCCAATTCCTGGGAGTCATCCTGGATACTCACTTACACCGAGTATTCCTGCCAGAGACGAAAGCCAAGGACATTTCACTCCTGGTAAGGTCAGTTCTGGAATTGCCAGACCCGTCGGTCTGGAAATGTCTTAAGTTGCTGGGCAAAATGGTGGCGACTTTCGAGACCCTACTGTTCGCCAGATTCCATTCTCGGGCCTTTCAATGGAACATCCTAACATCTTGGTCGAGGAACACGCAGACCATGAAGTCAGAAAGGGTGACGCTGACGTTGGAAACCAGGTCTTCTCTGAAATGGTGGACGGATGTGAATTCCCTTCAGTGGGGTTGGTCTCTTCAGTCTTGGGACTGGCTGGTAGTAACTACCGACGCCAGTCTCAGGGGCTGAGGAGCAGTTGTCCTGGACCTGAGGCTTCAGGGCCTGTTGACTACAGTGGAGTCAGCTGTCCCGATAAATATCCTGGAGCTTCGGGCTGTTTGGAAGGCCTTATCCTTGGCGGAAGACAGACTGAGGGGTCTCCCCATAAAGATTCAGTCGGACAACGCCACGGCTGTGGCATACCTGAATCATCAGGGCAGCACACACAGCAAACTGGCTATGTGGGAGGTGTCACGGATTTTCTTGTGGGCGGAGCAGAATGTTCCAGCCTTATCGGCAATATTCATACCAGGTGTGAAGAATGTGGAGGCCGATTTCTTGAGCAGGGAAGAGCTGCTAGAAGGGGAATGGACGTTGAATCCACATATATTTTTTAACAGATTGAATCTCGTGGGGGCTTCCGGAGGTGGATTTAATGGCGTCCAGGTTCAACCATCAGGTTCCCAAATTCTTCTCCAGGACAAGGGATCCTCTGGCGTCAGCGGTGGATGCAATGACCGTACCCTGGACAGGGAATCTGGCATACGTTTTCCCACCGTTTCCGATGATTGCCAGGGTTCTGAAGAGGATCAGATCCCAAGGGATTCCAGTAATACTGATAGCTCCAGATTGGCCAAGGAGGTCTTGGTACTCGAGTGTTCGGAAACTATCAGTAGAGTTGTGGCGTCTGCCTCAAAGACCAGACCTACTAAGTCAAGGGCCGTTCTTTCATCAGGATTTAGCTCGGCTAACGGCTTGACTATTGAAACCTCCATTTTAAAGAGCAAAGGATTTTCTGAAGCGGTTGTGAATACCATGATTAAGGCCAGGAAGTCGGTGTCTTTGGCTTACTACTATAGGGTCTGGAAGATGTATATTAGGTGGTGTGAGCGCCAGAAGTCTCATACGTCCAGATTTCGGCTATCAAAATTGCTTGAATTCCTTCAGGTTGGTTTTTCTTCAGGACTAAGTCTCCAGTCTCTTAAAGTGCAGATATCAGCTTTGACGATCTTCAGAAGAGAGTGGCTGTGCTTCCGGAGGTGCAAACCTTCCTTCAGGGAGTTTCTAGATTAAAACCACCATACAAACAACCAGTGGCACCCTGAGATTTGTCTCTGGTGCTGGAGATTCTTCAAAAGCCTCCTTTTGAACCGTTAAGGTCAGCTGACCTCAAGTTTCTCACTTGGAAGTTAGTGTTTTTGTTGGCTGTTTCCTCTGCAAAGAGAGTTTCGGAGTTGGGAGCAATGTCTTGTAAGCCTCCCTTCTTAATCTTTCATGATGATAGGGCTGTTCTGAGAACAGTACCCCAGTTTTTACCGAAAGTAGTGTCTGCTTTCCATTTGAATCAGGAGATTGTTCTTCCTGTGTTTCAACCCCCAGAGGGTTCTAAGAAAGGGGACAAATTGAGGAATTCGGATGTGGTGCGCGCCTTGCGCATTTATGTGGACAGAGTTAAAGTGTTTTGGAAGACGGATACTTTATTCGTCTTGTATGATGTACACAAGATAGGCTGGCCCACTTCAAAACAGACCATTGCCAGGTGGTTGAGATCAGTTATTGCTTTTGCATATACTAAAGTTGGTAGGCCTGTACCGGCCAGGATAAACGCACATACCACCAGGTCTGTTGCCACATCTTTGCCATGGGGCTACGGCTGAGCAAGTTTGCAGGGCTGCCACTTGGTTATCTGTTCACACTCGCAGTGATGAGAGCTGCAGACCTGAGCGTACCCTCTCAAAGGACAGGCTCTTGAATGTCCCAATGTAAAGCTGTGTCACCAGGACCATTGAAAGAGAAAAAGGGATTTTTGTAAGAACTTACCGTTTGTATCCCTTTCTCTGACATGGTCCTGGTGACACAGCGATCCCTCCCTTACGCTCAGTAAGTATTGCCAGTGTTCATGATGTACATATAATATGTTCAGGCGTTTGTACTGAGTTGATGTATTCCAGTGGCTTTGAAAGTTGAACTGAGGATTCTGGGATGCAGTGGGAGGAGCCTACCTCTCTCAAAGCTTTGGTATAGGTGCTGGGTTCCTGCGGACCCTCCTACATCCAATGTGAATCTGTGTCACCAGGACCATATCAGAGAAAGGGATTTGAACGGTAAGTTCTTACAAAAATCCCTTTATTTATAAGGTAGATGCATGTAAAGTATGGTTTATTTTTCTCTGTGTCAGTGTATACTGAGAACATATTATCAAGGCTCTTTCCTTTTTTGTTAGGTGAGTCTTCTTCCTGAAGCAAAGCATAAGATCATAATAGGCGACTAATGTGAGGTGACCTGGACTGCAGACTTCTACTAGAGACAATGATCAGAGAGGAACCGCATCAACAGGAGAGGAAGACAGGTCATTTATCATTATTAATTACTGATACTTCTCAGGCTAAAAAAATATAAGATTTATTAATAGGAACATTGTACTTTGTTAGTGTTAGTGTTGTTCAGCTGCTTACCAATGAAAGCTTTTACTGACAGACAGCTGCCTGCCTTGGACCCCCTTTTAGAATATGAATGGGTCCCACAAGATGTGTTATGATCTGGATGTGTGCACCAGTGCCCTAGTAAATCAATGGTGATAGTCTCCCCAGCCAATCACAGACTTTAGGACCCAGAATGTCAACCCCACCGACAAAACGCCCCCACTGTCGCTGCATGAAACACATCCCCTTGCATGTCCCTCAGCAGGAAGAAATCATTCAATGGTCGGCGACTATCAAATGATTTTCCTGGGCTCGCAAATATAAGTCAGTGGAGACTAATTTATATTTGCTGGGTCCGGACTAAAGACAGGGCAGGATGTGCAGGGGAACGCCCAGCGTTAGCATGGGGACGTCCATAAAATGCTGGACGTTCCCATGTCAAATCATAGCTAGATTAATTTAAAAAGTAGATTCATGTATAGTTCATGTTTCTAAAGCCCCATACACAGTTGACGAGAAATGAAAAGATATCACTCAAAGGGCAATATTTTTTTTATTCTAGTGTATATACACAATATTGTTAATGATGTGTGCTTCCGAGCATCCTTAAGGACCACCCCCCTCCCCCATGCCCTGAACATGCAGGTCAACTTTGGTACAATGGAACCGCCTATAAAGTTAACTGTATCGTGAGTATTCCTAGTCTCCAGTGTGTACAGGACTTAAGGGTCAATGTATACTGCGAACATATTATCATGCCTCTTTCCATTTTTTAGGTGAGAATTCTCCATAAAACAGATAATGAGATGATAACAGCCGTCTACTTCGAAGTGACCTGGACTGCAGAATCGTCCTCAAGTCAACAAACAAAGATGAAGTACAGCAACAGGAGACCCAAGTCAGGTAATTAATGAAAATTAATTACTGATAATATGTTTTGGTATACATTTGAAATTCACAAATAGGACTTCATTATTGTACATTGTGCTAACTTAGTGTACAGTTAATTAGATAGAGATAGGTAGAATGAAATAGAAAGAGTAAAAATAAACATACCTTCCCCCTTCACTGTCCACTAGGGAAGCTTGGCGGACATGAAGGGGAAGGACTCAGTAACACACTTTTTATTTCAGTCAGTGCCGTACCTCCCTGTGTAATAGTGCAGCTTGACCAGCAGGAAGGGAGGGATCATTAGGTGGGTAGGTAGATATTTTGTAAATCATTAGATAGATAAGATAGATAGATAAATGGGTGGGTGAAGCGCATTACCTATAAAAAATATGTGGGTGATCCCTCACTCCTTGTGCAGCTTGGCCAGCAGGGAGTTGTTATCCTTCGGGACCCACATATTTTTTTTCACTGAGCGCATTAACTGTAGATAGATAGAAAGTTTTAGGAAAAAAAACAAGACTGGCCACAAAAAGTCAGGGCAGCTAATCCAAAATAGTTTTTGAAACCCACCATACTGCAATAAGGCTTTGGGCCAGATGCACTAAGCTTCAAAAGTGATAAAATGGAGAGTGATAAACAGCCAGCCAATCAACTCCTACCTGCCATGTCACAGAAAAAATGTCAGACAGAAGCTGATTGTTTGGTTGTTTAGTACTCATCACTTTATCACTTTTTGAAGCTTAGTGCATCTGGTCTTTGTCTTCTATGTTCTTTCTCATGATCCAAATGTTGAAATCTGGCACATACCCTAGAAGGCTAATCTTTGTTTTTTAAGCATGGCGGCCCCTTCAAAACATCCGCTAAAAAACAGAAATAGCTATCTACCACAACATATCTTATTCTTAAAGGTACCAGCCTACCCCAATTGATACTAAATTTTAAAAAACAACAATATTCTGGATTGTTTATAGGGAATCGATACATCTGTCAGAATGAACTTAGGTCTACAGTCATTAGGTCGACCCCACTAGGTCGACTGGCAGGAAGGTCGACCTGATTTAAGGTCGACATGGGGCAAGGTCGACATGACTTAAGGTCGAATTTGCATAAAGGTCGACATGAGGAAGGTCGACTGGTCATAAGGTCGACATGGGTTTTTCACTGTTTTTTTTATCTGAATGTCGACACAGTCGACATGGACACAGTTGGCAATGAGAATCGTACCCTTGCATCGCTCGCTTCGCTCGCAATGCTTCGGGCACGGTGGCTCGCTTCGCTCGCCACAGCTTTAATAACCTCCTCCACGCCCTAGTGGATGGTAGGGCATGAAATACCGCCTTTCGGTACATGTTGGCTCAAAAAACAGTGAAAAACCCCATGTCGACCTTATGACCAGTCGACCTTCCTCATGGCGACCTTAATGCAAATTCGACCTTAAGTCATGTCGACCTTGGCCCATGTCGACCTTAAATCAGGTCGACCTTCCTGCCAGTCGACCTAGTGTTGTCGACCTAATGACTGTAGACCTAAGTTCATTCTAACAGATGACCGCTTCCCTGTTTATAGCTATGCACTGGAATCTTGAGTATATTAAAATTCCTTACAAATAGAGAAACCCCTTGTACACAAGTGTAGCTCTGTATTGCAGATAGTCTTTATTATTTCTGGAATCAGGTTATACTAATGTTCATAACTTATGCAAATTGTACAATGGGCTCCAGTGACCGTTATACATATTTAGCTACCATAATTGCAGATACTCTGCTGTTTGAATATAAATCAATTGCTCTTTGCATCCTTTATGAGAAGAGATAGACTAGTCTGATTTGATGTATAGGTCTCTTCCAACAACGACAGCATACTGCAATAAAAGGAAACATTGGGCCATACGTGCGTACGCTATCACCTACTTTAAAACAAAAACTTAAATCGTTTAGCGACATGGTATAACTTAGAAACACTTGAGCACGGTCAGGGGCGTAACTAGATATTCATAGGCCCCGTAGCAAAAGTTTGTAAGGGGCCCCTATTTAGCAACTGATGGTGATAAATGTATGTATAGCTAATTACTTAGACAGTAAAGATGGGCCCCCTTCAGTATTGGGCCCCATAGCAGCTGCACCCCTTACACCTATGGTAGTTATGCCCTTGAGCACGGTGATTCTTTCTGGGGTGCTCATGCTCTCCTAGCATGACTCTTATACTGTTGTCTGCATCCATGTTCGCTGCTGCTCTCATAATCCTCTTCCTCACCAAGTACTCTTTTATCGTACCACTAATGTCTGTTTTAGTCTTATAATAAGGATTGTCCACACAATGCTTTGTTCTCTGATTGTTTTATTTTATGTACTGTACAAGTTATCATTTATTTATGCTTTAAGTCATCAATAAAAATTATGACTGGGAAAAACAGAAACATAGGCCCTAATTCAGGTTGAATTGGTAAGCAGGTAACATCACTGCTTGCCGAGTGCACCATCCGCTGCCCGGCCGAATCCCCCCACCCCTCCAAATCCCATCTATAACATGCAAGGGGATGTGTATAAGAACACATCCCCTCGCATGAAGGAGATGGCGTTCCGGATGCAGTTGCTGGGAAAAGCAATGGCTTGGGTCCTGTGCTCTCAGGAAACACGGCATATCCAGTTATTAACTGCCCTCCTCTAACTGCGGATTGGGGGGCACAGGATGTTTGATCTTCAATGGGAATGCCCAGTGGACTTGGCTGTTCCACTGCACTGTCTCCGGAAGCAGTGGCTCAGTTTGCTGCTAAGAAATTCATGTTGAGCATTCACCTGGTGTGGTCCAAGCTGCGCTCGTGCACACTGAACACCTGGATTTATCTTAAGCAAGCAGATGTGAAGCTGAGAGACTGCAGCATGTAACACCATAATACAACAATTAGAGCTCTTCCTTTTCTAAGAAAAAAAATGTACTGAGCAGAAATTTTTCAGAGGTGCATAGAACTGTTATGCCAAAATAAAATATGAGCGGTTTGGAACAATGTAGTTTCAACTGTCAGGGTAGAGAGTGAGTTAACACACGGGGTTTGTTTTATTAGGTAGATATTAGGACAGAATAGGGCCCTTTGGGGTTATTTTTACACAGACAGGTCTAGTTTTATTTTTACACTGTTTTCTGCCCCATTATAAAGATAAGGCTTTACAATTTGTTAATCTTGCACAGTAGCCACCAGAGAGTGAGCCACAATCACGGCCATTGCCAGCCAATGTGCAAGCATAACGAGTGCCTGCCATGCCCCCGCAGTGAGAGGCAGCAGCCTTTTACAATTTAAAATGGCAGCTGTCATTTTCTGGCATGTTCACTGCCCTGGTTGGGCGGCAGGTGGTGAGCACCCCCCCCCCCCCACACACACACACTGGATTAACACGCCGGACAGAGGCAGTGGACATTTTATTATTTAACAGGCGTCCCTCTTTTGAGCCATCGCGCCTCCCGGTGCAGAGGCAGCCGCTGCAAAAGAGCTTAAGGGCCACCGACTGCTAGTTTAAGATGTCAGGAAAGCTTCAGCTGCCGGCTGGGTGACAGGAACCGCCTGCGGGGTGAAAATGTCAAGTCAGCCCCCTGGGTGAAGAAGGGGTATAATAAATTATTCTTAAAAAACAAATGTGTTTTTATTCTAATATATCCTTTACAGGGACGCTATAGGTCCCAGCAGAAGGCTTGCTGGAACCTGTAGTCCTCCTTTAAAGGGCAATATGGGGTGCTGGGGGAAGGATAGCCCTGGTCTTTAGCGGTAGAAAGAATCCCAGGCCTGGGCTGACTAGCACAGGGTTGCTAATGTACAGCCATGGGACCCTAGAGGTGTCTCATGGCTGTGGCATTACCTCCCCGGCTGGTGGAGCCTGGTGCTGGTTCCAGAAATATTTGGGACCCCTACTTATTTTGTCCCCCATATTTTTGCAACCATGGGTGGCTTCAAGAGCCCGGTGCGGGTACCTTAAATATGGGAGACCTTTACTTAATTTGTCCCCATATTTTTGGAACCATTGCCTGCACCAATATCTAATTTAAAATATATATGGGAGACAAAGCTGTGGGGGTCCTCCGTATTTGCGGAACCAGCACCAGGCCCATGGAGCCGACCCTGGTTCCAAAAATACGGGGGACAAAATGAGTAGGGGTCCCCTGTATTTCAGAAACCAGCACTGGGCTCCACTAGCTGGCAAGGTAATGCCACAGCCAGGGGATCTTATGGGTCCCCTGGCTGTGGCATTACCTCCTGGCTAGTGGAGCTCAGTGCTGGTTCCTGAAATATAGGGGACACACCTTATGGTTCCCCTGGCTATAACAGCACCAACCTTGTGCTATTCAGCCCAGGGCTTCTTTCGATCCCAGGCGTGTGATACCTTAAAAAAATATTGTAATTTACAGGAGGTCTACAGGTCCCTGCAAGCCTGCCACTGGTACCTACAGCTTCCCTGTAAAGGAAATATTTAAAGAAGAACACAGGACAGGTTTTAAAAAGTATTTAACAGCCTCTTCATCCAGGGGAACCAATACACTCCCAGGACTTCCCCACGTTTTCACCAGGCGGGCGGCCCCTGCTGTCCAGCAGGGGCTTCCCCGGCTTCTTTGACCGGAGGGCGGCGGCCTGTAAGCTCTTTTCCACGGCCGTCGCGCCTCCGGGACATCGAGGCGCTTTCTTCTGGAGCTCTTCTCTGTTTGTACGCTGCCATCAGACTGTCTCCGCATCCTCACATTCACCGTGGCTATTTTTATTATTAAAAAAAAAAAAAATGGTGCTAATACTGTAACTATTGGTGACATTTTTGTAAATATACAAGAACATTTTCTTTATATTATTCTTATTTTTATGGTCTATTGAAGTATATTTATTTATATATGCAAAGTCTATCTAATTTATTCATTTCGCACGCAACCAATAATTGAATGTCCAGATTTATAACCAATGAATATTATTTATGAATGTAAACTGATGAAACTGTATCATGGATTACAAAATATAACAATACAGGTATTATACATAATAACGATTATTGCTCCAGCATCCTTAAATAGAGCTAACCTCAGTGATGTATAATGTGTATGTGAATACAGCGCGGGAGGGGGCGTGGCTATGAAGCAGCCATTTTAAAATAACTACCTGTCGGCCATCTTAGCTAGAACACATGTTAGTCTGCCACATGGCATTCCTCCATCTTAGCACACAAAGGAAACCGTAGCAAAAGACTATTAACTTCCGCCTGGCAATCACACATACACTGACTGTACTTTCATATAATTGCTTATTCACAACATTTACTCCAAATTTAACCTTTAACCTGCATCATACGATACTCTCAATCCTTACAATAACTCGCACATTCAGCAAACACACTTTACCTGCAGCATACACAATTGAATCACACATCACATGCTGATACACACACACCATTCGAGCATCATGCTATACAACACACACAAAGCATTCACACGCTTCAATACAAAGAGTCTATACTTGCTCACGCATAGCCTTACACATGCGCTCAGATTCCTGCGTCCCTTTGAGAACACCTCACTGCCTTTCATACAATATAGTCCATACAATATACTACAAAACTCCTTTGCAATCAAAACTAGGACACACAATGGCCAGTCCACACATCAATGTTAACCGATTAACTACACAAAAGACACACTGCATTCAAATACCAAGAATCCAGACAATAGTGGACTACCCTCACAGCACATGTTATTATCTTACAGTTACATCCGATTATCTAGATAATCTAGCCGGACAACACACTCCAAAAGCTTTCAGCCCCACACCCACACATGGACACACAGTGGACTCCCAGCAGGCCTGGAGCCTGCAGCACATGTCTACACATTCTGCTTACATAGTCTTAGCATTCCACCATGCTCAAAACAGTATAATCACTACAGCTTATCCTTACACAAACCAATCTATATAATCTACCGACTGCTACCTACTATATAGCTATTTTGAACCACAATACAATCCATGAACTACAGACTCGCTAAAGATCATTCACACAGATCATTCTTAACTACAGACAGAAGCTTTCTTTGTCCAAACCATAGGATACGCTGGGCCTATGCACATGTTAATATCTGAAGACAGACTAAGAATGGAAGTTAACTACTTTTAAACTCTCTCTAGCATAATCCATATTACGTAACCGGGGTCCTAGTACACAATTCAGTTAGATGATACATAATACTTATCAAATCCATATGTTATGGAAGGAGCCTCCCGGTGAAGCGAGCCCCATCCTCTCTGTGTCTTGATCGAACAGCAAGTGGCTGTGTGTCTCTCTCTTGCTTAAGCAAGAGAAGTCTCGGGGGAGGGGAGAATCTATTCATTCAACAGGTTTCACTTGCCTTTGTTTACAGTATCCTATGACTGGCTTAGCTGCTTTCCAGAGAACCATTCATTCATTAGCCTACAGACACGCCCCTCTGTTAGCTGTATCTTAATCTTACATGAACTTATGATTTGTAATAACATGTGTGTGCAGTATCATATGGAATTCTAATAACTGTCATCTGACAGTTATTATAATTTCGCACATTTTGAATCCAAACATGACATTATGTGATATCTAAAAATATGTAAAATAATATTCGATCTTTTCCTTACTTATGAGATATGAATAATATTTATCTCAGACTATATTTATTTAGTGGGCATGATTATAATTATGATTATGGAAATTATATGCTGGGAAAAATTAGGTATTGACAGTCGCCCATTTGACAGTATATAATAACTGTCACATTAATAATGCATAATTTCCGCATTAATTTTCATAATTCATAAAATTTCAATATTTTTCATAAAAATATTTTTCATTGATAAAAAAAAGTTTTTTAAAGGGTGGAACTTATGTGTATGTGTAGAAAGAAGGGGATGTATCATTTTTGCGCAATGGCTTAATCCGAGATTAATAATAAATGGGGGAGTGCATTTACTTAACGCCGGCATGTCCAGACTATGACCTCACAATAGTTGTAGGGCCACAGCCCAGACACACACGACTGAATGATACATTTGGGGAGTGTATGTGTAGTCTATGTGGGTGTAGTGTTCCTGCATAGGTGTTGTGTAACCTACCGCAGGGTGTACAGGGTTGTACAACCTTCATATGTCCTACAAAGGATGCTGGGTAAACATGGATGAACAACATAACAAAAAACAATTTTACAGAGTATTATAAAGATTTCCTGAAAGAGTGGAGAACAGTCATTTCTCCTTGGGCAGTAGGGGATTAAAAAACCTGAATAGGGTCTCAGGATAAAAACCTTCTACGCCTTTTGGGTCATTCCTAGTGTCTCTTGACATTAAACTAAGGGCCAAAGAAAGTCTCTAGTGGGTCTTCTGCTCATCACGACGTGGGGTCGTCTAGGGGTCATCATTCTCTTGGTCGGCTTGTGTATTTCGTCGGCTCTTGGGGCTTTCTAGCTGGGTTCCTGTCCAGTCATCTGTCGGTATCCAAGTCATTAGAGTATTGGAGGCTGACTAAGCCTTGGCTGGCTATAGAAATCTGGCTTTAGAAATTTTGTCAGAATTCAAAGTAGGAAGATTCTAAGTAGGAATATACAACCGCACACTGTCGCCTAGACTTAGCCTGGACTTAAACTGGACAGAAACTGAAGGAAACTACAATCAACACAAGTGCAACTCTTAACTGCTAAAACTTTGAATATTACTCTTTCTGCTTGCATATGCACTGTCTGTTTTAAAAATGCACAGCTGTACCTCTAATGACTTTAGCTCTCCTGCTCTTCCATTGATAATAGGTGTCCCCCAACATTTTATTCTTGGCCCTCTTCTTCTCTATCTCTACATGTCCTCCCTGGGTGAGCTTATTTGCTCACTTAACTTTTACTACCACCTCTATGCTGATAATACTAAAATCTACCGATCCTTTCCTGATCTCTCTCCCTCTATCCTCACTCATATCTCCAACTGTTTCTCTGCTGTCTACTCTTGGATGACCCAGCACTTTTTTAGACTTAAAATATTAAAGACTAAGCTGACCTCTTCCCACCCTCCTGCATAAAACCTGACAATCTCTCAACCTAACCTGTCTAAGCTCACTTCTTCACCTTCTGTGTCACCCCAGTCTGTCTAACCCTCCCCTTTAGAATGTAAGCTCTTACGAGCAGGGCCCTCTCTCCTTATGTGCCTTTCTTAGAATATATAAACCTCTGCCACCCTGATAATTGCTTCAGTGTCCTGTCCCCTGGTGCAACTATCCATATTAACCATGTACTTGTCCGAAACTGTCTTGTACTGTAATTTGTTATGTGTTTTTGATTATAACTATGCTCTGTAAAGCGCTGCGGAATCTGTGTGCGCTATATAAGAAACTGTTAATAAATAAATAAATAAATAATAAAAGTCGTCGTCTCGAGGACCATCATCTGTCTACGGCTGGGCTCATCTCTCCTTCTCCATTGCATCTGTAGGAAAAAGAAGTATCAATATTTTTGCATTTCTACCTATTTTCCCTACCATCCTTGGCTTCTTGTATTCCATCCGATCCACTTGTAGACTTCCGATAGTTCTGTTGTCGACTTGTTTCCCTGCAGAGACATAAACAGAAAGAACTTCCCAAACGTTAAAAATATCCCGCCTCCCACATTTGTGAAGCTTCTACACTCTAGAGTGCTATAGTTTAACCCTCGCCTTACTGTCTTTTTGACACTAGGTGGCGCTCTAATTTATTTAAGGGTATTTCTACCCTGTACTACCAAACCTCTTTCAATTTAACCTCTATACCACTCCATATATTACAAATACAGTTGTCTGAGCCAGATAATCTGTGTTCTTCTTTGGAAAAATGTGACTAGAGGAAGTCTGAGATATTCAGCTTCAATATTTGATCTCTCATTTCCCTTGTCCAATCACTAGGGACTATCAGTTACTTGACATCTGGACCTAACACTATCAATATCTTGAGATTTATAAATCTCATTTAAAAACACTGTTATATATGTATCTCGTTGTCTAGGGGATGAAACTTTTTCAATGTTAGGTCCATACGCTCTCCATGCAATTAGGAGCAATAGGGGTTTCCAAATCCAATGCGTCACATTTGACCGGGTCCAATCACAGCTCTTTCCGGCTTACTAAACAACACAAAGAAAAACAAATCGTTAGACACCTTACATGACATATGTCTGATTCTGAGAACCATCAAAACAAACAATAACAATCAAACAAACAAAAGAGAGTACGTATAAACTAACTTCCATTTCTCCTTATCTCCTTACCTGATTCCTAAGAACCTGGACTGACAATTACACCACATACAAGTCACCACTAGGTGGCTATTAACCTTTTTAACCACTTCCCTATGCCTATGTGTTCACATACATATGTGTCATGGGAACTATATGTCATGTAATGAACAAGCATGTTTCAAAAACAAATTTCCTTACACGTCATTACCCTGGTACCAAGGGCAGATCGTATGCAGTACTCCTTTGAATAGAACATGTTATCTTGTTCTCTACCTTTCCTCGTGTTCTATACCTGTATGTCTTACCATCTTCTAAACCTTCATGTGTTTGCTGTAATATTGTGTTCTACGTTTAAATCTTTAATCTACTTGCTAAAAGGGGAGAAAGAAAGTTTAGGAGTCTTTCTGGTTACCGTTCTTCTTGTGCGACATCTCTGCTTCTCTATACCTACAGCAGTTATTAACCTGGGGATGTAATTAACTTCAAATACAATTTGGCATTCTCAATTTATCTTGTTACCTTAATACTTATTACCTGAGTCAGTGTGAAACCAGTATACCTACTTCTCCAGCTGTCAATTTGGCGTCAACTGTACCTTCTCTTACCACTTGAGAAAAAGAAACAGCATCCTCTCTGGCTGTTTGACTCCGCCTTACATTTGACTTCTCTCGTCTCGGAGATGACAGCTGTCTTGAATATTACATCGACACTTACTAATCCTTAACAAGGAGTTGACACAGGGTATAGGTTAGTCAGTTTCACAATTACATCAGACACTTTAGAATAACTGGTCCCATTATATACGAATGGGGGGGTATTGCTATTCCGCATTAACAGTCTAATTGCACTTTTGTCATCACTTTTCCTATTGCCATTTTCCTATACCACAGTTTTAAACAAACACTATGCCTCTTCTTACCTCGCGTTGATGAGAGCAGACATTATTTTCAATTCTTATTGTGTAATTCATCCGGTTCGAAGCTATCAACACTGGGAAATTCTAACTTGCTGCCTGTGTATTCCTTTTCATTTCTTTTGGCAAACAACTGCTCGTTCACCGTGCTCACAGCACATCATAAAAGCAGCCGATCCTTTTGGCTGGCTTGCTTCCTCCCTAACATGCACGTTATCACAGCGTGACCCGTTATTACCCATAATTACAGGAATAAACGTTCACAGCTTAATAGATAATCGGTGGGTTATTTAAGTTGAGAGCTCCCCAACCACTCACTTCTCCACACAGCGACACTTCAACGCAATCAAGCGAAGAGCCCACAATGCGAGGTAACGTACTCAATCACCAAGTCTTTCAACTAGCAGCGAACTTCTAGCCAACTTGCTTGATGCGGCACAATTTTTCCAGGGTATAACAAACTTGTTTTCCTATACCCCCAAAAATTGGATTTCTAAAGTAGCTAATCGGAAACAAGTGCGTTCCGATGTATCTTCTTGTACCCTCCTAGCGGAATCAATTCCACTGAAGGGGCAGTTCCTATGTGTACGTCGGCACGTACACCCTGTCCTAACTGGACTTGTCCTACACTGGACTACACTGCGCTTGGGTCGTGTCCGTCCCACACCCGTTCGCCTCAGTTATTTTTCACACTGGGCGCTATACATCTTACGGTCTTATGCTTAAACTTGAAATATTTCTGTACAGAAAACCTTCCTAGGCTGTAGCTCTTTTACTGGATGTCACACGAGTGTTCCCTTGACTATCAATGGGAATTTAATCAATACCATTTGAATTTCTTGAATTTTGAACAATAATAAAAGAATCCTGTTTGTAACTCAACAGGAGTCTTACTCAATTTCACTTAATTAATTATCACTACCCATCCTTGGGCATTCACCTGTACAGCGTTCCTAGGCAATCACATGCGCCCGCACATGTGTCCTTTACGCAAACAGTGTCTCTATGAGCGGCAGCCGTTGACACCCATGTGTCCGAATCCCGCCTTCTTTTGCATACTTCGCAACATATTTGCCTCCTTATATAGGCACTTCACTTCTACTTAACTTAACTATTCAAGAAATCCCAATAGCACACTCTTTCTATAACATTTTGTGGTTTGCAAGGATATGGCACTATGAATTTAACACCTCTTACAATACTGTAGATATCTCACATTCACAGGGGAAAACAAATGCAATTTTACTCTTAACAGGTACAAACAAACTCCACACAGTACAATACCTCTTACAGTTTTCCTGCACTTATGCATTTGGGATAAAGATCACAATAGTTACAAAAAGAAATATTCTGTCTATTGAGCCTATTCAAAACTACAGTCTGTGCTGCTAAGAGAGAAAGCAAATAAATCAATCCTATTCAAATGCCCCCTTTGTAAGAGGAGTTGCTTTGTCTAAGTTTCAAGGTTAAATCTATTGTCTCAACACCTTAATTTACATCTAAATACCCTCTGGCTGGCCCTTTTTAAAAGTTAAGAATCTTTTTCTTTGCTGTATTATATGCTTAGGAGAAAATCTGTCTTTTAGCCTGAAATAAAAAAAAGAAAAATGTTATATATCATATCTTGGTAATAATTACTTTCAGTTTCAGGTTTAATACTTTAGAGTAACATTCAAATTTCATACTGCTTGGAATTTGTTGATTTTAACTATACCTGAATTTTCTATTGACTGGTATTTTATCTCTCTCTCTTTTATCTTTCTAAAGTTAAAATACTTATGAGCATTTTTACCCAGAGTTCTTTGCAACATATAATTATACAATGGCCTTCTCAGGCTGAGATGGTCTGCAGTAAAATACCTGCAATTTATGGCTATACATTATTCCCTTATAATCCGCTTCTGCTGCACTTATAAAAGATGTGCATTTATTTAAAATTTGCACTGCTTATAAAACAATTCAAATTTTAAAAAAACAATTCAACCTGAAACAGCCCTTGCCAATCATATCTGGCTATTATTTAAAAGATAAACATCAAAAGGAGATACCATCACATGAGAAAAAAACAAATTATTAAAACATATTTACTTATAGAATTGCATCTTGATATTTAAATATAAATAAATGTTTTTCCTTTTGTCCCAAAGTTCAAATTAGAGCTTTGTAATACTACAGATCCAACACAGGCCCCTAACCGGCAGTAACATGGAAACACACAAAAACGCACCAGAAAAAAAAATAAAAAAAAACTTTTTCTTCCTTTCTGGTAGATGATCCCACACCTGCCGATATTCGCAACCCTGCGCATATCTGCACATCGTCAAATGCTTAATCCCGGACGAGCCCCCATCTATTGAAGTATATTTATTTATATATGCAAAGTCTATCTAATTTATTCATTTCGCACACAACCAATAATTGAATGTCCAGATTTATAACCAATGAATATTATTTATGAATGTAAACTGATGAAACTGTATCATGGATTACAAAATATAACAATACAGGTATTATACATAATAATGATTATTGCTCCAGCATCCTTAAATAGAGCTAACCTCAGTGATGTATAATGTGTATGTGAATACAGCGCGGGAGGGGGCGTGGCTATGAAGCAGCCATTTTAAAATAACTACCTGTCGGCCATCTTAGCTAGAACACATGTTAGTCTGCCACATGGCATTCCTCCATCTTAGCACACAAAGGAAACCGTAGCAAAAGACTATTAACTTCCGCCTGGCAATCACACATACACTGACTGTACTTTCATATAATTGCTTATTCACAACATTTACTCCAAATTTAACCTTTAACCTGCATCATACGATACTTTCAATCCTTACAATAACTCGCACATTCAGCAAACACACTTTACCTGCAGCATACACAATTGAATCACACATCACATGCTGATACACACACACCATTCGAGCATCATGCTATACAACACACACAAAGCATTCACACGCTTCAATACAAAGAGTCTATACTTGCTCACGCATAGCCTTACACATGCGCTCAGATTCCTGCGTCCCTTTGAGAACACCTCACTGCCTTTCATACAATATAGTCCATACAATATACTACAAAACTCCTTTGCAATCAAAACTAGGACACACAAGGGCCAGTCCACACATCAATGTTAACCGATTAACTACACAAAAGACACACTGCATTCAAATACCAAGAATCCAGACAATAGTGGACTACCCTCACAGCACATGTTATTATCTTACAGTTACATCCGATTATCTAGATAATCTAGCCGGACAACACACTCCAAAAGCTTTCAGCCCCACACCCACACATGGACACACAGTGGACTCCCAGCAGGCCTGGAGCCTGCAGCACATGTCTACACATTCTGCTTACATAGTCTTAGCATTCCACCATGCTCAAAACAGTATAATCACTACAGCTTATCCTTACACAAACCAATCTATATAATCTACCGACTGCTACCTACTATATAGCTATTTTGAACCACAATACAATCCATGAACTACAGACTCGCTAAAGATCATTCACACAGATCATTCTTAACTACAGACAGAAGCTTTCTTTGTCCAAACCATAGGATACGCTGGGCCTATGCACATGTTAATATCTGAAGACAGACTAAGAATGGAAGTTAACTACTTTTAAACTCTCTCTAGCATAATCCATATTACGTAACCGGGGTCCTAGTACACAATTCAGTTAGATGATACATAATACTTATCAAAATCCATATGTTATGGAAGGAGCCTCCCGGTGAAGCGAGCCCCATCCTCTCTGTGTCTTGATCGAACAGCAAGTGGCTGTGTGTCTCTCTCTTGCTTAAGCAAGAGAAGTCTCGGGGGAGGGGAGAATCTATTCATTCAACAGGTTTCACTTGCCTTTGTTTACAGTATCCTATGACTGGCTTAGCTGCTTTCCAGAGAACCATTCATTCATTAGCCTACAGACACGCCCCTCTGTTAGCTGTATCTTAATCTTACATGAACTTATGATTTGTAATAACATGTGTGTGCAGTATCATATGGAATTCTAATAACTGTCATCTGACAGTTATTATAATTTCGCACATTTTGAATCCAAACATGACATTATGTGATATCTAAAAATATGTAAAATAATATTCGATCTTTTCCTTACTTATGAGATATGAATAATATTTATCTCAGACTATATTTATTTAGTGGGCATGATTATAATTATGATTATGGAAATTATATGCTGGGAAAAATTAGGTATTGACAGGTCAAAACTCTGTATTACAATAAACTGGAGTATAACAGGAGAGCCTCGGCCTCCCCTCACATTACTATTCTTTCCCCTTTCATGCCATCCTGTCTTCCGGCATCCGTGCCTTTATTTCCTTACATCTTTGCTGCTTTCTTACACCCCCATCTATGCTGTTCTGTCTCCACATTGCTGCCCCCCCCCCCCCATCTGTACATTGTTTTGTACCAATCTGTGTCACATTATCTCCCCCATATGCGCTGTTTAGTCTTCCCAGCTATTTGCACCTTTCTGCCCTCCCATCCACACCACTCTTACTCCATCCATGACACCAGGTCTTCCCGCATCCGTGCCACTATTTCCCCCCATTTGTGCGGATTTCTTCCACCCCATTCATGTAGCTCTGTCTCCCCCCCATCCATGACACTGTTCGGGGCGGGCGGATAATGTCACATGACAGCAGTGCCCACCCCAAACAATGCAGGCAGCACAGAAGGTGTAATGGTTAGCATTACTGCCTCACAGCACTGAGGTCATGGGTTCGATACCCACCATGGCCCTAAATGTGCAGAGTTTTTATATTCTCCCGGTGTTTGCGTGGGTTTACTCCGGTTTCCTCCCACAATCCAAAATGATACTGGTAGGTCAATTGGCCTCCAACAAAATTAACCCTAGAATGTCTGTGTGCGCGTGTACATGTGGTAGGGAATATAGATTGTAAGCTCCACTGGGGCAGGGACTGATGTGAATGGGCAATTATACTCTGTAAAGCGCTGCGGAATATGTGTGCGCTATATAAGAAACTGGTAATGAATAAAATAAATGCAGCCGAAAAGTAAGTCCTGGGCTACCTTTCTGCTGCAAACAGAGAGAGATTAGATTTTGAGCAACTATTGAATGATTTTCTCCTCTGTGTGGGCGCATTCTAGCAGATATGTAAGCGTACACATACACTCTCAGTGCAGCGTTCGCCAGGGTGGTGTTACCCTACTCTCTAGGCTCTAAATATACAAAGCCTAGCAAACAGGTCTGAATCAGGCTCTCGGTTTGGATTACTTGAACTTTGTATTTGTTATGTTTAAGTGGACACTTAAAGGTTACTGACCCCTTGTTACTTGTTTTTAGGAAATAGATAAGTTTTTTTGAAACATCATTGAGCTGTCTCCCTGGATGCACTGTACAATTTGTATTTACCATTACATACAGTGCAGTTATAGCAAAAGCTCTGGAACACCGTGTGACATTACTCATAGCTGCAGAATGTTTGCTCATAGAGGGGCAGATGTATTAAGTCACAACAAGAGATAAATGCAAGGGTGACAAAGGGGCGTATTTATCATTATATAGCGATGCCGGTGTGATGACATCGCCGGGCATCGCATTGCGGTATCATCTGATACCGCAGGGATTTATCATTATGGGGGCGCAGGGACAGGGCTCCGAAAGGAGCACATCCCTGCGAAGCCCTGACCCGGAAGCCGGGGGGTCTGCTCATGCGCGGTTATGCGCTGCTCGGGCAGTGCGATGTGCAGCCATAGGCTACAATGGGCTATCAACATATCAGAATGGCGATAGCCCAGGGGGTGCGATGCCGGGCTGCCCGATGTTGATACATCGGGCAGCTTCGCATCCCCCATAGAAACCTATGGGGGATGCGGCCGGCAGCGCTGCAGGGGGGGGGGGATCACAGCAGAGATCGGAGATTCCTGCTGCGGTCCCCTGTGATAAATTCCAGTGATACTTAATATTTGCGGTTAAGGGGGATTTAGCCGCAAATCCTAAGGGCCCCATACATCAGCAATTAATTGTGACAATTTTCAGATATGGAGAGGATTGCCACAATTAATTTTAGATGTGTGGGCTCCCCCTTTTGGCAATCCCAATCAAAATCGCCAATCGATTGCTTAATCAGATTTTTAAACATGCTTAATAATCTGGTATTATCTGCAGATCTTTTTTATATGTGTGGGCATTCCCAATTCGTCTTTTTCATCTATTTACATTATGAACAGCTGAAATGACAATCGATTGGGCAATTTCCAGATATGAAGATGCAATCTTTAGATGGAAAAATCTGCCGATCACTGAAATAAATCTGTAATGTGTGGGCAAGTCAGATAGAATGTAAAATCCATTTATCTTGCCAAAAAATCCCTGGATCTGGAAATCCATTAATTGTGATTGCTGATGTATGGGGCCCATTACTTGATAAATGGGCCCAAAAGAGAGATACATGTCCAGCCAATCACCTGCTAACTGCCATGTTACAGGCCGAGTTTGAAAAAAAGTCAGTAAGGAAATGATTGGCTGGACGTTGATCTCTCTTTATCAAGCCTGCATATATCTCTTGTTAAGGCTTAATACATCTGCCCCACTGCGAGTTATTTTAATTAAAGAAAAAGTTGGTGATTTTGTAAAATAAATTAATTCAGTTTTAAGGTTGGCATTACAGGTAGTTGTTCTTGTCACCTTTAGGGCAAGAAATTCTAGCAATAAACTCATGCAGAAGATACCAATTTTGACTTTCCCGAATGTACACTGTTAGGGGTATTCAATGCCCCTAACTGCAAGCTATCGACAGCGAGAAATGCCGATAGCTCACTGTTAGTATTCAACTCCCTCCCCTTCACTCCCTGTTTCCACCTCGCCTGTGAACCTCGCCGTTTAAGGGAATCCTCAACATCCTCTCATGGCGAGGATTTGGCTCCTACATTGGATACGGCCAGGGAATGGTGAGGATGGCTTGTTTTCGGCAAAGAAAAGCCATCCTTACTGTACAAACCTCCTCGCTGGCAGCTTTGAATACCGCCCCATGGGGGATGACTACGGTGGACTATATGGGCTATTTCACACACTACGGCTCCTGCCGGACAGCGAAATCCCACACGGCCAAAAGCCGTGCAAAGGAATTGTCAATGGACACTATTGTGTCCATTCATAAGGGACGGCCATGGCCCGGCCGGTTGCAGCCGGATCCCACCACTGGAAGGGACAGCTGCCGGGCTGTGGCCATCCCCTCCATTCTAAACTTCTTAGTGCGGCACGGCTTCCTGGCCGTGCGGGATTTTGCCGTCTGGCAGGAGCCGGAGTTTGTGAAATAGCCCTATAGGTGAGTATGCATGTATGTTGAATGTATGGTGTGGGTTTAATTTACAGGGTGTTTGTGTTTTTATTGTGGTATTGGTTCTGTTGTGGGACTACAAGTCCCAGCGGCCCATTAATACCTCACATGTTGGGACTTGTGGTTCCCCAAGTCCCAGCATGTGAGAGAGTCTTGCTGGGTCTTGTAGTTTTACAACAAAACCCAATACTTATTTAGATATTTTTTTAAACTATTTTTTTTTTACACTACCAACCCGGCACCCCATTAAAAAAAAAAACAAAAAAAAAAACAGGTTTATTAAGAAAAATAAAAAGCTTTTGGTTTAAACCAGTTTTTTGCATTATGGATTTAATGAAAAAAGTAATCATGTTTTAGAGTACTATTAATTATTCATTTATTAACAGTTTCTTATATAGCACAGCAGAGTCTGTTGCGTTTTACAAAAGGAGACAGTGATACAACAAACTGGGTATTTACAGACAGTCAAAAGGTATGAGGGCCCTGCTCGCAAGCTTACAATCTATAGGGAAGTGGGCATTGATACACAAGTATAGATGTTCTTTATTGCATAAAGTCCACAAGAATGCAAAAGTTCCTGGTGGGTGTGGATAGTTTGGTCTACACCAACTAGGTCGACAAGCATTGGGTCGACACCACTAGGTCGACAGGCAGCAAGGTCGAAATGGGTTTAGGTCGACATGGGTCTAGGTTCGCTTTGCTCGCGATGCTTGGGGCACGGTGCCTCGCTATGCTCAGCACACTACTTTATTCTCCCACCACAACCTAGTGCATGGGTCTTCAAACTGTGGCCCTCCAGATGTTGTGAAACTACAAATCCCAGCATGCCTTGCCACAGTTTTGCTATAAGGGAGTGTTAAAACTGTGGCAAGGCATGCTGGTATTTGTACTTTCACAATCTGGAGGGCCACAGTTTGAAGACCCATGTCCTAGTGGATGGTAGGGCATGAAATACCGCTTGTCGGCACATGTTGGCTCAAAAAACAGTGAAAAACCCCATATCGACTTTTTGACTGTCGACCTTGCCCATGTTGACCTAATACTTGTGTCGACCTAGACCCATGTCGAACTAGTGGCGTCGACCCAATGCTTGTCGACCTAGTTGGTGTAGACCAGGAAATACCGCCTGTCGGCTCAAAAAACAGTGAAAAAACCCATGTCGACTTTTTGACTGTCGACCTAGCCCATGTCGAACTAATACATGTGTCGACCTAATGTCATGTCGACCTAGACCCATATCTAACTAGTGGTGTCGACCTAGTTGGTATAGATCAGACATATCCAAACTATGGCCCTCCAGCTGTTGTGAAACTACACATCCCAGCATGCCTTGCCACAGTTCTGCTATTAAGGAATGCTAAAACTATGGCAAGGCATGCTGGGATGTGTAGTTTCACAACAGCTGGAGGGCCACAGTTTGGACATGCCTGGTGTAGACCTAATGACCGTATCTCAATACGGTGACCCAGCAGAGTTTTAATGCTTTCTAACATTAACCCTTTGCAGTCCAATTTTTTTTTTTGCAATTCAGTTTGTTTTAAATGTTTAAATTAATTGTCATTTTTTTTATTTAAAAAATGGTCTACATTGAATGTTGAACAATGTTAATGTTCCTTTTTTAAAGTGGCTCACCATTGGATCTGCTACTAGCGCTAGGGCTGTTGAGCTTGACTAGGCGTTGGACCTGAAAGGGTTAATACCATTATTAGGCTAGGTGGAAACGGCGAGTGTGCTCATCAAAAGAGCGGGGCTTGCTAAAAAATGCAGCGGACTCACTACACCTTGTCATTTAAGGGGATCCGGATCCTGAAGGCCAGGATTCTGGCTAAACGTTGAATACAGCAACGGGGTTGGATGGCGAGGATGGCTTTTCCTCACTGAAAATAAGCCATCCTCGCCGTACAAACCCCCTCGCTGCAGCATTGAATACACCTATAAACATTGTTACATACAAGTATTGAGTTAAGCATTGGCACTTGGCAAGCCACTAGCATTAAATACCAGTTTTTTTTTTTATTATAAAAGGCTATTTTTGGTACTTGTTTACTAGCACGGCGCCCAACGCATACCGTACTTAGAGGTGTGCGATGTGATATTCCGTTAAATTAACAGGAGTGCTTGTACATTAAAATATCGCATAGCATTGCATGCCAGCAAATGGCATGCGATGCGATTTTTATTTGTACAAGCACCCTGATGGGTGCTTACAATGTTAACTGCAGCCCCATTGTCAATGTCACCCCCACTATCAACGCCAACCCGAAGTGTGGCCCGTGGCGGTACGCGTCCTCCGACCTTTTCATAGCCCCACTATCCACGTCGGCGTGGAGTTGATTCTAGATAGTGTCGCGAGGGGACGCAGAATACGAGCCCGAAGCGTGGCGAGCAGACGCGGAATACATGTAAAGTAATCCGTGTCCGCTCGCCACGCTTCAGGCTCGGTGGCTCGCTACACTATCTAAAATCAGCTCCACGCCAACGTGGATAGTGGGGGGTATGAAAAGGTCGGAGGACGCGTACCGTCGCCGCTCGCCACGCTTAGGGTTGCCGTTGACAATTGGGGTGCATTTAACATTGTAAGCACACGTCAGGGTGCTTGTACAATAAAAAATGGAATCGCATCGCATGCTGCTATATTGCATGCAATGTGATTGTATAAGATGCACTACGATCAAAATTGTGGGCGCCGTGCTAGGAAACAAGTACCCTATTTTTTTTTCAGAAGTCAAGGCACCATGCCAGTAGTCACATTTGGTTTAAACCAGCCAACAATGTTTACAGTTATCCATAAATCGTGAATGATATCGGCCAATGTGTATGCCCTATATCTTTCTCTCCTGGCACCACTGATATAGTTAATTATTTGGTATTGTGTACACAGCGCTAGGTTCAGTTATGTAATGTGGGACAGGTCTCACTTCTAGGCACCCAGTTTGGGAACCACTGTCCTGGATAGAACTTATAAGTGCTGAATGAGGTGTGTAATGGGCCATATTTATATGATTTCAGACAGTCACTAGAGGGGGCTCAGCAGAAATATTTAAATATAGCTCCATTTGGGCTTTAATGGCTGGTGGTGGCGAGCTGAAATGTGCGAAAAGTCACCCCCTGTACGAGCACTCCAATGGGACTTTTCACATCGAACCCATTAGTTTGTTTGGGTTTAGCTTTTAATGAGGGAGAAATGTGCGATAGAAATGGTCAATTGAATATCGGCCCACAATTTCCCATCATGTGAGATGGGAGAATGAGTGCGATTAAACATTTGAATATGTACCATTTTGATTACAATATCATAAGTGTTTTTTTAGGAAGCAGATCTCTGTGCAGGTGACAACATAGTCAGGGGTCAATCTAATTAGCTGAATTTCTCGCACCCATGAGTTGCAGCAACAGTCACACTTTACTACAGGCTGAACTCAGGCAAAACTGCTGACAGCCCTTTAAGGCTGCTGGCACATTTATGCAAATTGGAGACATAAATGGTACAAGAAGCAGTGCTGGCATTAAACTTGGCAGAAACTTTAACCTAATTTTATTGACTCCTACAAGTGATACTATTATGGGTTGTAATGAAAATTAAAAGAATACAGATGTGTAGCATTATTTTGCTGATGAAAATGATTTAAGTATGCTATTGGGTTTATTAAAGAATATTTGTGGCATAACCCCACACATAAGTATCTGCTAGATGAACATCTGGCGGACCACAGCAGATATTGAAATTATCTGCTCCACAGACTTTACCAGAAAAGGGATGCCACTCCAGCACTGTCCTTGCACACTGTCCTTGCACATGTGTGGTCATCAGAACTGCGCATGTGCAGAACCGAGCTGGGGTCCCAAAGGAAACGTGATGTGTACCAAAATCCACCAGACAATATGTGCAATAATGGTCTTAATAGTGCAAACATGTAAATAAAAAGTGTCTGGTCTGTGCGCACCTTTAGACTATGGGCGCGGGGCGGACCCTATGTCAGTAAGCATCTCTCCACCTGCGTTACCACCAGTGAGGGAACAGAGCAGCACAGCCACATACACCTGGGCCGATCAGAGAGACACAGGAGCAGACGGAATGCCACCGCTCCTCCTCTGCCTACATGTATCTCCCCTCCTACCGCCGCTGCTCCCCTCTCCGCCATCATATTGCGCACGCCACGCTCCCACCTTCCCACGACGTCCTATCGCGCGACCCGTCCATTGGCTGGTGGTCTATTGCGCACGTGAGGGGCGCGACTTACGGCAACCTTGTCACGTCACAGACACATTCTATTGGCAGTTGGTTAGCCCGTCGATGTATGAGTGTACCTCCTCCGTCTCACACGGCGTCGTCGGTGACCGTTGAGACTGGACATCGTATAAAACAAGCTCATCGTGTTCACTGCTTAATTGGGAACAGACAGCCATATGTACTAATAGGAGTGCGTGAGCGGAACTTGAAAATATGCGGTATACAACTACAAGTCTTTACTATACCACTCAACCGTCAGACAATACAGGCAGCATCCCAGTGACTGCCAAGCAGTACACAGAGCATATATGTGAGTGTCAGTATTCTCTGTAAGAGATGGTCACAGCCAGAGAAGTTTATAAAATAAGTTTCCAACTTTACAGCTTAATTATCCTGAAAATAGAATTGTAACTAGGGATGGTCATTAGGGATGGCCATCGACCATCGATGATTCGAAATCATCGATAGTTCATGGCCGATGTCGAATACTTTAACCATCGATGGGGAGAACCAGATGGCTTCCCTCCATCGATGGAACAGCAAAACGATGTTTTGCTTTTTTTTTTTAAGTGTCGGGACACGGAGCATAGCTCCGCCCCCGACACCCGCGAAGCCCCGCCCCCGTGTTTTGATTGGCCCACAGGCCAAACAAACACAATGGATGACCATCGATTTGTAAAAATATCGATGGTCATCCATAGCATAGTTTAGCACTATCGATGGCCAGTTGCAGAATTGGCATCGATGGCAATGATGGCCATCCCTAATGGCCATCGTTGCCATCACCATCGATGGTTTCCATTGAAGGCAATTCTGCAATTGGCCATCGATAGTGCTAAACTATGCATTGGATGACCATCGATATTTTTATATATCAATGGTCATCCATTGTGTTTGATTGATTCATGACTCAAAACACGGGGGGGGGGCTTCGCTGGTGTCTGGGGCGGAACTGTGCTCCGTGTCCCAGGTTCCCAGCACTTTGAGAAAAAGGAAAAACATTGGGTACTTATGTATTATCTGGGCTCCCATGTTAAATGCACGCCATTTTTTCATACCCCTACTATCCAACTACGCATGGAGTTGATTTTATATAGTGTGGCGAGCGCAGCGAGCCACCGCGCCCGAAGCGTGGCGAGCGCAGCGAGCCCCGCGAGGGGATGCGGTCTCATAAGAAAAACGGGAGCCCAGATACTACATAAGTACCAAACATTGTTTTGCTGTTCCATCGATGGAGGAAAACCATCTGGTTCTACCCCATCGATGGCAAAAGTATTCAACATCGGCCATGAACCATTGATGATTTCGATTCATCGATGGTCGATGGCCATCCCTAATTGTAACCCCGAGCTGAGTGTATATTTTATAATACCTCTCATTCACTGTTGCTGGGGTGCAAGGGTGCCATTGGTATGGGGCCTAGAGGATCAGGGTTATGATAAAGTTGCATACCAATTCACCAGATTTTCATGGTAAACAATTGGGTCTGATCGATTGCCCATACAGAATTGAGTGAAATAAAATTTTCAATGACAGATGTATTAAGCCTGGGAAAGTGATAATGTGGCTAGTGATAACCCTGCAACCAATCAGCTCATAGGGGTAGATTTATTAAGCTCTGTGAAGTGATAAAGTGTCTGGTTTTTATCACCGGCCAATCAGCTCCTACCTGTCATTTTTCAAACCAAGTCTGTAACTTCACAGTTAGGAGCTAATTGGCCAGTGATAAAAACCAGACACTTTATCAATTCACAGAGCTTAATGAATCTGCCCCCTATTTGCCAAGTTACTGGCTGGGTTTGAAAAATGGCAGTTGGGAGCTGACTGACTGCTGCATTATCACGGTTACTTCATCACTTATCCAGACTTCATATATCTGCCCCTCAGAGGAATGTGTAGTCAATGTTAAAATGGTAAGGGGGAAGTGTAATGTGGCATTAATTGAACTGGAGGCCCATGTAAATTGCATGACACTATAATGTTACATAATCAGAACTGAGGCACTCTAATGTGTGGTACTTGTTTCCTAGCACGGCACCCATCGCATCGCATACCATAAGGCATACGATGGTATGCAATGCGATGTTACGCGATGGCAGCCGATGTTATAAAATTTTAAATTGTATACCATCGCATTGTATGCCATTGTATGGCATATACAATGGTATACGATTTAAAATTGTATAAGCACCCTAATGGGTGTTTCCAATGTTAAATGTGCCCCCTATAAGATAAATAATTGTATAAGCACCGTAATGGGTGTTTGCAATGTTAAAAGCACCCCCACACCACCCCCACTATCAACGCCAGCCAGAAGCGTGGCGAGCGGACGCGGAATACATGTGAAGTGATGCTCGGCCCCTCGCGTCTGCGATGCAATGGGCGCCGTGCTAGGAAACAAGTACCGTAGATTGTGATAGAAGAGAAAGATGGTAAAAAGCACTAGAGGGATATGGAGGCACAGTGGGTGACAGGAAAGGGTGATAGGAAAAGGTTGTGGGTGACAGGGAGAACGGTATGAGGATAGGCAGTAGGGGAGAGGCAGTGGGTGACCTGAATTAGCAAAAAGGTGATGGGGAGGAGAGGCAGAGGCATATAGAAAGGAGAAACAATGATAGGGAGGCAGTAGGTGACAGGGAGAAATAATGGAAGACAGAGAGACAAAGGGTGACAGTGAGTAGCATTGGGTAACGGGTGTGGTATAGCGGTCTGACAATCGGGATCCTGGTGGCCAGTATCCTGACATCGGAATCCTGACTGCCGGTGCTCCGACAGGGGGCGAACACAAAGTGGCTCGCTGTGCTCATCATGGCGCAGGCTCGGTGTCTCACTTCGCTTGCCACGGGTTCTATTCTCCCTCTATGGGGGACATGGAACCCGGGATCCCAACTGTCGGGCATTTAAACAGTTGGGAGTACTGACATCGGAAGCCCAACTGTCGGGCACTCATCCAGAACCCTTGGGTAACACCAAGGAATGGGAGATGGAGGCAATGCTGTCATAATGCAAAATCACATTGCCAGTAGGGGCAGGCATAATGGGATACATCCAGTAGTAGTAGGATCACATCTCTACCTTTTTTTTTAGGGCAGGGTGCTGCCCCCCAAGAGGGCATCCCCCCAACATGGAGCAGCCCCCCCCTCCCCCCATCACGGAGCAGGCATCCCCCCATGACGGAGCAGGCATTCCCTACCCCCGCCCCCGCCCCCCCTTAACAACTTATGGTAGGGTGGTGGTTACCCTCACTGTCACTGCCTCCTGCACGCCATCCGCAGTGCCTGTCTGACAGCAGTCGGCAGTATGGAGAGGCTGAGCAGCTCCCTGCACCGAGCACACACTGTTCTCCTCCTGCGACCTGCCCCCTCTTCCTCACGGACACTTGCGCTGAGGTATGTAGCGCTGTCTGTGAATGCCTGGTTGACATGTCATGTCCGGATCTGCCCCCTACCCATTGCTCCCTGCGCCTGTCAGCTGTCAATCAAATGACGAACAGGCAGCAGCGCCGCCTCCCCTTCCTTTCCTCTTCTCAGTGTGCTGTGCCAGTGCCACTGCCAGTCCTCAACACTCTGCCCCCTCTATCTCCTCCCCTCTTCTTCCATCTCCTCCTTCTCTCCCCTCCTTTCCCCCTCAGTCACGAGAGGGGTGTAATGGCTTCCTCCTCAGCGTCCTGCCTACGCAGATAGAAGAGGAGGGACTGCACAAGAGTTAAACAGCAAAAGAACAGTCAGTCTTTTATTATACATGTTTATAACACATTTTTTAATAATTGTAGATTTTTTTATATTAATTTAGACACTTATTAAATAATGGGCTGGGTTATGTGCCTAAAGGTGGACATACACGCTGCAATGCTTTCGGATCGTATCGCACACACATTGCATGCATGCCGTGCGATGCGATCTATCCCATAACGTATGTGATTCTCGCAGCGTTTATGGGCACCTTTAGCGGACACAGCACTGAGATGGTGTATGCATACATGTACATGCACCCGAGATCCTCCATAGGATCGCATGTTGCATACGCTCCCACAATCGGGCTGCCGCTTGTTGCAATGGCAATGTGAAAGGGCACAAAATGTATGGTTTGCAGGAGGGCGCCGGACACCCTAGCACCGGCTCTGAGGACTGGCCCAGCTCTTCTTCATCTATGCTGACAGGATGCTCAGCTCCACTAATTAGACCGGATGTCAGCTCAGCTCTGACAGCCGCACCCCGCCCCCCCCCCACGCTGCTCACAACCTATCAGCTGTGTGCGCCAGCCCCCCTAGTCAATCACTGCCAGTAGTCTCTTCAGCAAATTAAGCCTGCAGTGTCTCCCTCTGTCTGCTAGTAAAGTGCTCTAATTGAAGTTAAGGATCCCTGAGACCCACTTATTTTTTTGCTCTGCGTGATCACTGTAGATAGACATTTTATTAGATACATAGATGATAGATAATTATTTTAATTAAAAAGTTATATAGATTTATTTATAAGGTAGATGCATGTAAAGTATGGTTTATTTTTCTCCGTGTCAGTGTATACTGAGAACATATTATCACGCCTCTTTCCTTTTTATTAGGTGAGTCTTCTCGATGAAGCAAAGCATACGATCATAATAGCCAACTAATGTGAGGTGACCTGGACTGCAGACTTCTACTAGAGACAATGATCAAAGAGGAGCCACATCAACAGGAGAGGAAGACAGGTAATTTATCATTATTAATTACTGATACTTCTCAGGCTAAAAAAATATAAGATTTATTAATAGGAACATTGTACTTTGTTAGTGTTAGTGTTGTTCAGCTGCTTACCAATGAAAGCTTTTACTGACAGACAGCTGCCTGCCTTGGACCCCCTTTTAGAATATGAATGGGTCCCACAAGATGTGCTATGATCTGGCTGTGTGCACCAGTGCCCTAGTAAATCAATGGTGGTAGTCTCCCCAGCCAATCACAGACTTTAGGACCCAGAATGCCAACCCCACCGGAAAACGGCCCCCACTGTCGCTGCATGAAACAATCATTCAATGGTCGGCGACTATCAAATGATTTTCCTGGGCTCGCAAATATAAGTCAGTGGAGACTGATTTATAGTTGCAGGCTCCGGACTAAAGACAGGGCAGGATGTGCAGGGGAACGCCCAGCGTTAGCATGGGGACGTCCATAAAATGCTGGACGTTCCCATGTCAAATCATAGCTAGATTAATTTAAAAAGTAGATTCATGTATAGTTCATGTTTCTAAAGTCCCATACACAGTTGACGAGAAATGAAAAGATATCGCTCAAAGGGCAATTTTGAGCGATATCTTTTTTTTATTTTTTATTCTAGTGTATATACACAATATTGTTAATGATGTGTGCTTCCGAGCATCCTTAAGGACCACCCCCCTCCCCCATGCCCTGAACATGCAGGTCAACTTTGGTACAATGGAACCGCTGATAAAGTTAACTGTATCGTGAGTATTCCTAGTCTCCAGTGTGTACAGGACTTAAGGGTCAATGTATACTGAGAACATATTATCATGCCTCTTTCCATTTTTTAGGTGAGAATTCTCCATAAAACAGTATGATGAGATCATAACAGCCGTCTACTGCGAAGTGACCTGGACTGTAGAATTGTCCTCAAGTCAACAAACAAAGAAGAAGCACAGCAACAGGAGACCCAAGTCAGGTAATTAATGAAAATTAATTACTGATAATATGTTTTGGTATACATTTGAAATTCACAAATAGGACTTCTATTATTGTACATTGTGCTAACATGCTGCTTTCCCACTGCCTAAACGGGTAAAGACCAGGTATTTGTAAACGGGTCTTTAAATGGGTAAGAGCTATAAAGACCCTTTCCCACTGCGGCTCTTAAACAGTAATTTTCCATTTAAATGCCGTTTTTGTCACATTCACATATACCCATTTAAGCAACCCATTTAAACCCATAGTAAACATGGGCTGTCATATAGAATGGTCATATAACAAATGGAGGGGGTGGGGAGTGGTCTGATCAGTGTTGCAATAATGGCAGACAGAGCACATGTCTCTGATGATTTCATGCCTGATTTTCTTCCACGTCCTCATTCTAAGTTTCAGGGATCACTTCAGGGTTCTGCGGTCGCAGCATGTCCTCATTAAACAGGGGTGTGGATGTTGTGGACTGGGCTGGTTCCACAGGTGAGGTTAATGTTTGTTCTGCACACGACGGTGCAGCTTCATACCGACAGCCAGGCTAGATGATAATGCTACTGGATTAGTAAGTGCAGAATGCCCGAAAACCGCCATGCATTGGTCGAATTACAACCACTCCCTATGTGCAGAGCTGCTTTGGTTCCAGTTCTGGTCTAGTACATTGTGGAATAAGCATTTCAATGCCTTCAGCTTATTTATAATTTGCGTAGTGGTTCTTATAAATCCTGATGCTGCCATCATATTGCTGATATTACGGTATTTTGCAGCATCCTTTACCGTACCGGTTATCTGACATATGATTTCTTCTTCCCCACGAATTCGAAGGAGGTCCCTGATCTCCTCCTCTGTCCAACTGGGCATGGTTGCAGAATGTAAACAGCAGTACAGCACAAAAACGTTTTAGCTCTTCTCTGTCTACTGTCTGCTGTGATTACTTCCTGTATGTGGTGACTGTACAGTTATCACAAGCAGGAAGCCAATCATGTTCTTAACCTTTATTATTATTACTAAATACCATTTAACACCCTTTCCCACCGGCAAAAAAAGGGCTCTTAAATGGGTAAAACTCTGCTTTTTACCCATTTAAAAAAAATGGTATTTTTAAACGGGTACAGCAACCTGGAGCATTCCCACTGCAGCTCTACACATTTAAAAAGGCAAAAAAATGGCAAATTGCCATTTAAGAGCTGCAGTGGGAAAGGGGTATTATGCTGCTTTCAGACCGCAAAACCTGCTTTAGACCAGGTATTTAAAACGTTTTTTTTAAAACGTGTCAGAGGAAGTTTACCCCCTTTCACACCGCATCTAAATACCTGGTCTAAAGCAGGTTTGCGGTGTGAAAGCGGCATGATCTTCTTTGAAGTTGCCGGCATTACTCATCACCGGTAACCGGCGCACTACTGGACCCAGCCACTCAAAGAGATAAAGAGGTTTTTTATGGATTAACCTGGCGCTGTATCAGCACGCCTGGCGCTTACCTTGAAGCAGCACTTGGTGCACTTTTGATCCCAGCTGCGGGGGTCCTCCCGCAAAGCTGATTAATTTATTGGGGGAGGAGAGACAGCTCGGAACAGCAGTGACAGCGGGACTCCGGTCCCGACATCCTGACCACGCCACTACAATGCTGTCATCGCAGAGCAGCCTAAACAAGTGACATTTTTCTGTGCAGCCTCGCGCGCGTGCCCCCGCCCCCCCAATAAATTAATAAGTTTTGCGGGCAGGGACCCCCTGCAGCGTCTCTCCCCCCCCCCCCCCCCCCCCCAGCCTGGACCGGCCACAGTGGGAGCAGGAATAAATTTGAGCCTGGGAGCAGCAACACTCACCGCACTCGCAGGACAGGCAGCACTCGCAGGACAAAACAGCACGGTATGGACACGGGATGGGGGGGGGGGGTGAGGGGGGTTAGAGGCTGCCCGGGGGTCCTCCAGCCACACAGCATGGATCCTACCTGGGCAGCGCAGCGGGTCCCTACAGTGTATGTTATATCAGTGGCGGGGTCCCTGCAGCGTATGGGAACTAGTAGCTGCAGGGACCCCGCCACTGATATAACCTTCACTGTAGGGACCCTCTGCCCCCAGCGCGATTATTCCCCTCCCTGCGCTGCCCATGGGGGAGGGGGGGAGAGGAATCCCGTTTCAGATCCGTTTTGACACAAAAAAAAAACGGGTCTGAAACGGGTAGGACCCTGCTTTTTTACAGTTTCAAAAAAACTTTTTTTGTAAACGGTAAAATCACTTTGCACCTTTCAGACCGCACACATTACCGTTTCAAAACGCTTAAAAATCGGCAAAATACCGTTTTTTTTTTGTGCGGTCTGAAAGGGGTATTAGTGTACTGTTAATTAGATAGAGATAGATAGATAGAAATAGAAAGAGTAAAAAATAAACATACCTTCCCCCTTCACTGTCCACTAGGGAAGCTTGGCGGACATGAAGGGGAAGGACTCAGTAACACACTTTTTATTTCAGTCAGTGCCCTACCTCCCTGTGTAATAGTGCAGCTTGACCAGCAGGAAGGGTGGGATCATTCGGTGGGTAGGTAGATATTTTGTAAATCATTTGATAGATAGATAAATGGGTGGGGGGTGGTCGAAGCGCAATACCTGTAAAAGCTCGGCCAGCAGGGAGGTGTTATCCTTTAGGACCCACATATTTTTTTATTTTGTGCATTAACTGTAGATAGATAGATAGATAGATATATAGATGGGTAGGTAGATTAGTGGGTGGGTGGTAGGTGGATAGATAGTTAATCATTAGATAGACAAATAAATGAGTGGGTAGTTATATAAATGGTAAATAATTAGATAGATAGGTGGGTGGGTGAAACGCAATACCTGTAAAAAAAATATGTGGGTGATCCCTCACTCCTTGTGTAATAGTGCAGCTCGGCCAGGAGGGATAGATAGATGGGTAGGTAGATAAATGGGTGGGTGATTGGGTAGGTAGATAGATAGGAAATCATTAGATAGACAGATAAAGGGGTGGGTGGGTAGATAAATGTTAAACTATTAGGTGGGTGATCAATCCCTCACTCCTTGGGCCAGATTCTCTAAGCTTCTAAAGTGATAAAATGAAGAGTGATAAACAGCCAGCCAATCAGCTCCTGCCTGACATTTTTCAAACACAGTCTGTGACATGGCAGGTAGGAGCTGATTGGCTGGCTGTTTATCACTCTTCATTTTATCACTTTTGAAGCTTAGAGAATCTGGCACCTTGTGTAATAGTGCAGCTTGGCCAGCAGGGAGTTGTTATCCTTTGGGACCACTTATTTTTTCCCCTGAGTGTATTAACTGTAGATATATAGGTAGATAAATGGGTGGGTGGGTGTGTGCATGGGTAGGTAGATAGTGAATCATTAGATAGATAAATGAGTGGGTGGGTAGATAAATGTTATACTATTAGATAGGTGGGGGGGGTGAAGCGCTATACTTGTAAAAAAAATACGTGGGTGATCCCTCACTCCTTGTGTAATAGTGCAGCTTGGCCAGCAGGGAGTTGTTATCCTTTGGGACCCACATATTTTTTTCACTGAGCGCATTAACTGTAGATAGATAGGAAGATAGATGGTTAGGTATATAAATGGGTAGGTGTGTGGTTGGGTAGTTGGATAGATAGTGAATCATTAGATAGACAGATAAGTGGGTGGGAGGGTAGATAAATGGTAAATTATTAGATAGTTAGGTGGGTGGGTGAAGTGGAATACCTGTAAAAAAATATGTGGGTGATCCCTCACTCCTTGTGTAATAGTGCAGCTTGGCCAGCAGGGAGTTGTTATCCTTTGGGACCCACATATTTTTTTCACTGAGCGCATTAACTGTACAGACATTCCTCACTTAACGACCAGGTTCCGTTCCTACGACCCGGTCGTTAAGTGAATTGGTTGTTAAACGAGCATATATAAAACCCCTTAAGATTTCTGAGACGCGGGTCGTTAAACAGGCAGGGCAGGTCGTAACTGCGAGAGGGTAGGCGGGCAGGTCGTAAATCAGAGCAGACGGGGTCGTAAGTCCGAGGAGTCACAGCACGGACGCTAAACGAAGGCCTGGGTCGTAAGTCCGGGTGTTCGGTAAACAGGTAGGTCGTTAAGTGAGGAATGTCTGTAGATAGATAGAAAGATAGATGGTTAGGTATATAAAGTAGTAGGTGTGTGTTTGGGTGGGTAGATAAATGTTAAACTATTAGATAGGTGGGTGGGTGAAGTGCAATACCTGTAAATAAATATGTGGGTGATCCTCACTCCTTGTGTAATAGTGCAGCTTAGCCAGCAGGGAGTTGTTATCCTTTGGGACCCACATATTTTTTTCACTGAGCGCACTAACTATAGATAGATAGACGGTTATGTATATAAATGGGTAGGTGTGTGGTTTTGTAGGTGGATAGATAGTGAATCATTAGATAGACAGATAAGTGGGTGGGAGGGTAGATAAATGATAAATTATTAGATAGATAGGTGGGTGCATGAAGTGCAATACCTGTAAAAAAAATATGTGGGTGATCCCTCACTCCTTGTGTAATAGTGCAGCTTGGCCAGCAGGGAGTTGTTATCCTTTGGGACCCACATATTTTTTTCACTGAGCGCATTAACTGTAGATAGATAGAAAGATAGATAGATGGTTAGGTATATAAATTGGTAGGTGTGTGGTTGAGTAGGTGGATAGATAGTGAATCATTAGATAGACAGATAAGTGGGTGGGAGGGTAGATTAATGTTAAATCATTAGATAGTTAAGTGGGTGGGTGAAGTGCAATACCTGTAAAAAAATATGTGGGTGATCCCTCACTCCTTGTGTAATAGTGCAGCTTGGCCAGCAGGGAGTTGTTATCCTTTGGGACCCACATCTTTTTTTCACTGAGCCCATTAACTGTAGATAGATAGGAAGATAGATAGATGGTTAGGTATATAAATGGGTAGGTGTGTGGTTGGGTATGTGGATAGATAGTGAATCATTCGATAGACAGATAAGTGGGTGGGAGGGTAGATAAATGATAAATTGTTAGATAGATAGGTGGGTGCGTGAAGTGCAATACCTGTAAAAAAATATGTGGGTGATTCCTCACTCCTTGTGTAATAGTGCAGCTTGGCCAGCAGGGAGTTGTTATCCTTTGGGACCCACATATTTTTTTTCACTGAGTGTATTAACTGTAGATAGATAGGTAGATAAATGGGTGGGTGCGTGGGTAGGTGGATAGTGAATCATTAGATAGATAAATGAGTGGGTGGGTAGATAAATGTTAAACTATTAGATAGGTGGGGGGGGGGGTGAAGCGCAATACCTGTAAAAAAAATATGTGGGTGATCCCTCCCTCTCATTTTCTAAAGCCCCATACATGCTACACGAGCAATGAAAATATATTACTCAGAAGACCCTTTTTGAGCAAACTCTTTTCTTTGAAAAAAAATCTCTTGTGTGTGTGTACTCAATATCAGTAATGATGTGTGCTCCCGCGCATCCTTAACGACCACCGCCTTCACTTGAACATCCAGGTCAACTTTGGCCATATAGCCTATGACCCGCATGTTCAGCAGGTCACTGGGACATCACTGAACGATTTCGGTAACCGATTTCGTTCAGTGTGAATAGTGGAACCACTGATATAGTGAACTATATAGATGGAGCCCCTATACTCCCAGTGTGTAAAGGGCTTAAGGGTCATTGTATACTGCGAACATATTATCATGCCTCTTTTCATTTTTTAAGTGAGAATTCTCCAGAAAACAGATGATGAGGTCATAACAGCCGACTACTGCGAGGTGACCTGGACTGCAGAATTGTCCTCAAGCTAACGAACAAAAATGAAGTCAGGTAATTAATGAAAATTAATTACTGATAATATGTTTTGGTATACATTTGAAAGTCACGAATAGGAGTTCTCGCTAGATACTCTTCTATTATTGTATATTGTGATAACTAAGTGTACAGTTAAATAAATAGAGATAGCTAGAGAGAAATCGAAAGAGCAAAAAATAAACATACCTTCCCCCTTTACTGTCCACTAGGGCAGCTTGGCGGATATGGAGGTAAAGGAAGGGAACTCAGTAACACACTTTTTATTTCAGTCAGGGCCCTACTTCCCACAAAAAATATGTGGGTTATCCCTCACTCCTTGTGTAATAGGGTAGCTTGACCAGCAGGAAGGGAGGGATCCTTAGGTGGGTAGGTAGATATTTTGTAAATCATTAGATAGATAAGATAGATAGATAAATGGGTGGGTAGATCAATGTTAACCTATTAGATAGGTGTGTGTGTGTGGGGGGGGGAGCGCAATACCTGTAAAAGATATGTGGGTGATCCCTCACTCCTTGTGTAATAGTGCAGCTTGGCCAGCAGGGAGTAGTTATCCTTAGGGACCCACATATTTTTTTCCCCTGAGTGTATTAACTGTAGATAGATAGGTAGATAAATGGGTGGGTGCATGGGTAGGTAGATAGTGAATCGTTAGATAGATAAATGAGTGGGTGGGTAGATAAATGTAAACTATTAGATAGGTGGGTGGTCGAAGTGCAATACCTGTAAAAATATATGTGGGTTATCCCTCACTCCTTGTGTAATAGGGTAGCTTGACCAGCAGGAAGGGAGGGATCCTTAGGTGGGTAGGTAGATATTTTGTAAATCATTAGATAGATAAGATAGATAGATAAATGGGTGGGTAGATCAATGTTAACCTATTAGATAGGTGTGTGTGTGTGTGGGGGGGGAGCGCAATACCTGTAAAAGATATGTGGGTGATCCCTCACTCCTTGTGTAATAGTGCAGCTTGGCCAGCAGGGAATTGTTATACTTTGGGACCCACATATTTTTTTTCACTGAGTGTATTAACTGTAAATAGATAGATAAATGGGTGGGTGCGTGGGTAGGTAGATAGTGAATCATTAGATAGATAAATGAGTGGGTGGGTAGATAAATGTTAAACTATTAGATAGGTGGGTGGGTGAAGTGCAATACCTGTAAAAAAATATGTGGGTGATCCTCACTCCTTGTGTAATAGTGCAGCTTGGCCAGCAGGGAGTTGTTATCCTTTGGGACCCACATATTTTTTTCACTGAGCGCACTAACTATAGATAGATAGGAAGATAGCTAGATGGTTAGGTATATAAATGGGTATGTGTGTGGTTGGGTAGGTGGATAGTGAATCATTATATAGACAGATAAGTGGGTGGGAGGGTAGATAAATGGTAAATTATTAGATAGATAGGTGGGTGCGTGAAGTGCAGTACCTGTAAAAAAATCTGTGGGTGATCCCTCACTCCTTGTGTAATCGTGCAGCTTGGCCAGCAGGGAGTTGTTATCCTTTGGGACCCACATATTTTTTTCACTGAGCGCATTAACTGTAGATAGATAGGAAGATAGATGGTTAGGTATATAAATGGGTAGGTGTGTGGTTGGGTAGGTGGATAGATAGTGAATCATTAGATAGACAGATAAGTGGGTGGAAGGGTAGATAAATGGTAAATTATTAGATAGTTAGGTGGGTGGGTGAAGTGGAATACCTGTAAAAAAATATGTGGGTGATCCCTCACTCCTTGTGTAATAGTGCAGCTTGGCCAGCAGGGAGTTGTTATCCTTTGGGACCCACATATTTTTTTCACTGAGCCCATTAACTGTAGATAGATAGGAAGATAGATAGATGGTTAGGTATATAAATGGATATGTGTGTGGTTGGGTAGGTGGATAGATAGTGAATCATTAGATAGAGAGATAAGTGGGTGGGAGGGCAGATAAATGATCAATTATTAGATAGATAGGTGGGTGCGTGAAGTGCAATACCTGTAAAAAAATATGTGGGTGATCCCTCACTCCTTGTGTAATAGTGCAGCTTGGCCAGCAGGGAGTCGTTATCCTTTGGGACCCACATATTTTTTTCACTGAGCCCATTAACTGTAGATAGATAGGAAGATAGATGGTTAGGTATATAAATGGGTAGGTGTGTGGTTGGGTAGGTGGATAGATAGTGAATCATTAGATAGACAGATAAGTGGGTGGGAGGGCAGATAAATGATCAATTATTAGATAGATAGGTGGGTGAGTGAAGTGCAATACCTGTAAAAAATATATGTGGGTGATCCCTCACTCCTTGTGTAATAGTGCAGCTTGGCCAGCAGGGAGTTGTTATCCTTTGGGACCCACATATTTTTTTCACTGAGCGCACTAACTGTAGATAGATAGGAAGATAGCTAGATGGTTAGGTATATAAATGGGTATGTGTGGGGTTGGGTAGGTGGATAGTGATTCATTATATAGACAGAGAAGTGGGTGGGAGGGTAGATAAATGATAAATTGTTAGATAGATAGGTGGGTGCGTGACGTGCAATACCTGTAAAAAAAATATGTGGGTGATCCCTCACTCCTTGTGTAATAGTGCAGCTTGGCCAGCAGGGAGTTGTTATCCTTCGGGACCCACATATTTTTTTTCACTGAGTGTATTTATTGTAGATAGATAGATAGGTAGATAAATGGGTGAGTGCGTGGGTAGGTAGATAGTGAATCATTAGATAGATAAATGAGTGGGTGGGTAGATAAATGTTATACTATTAGATAGGTGGGGGGGGTGAAGCGCTATACTTGTAAAAAAAATACGTGGGTGATCCCTCACTCCTTGTGTAATAGTGCAGCTTGGCCAGCAGGGAGTTGTTATCCTTTGGGACCCACATATTTTTTTCACTGAGCGCATTAACTATAGATAGATAGGAAGATAGATGGTTAGGTATATAAATGGGTAGGTGTGTGGTTGGGTAGTTGGATAGATAGTGAATCATTAGATAGACAGATAAGTGGGTGGGAGGGTAGATAAATGGTAAATTATTAGATAGTTAGGTGGGTGGGTGAAGTGGAATACCTGTAAAAAAATATGTGGATGATCCCTCACTCCTTGTGTAATAGTGCAGCTTGGCCAGCAGGGAGTTGTTATCCTTTGGGACCCACATATTTTTTTCACTGAGCGCATTAACTGTAGATAGATAGAAAGATAGATGGTTAGGTATATAAAGTAGTAGGTGTGTGTTTGGGTGGGTAGATAAATGTTAAACTATTAGATAGGTGGGTGGGTGAAGTGCAATACCTGTAAATAAATATGTGGGTGATCCTCACTCCTTGTGTAATAGTGCAGCTTAGCCAGCAGGGAGTTGTTATCCTTTGGGACCCACATATTTTTTTCACTGAGCGCACTAACTATAGATAGATAGACGGTTATGTATATAAATGGGTAGGTGTGTGGTTTTGTAGGTGGATAGATAGTGAATCATTAGATAGACAGATAAGTGGGTGGGAGGGTAGATAAATGATAAATTATTAGATAGATAGGTGGGTGCATGAAGTGCAATACCTGTAAAAAAAATATGTGGGTGATCCCTCACTCCTTGTGTAATAGTGCAGCTTGGCCAGCAGGGAGTTGTTATCCTTTGGGACCCACATATTTTTTTCACTGAGCGCATTAACTGTAGATAGATAGAAAGATAGATGGTTAGGTATATAAATGGGTAGGTGTGTGGTTGAGTAGGTGGAGAGATAGTGAATCATTAGATAGACAGATAAGTGGGTGGGAGGGTAGATAAATGTTAAATCATTAGATAGTTAAGTGGGTGGGTGAAGTGCAATACCTGTAAAAAAATATGTGGGTGATCCCTCACTCCTTGTGTAATAGTGCAGCTTGGCCAGCAGGGAGTTGTTATCCTTTGGGACCCACATATTTTTTTCACTGAGCCCATTAACTGTAGATAGATAGGAAGATAGATACATGGATAGGTATATAAATGGGTAGGTGTGTGGTTGGGTATGTGGATAGATAGTGAATCATTCGATAGACAGATAAGTGGGTGGGAGGGTAGATAAATGATAAATTGTTAGATAGATAGGTGGGTGCGTGAAGTGCAATACCTGTAAAAAAAATATGTGGGTGATCCCTCACTCCTTGTGTAATAGTGCAGCTTGGCCAGCAGGGAGTTGTTATCCTTTGGGACCCACATATTTTTTTTCACTGAGTGTATTAACTGTAGATAGATAGGTAGATAAATGGGTGGGTGCGTGGGTAGGTGGATAGTGAATCATTAGATAGATAAATGAGTGGGTGGGTAGATAAATGTTAAACTATTAGATAGGTGGGGGGGGGGTGAAGCGCAATACCTGTAAAAAAAATATGTGGGTGATCCCTCCCTCTCATTTTCTAAAGCCCCATACATGCTACACGAGCAATGAAAATATATTACTCAGAAGACCCTTTTTGAGCAAACTCTTTTCTTTGAAAAAAAATCTCTTGTGTGTGTGTACTCAATATCAGTAATGATGTGTGCTCCCGCGCATCCTTAACGACCACCGCCTTCACTTGAACATCCAGGTCAACTTTGGCCATATAGCCTATGACCCGCATGTTCAGCAGGTCACTGGGACATCACTGAACGATTTCGGTAACCGATTTCGTTCAGTGTGAATAGTGGAACCACTGATAAAGTTAACTATATAGATGGAGCCCCTATACTCCCAGTGTGTAAAGGGCTTAAGGGTCATTGTATACTGCGAACATATTATCATGCCTCTTTTCATTTTTTAAGTGAGAATTCTCCAGAAAACAGATGATGAGGTCATAACAGCCGACTACTGCGAGGTGACCTGGACTGCAGAATTGTCCTCAAGCTAACGAACAAAAATGAAGTCAGGTAATTAATGAAAATTAATTACTGATAATATGTTTTGGTATACATTTGAAAGTCACGAATAGGAGTTCTCGCTAGATACTCTTCTATTATTGTATATTGTGATAACTAAGTGTACAGTTAAATAAATAGAGATAGCTAGAGAGAAATCGAAAGAGCAAAAAATAAACATACCTTCCCCCTTTACTGTCCACTAGGGCAGCTTGGCGGATATGGAGGTAAAGGAAGGGAACTCAGTAACACACTTTTTATTTCAGTCAGGGCCCTACTTCCCACAAAAAATATGTGGGTTATCCCTCACTCCTTGTGTAATAGGGTAGCTTGACCAGCAGGAAGGGAGGGATCCTTAGGTGGGTAGGTAGATATTTTGTAAATCATTAGATAGATAAGATAGATAGATAAATGGGTGGGTAGATCAATGTTAACCTATTAGATAGGTGTGTGTGTGTGTGGGGGGGCAGCGCAATACCTGTAAAAGATATGTGGGTGATCCCTCACTCCTTGTGTAATAGTGCAGCTTGGCCAGCAGGGAGTAGTTATCCTTAGGGACCCACATATTTTTTTTCCCCTGAGTGTATTAACTGTAGATAGATAGGTAGATAAATGGGTGGGTGCATGGGTAGGTAGATAGTGAATCGTTAGATAGATAAATGAGTGGGTGGGTAGATAAATGTAAACTATTAGATAGGTGGGTGGTCGAAGTGCAATACCTGTAAAAATATATGTGGGTTATCCCTCACTCCTTGTGTAATAGGGTAGCTTGACCAGCAGGAAGGGAGGGATCCTTAGGTGGGTAGGTAGATATTTTGTAAATCATTAGATAGATAAGATAGATAGATAAATGGGTGGGTAGATCAATGTTAACCTATTAGATAGGTGTGTGTGTGTGTGGGGGGGGGAGCGCAATACCTGTAAAAGATATGTGGGTGATCCCTCACTCCTTGTGTAATAGTGCAGCTTGGCCAGCAGGGAGTAGTTATCCTTAGGGACCCACATATTTTTTTTCCCCTGAGTGTATTAACTGTAGATAGATAGGTAGATAAATGGGTGGGTGCATGGGTAGGTAGATAGTGAATCGTTAGATAGATAAATGAGTGGGTGGGTAGATAAATGTTAAACTATTAGATAGGTGGGTGGGTGAAGTGCAATACCTGTAAAAAAATATGTGGGTGATCCTCACTCCTTGTGTAATAGGGTAGCTTGACCAGCAGGAAGGGAGGGATCCTTAGGTGGGTAGGTAGATATTTTGTAAATCATTAGATAGATAAGATAGATAGATAAATGGGTGGGTAGATCAATGTTAACCTATTAGATAGGTGTGTGTGTGTGTGGGGGGGGGAGCGCAATACCTGTAAAAGATATGTGGGTGATCCCTCACTCCTTGTGTAATAGTGCAGCTTGGCCAGCAGGGAATTGTTATACTTTGGGACCCACATATTTTTTTTCACTGAGTGTATTAACTGTAAATAGATAGGTAGATAAATGGGTGGGTGCGTGGGTAGGTAGATAGTGAATCATTAGATAGATAAATGAGTGGGTGGGTAGATAAATGTTAAACTATTAGATAGGTGGGTGGGTGAAGTGCAATACCTGTAAAAAAATATGTGGGTGATCCTCACTCCTTGTGTAATAGTGCAGCTTGGCCAGCAGGGAGTTGTTATCCTTTGGGACCCACATATTTTTTTCACTGAGCGCACTAACTATAGATAGATAGGAAGATAGCTAGATGGTTAGGTATATAAATGGGTATGTGTGTGGTTGGGTAGGTGGATAGTGAATCATTATATAGACAGATAAGTGGGTGGGAGGGTAGATAAATGGTAAATTATTAGATAGATAGGTGGGTGCGTGATGTGCAGTACCTGTAAAAAAATCTGTGGGTGATCCCTCACTCCTTGTGTAATCGTGCAGCTTGGCCAGCAGGGAGTTGTTATCCTTTGGGACCCACATATTTTTTTCACTGAGCGCATTAACTGTAGATAGATAGGAAGATAGATGGTTAGGTATATAAATGGGTAGGTGTGTGGTTGGGTAGGTGGATAGATAGTGAATCATTAGATAGACAGATAAGTGGGTGGGAGGGCAGATAAATGATCAATTATTAGATAGATAGGTGGGTGCGTGAAGTGCAATACCTGTAAAAAAAATATGTGGGTGATCCCTCACTCCTTGTGTAATAGTGCAGCTTGGCCAGCAGGGAGTTGTTATCCTTTGGGACCCACATATTTTTTTCACTGAGCTCATTAACTGTAGATAGATAGAAAGATAGATGGTTAGGTATATAAAGTAGTAGGTGTGTGTTTGGGTGGGTAGATAAATGTTAAACTATTAGATAGGTGGGTGGGTGAAGTGCAATACCTGTAAAAAATATGTGTGTGATCCTCACTCCTTGTGTAATAGTGCAGCTTGGCCAGCAGGGAGTTGTTATCCTTTGGGACCCACATATTTTTTTCACTGAGCGCACTAACTGTAGATAGATAGGAAGATAGCTAGATGGTTAGGTATATAAATGGGTATGTGTGTGGTTGGGTAGGTGGATAGTGAATCATTATATTGACAGATAAGTGGGTGGGAGGGTAGATAAATGGTAAATTATTAGATAGATAGGTGGGTGCGTGAAGTGCAGTACCTGTAAAAAAATCTGTGGGTGATCCCTCACTCCTTGTGTAATCGTGCAGCTTGGTCAGCAGGGAGTTGTTATCCTTTGGGACCCACATATTTTTTTCACTGAGCGCATTAACTGTAGATAGATAGGCAGATAGATGGTTAGGTATATAAATGGGTAGGTGTGTGGTTGGGTAGGTGGATAGATAGTGAATCATTAGATAGACAGATAAGTGGGTGGAAGGGTAGATAAATGGTAAATTATTAGATAGTCAGGTGGGTGGATGAAGTGGAATACCTGTAAAAAAATATGTGGGTAATCCCTCACTCCTTGTGTAATAGTGCAGCTTGGCCAGCAGGGAGTTGTTATCCTTTGGGACCCACATATTTTTTTCACTGAGCCCATTAACTGTAGATAGATAGGAAGATAGATGGTTAGGTATATAAATGGGTAGGTGTGTGGTTGGGTAGGTGGATAGATAGTGAATCATTAGATAGACAGATAAGTGGGTGGGAGGGCAGATAAATGATCAATTATTAGATAGATAGGTGGGTGCGTGAAGTGCAATACCTGTAAAAAAATATGTGGGTGATCCCTCACTCCTTGTGTAATAGTGCAGCTTGGCCAGCAGGGAGTTGTTATCCTTTGGGACCCACATATTTTTTTCACTGAGCGCATTAACTGTAGATAGATAGAAAGATAGATGGTTAGGAATATAAAGTAGTAGGTGTATGTTTGGGTGGGTAGATAAATGTTAAACTATTAGATAGGTGGGTGGGTGAAGTGCAATACCTGTAAAAAAATATGTGGGTGATCCTCACTCCTTGTGTAATAGTGCAGCTTGGCCAGCAGGGAGTTGTTATCCTTTGGGACCCACATATTTTTTTCACTGAGCGCACTAACTGTAGATAGATAGGAAGATAGCTAGATGGTTAGGTATATAAATGGGTATGTGTGTGGTTGGGTAGGTGGATAGTGAATCATTATATAGACAGATAAGTGGGTGGGAGGGTAGATAAATGGTAAATTATTAGATAGATAGGTGGGTGCGTGAAGTGCAGTACCTGTAAAAAAATCTGTGGGTGATCCCTCACTCCTTGTGTAATCGTGCAGCTTGGCCAGCAGGGGTTGTTATCCTTTGGGACCCACATATTTTTTTCACTGAGCGCATTAACTGTAGATAGATAGGAAGATAGATGGTTAGGTATATAAATGGGTAGGTGTGTGGTTGGGTAGGTGGATAGATAGTGAATCATTAGATAGACAGATATGTGGGTGGAAGGGTAGATAAATGGTAAAGTATTAGATAGTTAGGTGGGTGGGTGAAGTGGAATACCTGTAAAAAAATATGTGGGTGATCCCTCACTCCTTGTGTAATAGTGCAGCTTGGCCAGCAGGGAGTTGTTATCCTTTGGGACCCACATATTTTTTTCACTGAGCCCATTAACTGTAGATAGATAGGAAGATAGATGGTTAGGTATATAAATGGGTATGTGTGTGGTTGGGTAGGTGGATAGATAGTGAATCATTAGACAGATAAGTGGGTGGGAGGGCAGATAAATGATCAATTATTAGATAGATAGGTGGGTGCGTGAAGTGCAATACCTGTAAAAAAATATGTGGGTGATCCCTCACTCCTTGTGTAATAGTGCAGCTTGGCCAGCAGGGAGTTGTTATCCTTTGGGACCCACATATTTTTTTCACTGAGCGCATTAACTGTAGATAGATAGAAAGATAGATGGTTAGGTATATAAAGTAGTAGGTGTGTGTTTGGGTGGGTAGATAAATGTTAAACTATTAGATAGGTGGGTGGGTGAAGTGCAATACCTGTAAATAAATATGTGGGTGATCCTCACTCCTTGTGTAATAGTGCAGCTTAGCCAGCAGGGAGTTGTTATCCTTTGGGACCCACATATTTTTTTCACTGAGCGCACTAACTATAGATAGATAGACAGTTATGTATATAAATGGGTAGGTGTGTGGTTTTGTAGGTGGATAGATAGTGAATCATTAGATAGACAGATAAGTGGGTGGGAGGGTAGATAAATGATAAATTATTAGATAGATAGGTGGGTGCATGAAGTGCAATACCTGTAAAAAAAATATGTGGGTGATCCCTCACTCCTTGTGTAATAGTGCAGCTTGGCCAGCAGGGAGTTGTTATCCTTTGGGACCCACATATTTTTTTCACTGAGCGCATTAACTGTAGATAGATAGAAAGATAGATAGATGGTTAGGTATATAAATGGGTAGGTGTGTGGTTGAGTAGGTGGATAGATAGTGAATCATTAGATAGACAGATAAGTGGGTGGGAGGGTAGATAAATGTTAAATCATTAGATAGTTAAGTGGGTGGGTGAAGTGCAATACCTGTAAAAAAATATGTGGGTGATCCCTCACTCCTTGTGTAATAGTGCAGCTTGGCCAGCAGGGAGTTGTTATCCTTTGGGACCCACATATTTTTTTCACTGAGCCCATTAACTGTAGATAGATAGGAAGATAGATAGATGGTTAGGTATGTAAATGGGTAGGTGTGTGGTTGGGTATGTGGATAGATAGTGAATCATTCGATAGACAGATAAGTGGGTGGGAGGGTAGATAAATGATAAATTGTTAGATAGATAGGTGGGTGCGTGAAGTGCAATACCTGTAAAAAAAATATGTGGGTGATCCCTCACTCCTTGTGTAATAGTGCAGCTTGGCCAGCAGGGAGTTGTTATCCTTTGGGACCCACATATTTTTTTTTCACTGAGTGTATTAACTGTAGATAGATAGGTAGATAAATGGGTGGGTGCGTAGGTAGGTAGATAGTGAATCATTAGATAGATAACTGAGTGGGTGGGTAGATAAATGTTAAACTATTAGATAGGTGGGGGGGGTGAAGCGCAATACCTGTAAAAAAAATATGTGGGTGATCCCTCCCTCTCATTTTCTAAAGCCCCATACATGCTACACGAGCAATGAAAATATATTACTCAGAAGACCCTTTTTGAGCAAACTCTTTTCTTTGAAAAAAAAATCTCTTGTGTGTGTGTACTCAATATCAGTAATGATGTGTGCTCCCGCGCATCCTTAACGACCACCGCCTTCACTTGAACATCCAGGTCAACTTTGGCCATATAGCCTATGACCCGCATGTTCAGCAGGTCACTGGGACATCACTGAACGATTTCGGTAACCGATTTCGTTCAGTGTGAATAGTGGAACCACTGATATAGTTAACTATATAGATGGAGCCCCTATACTCCCAGTGTGTAAAGGGCTTAAGGGTCATTATAGAAACATAGAAACATAGAATTTGACGGCAGATAAGAACCACTTGGCCCATCTAGTCTGCCCCTTTTTTAAACATGTTACCTCAAACCATATTTGATCCTTATTTTTTTGTAAGGATATCAATATGCTTATCCCAAGCATGTTTAAATTGTACTACTGTATTTGCGTCTACCACCTCTGTTGGGAGGCTATTCCACTTATCTACTACTCTTTCTGTGAAAAAATTCTTCCTCGCATTTCCCCTGAATCTTCCTCCCTCTAGTTTCAGTGCATACTGCGAACATATTATCATGCCTCTTTTCATTTTTTAAGTGAGAATTCTCCAGAAAACAGATGATGAGGTCATAACAGCCGACTACTGCGAGGTGACCTGGACTGCAGAATTGTCCTCAAGCTAACAAACAAAAATGAAGTCAGGTAATTAATGAAAATTAATTACTGATAATATGTTTTGGTATAAATTTGAAAGTCACGAATAGGAGTTCTCGCTAGATACTCTTCTATTATTGTATATTGTGATAACTAAGTGTACAGTTAAATAAATAGAGATAGCTAGAGAGAAATCGAAAGAGCAAAAAATAAACATACCTTCCCCCTTTACTGTCCACTAGGGCAGCTTGGCGGATATGGAGGTAAAGGAAAGGAACTCAGTAACACACTTTTTATTTCAGTCAGGGCCCTACTTCCCACAAAAAATATGTGGGTTATCCCTCACTCCTTGTGTAATAGGGTAGCTTGACCAGCAGGAAGGGAGGGATCCTTAGGTGGGTAGGTAGATATTTTGTAAATCATTAGATAGATAAGATAGATAGATAAATGGGTGGGTAGATCAATGTTAACCTATTAGATAGGTGTGTGTGTGTGTGGGGGGGGAGCGCAATACCTGTAAAAGATATGTGGGTGATCCCTCACTCCTTGTGTAATAGTGCAGCTTGGCCAGCAGGGAGTAGTTATCTTTAGGGACCCACATATTTTTTTTCCCCTGAGTGTATTAACTGTAGATAGATAGGTAGATAAATGGGTGGGTGCATGGGTAGGTAGATAGTGAATCGTTAGATAGATAAATGAGTGGGTGGGTAGATAAATGTAAACTATTAGATAGGTGGGTGGTCGAAGTGCAATACCTGTAAAAATATATGTGGGTTATCCCTCACTCCTTGTGTAATAGGGTAGCTTGACCAGCAGGAAGGGAGGGATCCTTAGGTGGGTAGGTAGATATTTTGTAAATCATTAGATAGATAAGATAGATAGATAAATGGGTGGGTAGATCAATGTTAACCTATTAGATAGGTGTGTGTGTGTGTGGGGGGGGGGGGAGCGCAATACCTGTAAAAGATATGTGGGTGATCCCTCACTCCTTGTGTAATAGTGCAGCTTGGCCAGCAGGAAATTGTTATACTTTGGGACCCACATATTTTTTTTCACTGAGTGTATTAACTGTAAATAGATAGATAAATGGGTGGGTGCGTGGGTAGGTAGATAGTGAATCATTAGATAGATAAATGAGTGGGTGGGTAGATAAATGTTAAACTATTAGATAGGTGGGTGGGTGAAGTGCAATACCTGTAAAAAAATATGTGGGTGATCCTCACTCCTTGTGTAATAGTGCAGCTTGGCCAGCAGGGAGTTGTTATCCTTTGGGACCCACATATTTTTTTCACTGAGCGCACTAACTATAGATAGATAGGAAGATAGCTAGATGGTTAGGTATATAAATGGGTATGTGTGTGGTTGGGTAGGTGGATAGTGAATCATTATATAGACAGATAAGTGGGTGGGAGGGTAGATAAATGGTAAATTATTAGATAGATAGGTGGGTGGGTGAAGTGGAATACCTGTAAAAAAATATGTGGGTGATCCCTCACTCCTTGTGTAATAGTGCAGCTTGGCCAGCAGGGAGTTGTTATCCTTTGGGACCCACATATTTTTTTCACTGAGCCCATTAACTGTAGATAGATAGGAAGATAGATGGTTAGGTATATAAATGGGTATGTGTGTGGTTGGGTAGGTGGATAGATAGTGAATCATTAGATAGACAGATAAGTGGGTGGGAGGGCAGATAAATGATCAATTATTAGATAGATAGGTGGGTGCGTGAAGTGCAATACCTGTAAAAAAATATGTGGGTGATCCCTCACTCCTTGTGTAATAGTGCAGCTTGGCCAGCAGGGAGTTGTTATCCTTTGGGACCCACATATTTTTTTCACTGAGCCCATTAACTGTAGATAGATAGGAAGATAGATGGTTAGGTATATAAATGGGTAGGTGTGTGGTTGGGTAGTTGGATAGATAGTGAATCATTAGATAGACAGATAAGTGGGTGGGAGGGTAGATAAATGGTAAATTATTAGATAGTTAGGTGGGTGGGTGAAGTGGAATACCTGTAAAAAAATATGTGGGTGATCCCTCACTCCTTGTGTAATAGTGCAGCTTGGCCAGCAGGGAGTTGTTATCCTTTGGGACCCACATATTTTTTTCACTGAGCCCATTAACTGTAGATAGATAGGAAGATAGATGGTTAGGTATATAAATGGGTAGGTGTGTGGTTGGGTAGTTGGATAGATAGTGAATCATTAGATAGACAGATAAGTGGGTGGGAGGGTAGATAAATGGTAAATTATTAGATAGTTAGGTGGGTGGGTGAAGTGGAATACCTGTAAAAAAATATGTGGGTGATCCCTCACTCCTTGTGTAATAGTGCAGCTTGGCCAGCAGGGAGTTGTTATCCTTTGGGACCCACATATTTTTTTCACTGAGCGCATTAACTGTAGATAGATAGAAAGATAGATGGTTAGGTATATAAAGTAGTAGGTGTGTGTTTGGGTGGGTAGATAAATGTTAAACTATTAGATAGGTGGGTGGGTGAAGTGCAATACCTGTAAATAAATATGTGGGTGATCCTCACTCCTTGTGTAATAGTGCAGCTTAGCCAGCAGGGAGTTGTTATCCTTTGGGACCCACATATTTTTTTCACTGAGCGCACTAACTATAGATAGATAGACGGTTATGTATATAAATGGGTAGGTGTGTGGTTTTGTAGGTGGATAGATAGTGAATCATTAGATAGACAGATAAGTGGGTGGGAGGGTAGATAAATGATAAATTATTAGATAGATAGGTGGGTGCATGAAGTGCAATACCTGTAAAAAAAAATATGTGGGTGATCCCTCACTCCTTGTGTAATAGTGCAGCTTGGCCAGCAGGGAGTTGTTATCCTTTGGGACCCACATATTTTTTTCACTGAGCGCATTAACTGTAGATAGATAGAAAGATAGATAGATGGTTAGGTATATAAATGGGTAGGTGTGTGGTTGAGTAGGTGGAGAGATAGTGAATCATTAGATAGACAGATAAGTGGGTGGGAGGGTAGATAAATGTTAAATCATTAGATAGTTAAGTGGGTGGGTGAAGTGCAATACCTGTAAAAAAATATGTGGGTGATCCCTCACTCCTTGTGTAATAGTGCAGCTTGGCCAGCAGGGAGTTGTTATCCTTTGGGACCCACATATTTTTTTCACTGAGCCCATTTACTGTAGATAGATAGGAAGATAGATACATGGATAGGTATATAAATGGGTAGGTGTGTGGTTGGGTATGTGGATAGATAGTGAATCATTCGATAGACAGATAAGTGGGTGGGAGGGTAGATAAATGATAAATTGTTAGATAGATAGGTGGGTGCGTGAAGTGCAATACCTGTAAAAAAAATATGTGGGTGATTCCTCACTCCTTGTGTAATAGTGCAGCTTGTCCAGCAGGGAGTTGTTATCCTTTGGGACCCACATATTTTTTTTCACTGAGTGTATTAACTGTAGATAGATAGGTAGATAAATGGGTGGGTGCGTGGGTAGGTGGATAGTGAATCATTAGATAGATAAATGAGTGGGTGGGTAGATAAATGTTAAACTATTAGATAGGTGGGGGGGGGGGTGAAGCGCAATACCTGTAAAAAAAATATGTGGGTGATCCCTCCCTCTCATTTTCTAAAGCCCCATACATGCTACACGAACAATGAAAATATATTACTCAGAAGACCCTTTTTGAGCAAACTCTTTTCTTTGAAAAAAAATCTCTTGTGTGTGTGTACTCAATATCAGTAATGATGTGTGCTCCCGCGCATCCTTAACGACCACCGCCTTCACTTGAACATCCAGGTCAACTTTGGCCATATAGCCTATGACCCGCATGTTCAGCAGGTCACTGGGACATCACTGAACGATTTCGGTAACCGATTTCGTTCAGTGTGAATAGTGGAACCACTGATATAGTTAACTATATAGATGGAGCCCCTATACTCCCAGTGTGTAAAGGGCTTAAGGGTCATTGTATACTGCGAACATATTATCATGCCTCTTTTCATTTTTTAAGTGAGAATTCTCCAGAAAACAGATGATGAGGTCATAACAGCCGACTACTGCGAGGTGACCTGGACTGCAGAATTGTCCTCAAGCTAACGAACAAAAATGAAGTCAGGTAATTAATGAAAATTAATTACTGATAATATGTTTTGGTATACATTTGAAAGTCACGAATAGGAGTTCTCGCTAGATACTCTATTATTGTATATTGTGATAACTAAGTGTACAGTTAAATAAATAGAGATAGCTAGAGAGAAATCGAAAGAGCAAAAAATAAACATACCTTCCCCCTTTACTGTCCACTAGGGCAGCTTGGCGGATATGGAGGTAAAGGAAGGGAACTCAGTAACACACTTTTTATTTCAGTCAGGGCCCTACTTCCCACAAAAAATATGTGGGTTATCCCTCACTCCTTGTGTAATAGGGTAGCTTGACCAGCAGGAAGGGAGGGATCCTTAGGTGGGTAGGTAGATATTTTGTAAATCATTAGATAGATAAGATAGATAGATAAATGGGTGGGTAGATCAATGTTAACCTATTAGATAGGTGTGTGTGTGTGTGTGTGTGGGGGGGAGCGCAATACCTGTAAAAGATATGTGGGTGATCCCTCACTCCTTGTGTAATAGTGCAGCTTGGCCAGCAGGGAGTAGTTATCCTTAGGGACCCACATATTTTTTTCCCCTGAGTGTATTAACTGTAGATAGATAGGTAGATAAATGGGTGGGTGCATGGGTAGGTAGATAGTGAATCGTTAGATAGATAAATGAGTGGGTGGGTAGATAAATGTAAACTATTAGATAGGTGGGTGGTCGAAGTGCAATACCTGTAAAAATATATGTGGGTTATCCCTCACTCCTTGTGTAATAGGGTAGCTTGACCAGCAGGAAGGGAGGGATCCTTAGGTGGGTAGGTAGATATTTTGTAAATCATTAGATAGATAAGATAGATAGATAAATGGGTGGGTAGATCAATGTTAACCTATTAGATAGGTGTGTGTGTGTGTGGGGGGGGAGCGCAATACCTGTAAAAGATATGTGGGTGATCCCTCACTCCTTGTGTAATAGTGCAGCTTGGCCAGCAGGGAATTGTTATACTTTGGGACCCACATATTTTTTTTCACTGAGTGTATTAACTGTAAATAGATAGATAAATGGGTGGGTGCGTGGGTAGGTAGATAGTGAATCATTAGATAGATAAATGAGTGGGTGGGTAGATAAATGTTAAACTATTAGATAGGTGGGTGGGTGAAGTGCAATACCTGTAAAAAAATATGTGGGTGATCCTCACTCCTTGTGTAATAGTGCAGCTTGGCCAGCAGGGAGTTGTTATCCTTTGGGACCCACATATTTTTTTCACTGAGCGCACTAACTATAGATAGATAGGAAGATAGCTAGATGGTTAGGTATATAAATGGGTATGTGTGTGGTTGGGTAGGTGGATAGTGAATCATTATATAGACAGATAAGTGGGTGGGAGGGTAGATAAATGGTAAATTATTAGATAGATAGGTGGGTGCGTGAAGTGCAGTACCTGTAAAAAAATCTGTGGGTGATCCCTCACTCCTTGTGTAATCGTGCAGCTTGGCCAGCAGGGAGTTGTTATCCTTTGGGACCCACATATTTTTTTCACTGAGCGCATTAACTGTAGATAGATAGGAAGATAGATGGTTAGGTATATAAATGGGTAGGTGTGTGGTTGGGTAGGTGGATAGATAGTGAATCATTAGATAGACAGATAAGTGGGTGGAAGGGTAGATAAATGGTAAATTATTAGATAGTTAGGTGGGTGGGTGAAGTGGAATACCTGTAAAAAAATATGTGGGTGATCCCTCACTCCTTGTGTAATAGTGCAGCTTGGCCAGCAGGGAGTTGTTATCCTTTGGGACCCACATATTTTTTTCACTGAGCCCATTAACTGTAGATAGATAGGAAGATAGATGGTTAGGTATATAAATGGATATGTGTGTGGTTGGGTAGGTGGATAGATAGTGAATCATTAGATAGACAGATAAGTGGGTGGGAGGGCAGATAAATGATCAATTATTAGATAGATAGGTGGGTGCGTGAAGTGCAATACCTGTAAAAAAATATGTGGGTGATCCCTCACTCCTTGTGTAATAGTGCAGCTTGGCCAGCAGGGAGTCGTTATCCTTTGGGACCCACATATTTTTTTCACTGAGCCCATTAACTGTAGATAGATAGGAAGATAGATGGTTAGGTATATAAATGGGTAGGTGTGTGGTTGGGTAGGTGGATAGATAGTGAATCATTAGATAGACAGATAAGTGGGTGGGAGGGCAGATAAATGATCAATTATTAGATAGATAGGTGGGTGAGTGAAGTGCAATACCTGTAAAAAATATATGTGGGTGATCCCTCACTCCTTGTGTAATAGTGCAGCTTGGCCAGCAGGGAGTTGTTATCCTTTGGGACCCACATATTTTTTTCACTGAGCGCACTAACTGTAGATAGATAGGAAGATAGCTAGATGGTTAGGTATATAAATGGGTATGTGTGGGGTTGGGTAGGTGGATAGTGATTCATTATATAGACAGAGAAGTGGGTGGGAGGGTAGATAAATGATAAATTGTTAGATAGATAGGTGGGTGCGTGACGTGCAATACCTGTAAAAAAAATATGTGGGTGATCCCTCACTCCTTGTGTAATAGTGCAGCTTGACCAGCAGGGAGTTGTTATCCTTCGGGACCCACATATTTTTTTTCACTGAGTGTATTTATTGTAGATAGATAGATAGGTAGATAAATGGGTGAGTGCGTGGGTAGGTAGATAGTGAATCATTAGATAGATAAATGAGTGGGTGGGTAGATAAATGTTATACTATTAGATAGGTGGGGGGGGTGAAGCGCTATACTTGTAAAAAAAATACGTGGGTGATCCCTCACTCCTTGTGTAATAGTGCAGCTTGGCCAGCAGGGAGTTGTTATCCTTTGGGACCCACATATTTTTTTCACTGAGCGCATTAACTATAGATAGATAGGAAGATAGATGGTTAGGTATATAAATGGGTATGTGTGTGGTTGGGTAGGTGGATAGATAGTGAATCATTAGACAGATAAGTGGGTGGGAGGGCAGATAAATGATCAATTATTAGATAGATAGGTGGGTGCGTGAAGTGCAATACCTGTAAAAAAATATGTGGGTGATCCCTCACTCCTTGTGTAATAGTGCAGCTTGGCCAGCAGGGAGTTGTTATCCTTTGGGACCCACATATTTTTTTCACTGAGCGCATTAACTGTAGATAGATAGAAAGATAGATGGTTAGGTATATAAAGTAGTAGGTGTGTGTTTGGGTGGGTAGATAAATGTTAAACTATTAGATAGGTGGGTGGGTGAAGTGCAATACCTGTAAATAAATATGTGGGTGATCCTCACTCCTTGTGTAATAGTGCAGCTTAGCCAGCAGGGAGTTGTTATCCTTTGGGACCCACATATTTTTTTCACTGAGCGCACTAACTATAGATAGATAGACAGTTATGTATATAAATGGGTAGGTGTGTGGTTTTGTAGGTGGATAGATAGTGAATCATTAGATAGACAGATAAGTGGGTGGGAGGGTAGATAAATGATAAATTATTAGATAGATAGGTGGGTGCATTAAGTGCAATACCTGTAAATAAATATGTGGGTGATCCTCACTCCTTGTGTAATAGTGCAGCTTGGCCAGCAGGGAGTTGTTATCCTTTGGGACCCACATATTTTTTTCACTGAGCGCATTAACTGTAGATAGATAGAAAGATAGATAGATGGTTAGGTATATAAATGGGTAGGTGTGTGGTTGAGTAGGTGGATAGATAGTGAATCATTAGATAGACAGATAAGTGGGTGGGAGGGTAGATAAATGTTAAATCATTAGATAGTTAAGTGGGTGGGTGAAGTGCAATACCTGTAAAAAAATATGTGGGTGATCCCTCACTCCTTGTGTAATAGTGCAGCTTGGCCAGCAAGGAGTTGTTATCCTTTGGGACCCACATATTTTTTTCACTGAGCCCATTAACTGTAGATAGATAGGAAGATAGATAGATGGTTAGGTATGTAAATGGGTAGGTGTGTGGTTGGGTATGTGGATAGATAGTGAATCATTCGATAGACAGATAAGTGGGTGGGAGGGTAGATAAATGATAAATTGTTAGATAGATAGGTGGGTGCGTGAAGTGCAATACCTGTAAAAAAAATATGTGGGTGATCCCTCACTCCTTGTGTAATAGTGCAGCTTGGCCAGCAGGGAGTTGTTATCCTTTGGGACCCACATATTTTTTTTTCACTGAGTGTATTAACTGTAGATAGATAGGTAGATAAATGGGTGGGTGCGTAGGTAGGTAGATAGTGAATCATTAGATAGATAACTGAGTGGGTGGGCAGATAAATGTTAAACTATTAGATAGGTGGGGGGGGGTGAAGCGCAATACCTGTAAAAAAAATATGTGGGTGATCCCTCCCTCTCATTTTCTAAAGCCCCATACATGCTACACGAGCAATGAAAATATATTACTCAGAAGACCCTTTTTGAGCAAACTCTTTTCTTTGAAAAAAAAATCTCTTGTGTGTGTGTACTCAATATCAGTAATGATGTGTGCTCCCGCGCATCCTTAACGACCACCGCCTTCACTTGAACATCCAGGTCAACTTTGGCCATATAGCCTATGACCCGCATGTTCAGCAGGTCACTGGGACATCACTGAACGATTTCGGTAACCGATTTCGTTCAGTGTGAATAGTGGAACCACTGATATAGTTAACTATATAGATGGAGCCCCTATACTCCCAGTGTGTAAAGGGCTTAAGGGTCATTGTATACTGCGAACATATTATCATGCCTCTTTTCATTTTTTAAGTGAGAATTCTCCAGAAAACAGATGATGAGGTCATAACAGCCGACTACTGCGAGGTGACCTGGACTGCAGAATTGTCCTCAAGCTAACAAACAAAAATGAAGTCAGGTAATTAATGAAAATTAATTACTGATAATATGTTTTGGTATAAATTTGAAAGTCACGAATAGGAGTTCTCGCTAGATACTCTTCTATTATTGTATATTGTGATAACTAAGTGTACAGTTAAATAAATAGAGATAGCTAGAGAGAAATCGAAAGAGCAAAAAATAAACATACCTTCCCCCTTTACTGTCCACTAGGGCAGCTTGGCGGATATGGAGGTAAAGGAAAGGAACTCAGTAACACACTTTTTATTTCAGTCAGGGCCCTACTTCCCACAAAAAATATGTGGGTTATCCCTCACTCCTTGTGTAATAGGGTAGCTTGACCAGCAGGAAGGGAGGGATCCTTAGGTGGGTAGGTAGATATTTTGTAAATCATTAGATAGATAAGATAGATAGATAAATGGGTGGGTAGATCAATGTTAACCTATTAGATAGGTGTGTGTGTGTGTGGGGGGGGAGCGCAATACCTGTAAAAGATATGTGGGTGATCCCTCACTCCTTGTGTAATAGTGCAGCTTGGCCAGCAGGGAGTAGTTATCCTTAGGGACCCACATATTTTTTTTCCCCTGAGTGTATTAACTGTAGATAGATAGGTAGATAAATGGGTGGGTGCATGGGTAGGTAGATAGTGAATCGTTAGATAGATAAATGAGTGGGTGGGTAGATAAATGTAAACTATTAGATAGGTGGGTGGTCGAAGTGCAATACCTGTAAAAATATATGTGGGTTATCCCTCACTCCTTGTGTAATAGGGTAGCTTGACCAGCAGGAAGGGAGGGATCCTTAGGTGGGTAGGTAGATATTTTGTAAATCATTAGATAGATAAGATAGATAGATAAATGGGTGGGTAGATCAATGTTAACCTATTAGATAGGTGTGTGTGTGTGTGGGGGGGGGAGCGCAATACCTGTAAAAGATATGTGGGTGATCCCTCACTCCTTGTGTAATAGTGCAGCTTGGCCAGCAGGAAATTGTTATACTTTGGGACCCACATATTTTTTTTCACTGAGTGTATTAACTGTAAATAGATAGATAAATGGGTGGGTGCGTGGGTAGGTAGATAGTGAATCATTAGATAGATAAATGAGTGGGTGGGTAGATAAATGTTAAACTATTAGATAGGTGGGTGGGTGAAGTGCAATACCTGTAAAAAAATATGTGGGTGATCCTCACTCCTTGTGTAATAGTGCAGCTTGGCCAGCAGGGAGTTGTTATCCTTTGGGACCCACATATTTTTTTCACTGAGCGCACTAACTATAGATAGATAGGAAGATAGCTAGATGGTTAGGTATATAAATGGGTATGTGTGTGGTTGGGTAGGTGGATAGTGAATCATTATATAGACAGATAAGTGGGTGGGAGGGTAGATAAATGGTAAATTATTAGATAGATAGGTGGGTGCGTGAAGTGCAGTACCTGTAAAAAAATCTGTGGGTGATCCCTCACTCCTTGTGTAATCGTGCAGCTTGGCCAGCAGGGGTTGTTATCCTTTGGGACCCACATATTTTTTTCACTGAGCGCATTAACTGTAGATAGATAGGAAGATAGATGGTTAGGTATATAAATGGGTAGGTGTGTGGTTGGGTAGGTGGATAGATAGTGAATCATTAGATAGACAGATATGTGGGTGGAAGGGTAGATAAATGGTAAAGTATTAGATAGTTAGGTGGGTGGGTGAAGTGGAATACCTGTAAAAAAATATGTGGGTGATCCCTCACTCCTTGTGTAATAGTGCAGCTTGGCCAGCAGGGAGTTGTTATCCTTTGGGACCCACATATTTTTTTCACTGAGCCCATTAACTGTAGATAGATAGGAAGATAGATGGTTAGGTATATAAATGGGTATGTGTGTGGTTGGGTAGGTGGATAGATAGTGAATCATTAGATAGACAGATAAGTGGGTGGGAGGGCAGATAAATGATCAATTATTAGATAGATAGGTGGGTGCGTGAAGTGCAATACCTGTAAAAAAATATGTGGGTGATCCCTCACTCCTTGTGTAATAGTGCAGCTTGGCCAGCAGGGAGTTGTTATCCTTTGGGACCCACATATTTTTTTCACTGAGCCCATTAACTGTAGATAGATAGGAAGATAGATGGTTAGGTATATAAATGGGTAGGTGTGTGGTTGGGTAGTTGGATAGATAGTGAATCATTAGATAGACAGATAAGTGGGTGGGAGGGTAGATAAATGGTAAATTATTAGATAGTTAGGTGGGTTGGTGAAGTGGAATACCTGTAAAAAAATATGTGGGTGATCCCTCACTCCTTGTGTAATAGTGCAGCTTGGCCAGCAGGGAGTTGTTATCCTTTGGGACCCACATATTTTTTTCACTGAGCGCATTAACTGTAGATAGATAGAAAGATAGATGGTTAGGTATATAAAGTAGTAGGTGTGTGTTTGGGTGGGTAGATAAATGTTAAACTATTAGATAGGTGGGTGGGTGAAGTGCAATACCTGTAAATAAATATGTGGGTGATCCTCACTCCTTGTGTAATAGTGCAGCTTAGCCAGCAGGGAGTTGTTATCCTTTGGGACCCACATATTTTTTTCACTGAGCGCACTAACTATAGATAGATAGACGGTTATGTATATAAATGGGTAGGTGTGTGGTTTTGTAGGTGGATAGATAGTGAATCATTAGATAGACAGATAAGTGGGTGGGAGGGTAGATAAATGATAAATTATTAGATAGATAGGTGGGTGCATGAAGTGCAATACCTGTAAAAAAAATATGTGGGTGATCCCTCACTCCTTGTGTAATAGTGCAGCTTGGCCAGCAGGGAGTTGTTATCCTTTGGGACCCACATATTTTTTTCACTGAGCGCATTAACTGTAGATAGATAGAAAGATAGATAGATGGTTAGGTATATAAATGGGTAGGTGTGTGGTTGAGTAGGTGGAGAGATAGTGAATCATTAGATAGACAGATAAGTGGGTGGGAGGGTAGATAAATGTTAAATCATTAGATAGTTAAGTGGGTGGGTGAAGTGCAATACCTGTAAAAAAATATGTGGGTGATCCCTCACTCCTTGTGTAATAGTGCAGCTTGGCCAGCAGGGAGTTGTTATCCTTTGGGACCCACATATTTTTTTCACTGAGCCCATTTACTGTAGATAGATAGGAAGATAGATACATGGATAGGTATATAAATGGGTAGGTGTGTGGTTGGGTATGTGGATAGATAGTGAATCATTCGATAGACAGATAAGTGGGTGGGAGGGTAGATAAATGATAAATTGTTAGATAGATAGGTGGGTGCGTGAAGTGCAATACCTGTAAAAAAAATATGTGGGTGATTCCTCACTCCTTGTGTAATAGTGCAGCTTGGCCAGCAGGGAGTTGTTATCCTTTGGGACCCACATATTTTTTTTCACTGAGTGTATTAACTGTAGATAGATAGGTAGATAAATGGGTGGGTGCGTGGGTAGGTGGATAGTGAATCATTAGATAGATAAATGAGTGGGTGGGTAGATAAATGTTAAACTATTAGATAGGTGGGGGGGGGTGAAGCGCAATACCTGTAAAAAAAATATGTGGGTGATCCCTCCCTCTCATTTTCTAAAGCCCCATACATGCTACACGAACAATGAAAATATATTACTCAGAAGACCCTTTTTGAGCAAACTCTTTTCTTTGAAAAAAAATCTCTTGTGTGTGTGTACTCAATATCAGTAATGATGTGTGCTCCCGCGCATCCTTAACGACCACCGCCTTCACTTGAACATCCAGGTCAACTTTGGCCATATAGCCTATGACCCGCATGTTCAGCAGGTCACTGGGACATCACTGAACGATTTCGGTAACCGATTTCGTTCAGTGTGAATAGTGGAACCACTGATATAGTTAACTATATAGATGGAGCCCCTATACTCCCAGTGTGTAAAGGGCTTAAGGGTCATTGTATACTGCGAACATATTATCATGCCTCTTTTCATTTTTTAAGTGAGAATTCTCCAGAAAACAGATGATGAGGTCATAACAGCCGACTACTGCGAGGTGACCTGGACTGCAGAATTGTCCTCAAGCTAACGAACAAAAATGAAGTCAGGTAATTAATGAAAATTAATTACTGATAATATGTTTTGGTATACATTTGAAAGTCACGAATAGGAGTTCTCGCTAGATACTCTATTATTGTATATTGTGATAACTAAGTGTACAGTTAAATAAATAGAGATAGCTAGAGAGAAATCGAAAGAGCAAAAAATAAACATACCTTCCCCCTTTACTGTCCACTAGGGCAGCTTGGCGGATATGGAGGTAAAGGAAGGGAACTCAGTAACACACTTTTTATTTCAGTCAGGGCCCTACTTCCCACAAAAAATATGTGGGTTATCCCTCACTCCTTGTGTAATAGGGTAGCTTGACCAGCAGGAAGGGAGGGATCCTTAGGTGGGTAGGTAGATATTTTGTAAATCATTAGATAGATAAGATAGATAGATAAATGGGTGGGTAGATCAATGTTAACCTATTAGATAGGTGTGTGTGTGTGTAAGGGGGAGCGCAATACCTGTAAAAGATATGTGGGTGATCCCTCACTCCTTGTGTAATAGTGCAGCTTGGCCAGCAGGGAGTTGTTATCCTTTGGGACCCACATATTTTTTTCACTGAGCGCACTAACTGTAGATAGATAGGAAGATAGCTAGATGGTTAGGTATATAAATGGGTATGTGTGTGGTTGGGTAGGTGGATAGTGAATCATTATATAGACAGAGAAGTGGGTGGGAGGGTAGATAAATGATAAATTGTTAGATAGATAGGTGGGTGCGTGACGTGCAATACCTGTAAAAAAATATGTGGGTGACCCTCACTCCTTGTGTTATAGTGCAGCTTGGCCAGCAGGGAGTTGTTATCCTTCGGGACCCACATATTTTTTTTCACTGAGTGTATTTATTGTAGATAGATAGATAGGTAGATAAATGGGTGGGTGCGTGGGTAGGTAGATAGTGAATCATTAGATAGATAAATGAGTGGGTGGGTAGATAAATGTTATACTATTAGATAGGTGGGGGGTGGTGAAGCGCTATACTTGTAAAAAAAATACGTGGGTGATCCCTCACTCCTTGTGTAATAGTGCAGCTTGGCCAGCAGGGAGTTGTTATCCTTTGGGACCCACATATTTTTTTCACTGAGCGCATTAACTATAGATAGATAGGAAGATAGATGGTTAGGTATATAAATGGGTAGGTGTGTGGTTGGGTAGTTGGATAGATAGTGAATCATTAGATAGACAGATAAGTGGGTGGGAGGGTAGATAAATGGTAAATTATTAGATAGTTAGGTGGGTGGGTGAAGTGGAATACCTGTAAAAAAATATGTGGGTGATCCCTCACTCCTTGTGTAATAGTGCAGCTTGGCCAGCAGGGAGTTGTTATCCTTTGGGACCCACATATTTTTTTCACTGAGCGCATTAACTGTAGATAGATAGAAAGATAGATGGTTAGGTATATAAAGTAGTAGGTGTGTGTTTGGGTGGGTAGATAAATGTTAAACTATTAGATAGGTGGGTGGGTGAAGTGCAATACCTGTAAATAAATATGTGGGTGATCCTCACTCCTTGTGTAATAGTGCAGCTTAGCCAGCAGGGAGTTGTTATCCTTTGGGACCCACATATTTTTTTCACTGAGCGCACTAACTATAGATAGATAGACGGTTATGTATATAAATGGGTAGGTGTGTGGTTTTGTAGGTGGATAGATAGTGAATCATTAGATAGACAGATAAGTGGGTGGGAGGGTAGATAAATGATAAATTATTAGATAGATAGGTGGGTGCATGAAGTGCAATACCTGTAAAAAAAATATGTGGGTGATCCCTCACTCCTTGTGTAATAGTGCAGCTTGGCCAGCAGGGAGTTGTTATCCTTTGGGACCCACATATTTTTTTCACTGAGCGCATTAACTGTAGATAGATAGAAAGATAGATAGATGGTTAGGTATATAAATGGGTAGGTGTGTGGTTGAGTAGGTGGAGAGATAGTGAATCATTAGATAGACAGATAAGTGGGTGGGAGGGTAGATAAATGTTAAATCATTAGATAGTTAAGTGGGTGGGTGAAGTGCAATACCTGTAAAAAAATATGTGGGTGATCCCTCACTCCTTGTGTAATAGTGCAGCTTGGCCAGCAGGGAGTTGTTATCCTTTGGGACCCACATATTTTTTTCACTGAGCCCATTTACTGTAGATAGATAGGAAGATAGATACATGGATAGGTATATAAATGGGTAGGTGTGTGGTTGGGTATGTGGATAGATAGTGAATCATTCGATAGACAGATAAGTGGGTGGGAGGGTAGATAAATGATAAATTGTTAGATAGATAGGTGGGTGCGTGAAGTGCAATACCTGTAAAAAAAATATGTGGGTGATTCCTCACTCCTTGTGTAATAGTGCAGCTTGGCCAGCAGGGAGTTGTTATCCTTTGGGACCCACATATTTTTTTTCACTGAGTGTATTAACTGTAGATAGATAGGTAGATAAATGGGTGGGTGCGTGGGTAGGTGGATAGTGAATCATTAGATAGATAAATGAGTGGGTGGGTAGATAAATGTTAAACTATTAGATAGGTGGGGGGGGGGTGAAGCGCAATACCTGTAAAAAAAATATGTGGGTGATCCCTCCCTCTCATTTTCTAAAGCCCCATACATGCTACACGAACAATGAAAATATATTACTCAGAAGACCCTTTTTGAGCAAACTCTTTTCTTTGAAAAAAAATCTCTTGTGTGTGTGTACTCAATATCAGTAATGATGTGTGCTCCCGCGCATCCTTAACGACCACCACCTTCACTTGAACATCCAGGTCAACTTTGGCCATATAGCCTATGACCCGCATGTTCAGCAGGTCACTGGGACATCACTGAACGATTTCGGTAACCGATTTCGTTCAGTGTGAATAGTGGAACCACTGATATAGTTAACTATATAGATGGAGCCCCTATACTCCCAGTGTGTAAAGGGCTTAAGGGTCATTGTATACTGCGAACATATTATCATGCCTCTTTTCATTTTTTAAGTGAGAATTCTCCAGAAAACAGATGATGAGGTCATAACAGCCGACTACTGCGAGGTGACCTGGACTGCAGAATTGTCCTCAAGCTAACGAACAAAAATGAAGTCAGGTAATTAATGAAAATTAATTACTGATAATATGTTTTGGTATACATTTGAAAGTCACGAATAGGAGTTCTCGCTAGATACTCTATTATTGTATATTGTGATAACTAAGTGTACAGTTAAATAAATAGAGATAGCTAGAGAGAAATCGAAAGAGCAAAAAATAAACATACCTTCCCCCTTTACTGTCCACTAGGGCAGCTTGGCGGATATGGAGGTAAAGGAAGGGAACTCAGTAACACACTTTTTATTTCAGTCAGGGCCCTACTTCCCACAAAAAATATGTGGGTTATCCCTCACTCCTTGTGTAATAGGGTAGCTTGACCAGCAGGAAGGGAGGGATCCTTAGGTGGGTAGGTAGATATTTTGTAAATCATTAGATAGATAAGATAGATAGATAAATGGGTGGGTAGATCAATGTTAACCTATTAGATAGGTGTGTGTGTGTGTAAGGGGGAGCGCAATACCTGTAAAAGATATGTGGGTGATCCCTCACTCCTTGTGTAATAGTGCAGCTTGGCCAGCAGGGAGTTGTTATCCTTTGGGACCCACATATTTTTTTCACTGAGCGCACTAACTGTAGATAGATAGGAAGATAGCTAGATGGTTAGGTATATAAATGGGTATGTGTGTGGTTGGGTAGGTGGATAGTGAATCATTATATAGACAGAGAAGTGGGTGGGAGGGTAGATAAATGATAAATTGTTAGATAGATAGGTGGGTGCGTGACGTGCAATACCTGTAAAAAAATATGTGGGTGACCCTCACTCCTTGTGTAATAGTGCAGCTTGGCCAGCAGGGAGTTGTTATCCTTCGGGACCCACATATTTTTTTTCACTGAGTGTATTTATTGTAGATAGATAGATAGGTAGATAAATGGGTGGGTGCGTGGGTAGGTAGATAGTGAATCATTAGATAGATAAATGAGTGGGTGGGTAGATAAATGTTATACTATTAGATAGGTGGGGGGTGGTGAAGCGCTATACTTGTAAAAAAAATACGTGGGTGATCCCTCACTCCTTGTGTAATAGTGCAGCTTGGCCAGCAGGGAGTTGTTATCCTTTGGGACCCACATATTTTTTTCACTGAGCGCATTAACTATAGATAGATAGGAAGATAGATGGTTAGGTATATAAATGGGTAGGTGTGTGGTTGGGTAGTTGGATAGATAGTGAATCATTAGATAGACAGATAAGTGGGTGGGAGGGTAGATAAATGGTAAATTATTAGATAGTTAGGTGGGTGGGTGAAGTGGAATACCTGTAAAAAAATATGTGGGTGATCCCTCACTCCTTGTGTAATAGTGCAGCTTGGCCAGCAGGGAGTTGTTATCCTTTGGGACCCACATATTTTTTTCACTGAGCGCATTAACTGTAGATAGATAGAAAGATAGATGGTTAGGTATATAAAGTAGTAGGTGTGTGTTTGGGTGGGTAGATAAATGTTAAACTATTAGATAGGTGGGTGGGTGAAGTGCAATACCTGTAAATAAATATGTGGGTGATCCTCACTCCTTGTGTAATAGTGCAGCTTAGCCAGCAGGGAGTTGTTATCCTTTGGGACCCACATATTTTTTTCACTGAGCGCACTAACTATAGATAGATAGACGGTTATGTATATAAATGGGTAGGTGTGTGGTTTTGTAGGTGGATAGATAGTGAATCATTAGATAGACAGATAAGTGGGTGGGAGGGTAGATAAATGATAAATTATTAGATAGATAGGTGGGTGCATGAAGTGCAATACCTGTAAAAAAAATATGTGGGTGATCCCTCACTCCTTGTTTAATAGTGCAGCTTGGCCAGCAGGGAGTTGTTATCCTTTGGGACCCACATATTTTTTTCACTGAGCGCATTAACTGTAGATAGATAGAAAGATAGATAGATGGTTAGGTATATAAATGGGTAGGTGTGTGGTTGAGTAGGTGGAGAGATAGTGAATCATTAGATAGACAGATAAGTGGGTGGGAGGGTAGATAAATGTTAAATCATTAGATAGTTAAGTGGGTGGGTGAAGTGCAATACCTGTAAAAAAATATGTGGGTGATCCCTCACTCCTTGTGTAATAGTGCAGCTTGGCCAGCAGGGAGTTGTTATCCTTTGGGACCCACATATTTTTTTCACTGAGCCCATTAACTGTAGATAGATAGGAAGATAGATACATGGATAGGTATATAAATGGGTAGGTGTGTGGTTGGGTATGTGGATAGATAGTGAATCATTCGATAGACAGATAAGTGGGTGGGAGGGTAGATAAATTATAAATTGTTAGATAGATAGGTGGGTGCGTGAAGTGCAATACCTGTAAAAAAAATATGTGGGTGATCCCTCACTCCTTGTGTAATAGTGCAGCTTGGCCAGCAGGGAGTTGTTATCCTTTGGGACCCACATATTTTTTTTCACTGAGTGTATTAACTGTAGATAGATAGGTAGATAAATGGGTGGGTGCGTGGGTAGGTGGATAGTGAATCATTAGATAGATAAATGAGTGGGTGGGTAGATAAATGTTAAACTATTAGATAGGTGGGGGGGGTGAAGCGCAATACCTGTAAAAAAAATATGTGGGTGATCCCTCCCTCTCATTTTCTAAAGCCCCATACATGCTACACGAACAATGAAAATATATTACTCAGAAGACCCTTTTTGAGCAAACTCTTTTCTTTGAAAAAAAATCTCTTGTGTGTGTGTACTCAATATCAGTAATGATGTGTGCTCCCGCGCATCCTTAACGACCACCGCCTTCACTTGAACATCCAGGTCAACTTTGGCCATATAGCCTATGACCCGCATGTTCAGCAGGTCACTGGGACATCACTGAACGATTTCGGTAACCGATTTCGTTCAGTGTGAATAGTGGAACCACTGATATAGTTAACTATATAGATGGAGCCCCTATACTCCCAGTGTGTAAAGGGCTTAAGGGTCATTGTATACTGCGAACATATTATCATGCCTCTTTTCATTTTTTAAGTGAGAATTCTCCAGAAAACAGATGATGAGGTCATAACAGCCGACTACTGCGAGGTGACCTGGACTGCAGAATTGTCCTCAAGCTAACGAACAAAAATGAAGTCAGGTAATTAATGAAAATTAATTACTGATAATATGTTTTGGTATACATTTGAAAGTCACGAATAGGAGTTCTCGCTAGATACTCTATTATTGTATATTGTGATAACTAAGTGTACAGTTAAATAAATAGAGATAGCTAGAGAGAAATCGAAAGAGCAAAAAATAAACATACCTTCCCCCTTTACTGTCCACTAGGGCAGCTTGGCGGATATGGAGGTAAAGGAAGGGAACTCAGTAACACACTTTTTATTTCAGTCAGGGCCCTACTTCCCACAAAAAATATGTGGGTTATCCCTCACTCCTTGTGTAATAGGGTAGCTTGACCAGCAGGAAGGGAGGGATCCTTAGGTGGGTAGGTAGATATTTTGTAAATCATTAGATAGATAAGATAGATAGATAAATGGGTGGGTAGATCAATGTTAACCTATTAGATAGGTGTGTGTGTGTGTAAGGGGGAGCGCAATACCTGTAAAAGATATGTGGGTGATCCCTCACTCCTTGTGTAATAGTGCAGCTTGGCCAGCAGGGAGTAGTTATCCTTAGGGACCCACATATTTTTTTTCCCCTGAGTGTATTAACTGTAGATAGATAGGTAGATAAATGGGTGGGTGCATGGGTAGGTAGATAGTGAATCGTTAGATAGATAAATGAGTGGGTGGGTAGATAAATGTAAACTATTAGATAGGTGGGTGGTCGAAGTGCAATACCTGTAAAAATATATGTGGGTTATCCCTCACTCCTTGTGTAATAGGGTAGCTTGACCAGCAGGAAGGGAGGGATCCTTAGGTGGGTAGGTAGATATTTTGTAAATCATTAGATAGATAAGATAGATAGATAAATGGGTGGGTAGATCAATGTTAACCTATTAGATAGGTGTGTGTGTGTGTGGGGGGGGGGGAGCGCAATACCTGTAAAAGATATGTGGGTGATCCCTCACTCCTTGTGTAATAGTGCAGCTTGGCCAGCAGGGAATTGTTATACTTTGGGACCCACATATTTTTTTTCACTGAGTGTATTAACTGTAAATAGATAGGTAGATAAATGGGTGGGTGCGTGGGTAGGTAGATAGTGAATCATTAGATAGATAAATGAGTGGGTGGGTAGATAAATGTTAAACTATTAGATAGGTGGGTGGGTGAAGTGCAATACCTGTAAAAAAATATGTGGGTGATCCTCACTCCTTGTGTAATAGTGCAGCTTGGCCAGCAGGGAGTTGTTATCCTTTGGGACCCACATATTTTTTTCACTGAGCGCACTAACTATAGATAGATAGGAAGATAGCTAGATGGTTAGGTATATAAATGGGTATGTGTGTGGTTGGGTAGGTGGATAGTGAATCATTATATAGACAGATAAGTGGGTGGGAGGGTAGATAAATGGTAAATTATTAGATAGATAGGTGGGTGCGTGAAGTGCAGTACCTGTAAAAAAATCTGTGGGTGATCCCTCACTCCTTGTGTAATCGTGCAGCTTGGCCAGCAGGGAGTTGTTATCCTTTGGGACCCACATATTTTTTTCACTGAGCGCATTAACTGTAGATAGATAGGAAGATAGATGGTTAGGTATATAAATGGGTAGGTGTGTGGTTGGGTAGGTGGATAGATAGTGAATCATTAGATAGACAGATAAGTGGGTGGAAGGGTAGATAAATGGTAAATTATTAGATAGTTAGGTGGGTGGGTGAAGTGGAATACCTGTAAAAAAATATGTGGGTGATCCCTCACTCCTTGTGTAATAGTGCAGCTTGGCCAGCAGGGAGTTGTTATCCTTTGGGACCCACATATTTTTTTCACTGAGCCCATTAACTGTAGATAGATAGGAAGATAGATGGTTAGGTATATAAATGGATATGTGTGTGGTTGGGTAGGTGGATAGATAGTGAATCATTAGATAGACAGATAAGTGGGTGGGAGGGCAGATAAATGATCAATTATTAGATAGATAGGTGGGTGCGTGAAGTGCAATACCTGTAAAAAAATATGTGGGTGATCCCTCACTCCTTGTGTAATAGTGCAGCTTGGCCAGCAGGGAGTTGTTATCATTTGGGACCCACATATTTTTTTCACTGAGCTCATTAACTGTAGATAGATAGAAAGATAGATGGTTAGGTATATAAAGTAGTAGGTGTGTGTTTGGGTGGGTAGATAAATGTTAAACTATTAGATAGGTGGGTGGGTGAAGTGCAATACCTGTAAAAAATATGTGTGTGATCCTCACTCCTTGTGTAATAGTGCAGCTTGGCCAGCAGGTAGTTGTTATCCTTTGGGACCCACATATTTTTTTCACTGAGCGCACTAACTGTAGATAGATAGGAAGATAGCTAGATGGTTAGGTATATAAATGGGTATGTGTGTGGTTGGGTAGGTGGATAGTGAATCATTATATTGACAGATAAGTGGGTGGGAGGGTAGATAAATGGTAAATTATTAGATAGATAGGTGGGTGCGTGAAGTGCAGTACCTGTAAAAAAATCTGTGGGTGATCCCTCACTCCTTGTGTAATCGTGCAGCTTGGCCAGCAGGGAGTTGTTATCCTTTGGGACCCACATATTTTTTTCACTGAGCGCATTAACTGTAGATAGATAGGCAGATAGATGGTTAGGTATATAAATAAGTAGGTGTGTGGTTGGGTAGGTGGATAGATAGTGAATCATTAGATAGACAGATAAGTGAGTGGAAGGGTAGATAAATGGTAAATTATTAGATAGTTAGGTGGGTGGATGAAGTGGAATACCTGTAAAAAAATATGTGGGTAATCCCTCACTCCTTGTGTAATAGTGCAGCTTGGCCAGCAGGGAGTTGTTATCCTTTGGGACCCACATATTTTTTTCACTGAGCCCATTAACTGTAGATAGATAGGAAGATAGATGGTTAGGTATATAAATGGGTAGGTGTGTGGTTGGGTAGGTGGATAGATAGTGAATCATTAGATAGACAGATAAGTGGGTGGGAGGGCAGATAAATGATCAATTATTAGATAGATAGGTGGGTGCGTGAAGTGCAATACCTGTAAAAAAATATGTGGGTGATCCCTCACTCCTTGTGTAATAGTGCAGCTTGGCCAGCAGGGAGTTGTTATCCTTTGGGACCCACATATTTTTTTCACTGAGCCCATTAACTGTAGATAGATAGGAAGATAGATGGTTAGGTATATAAATGGGTATGTGTGTGGTTGGGTAGGTGGATAGATAGTGAATCATTAGACAGATAAGTGGGTGGGAGGGCAGATAAATGATCAATTATTAGATAGATAGGTGGGTGCGTGAAGTGCAATACCTGTAAAAAAATATGTGGGTGATCCCTCACTCCTTGTGTAATAGTGCAGCTTGGCCAGCAGGGAGTTGTTATCCTTTGGGACCCACATATTTTTTTCACTGAGCGCATTAACTGTAGATAGATAGAAAGATAGATGGTTAGGTATATAAAGTAGTAGGTGTGTGTTTGGGTGGGTAGATAAATGTTAAACTATTAGATAGGTGGGTGGGTGAAGTGCAATACCTGTAAATAAATATGTGGGTGATCCTCACTCCTTGTGTAATAGTGCAGGTTAGCCAGCAGGGAGTTGTTATCCTTTGGGACCCACATATTTTTTTCACTGAGCGCACTAACTATAGATAGATAGACAGTTATGTATATAAATGGGTAGGTGTGTGGTTTTGTAGGTGGATAGATAGTGAATCATTAGATAGACAGATAAGTGGGTGGGAGGGTAGATAAATGATAAATTATTAGATAGATAGGTGGGTGCATGAAGTGCAATACCTGTAAAAAAAATATGTGGGTGATCCCTCACTCCTTGTGTAATAGTGCAGCTTGGCCAGTAGGGAGTTGTTATCCTTTGGGACCCACATATTTTTTTCACTGAGCGCATTAACTGTAGATAGATAGAAAGATAGATAGATGGTTAGGTATATAAATGGGTAGGTGTGTGGTTGAGTAGGTGGATAGATAGTGAATCATTAGATAGACAGATAAGTGGGTGGGAGGGTAGATAAATGTTAAATCATTAGATAGTTAAGTGGGTGGGTGAAGTGCAATACCTGTAAAAAAATATGTGGGTGATCCCTCACTCCTTGTGTAATAGTGCAGCTTGGCCAGCAGGGAGTTGTTATCCTTTGGGACCCACATATTTTTTTCACTGAGCCCATTAACTGTAGATAGATAGGAAGATAGATAGATGGTTAGGTATATAAATGGGTAGGTGTGTGGTTGGGTATGTGGATAGATAGTGAATCATTCGATAGACAGATAAGTGGGTGGGAGGGTAGATAAATGATAAATTGTTAGATAGATAGGTGGGTGCGTGAAGTGCAATACCTGTAAAAAAAATATGTGGGTGATCCCTCACTCCTTGTGTAATAGTGCAGCTTGGCCAGCAGGGAGTTGTTATCCTTTGGGACCCACATATTTTTTTTTCACTGAGTGTATTAACTGTAGATAGATAGGTAGATAAATGGGTGGGTGCGTAGGTAGGTAGATAGTGAATCATTAGATAGATAACTGAGTGGGTGGGTAGATAAATGTTAAACTATTAGATAGGTGGGGGGGGTGAAGCGCAATACCTGTAAAAAAAATATGTGGGTGATCCCTCCCTCTCATTTTCTAAAGCCCCATACATGCTACACGAGCAATGAAAATATATTACTCAGAAGACCCTTTTTGAGCAAACTCTTTTCTTTGAAAAAAAAATCTCTTGTGTGTGTGTACTCAATATCAGTAATGATGTGTGCTCCCGCGCATCCTTAACGACCACCGCCTTCACTTGAACATCCAGGTCAACTTTGGCCATATAGCCTATGACCCGCATGTTCAGCAGGTCACTGGGACATCACTGAACGATTTCGGTAACCGATTTCGTTCAGTGTGAATAGTGGAACCACTGATATAGTTAACTATATAGATGGAGCCCCTATACTCCCAGTGTGTAAAGGGCTTAAGGGTCATTGTATACTGCGAACATATTATCATGCCTCTTTTCATTTTTTAAGTGAGAATTCTCCAGAAAACAGATGATGAGGTCATAACAGCCGACTACTGCGAGGTGACCTGGACTGCAGAATTGTCCTCAAGCTAACAAACAAAAATGAAGTCAGGTAATTAATGAAAATTAATTACTGATAATATGTTTTGGTATACATTTGAAAGTCACGAATAGGAGTTCTCGCTAGATACTCTTCTATTATTGTATATTGTGATAACTAAGTGTACAGTTAAATAAATAGAGATAGCTAGAGAGAAATCGAAAGAGCAAAAAATAAACATACCTTCCCCCTTTACTGTCCACTAGGGCAGCTTGGCGGATATGGAGGTGAAGGAAAGGAACTCAGTAACACACTATTTATTTCAGTCAGGGCCCTACTTCCCACAAAAAATATGTGGGTTATCCCTCACTCCTTGTGTAATAGGGTAGCTTGACCAGCAGGAAGGGAGGGATCCTTAGGTGGGTAGGTAGATATTTTGTAAATCATTAGATAGATAAGATAGATAGATAAATGGGTGGGTAGATCAATGTTAACCTATTAGATAGGTGTGTGTGTGTGTGTGGGGGGGGGGGAGCGCAATACCTGTAAAAGATATGTGGGTGATCCCTCACTCCTTGTGTAATAGTGCAGCTTGGCCAGCAGGGAGTAGTTATCCTTAGGGACCCACATATTTTTTTTCCCCTGAGTGTATTAACTGTAGATAGATAGGTAGATAAATGGGTGGGTGCATGGGTAGGTAGATAGTGAATCGTTAGATAGATAAATGAGTGGGTGGGTAGATAAATGTAAACTATTAGATAGGTGGGTGGTCGAAGTGCAATACCTGTAAAAATATATGTGGGTTATCCCTCACTCCTTGTGTAATAGGGTAGCTTGACCAGCAGGAAGGGAGGGATCCTTAGGTGGGTAGGTAGATATTTTGTAAATCATTAGATAGATAAGATAGATAGATAAATGGGTGGGTAGATCAATGTTAACCTATTAGTTAGGTGTGTGTGTGTGTGGGGGGGGAGCGCAATACCTGTAAAAGATATGTGGGTGATCCCTCACTCCTTGTGTAATAGTGCAGCTTGGCCAGCAGGGAATTGTTATACTTTGGGACCCACATATTTTTTTTCACTGAGTGTATTAACTGTAAATAGATAGGTAGATAAATGGGTGGGTGCGTGGGTAGGTAGATAGTGAATCATTAGATAGATAAATGAGTGGGTGGGTAGATAAATGTTAAACTATTAGATAGGTGGGTGGGTGAAGTGCAATACCTGTAAAAAAATATGTGGGTGATCCTCACTCCTTGTGTAATAGTGCAGCTTGGCCAGCAGGGAGTTGTTATCCTTTGGGACCCACATATTTTTTTCACTGAGCGCACTAACTATAGATAGATAGGAAGATAGCTAGATGGTTAGGTATATAAATGGGTATGTATGTGGTTGGGTAGGTGGATAGTGAATCATTATATAGACAGATAAGTGGGTGGGAGGGTAGATAAATGGTAAATTATTAGATAGATAGGTGGGTGCGTGAAGTGCAGTACCTGTAAAAAAATCTGTGGGTGATCCCTCACTCCTTGTGTAATCGTGCAGCTTGGCCAGCAGGGGTTGTTATCCTTTGGGACCCACATATTTTTTTCACTGAGCGCATTAACTGTAGATAGATAGGAAGATAGATGGTTAGGTATATAAATGGGTAGGTGTGTGGTTGGGTAGGTGGATAGATAGTGAATCATTAGATAGACAGATATGTGGGTGGAAGGGTAGATAAATGGTAAAGTATTAGATAGTTAGGTGGGTGGGTGAAGTGGAATACCTGTAAAAAAATATGTGGGTGATCCCTCACTCCTTGTGTAATAGTGCAGCTTGGCCAGCAGGGAGTTGTTATCCTTTGGGACCCACATATTTTTTTCACTGAGCCCATTAACTGTAGATAGATAGGAAGATAGATGGTTAGGTATATAAATGGGTATGTGTGTGGTTGGGTAGGTGGATAGATAGTGAATCATTAGATAGACAGATAAGTGGGTGGGAGGGCAGATAAATGATCAATTATTAGATAGATAGGTGGGTGCGTGAAGTGCAATACCTGTAAAAAAATATGTGGGTGATCCCTCACTCCTTGTGTAATAGTGCAGCTTGGCCAGCAGGGAGTTGTTATCCTTTGGGACCCACATATTTTTTTCACTGAGCCCATTAACTGTAGATAGATAGGAAGATAGATGGTTAGGTATATAAATGGGTAGGTGTGTGGTTGGGTAGGTGGATAGATAGTGAATCATTAGATAGACAGATAAGTGGGTGGGAGGGCAGATAAATGATCAGTTATTAGATAGATAGGTGGGTGAGTGAAGTGCAATACCTGTAAAAAATATATGTGGGTGATCCCTCACTCCTTGTGTAATAGTGCAGCTTGGCCAGCAGGGAGTTGTTATCCTTTGGGACCCACATATTTTTTTCACTGAGCGCACTAACTGTAGATAGATAGGAAGATAGCTAGATGGTTAGGTATATAAATGGGTATGTGTGTGGTTGGGTAGGTGGATAGTGAATCATTATATAGACAGAGAAGTGGGTGGGAGGGTAGATAAATGATAAATTGTTAGATAGATAGGTGGGTGCGTGACGTGCAATACCTGTAAAAAAAATATGTGGGTGATCCCTCACTCCTTGTGTAATAGTGCAGCTTGGCCAGCAGGGAGTTGTTATCCTTCGGGACCCACATATTTTTTTTCACTGAGTGTATTTATTGTAGATAGATAGATAGGTAGATAAATGGGTGGGTGCGTGGGTAGGTAGATAGTGAATCATTAGATAGATAAATGAGTGGGTGGGTAGATAAATGTTATACTATTAGATAGGTGGGGGGTGGTGAAGCGCTATACTTGTAAAAAAAATACGTGGGTGATCCCTCACTCCTTGTGTAATAGTGCAGCTTGGCCAGCAGGGAGTTGTTATCCTTTGGGACCCACATATTTTTTTCACTGAGCGCATTAACTATAGATAGATAGGAAGATAGATGGTTAGGTATATAAATGGGTAGGTGTGTGGTTGGGTAGTTGGATAGATAGTGAATCATTAGATAGACAGATAAGTGGGTGGGAGGGTAGATAAATGGTAAATTATTAGATAGTTAGGTGGGTGGGTGAAGTGGAATACCTGTAAAAAAATATGTGGGTGATCCCTCACTCCTTGTGTAATAGTGCAGCTTGGCCAGCAGGGAGTTGTTATCCTTTGGGACCCACATATTTTTTTCACTGAGCGCATTAACTGTAGATAGATAGAAAGATAGATGGTTAGATATATAAAGTAGTAGGTGTGTGTTTGGGTGGGTAGATAAATGTTAAACTATTAGATAGGTGGGTGGGTGAAGTGCAATACCTGTAAATAAATATGTGGGTGATCCTCACTCCTTGTGTAATAGTGCAGCTTAGCCAGCAGGGAGTTGTTATCCTTTGGGACCCACATATTTTTTTCACTGAGCGCACTAACTATAGATAGATAGACGGTTATGTATATAAATGGGTAGGTGTGTGGTTTTGTAGGTGGATAGATAGTGAATCATTAGATAGACAGATAAGTGGGTGGGAGGGTAGATAAATGATAAATTATTAGATAGATAGGTGGGTGCATGAAGTGCAATACCTGTAAAAAAAATATGTGGGTGATCCCTCACTCCTTGTGTAATAGTGCAGCTTGGCCAGCAGGGAGTTGTTATCCTTTGGGACCCACATATTTTTTTCACTGAGCGCATTAACTGTATATAGATAGAAAGATAGATAGATGGTTAGGTATATAAATGGGTAGGTGTGTGGTTGAGTAGGTGGAGAGATAGTGAATCATTAGATAGACAGATAAGTGGGTGGAAGGGTAGATAAATGATAAATTATTAGATAGATAGGTGGGTGCATGAAGTGCAATACCTGTAAAAAAAATATGTGGGTGATCCCTCACTCCTTGTGTAATAGTGCAGCTTGGCCAGCAGGGAGTTGTTATCCTTTGGGACCCACATATTTTTTTCACTGAGCGCATTAACTGTAGATAGATAGAAAGATAGATAGATGGTTAGGTATATAAATGGGTAGGTGTGTGGTTGAGTAGGTGGAGAGATAGTGAATCATTAGATAGACAGATAAGTGGGTGGGAGGGTAGATAAATGTTAAATCATTAGATAGTTAAGTGGGTGGGTGAAGTGCAATACCTGTAAAAAAATATGTGGGTAATCCCTCACTCCTTGTGTAATAGTGCAGCTTGGCCAGCAGGGAGTTGTTATCCTTTGGGACCCACATATTTTTTTCACTGAGCCCATTAACTGTAGATAGATAGGAAGATAGATACATGGATAGGTATATAAATGGGTAGGTGTGTGGTTGGGTATGTGGATAGATAGTGAATCATTCGATAGACAGATAAGTGGGTGGGAGGGTAGATAAATGATAAATTGTTAGATAGATAGGTGGGTGCGTGAAGTGCAATACCTGTAAAAAAAATATGTGGGTGATCCCTCACTCCTTGTGTAATAGTGCAGCTTGGCCAGCAGGGAGTTGTTATCCTTTGGGACCCACATATTTTTTTTCACTGAGTGTATTAACTGTAGATAGATAGGTAGATAAATGGGTGGGTGCGTGGGTAGGTGGATAGTGAATCATTAGATAGATAAATGAGTGGGTGGGTAGATAAATGTTAAACTATTAGATAGGTGGGGGGGGGTGAAGCGCAATACCTGTAAAAAAAATATGTGGGTGATCCCTCCCTCTCATTTTCTAAAGCCCCATACATGCTACACGAACAATGAAAATATATTACTCAGAAGACCCTTTTTGAGCAAACTCTTTTCTTTGAAAAAAAATCTCTTGTGTGTGTGTACTCAATATCAGTAATGATGTGTGCTCCCGCGCATCCTTAACGACCACCGCCTTCACTTGAACATCCAGGTCAACTTTGGCCATATAGCCTATGACCCGCATGTTCAGCAGGTCACTGGGACATCACTGAACGATTTCGGTAACCGATTTCGTTCAGTGTGAATAGTGGAACCACTGATATAGTTAACTATATAGATGGAGCCCCTATACTCCCAGTGTGTAAAGGGCTTAAGGGTCATTGTATACTGCGAACATATTATCATGCCTCTTTTCATTTTTTAAGTGAGAATTCTCCAGAAAACAGATGATGAGGTCATAACAGCCGACTACTGCGAGGTGACCTGGACTGCAGAATTGTCCTCAAGCTAACGAACAAAAATGAAGTCAGGTAATTAATGAAAATTAATTACTGATAATATGTTTTGGTATACATTTGAAAGTCACGAATAGGAGTTCTCGCTAGATACTCTTCTATTATTGTATATTGTGATAACTAAGTGTACAGTTAAATAAATAGAGATAGCTAGAGAGAAATCGAAAGAGCAAAAAATAAACATACCTTCCCCCTTTACTGTCCACTAGGGCAGCTTGGCGGATATGGAGGTAAAGGAAGGGAACTCAGTAACACACTTTTTATTTCAGTCAGGGCCCTACTTCCCACAAAAAATATGTGGGTTATCCCTCACTCCTTGTGTATTAGGGTAGCTTGACCAGCAGGAAGGGAGGGATCCTTAGGTGGGTAGGTAGATATTTTGTAAATCATTAGATAGATAAGATAGATAGATAAATGGGTGGGTAGATCAATGTTAACCTATTAGATAGGTGTGTGTGTGTGTAAGGGGGAGCGCAATACCTGTAAAAGATATGTGGGTGATCCCTCACTCCTTGTGTAATAGTGCAGCTTGGCCAGCAGGGAGTAGTTATCCTTAGGGACCCACATATTTTTTTTCCCCTGAGTGTATTAACTGTAGATAGATAGGTAGATAAATGGGTGGGTGCATGGGTAGGTAGATAGTGAATCGTTAGATAGATAAATGAGTGGGTGGGTAGATAAATGTAAACTATTAGATAGGTGGGTGGTCGAAGTGCAATACCTGTAAAAATATATGTGGGTTATCCCTCACTCCTTGTGTAATAGGGTAGCTTGACCAGCAGGAAGGGAGGGATCCTTAGGTGGGTAGGTAGATATTTTGTAAATCATTAGATAGATAAGATAGATAGATAAATGGGTGGGTAGATCAATGTTAACCTATTAGATAGGTGTGTGTGTGTGTGTGGGGGGGGGGGGCGCAATACCTGTAAAAGATATGTGGGTGATCCCTCACTCCTTGTGTAATAGTGCAGCTTGGCCAGCAGGGAATTGTTATACTTTGGGACCCACATATTTTTTTTCACTGAGTGTATTAACTGTAAATAGATAGGTAGATAAATGGGTGGGTGCGTGGGTAGGTAGATAGTGAATCATTAGATAGATAAATGAGTGGGTGGGTAGTTAAATGTTAAACTATTAGATAGGTGGGTGGGTGAAGTGCAATACCTGTAAAAAAATATGTGGGTGATCCTCACTCCTTGTGTAATAGTGCAGCTTGGCCAGCAGGGAGTTGTTATCCTTTGGGACCCACATATTTTTTTCACTGAGCGCACTAACTATAGATAGATAGGAAGATAGCTAGATGGTTAGGTATATAAATGGGTATGTGTGTGGTTGGGTAGGTGGATAGTGAATCATTATATAGACAGATAAGTGGGTGGGAGGGTAGATAAATGGTAAATTATTAGATAGATAGGTGGGTGCGTGAAGTGCAGTACCTGTAAAAAAATCTGTGGGTGATCCCTCACTCCTTGTGTAATCGTGCAGCTTGGCCAGCAGGGAGTTGTTATCCTTTGGGACCCACATATTTTTTTCACTGAGCGCATTAACTGTAGATAGATAGGAAGATAGATGGTTAGGTATATAAATGGGTAGGTGTGTGGTTGGGTAGGTGGATAGATAGTGAATCATTAGATAGACAGATAAGTGGGTGGAAGGGTAGATAAATGGTAAATTATTAGATAGTTAGGTGGGTGGGTGAAGTGGAATACCTGTAAAAAAATATGTGGGTGATCCCTCACTCCTTGTGTAATAGTGCAGCTTGGCCAGCAGGGAGTTGTTATCCTTTGGGACCCACATATTTTTTTCACTGAGCCCATTAACTGTAGATAGATAGGAAGATAGATGGTTAGGTATATAAATGGATATGTGTGTGGTTGGGTAGGTGGATAGATAGTGAATCATTAGATAGACAGATAAGTGGGTGGGAGGGCAGATAAATGATCAATTATTAGATAGATAGGTGGGTGCGTGAAGTGCAATACCTGTAAAAAAATATGTGGGTGATCCCTCACTCCTTGTGTAATAGTGCAGCTTGGCCAGCAGGGAGTTGTTATCCTTTGGGACCCACATATTTTTTTCACTGAGCTCATTAACTGTAGATAGATAGAAAGATAGATGGTTAGGTATATAAAGTAGTAGGTGTGTGTTTGGGTGGGTAGATAAATGTTAAACTATTAGATAGGTGGGTGGGTGAAGTGCAATACCTGTAAAAAATATGTGTGTGATCCTCACTCCTTGTGTAATAGTGCAGCTTGGCCAGCAGGGAGTTGTTATCCTTTGGGACCCACATATTTTTTTCACTGAGCGCACTAACTGTAGATAGATAGGAAGATAGCTAGATGGTTAGGTATATAAATGGGTATGTGTGTGGTTGGGTAGGTGGATAGTGAATCATTATATTGACAGATAAGTGGGTGGGAGGGTAGATAAATGGTAAATTATTAGATAGATAGGTGGGTGCGTGAAGTGCAGTACCTGTAAAAAAATCTGTGGGTGATCCCTCACTCCTTGTGTAATCGTGCAGCTTGGCCAGCAGGGAGTTGTTATCCTTTGGGACCCACATATTTTTTTCACTGAGCGCATTAACTGTAGATAGATAGGCAGATAGATGGTTAGGTATATAAATGGGTAGGTGTGTGGTTGGGTAGGTGGATAGATAGTGAATCATTAGATAGACAGATATGTGGGTGGAAGGGTAGATAAATGGTAAATTATTAGATAGTTAGGTGGGTGGGTGAAGTGGAATACCTGTAAAAAAATATGTGGGTGATCCCTCACTCCTTGTGTAATAGTGCAGCTTGGCCAGTAGGGAGTTGTTATCCTTTGGGACCCACATATTTTTTTCACTGAGCTCATTAACTGTAGATAGATAGAAAGATAGATGGTTAGGTATATAAAGTAGTAGGTGTGTGTTTGGGTGGGTAGATAAATGTTAAACTATTAGATAGGTGGGTGGGTGAAGTGCAATACCTGTAAATAAATATGTGGGTGATCCTCACTCCTTGTGTAATAGTGCAGCTTAGCCAGCAGGGAGTTGTTATCCTTTGGGACCCACATATTTTTTTCACTGAGCGCACTAACTATAGATAGATAGACAGTTATGTATATAAATGGGTAGGTGTGTGGTTTTGTAGGTGGATAGATAGTGAATCATTAGATAGACAGATAAGTGGGTGGGAGGGTAGATAAATGATAAATTATTAGATAGATAGGTGGGTGCATGAAGTGCAATTCCTGTAAAAAAAATATGTGGGTGATCCCTCACTCCTTGTGTAATAGTGCAGCTTGGCCAGTAGGGAGTTGTTATCCTTTGGGACCCACATATTTTTTTCACTGAGCGCATTAACTGTAGATAGATAGAAAGATAGATAGATGGTTAGGTATATAAATGGGTAGGTGTGTGGTTGAGTAGGTGGATAGATAGTGAATCATTAGATAGACAGATAAGTGGGTGGGAGGGTAGATAAATGTTAAATCATTAGATAGTTAAGTGGGTGGGTGAAGTGCAATACCTGTAAAAAAATATGTGGGTGATCCCTCACTCCTTGTGTAATAGTGCAGCTTGGCCAGCAGGGAGTTGTTATCCTTTGGGACCCACATATTTTTTTCACTGAGCCCATTAACTGTAGATAGATAGGAAGATAGATAGATGGTTAGGTATATAAATGGGTAGGTGTGTGGTTGGGTATGTGGATAGATAGTGAATCATTCGATAGACAGATAAGTGGGTGGGAGGGTAGATAAATGATAAATTGTTAGATAGATAGGTGGGTGCGTGAAGTGCAATACCTGTAAAAAAAATATGTGGGTGATCCCTCACTCCTTGTGTAATAGTGCAGCTTGGCCAGCAGGGAGTTGTTATCCTTTGGGACCCACATATTTTTTTTTCACTGAGTGTATTAACTGTAGATAGATAGGTAGATAAATGGGTGGGTGCGTAGGTAGGTAGATAGTGAATCATTAGATAGATAACTGAGTGGGTGGGTAGATAAATGTTAAACTATTAGATAGGTGGGGGGGGTGAAGCGCAATACCTGTAAAAAAAATATGTGGGTGATCCCTCCCTCTCATTTTCTAAAGCCCCATACATGCTACACGAGCAATGAAAATATATTACTCAGAAGACCCTTTTTGAGCAAACTCTTTTCTTTGAAAAAAAAATCTCTTGTGTGTGTGTACTCAATATCAGTAATGATGTGTGCTCCCGCGCATCCTTAACGACCACCGCCTTCACTTGAACATCCAGGTCAACTTTGGCCATATAGCCTATGACCCGCATGTTCAGCAGGTCACTGGGACATCACTGAACGATTTCGGTAACCGATTTCGTTCAGTGTGAATAGTGGAACCACTGATATAGTTAACTATATAGATGGAGCCCCTATACTCCCAGTGTGTAAAGGGCTTAAGGGTCATTGTATACTGCGAACATATTATCATGCCTCTTTTCATTTTTTAAGTGAGAATTCTCCAGAAAACAGATGATGAGGTCATAACAGCCGACTACTGCGAGGTGACCTGGACTGCAGAATTGTCCTCAAGCTAACAAACAAAAATGAAGTCAGGTAATTAATGAAAATTAATTACTGATAATATGTTTTGGTATACATTTGAAAGTCACGAATAGGAGTTCTCGCTAGATACTCTTCTATTATTGTATATTGTGATAACTAAGTGTACAGTTAAATAAATAGAGATAGCTAGAGAGAAATCGAAAGAGCAAAAAATAAACATACCTTCCCCCTTTACTGTCCACTAGGGCAGCTTGGCGGATATGGAGGTGAAGGAAAGGAACTCAGTAACACACTATTTATTTCAGTCAGGGCCCTACTTCCCACAAAAAATATGTGGGTTATCCCTCACTCCTTGTGTAATAGGGTAGCTTGACCAGCAGGAAGGGAGGGATCCTTAGGTGGGTAGGTAGATATTTTGTAAATCATTAGATAGATAAGATAGATAGATAAATGGGTGGGTAGATCAATGTTAACCTATTAGATAGGTGTGTGTGTGTGTGTGGGGGGGGGGGAGCGCAATACCTGTAAAAGATATGTGGGTGATCCCTCACTCCTTGTGTAATAGTGCAGCTTGGCCAGCAGGGAGTAGTTATCCTTAGGGACCCACATATTTTTTTTCCCCTGAGTGTATTAACTGTAGATAGATAGGTAGATAAATGGGTGGGTGCATGGGTAGGTAGATAGTGAATCGTTAGATAGATAAATGAGTGGGTGGGTAGATAAATGTAAACTATTAGATAGGTGGGTGGTCGAAGTGCAATACCTGTAAAAATATATGTGGGTTATCCCTCACTCCTTGTGTAATAGGGTAGCTTGACCAGCAGGAAGGGAGGGATCCTTAGGTGGGTAGGTAGATATTTTGTAAATCATTAGATAGATAAGATAGATAGATAAATGGGTGGGTAGATCAATGTTAACCTATTAGATAGGTGTGTGTGTGTGTGTGGGGGGGAGCGCAATACCTGTAAAAGATATGTGGGTGATCCCTCACTCCTTGTGTAATAGTGCAGCTTGGCCAGCAGGGAATTGTTATACTTTGGGACCCACATATTTTTTTTCACTGAGTGTATTAACTGTAAATAGATAGGTAGATAAATGGGTGGGTGCGTGGGTAGGTAGATAGTGAATCATTAGATAGATAAATGAGTGGGTGGGTAGATAAATGTTAAACTATTAGATAGGTGGGTGGGTGAAGTGCAATACCTGTAAAAAAATATGTGGGTGATCCTCACTCCTTGTGTAATAGTGCAGCTTGGCCAGCAGGGAGTTGTTATCCTTTGGGACCCACATATTTTTTTCACTGAGCGCACTAACTATAGATAGATAGGAAGATAGCTAGATGGTTAGGTATATAAATGGGTATGTGTGTGGTTGGGTAGGTGGATAGTGAATCATTATATAGACAGATAAGTGGGTGGGAGGGTAGATAAATGGTAAATTATTAGATAGATAGGTGGGTGCGTGAAGTGCAGTACCTGTAAAAAAATCTGTGGGTGATCCCTCACTCCTTGTGTAATCGTGCAGCTTGGCCAGCAGGGGTTGTTATCCTTTGGGACCCACATATTTTTTTCACTGAGCGCATTAACTGTAGATAGATAGGAAGATAGATGGTTAGGTATATAAATGGGTAGGTGTGTGGTTGGGTAGGTGGATAGATAGTGAATCATTAGATAGACAGATATGTGGGTGGAAGGGTAGATAAATGGTAAAGTATTAGATAGTTAGGTGGGTGGGTGAAGTGGAATACCTGTAAAAAAATATGTGGGTGATCCCTCACTCCTTGTGTAATAGTGCAGCTTGGCCAGCAGGGAGTTGTTATCCTTTGGGACCCACATATTTTTTTCACTGAGCCCATTAACTGTAGATAGATAGGAAGATAGATGGTTAGGTATATAAATGGGTATGTGTGTGGTTGGGTAGGTGGATAGATAGTGAATCATTAGATAGACAGATAAGTGGGTGGGAGGGCAGATAAATGATCAATTATTAGATAGATAGGTGGGTGCGTGAAGTGCAATACCTGTAAAAAAATATGTGGGTGATCCCTCACTCCTTGTGTAATAGTGCAACTTGGCCAGCAGGGAGTTGTTATCCTTTGGGACCCACATATTTTTTTCACTGAGCGCATTAACTGTAGATAGATAGAAAGATAAATGGTTAGGTATATAAAGTAGTAGGTGTGTGTTTGGGTGGGTAGATAAATGTTAAACTATTAGATAGGTGGGTGGGTGAAGTGCAATACCTGTAAATAAATATGTGGGTGATCCTCACTCCTTGTGTAATAGTGCAGCTTAGCCAGCAGGGAGTTGTTATCCTTTGGGACCCACATATTTTTTTCACTGAGCGCACTAACTATAGATAGATAGACAGTAATGTATATAAATGGGTAGGTGTGTGGTTTTGTAGGTGGATAGATAGTGAATCATTAGATAGACAGATAAGTGGGTGGGAGGGTAGATAAATGATAAATTATTAGATAGATAGGTGGGTGCATGAAGTGCAATACCTGTAAAAAAAATATGTGGGTGATCCCTCACTCCTTGTGTAATAGTGCAGCTTGGCCAGCAGGGAGTTGTTATCCTTTGGGACCCACATATTTTTTTTCACTGAGCGCATTAACTGTAGATAGATAGAAAGATAGATGGTTAGGAATATAAAGTAGTAGGTGTATGTTTGGGTGGGTAGATAAATGTTAAACTATTAGATAGGTGGGTGGGTGAAGTGCAATACCTGTAAAAAAATATGTGGGTGATCCTCACTCCTTGTGTAATAGTGCAGCTTGGCCAGCAGGGAGTTGTTATCCTTTGGGACCCACATATTTTTTTCACTGAGCGCACTAACTGTAGATAGATAGGAAGATAGCTAGATGGTTAGGTATATAAATGGGTATGTGTGTGGTTGGGTAGGTGGATAGTGAATCATTATATAGACAGATAAGTGGGTGGGAGGGTAGATAAATGGTAAATTATTAGATAGATAGGTGGGTGCGTGAAGTGCAGTACCTGTAAAAAAAATCTGTGGGTGATCCCTCACTCCTTGTGTAATCGTGCAGCTTGGCCAGCAGGGGTTGTTATCCTTTGGGACCCACATATTTTTTTCACTGAGCGCATTAACTGTAGATAGATAGGAAGATAGATGGTTAGGTATATAAATGGGTAGGTGTGTGGTTGGGTAGGTGGATAGATAGTGAATCATTAGATAGACAGATAAGTGGGTGGGAGGGCAGATAAATGATCAATTATTAGATAGATAGGTGGGTGCGTGAAGTGCAATACCTGTAAAAAAATATGTGGGTGATCCCTCACTCCTTGTGTAATAGTGCAGCTTGGCCAGCAGGGAGTTGTTATCCTTTGGGACCCACATATTTTTTTCACTGAGCGCATTAACTGTAGATAGATAGAAAGATAGATGGTTAGGTATATAAAGTAGTAGGTGTGTGTTTGGGTGGGTAGATAAATGTTAAACTATTAGATAGGTGGGTGGGTGAAGTGCAATACCTGTAAATAAATATGTGGGTGATCCTCACTCCTTGTGTAATAGTGCAGCTTAGCCAGCAGGTAGTTGTTATCCTTTGGGACCCACATATTTTTTTCACTGAGCGCACTAACTATAGATAGATAGACAGTTATGTATATAAATGGGTAGGTGTGTGGTTTTGTAGGTGGATAGATAGTGAATCATTAGATAGACAGATAAGTGGGTGGGAGGGTAGATAAATTATAAATTATTAGATAGATAGGTGGGTGCATGAAGTGCAATACCTGTAAAAAAAATATGTGGGTGATCCCTCACTCCTTGTGTAATAGTGCAGCTTGGCCAGTAGGGAGTTGTTATCCTTTGGGACCCACATATTTTTTTCACTGAGCGCATTAACTGTAGATAGATAGAAAGATAGATAGATGGTTAGGTATATAAATGGGTAGGTGTGTGGTTGAGTAGGTGGATAGATAGTGAATCATTAGATAGACAGATAAGTGGGTGGGAGGGTAGATAAATGTTAAATCATTAGATAGTTAAGTGGGTGGGTGAAGTGGAATACCTGTAAAAAAATATGTGGGTGATCCCTCACTCCTTGTGTAATAGTGCAGCTTGGCCAGCAGGGAGTTGTTATCCTTTGGGACCCACATATTTTTTTCACTGAGCCCATTAACTGTAGATAGATAGGAAGATAGATGGTTAGGTATATAAATGGATATGTGTGTGGTTGGGTAGGTGGATAGATAGTGAATCATTAGATAGACAGATAAGTGGGTGGGAGGGCAGATAAATGATCAATTATTAGATAGATAGGTGGGTGCGTGAAGTGCAATACCTGTAAAAAAATATGTGGGTGATCCCTCACTCCTTGTGTAATAGTGCAGCTTGGCCAGCAGGGAGTTGTTATCCTTTGGGACCCACATATTTTTTTCACTGAGCTCATTAACTGTAGATAGATAGAAAGATAGATGGTTAGGTATATAAAGTAGTAGGTGTGTGTTTGGGTGGGTAGATAAATGTTAAACTATTAGATAGGTGGGTGGGTGAAGTGCAATACCTGTAAAAAATATGTGTGTGATCCTCACTCCTTGTGTAATAGTGCAGCTTGGCCAGCAGGGAGTTGTTATCCTTTGGGACCCACATATTTTTTTCACTGAGCGCACTAACTGTAGATAGATAGGAAGATAGCTAGATGGTTAGGTATATAAATGGGTATGTGTGTGGTTGGGTAGGTGGATAGTAAATCATTATATTGACAGATAAGTGGGTGGGAGGGTAGATAAATGGTAAATTATTAGATAGATAGGTGGGTGCGTGAAGTGCAGTACCTGTAAAAAAATCTGTGGGTGATCCCTCACTCCTTGTGTAATCGTGCAGCTTGGCCAGCAGGGAGTTGTTATCCTTTGGGACCCACATATTTTTTTCACTGAGCGCATTAACTGTAGATAGATAGGCAGATAGATGGTTAGGTATATAAATCGGTAGGTGTGTGGTTGGGTAGGTGGATAGATAGTGAATCATTAGATAGACAGATATGTGGGTGGAAGGGTAGATAAATGGTAAATTATTAGATAGTTAGGTGGGTGGGTGAAGTGGAATACCTGTAAAAAAATATGTGGGTGATCCCTCACTCCTTGTGTAATAGTGCAGCTTGGCCAGCAGGGAGTTGTTATCCTTTGGGACCCACATATTTTTTTCACTGAGCCCATTAACTGTAGATAGATAGGAAGATAGATGGTTAGGTATATAAATGGGTATGTGTGTGGTTGGGTAGGTGGATAGATAGTGAATCATTAGACAGATAAGTGGGTGGGAGGGCAGATAAATGATCAATTATTAGATAGATAGGTGGGTGCGTGAAGTGCAATACCTGTAAAAAAATATGTGGGTGATCCCTCACTCCTTGTGTAATAGTGCAGCTTGGCCAGCAGGGAGTTGTTATCCTTTGGGACCCACATATTTTTTTCACTGAGCGCATTAACTGTAGATAGATAGAAAGATAGATGGTTAGGTATATAAAGTAGTAGGTGTGTGTTTGGGTGGGTAGATAAATGTTAAACTATTAGATAGGTGGGTGGGTGAAGTGCAATACCTGTAAATAAATATGTGGGTGATCCTCACTCCTTGTGTAATAGTGCAGCTTAGCCAGCAGGGAGTTGTTATCCTTTGGGACCCACATATTTTTTTCACTGAGCGCACTAACTATAGATAGATAGACAGTTATGTATATAAATGGGTAGGTGTGTGGTTTTGTAGGTGGATAGATAGTGAATCATTAGATAGACAGATAAGTGGGTGGGAGGGTAGATAAATGATAAATTATTAGATAGATAGGTGGGTGCATGAAGTGCAATACCTGTAAAAAAAATATGTGGGTGATCCCTCACTCCTTGTGTAATAGTGCAGCTTGGCCAGTAGGGAGTTGTTATCCTTTGGGACCCACATATTTTTTTCACTGAGCGCATTAACTGTAGATAGATAGAAAGATAGATAGATGGTTAGGTATATAAATGGGTAGGTGTGTGGTTGAGTAGGTGGATAGATAGTGAATCATTAGATAGACAGATAAGTGGGTGGGAGGGTAGATAAATGTTAAATCATTAGATAGTTAAGTGGGTGGGTGAAGTGGAATACCTGTAAAAAAATATGTGGGTGATCCCTCACTCCTTGTGTAATAGTGCAGCTTGGCCAGCAGGGAGTTGTTATCCTTTGGGACCCACATATTTTTTTCACTGAGCCCATTAACTGTAGATAGATAGGAAGATAGATGGTTAGGTATATAAATGGATATGTGTGTGGTTGGGTAGGTGGATAGATAGTGAATCATTAGATAGACAGATAAGTGGGTGGGAGGGCAGATAAATGATCAATTATTAGATAGATAGGTGGGTGCGTGAAGTGCAATACCTGTAAAAAAATATGTGGGTGATCCCTCACTCCTTGTGTAATAGTGCAGCTTGGCCAGCAGGGAGTTGTTATCCTTTGGGACCCACATATTTTTTTCACTGAGCTCATTAACTGTAGATAGATAGAAAGATAGATGGTTAGGTATATAAAGTAGTAGGTGTGTGTTTGGGTGGGTAGATAAATGTTAAACTATTAGATAGGTGGGTGGGTGAAGTGCAATACCTGTAAAAAATATGTGTGTGATCCTCACTCCTTGTGTAATAGTGCAGCTTGGCCAGCAGGGAGTTGTTATCCTTTGGGACCCACATATTTTTTTCACTGAGCGCACTAACTGTAGATAGATAGGAAGATAGCTAGATGGTTAGGTATATAAATGGGTATGTGTGTGGTTGGGTAGGTGGATAGTGAATCATTATATTGACAGATAAGTGGGTGGGAGGGTAGATAAATGGTAAATTATTAGATAGTTAGGTGGGTGGGTGAAGTGGAATACCTGTAAAAAAATATGTGGGTGATCCCTCACTCCTTGTGTAATAGTGCAGCTTGGCCAGCAGGGAGTTGTTATCCTTTGGGACCCACATATTTTTTTCACTGAGCCCATTAACTGTAGATAGATAGGAAGATAGATGGTTAGGTATATAAATGGGTATGTGTGTGGTTGGGTAGGTGGATAGATAGTGAATCATTAGACAGATAAGTGGGTGGGAGGGCAGATAAATGATCAATTATTAGATAGATAGGTGGGTGCGTGAAGTGCAATACCTGTAAAAAAATATGTGGGTGATCCCTCACTCCTTGTGTAATAGTGCAGCTTGGCCAGCAGGGAGTTGTTATCCTTTGGGACCCACATATTTTTTTCACTGAGCGCATTAACTGTAGATAGATAGAAAGATAGATGGTTAGGTATATAAAGTAGTAGGTGTGTGTTTGGGTGGGTAGATAAATGTTAAACTATTAGATAGGTGGGTGGGTGAAGTGCAATACCTGTAAATAAATATGTGGGTGATCCTCACTCCTTGTGTAATAGTGCAGCTTAGCCAGCAGGGAGTTGTTATCCTTTGGGACCCACATATTTTTTTCACTGAGCGCACTAACTATAGATAGATAGACAGTTATGTATATAAATGGGTAGGTGTGTGGTTTTGTAGGTGGATAGATAGTGAATCATTAGATAGACAGATAAGTGGGTGGGAGGGTAGATAAATGATAAATTATTAGATAGATAGGTGGGTGCATGAAGTGCAATACCTGTAAAAAAAATATGTGGGTGATCCCTCACTCCTTGTGTAATAGTGCAGCTTGGCCAGTAGGGAGTTGTTATCCTTTGGGACCCACATATTTTTTTCACTGAGCGCATTAACTGTAGATAGATAGAAAGATAGATAGATGGTTAGGTATATAAATGGGTAGGTGTGTGGTTGAGTAGGTGGATAGATAGTGAATCATTAGATAGACAGATAAGTGGGTGGGAGGGTAGATAAATGTTAAATCATTAGATAGTTAAGTGGGTGGGTGAAGTGCAATACCTGTAAAAAAATATGTGGGTGATCCCTCACTCCTTGTGTAATAGTGCAGCTTGGCCAGCAGGGAGTTGTTATCCTTTGGGACCCACATATTTTTTTCACTGAGCCCATTAACTGTAGATAGATAGGAAGATAGATAGATGGTTAGGTATATAAATGGGTAGGTGTGTGGTTGGGTATGTGGATAGATAGTGAATCATTCGATAGACAGATAAGTGGGTGGGAGGGTAGATAAATGATAAATTGTTAGATAGATAGGTGGCTGCGTGAAGTGCAATACCTGTATAAAAAATATGTGGGTGATCCCTCACTCCTTGTGTAATAGTGCAGCTTGGCCAGCAGGGAGTTGTTATCCTTTGGGACCCACATTTTTTTTTTTCACTGAGTGTATTAACTGTAGATAGATAGGTAGATAAATGGGTGGGTGCGTAGGTAGGTAGATAGTGAATCATTAGATAGATAACTGAGTGGGTGGGTAGATAAATGTTAAACTATTAGATAGGTGGGGGGGGTGAAGCGCAATACCTGTAAAAAAAATATGTGGGTGATCCCTCCCTCTCATTTTCTAAAGCCCCATACATGCTACACGAGCAATGAAAATATATTACTCAGAAGACCCTTTTTGAGCAAACTCTTTTCTTTGAAAAAAAAATCTCTTGTGTGTGTGTACTCAATATCAGTAATGATGTGTGCTCCCGCGCATCCTTAACGACCACCGCCTTCACTTGAACATCCAGGTCAACTTTGGCCATATAGCCTATGACCCGCATGTTCAGCAGGTCACTGGGACATCACTGAACGATTTCGGTAACCGATTTCGTTCAGTGTGAATAGTGGAACCACTGATATAGTTAACTATATAGATGGAGCCCCTATACTCCCAGTGTGTAAAGGGCTTAAGGGTCATTGTATACTGCGAACATATTATCATGCCTCTTTTCATTTTTTAAGTGAGAATTCTCCAGAAAACAGATGATGAGGTCATAACAGCCGACTACTGCGAGGTGACCTGGACTGCAGAATTGTCCTCAAGCTAACAAACAAAAATGAAGTCAGGTAATTAATGAAAATTAATTACTGATAATATGTTTTGGTATACATTTGAAAGTCACGAATAGGAGTTCTCGCTAGATACTCTTCTATTATTGTATATTGTGATAACTAAGTGTACAGTTAAATAAATAGAGATAGCTAGAGAGAAATCGAAAGAGCAAAAAATAAACATACCTTCCCCCTTTACTGTCCACTAGGGCAGCTTGGCGGATATGGAGGTGAAGGAAAGGAACTCAGTAACACACTTTTTATTTCAGTCAGGGCCCTACTTCCCACAAAAAATATGTGGGTTATCCCTCACTCCTTGTGTAATAGGGTAGCTTGACCAGCAGGAAGGGAGGGATCCTTAGGTGGGTAGGTAGATATTTTGTAAATCATTAGATAGATAAGATAGATAGATAAATGGGTGGGTAGATCAATGTTAACCTATTAGATAGGTGTGTGTGTGTGTGGGGGGGGGGGAGCGCAATACCTGTAAAAGATATGTGGGTGATCCCTCACTCCTTGTGTAATAGTGCAGCTTGGCCAGCAGGGAGTAGTTATCCTTAGGGACCCACATATTTTTTTTCCCCTGAGTGTATTAACTGTAGATAGATAGGTAGATAAATGGGTGGGTGCATGGGTAGGTAGATAGTGAATCGTTAGATAGATAAATGAGTGGGTGGGTAGATAAATGTAAACTATTAGATAGGTGGGTGGTCGAAGTGCAATACCTGTAAAAATATATGTGGGTTATCCCTCACTCCTTGTGTAATAGGGTAGCTTGACCAGCAGGAAGGGAGGGATCCTTAGGTGGGTAGGTAGATATTTTGTAAATCATTAGATAGATAAGATAGATAGATAAATGGGTGGGTAGATCAATGTTAACCTATTAGATAGGTGTGTGTGTGTGTGGGGGGGGGAGCGCAATACCTGTAAAAGATATGTGGGTGATCCTTCACTCCTTGTGTAATAGTGCAGCTTGGCCAGCAGGGAATTGTTATACTTTGGGACCCACATATTTTTTTTCACTGAGTGTATTAACTGTAAATAGATAGGTAGATAAATGGGTGGGTGCGTGGGTAGGTAGATAGTGAATCATTAGATAGATAAATGAGTGGGTGGGTAGATAAATGTTAAACTATTAGATAGGTGGGTGGGTGAAGTGCAATACCTGTAAAAAAATATGTGGGTGATCCTCACTCCTTGTGTAATAGTGCAGCTTGGCCAGCAGGGAGTTGTTATCCTTTGGGACCCACATATTTTTTTCACTGAGCGCACTAACTATAGATAGATAGGAAGATAGCTAGATGGTTAGGTATATAAATGGGTATGTGTGTGGTTGGGTAGGTGGATAGTGAATCATTATATAGACAGATAAGTGGGTGGGAGGGTAGATAAATGGTAAATTATTAGATAGATAGGTGGGTGCGTGAAGTGCAGTACCTGTAAAAAAATCTGTGGGTGATCCCTCACTCCTTGTGTAATCGTGCAGCTTGGCCAGCAGGGGTTGTTATCCTTTGGGACCCACATATTTTTTTCACTGAGCGCATTAACTGTAGATAGATAGGAAGATAGATGGTTAGGTATATAAATGGGTAGGTGTGTGGTTGGGTAGGTGGATAGATAGTGAATCATTAGATAGACAGATATGTGGGTGGAAGGGTAGATAAATGGTAAAGTATTAGATAGTTAGGTGGGTGGGTGAAGTGGAATACCTGTAAAAAAATATGTGGGTGATCCCTCACTCCTTGTGTAATAGTGCAGCTTGGCCAGCAGGGAGTTGTTATCCTTTGGGACCCACATATTTTTTTCACTGAGCCCATTAACTGTAGATAGATAGGAAGATAGATGGTTAGGTATATAAATGGGTATGTGTGTGGTTGGGTAGGTGGATAGATAGTGAATCATTAGATAGACAGATAAGTGGGTGGGAGGGCAGATAAATTATCAATTATTAGATAGATAGGTGGGTGCGTGAAGTGCAATACCTGTAAAAAAATATGTGGGTGATCCCTCACTCCTTGTGTAATAGTGCAACTTGGCCAGCAGGGAGTTGTTATCCTTTGGGACCCACATATTTTTTTCACTGAGCGCATTAACTGTAGATAGATAGAAAGATAGATGGTTAGGTATATAAAGTAGTAGGTGTGTGTTTGGGTGGGTAGATAAATGTTAAACTATTAGATAGGTGGGTGAAGTGCAATACCTGTAAATAAATATGTGGGTGATCCTCACTCCTTGTGTAATAGTGCAGCTTAGCCAGCAGGGAGTTGTTATCCTTTGGGACCCACATATTTTTTTCACTGAGCGCACTAACTATAGATAGATAGACAGTAATGTATATAAATGGGTAGGTGTGTGGTTTTGTAGGTGGATAGATAGTGAATCATTAGATAGACAGATAAGTGGGTGGGAGGGTAGATAAATGATAAATTATTAGATAGATAGGTGGGTGCATGAAGTGCAATACCTGTAAAAAAAATATGTGGGTGATCCCTCACTCCTTGTGTAATAGTGCAGCTTGGCCAGCAGGGAGTTGTTATCCTTTGGGACCCACATATTTTTTTCACTGAGCGCATTAACTGTAGATAGATAGAAAGATAGATGGTTAGGAATATAAAGTAGTAGGTGTATGTTTGGGTGGGTAGATAAATGTTAAACTATTAGATAGGTGGGTGGGTGAAGTGCAATACCTGTAAAAAAATATGTGGGTGATCCTCACTCCTTGTGTAATAGTGCAGCTTGGCCAGCAGGGAGTTGTTATCCTTTGGGACCCACATATTTTTTTCACTGAGCGCACTAACTGTAGATAGATAGGAAGATAGCTAGATGGTTAGGTATATAAATGGGTATGTGTGTGGTTGGGTAGGTGGATAGTGAATCATTATATAGACAGATAAGTGGGTGGGAGGGTAGATAAATGGTAAATTATTAGATAGATAGGTGGGTGCGTGAAGTGCAGTACCTGTAAAAAAATCTGTGGGTGATCCCTCACTCCTTGTGTAATCGTGCAGCTTGGCCAGCAGGGGTTGTTATCCTTTGGGACCCACATATTTTTTTCACTGAGCGCATTAACTGTAGATAGATAGGAAGATAGATGGTTAGGTATATAAATGGGTAGGTGTGTGGTTGGGTAGGTGGATAGATAGTGAATCATTAGATAGACAGATAAGTGGGTGGGAGGGCAGATAAATGATCAATTATTAGATAGATAGGTGGGTGCGTGAAGTGCAATACCTGTAAAAAAATATGTGGGTGATCCCTCACTCCTTGTGTAATAGTGCAGCTTGGCCAGCAGGGAGTTGTTATCCTTTGGGACCCACATATTTTTTTCACTGAGCGCATTAACTGTAGATAGATAGAAAGATAGATGGTTAGGTATATAAAGTAGTAGGTGTGTGTTTGGGTGGGTAGATAAATGTTAAACTATTAGATAGGTGGGTGGGTGAAGTGCAATACCTGTAAATAAATATGTGGGTGATCCTCACTCCTTGTGTAATAGTGCAGCTTAGCCAGCAGGTAGTTGTTATCCTTTGGGACCCACATATTTTTTTCACTGAGCGCACTAACTATAGATAGATAGACAGTTATGTATATAAATGGGTAGGTGTGTGGTTTTGTAGGTGGATAGATAGTGAATCATTAGATAGACAGATAAGTGGGTGGGAGGGTAGATAAATTATAAATTATTAGATAGATAGGTGGGTGCATGAAGTGCAATACCTGTAAAAAAAATATGTGGGTGATCCCTCACTCCTTGTGTAATAGTGCAGCTTGGCCAGTAGGGAGTTGTTATCCTTTGGGACCCACATATTTTTTTCACTGAGCGCATTAACTGTAGATAGATAGAAAGATAGATAGATGGTTAGGTATATAAATGGGTAGGTGTGTGGTTGAGTAGGTGGATAGATAGTGAATCATTAGATAGACAGATAAGTGGGTGGGAGGGTAGATAAATGTTAAATCATTAGATAGTTAAGTGGGTGGGTGAAGTGCAATACCTGTAAAAAAATATGTGGGTGATCCCTCACTCCTTGTGTAATAGTGCAGCTTGGCCAGCAGGGAGTTGTTATCCTTTGGGACCCACATATTTTTTTCACTGAGCCCATTAACTGTAGATAGATAGGAAGATAGATAGATGGTTAGGTATATAAATGGGTAGGTGTGTGGTTGGGTATGTGGATAGATAGTGAATCATTCGATAGACAGATAAGTGGGTGGGAGGGTAGATAAATGATAAATTGTTAGATAGATAGGTGGGTGCGTGAAGTGCAATACCTGTAAAAAAAATATGTGGGTGATCCCTCACTCCTTGTGTAATAGTGCAGCTTGGCCAGCAGGGAGTTGTTATCCTTTGGGACCCACATATTTTTTTTTCACTGAGTGTATTAACTGTAGATAGATAGGTAGATAAATGGGTGGGTGCGTAGGTAGGTAGATAGTGAATCATTAGATAGATAACTGAGTGGGTGGGTAGATAAATGTTAAACTATTAGATAGGTGGGGGGGTGAAGCGCAATACCTGTAAAAAAAATATGTGGGTGATCCCTCCCTCTCATTTTCTAAAGCCCCATACATGCTACACGAGCAATGAAAATATATTACTCAGAAGACCCTTTTTGAGCAAACTCTTTTCTTTGAAAAAAAAATCTCTTGTGTGTGTGTACTCAATATCAGTAATGATGTGTGCTCCCGCGCATCCTTAACGACCACCGCCTTCACTTGAACATCCAGGTCAACTTTGGCCATATAGCCTATGACCCGCATGTTCAGCAGGTCACTGGGACATCACTGAACGATTTCGGTAACCGATTTCGTTCAGTGTGAATAGTGGAACCACTGATATAGTTAACTATATAGATGGAGCCCCTATACTCCCAGTGTGTAAAGGGCTTAAGGGTCATTGTATACTGCGAACATATTATCATGCCTCTTTTCATTTTTTAAGTGAGAATTCTCCAGAAAACAGATGATGAGGTCATAACAGCCGACTACTGCGAGGTGACCTGGACTGCAGAATTGTCCTCAAGCTAACAAACAAAAATGAAGTCAGGTAATTAATGAAAATTAATTACTGATAATATGTTTTGGTATACATTTGAAAGTCACGAATAGGAGTTCTCGCTAGATACTCTTCTATTATTGTATATTGTGATAACTAAGTGTACAGTTAAATAAATAGAGATAGCTAGAGAGAAATCGAAAGAGCAAAAAATAAACATACCTTCCCCCTTTACTGTCCACTAGGGCAGCTTGGCGGATATGGAGGTGAAGGAAAGGAACTCAGTAACACACTTTTTATTTCAGTCAGGGCCCTACTTCCCACAAAAAATATGTGGGTTATCCCTCACTCCTTGTGTAATAGGGTAGCTTGACCAGCAGGAAGGGAGGGATCCTTAGGTGGGTAGGTAGATATTTTGTAAATCATTAGATAGATAAGATAGATAGATAAATGGGTGGGTAGATCAATGTTAACCTATTAGATAGGTGTGTGTGTGTGTGGGGGGGGAGCGCAATACCTGTAAAAGATATGTGGGTGATCCCTCACTCCTTGTGTAATAGTGCAGCTTGGCCAGCAGGGAGTAGTTATCCTTAGGGACCCACATATTTTTTTTCCCCTGAGTGTATTAACTGTAGATAGATAGGTAGATAAATGGGTGGGTGCATGGGTAGGTAGATAGTGAATCGTTAGATAGATAAATGAGTGGGTGGGTAGATAAATGTAAACTATTAGATAGGTGGGTGGTCGAAGTGCAATACCTGTAAAAATATATGTGGGTTATCCCTCACTCCTTGTGTAATAGGGTAGCTTGACCAGCAGGAAGGGAGGGATCCTTAGGTGGGTAGGTAGATATTTTGTAAATCATTAGATAGATAAGATAGATAGATAAATGGGTGGGTAGATCAATGTTAACCTATTAGATAGGTGTGTGTGTGTGTGGGGGGGGGAGCGCAATACCTGTAAAAGATATGTGGGTGATCCCTCACTCCTTGTGTAATAGTGCAGCTTGGCCAGCAGGGAATTGTTATACTTTGGGACCCACATATTTTTTTTCACTGAGTGTATTAACTGTAGATAGATAGGTAGATAAATGGGTGGGTGCGTAGGTAGGTAGATAGTGAATCATTAGATAGATAACTGAGTGGGTGGGTAGATAAATGTTAAACTATTAGATAGGTGGGGGGGGTGAAGCGCAATACCTGTAAAAAAAATATGTGGGTGATCCCTCCCTCTCATTTTCTAAAGCCCCATACATGCTACACGAGCAATGAAAATATATTACTCAGAAGACCCTTTTTGAGCAAACTCTTTTCTTTGAAAAAAAAATCTCTTGTGTGTGTGTACTCAATATCAGTAATGATGTGTGCTCCCGCGCATCCTTAACGACCACCGCCTTCACTTGAACATCCAGGTCAACTTTGGCCATATAGCCTATGACCCGCATGTTCAGCAGGTCACTGGGACATCACTGAACGATTTCGGTAACCGATTTCGTTCAGTGTGAATAGTGGAACCACTGATATAGTTAACTATATAGATGGAGCCCCTATACTCCCAGTGTGTAAAGGGCTTAAGGGTCATTGTATACTGCGAACATATTATCATGCCTCTTTTCATTTTTTAAGTGAGAATTCTCCAGAAAACAGATGATGAGGTCATAACAGCCGACTACTGCGAGGTGACCTGGACTGCAGAATTGTCCTCAAGCTAACAAACAAAAATGAAGTCAGGTAATTAATGAAAATTAATTACTGATAATATGTTTTGGTATACATTTGAAAGTCACGAATAGGAGTTCTCGCTAGATACTCTTCTATTATTGTATATTGTGATAACTAAGTGTACAGTTAAATAAATAGAGATAGCTAGAGAGAAATCGAAAGAGCAAAAAATAAACATACCTTCCCCCTTTACTGTCCACTAGGGCAGCTTGGCGGATATGGAGGTGAAGGAAAGGAACTCAGTAACACACTTTTTATTTCAGTCAGGGCCCTACTTCCCACAAAAAATATGTGGGTTATCCCTCACTCCTTGTGTAATAGGGTAGCTTGACCAGCAGGAAGGGAGGGATCCTTAGGTGGGTAGGTAGATATTTTGTAAATCATTAGATAGATAAGATAGATAGATAAATGGGTGGGTAGATCAATGTTAACCTATTAGATAGGTGTGTGTGTGTGTGGGGGGGGAGCGCAATACCTGTAAAAGATATGTGGGTGATCCCTCACTCCTTGTGTAATAGTGCAGCTTGGCCAGCAGGGAGTAGTTATCCTTAGGGACCCACATATTTTTTTTCCCCTGAGTGTATTAACTGTAGATAGATAGGTAGATAAATGGGTGGGTGCATGGGTAGGTAGATAGTGAATCGTTAGATAGATAAATGAGTGGGTGGGTAGATAAATGTAAACTATTAGATAGGTGGGTGGTCGAAGTGCAATACCTGTAAAAATATATGTGGGTTATCCCTCACTCCTTGTGTAATAGGGTAGCTTGACCAGCAGGAAGGGAGGGATCCTTAGGTGGGTAGGTAGATATTTTGTAAATCATTAGATAGATAAGATAGATAGATAAATGGGTGGGTAGATCAATGTTAACCTATTAGATAGGTGTGTGTGTGTGTGGGGGGGGGAGCGCAATACCTGTAAAAGATATGTGGGTGATCCCTCACTCCTTGTGTAATAGTGCAGCTTGGCCAGCAGGGAATTGTTATACTTTGGGACCCACATATTTTTTTTCACTGAGTGTATTAACTGTAAATAGATAGATAAATGGGTGGGTGCGTGGGTAGGTAGATAGTGAATCATTAGATAGATAAATGAGTGGGTGGGTAGATAAATGTTAAACTATTAGATAGGTGGGTGGGTGAAGTGCAATACCTGTAAAAAAATATGTGGGTGATCCTCACTCCTTGTGTAATAGTGCAGCTTGGCCAGCAGGGAGTTGTTATCCTTTGGGACCCACATATTTTTTTCACTGAGCGCACTAACTATAGATAGATAGGAAGATAGCTAGATGGTTAGGTATATAAATGGGTATGTGTGTGGTTGGGTAGGTGGATAGTGAATCATTATATAGACAGATAAGTGGGTGGGAGGGTAGATAAATGGTAAATTATTAGATAGATAGGTGGGTGCGTGAAGTGCAGTACCTGTAAAAAAATCTGTGGGTGATCCCTCACTCCTTGTGTAATCGTGCAGCTTGGCCAGCAGGGGTTGTTATCCTTTGGGACCCACATATTTTTTTCACTGAGCGCATTAACTGTAGATAGATAGGAAGATAGATGGTTAGGTATATAAATGGGTAGGTGTGTGGTTGGGTAGGTGGATAGATAGTGAATCATTAGATAGACAGATATGTGGGTGGAAGGGTAGATAAATGGTAAAGTATTAGATAGTTAGGTGGGTGGGTGAAGTGGAATACCTGTAAAAAATATGTGGGTGATCCCTCACTCCTTGTGTAATAGTGCAGCTTGGCCAGCAGGGAGTTGTTATCCTTTGGGACCCACATATTTTTTTCACTGAGCCCATTAACTGTAGATAGATAGGAAGATAGATGGTTAGGTATATAAATGGGTATGTGTGTGGTTGGGTAGGTGGATAGATAGTGAATCATTAGATAGACAGATAAGTGGGTGGGAGGGCAGATAAATGATCAATTATTAGATAGATAGGTGGGTGCGTGAAGTGCAATACCTGTAAAAAAATATGTGGGTGATCCCTCACTCCTTGTGTAATAGTGCAGCTTGGCCAGCAGGGAGTTGTTATCCTTTGGGACCCACATATTTTTTTCACTGAGCCCATTAACTGTAGATAGATAGGAAGATAGATGGTTAGGTATATAAATGGGTAGGTGTGTGGTTGGGTAGGTGGATAGATAGTGAATCATTAGATAGACAGATAAGTGGGTGGGAGGGCAGATAAATGATCAGTTATTAGATAGATAGGTGGGTGAGTGAAGTGCAATACCTGTAAAAAATATATGTGGGTGATCCCTCACTCCTTGTGTAATAGTGCAGCTTGGCCAGCAGGGAGTTGTTATCCTTTGGGACCCACATATTTTTTTCACTGAGCGCACTAACTGTAGATAGATAGGAAGATAGCTAGATGGTTAGGTATATAAATGGGTATGTGTGTGGTTGGGTAGGTGGATAGTGAATCATTATATAGACAGAGAAGTGGGTGGGAGGGTAGATAAATGATAAATTGTTAGATAGATAGGTGGGTGCGTGACGTGCAATACCTGTAAAAAAAATATGTGGGTGATCCCTCACTCCTTGTGTAATAGTGCAGCTTGGCCAGCAGGGAGTTGTTATCCTTCGGGACCCACATATTTTTTTTCACTGAGTGTATTTATTGTAGATAGATAGATAGGTAGATAAATGGGTGGGTGCGTGGGTAGGTAGATAGTGAATCATTAGATAGATAAATGAGTGGGTGGGTAGATAAATGTTATACTATTAGATAGGTGGGGGGTGGTGAAGCGCTATACTTGTAAAAAAAATACGTGGGTGATCCCTCACTCCTTGTGTAATAGTGCAGCTTGGCCAGCAGGGAGTTGTTATCCTTTGGGACCCACATATTTTTTTCACTGAGCGCATTAACTATAGATAGATAGGAAGATAGATGGTTAGGTATATAAATGGGTAGGTGTGTGGTTGGGTAGTTGGATAGATAGTGAATCATTAGATAGACAGATAAGTGGGTGGGAGGGTAGATAAATGGTAAATTATTAGATAGTTAGGTGGGTGGGTGAAGTGGAATACCTGTAAAAAAATATGTGGGTGATCCCTCACTCCTTGTGTAATAGTGCAGCTTGGCCAGCAGGGAGTTGTTATCCTTTGGGACCCACATATTTTTTTCACTGAGCGCATTAACTGTAGATAGATAGAAAGATAGATGGTTAGGTATATAAAGTAGTAGGTGTGTGTTTGGGTGGGTAGATAAATGTTAAACTATTAGATAGGTGGGTGGGTGAAGTGCAATACCTGTAAATAAATATGTGGGTGATCCTCACTCCTTGTGTAATAGTGCAGCTTAGCCAGCAGGGAGTTGTTATCCTTTGGGACCCACATATTTTTTTCACTGAGCGCACTAACTATAGATAGATAGACAATTATGTATATAAATGGGTAGGTGTGTGGTTTTGTAGGTGGATAGATAGTGAATCATTAGATAGACAGATAAGTGGGTGGGAGGGTAGATAAATGATAAATTATTAGATAGATAGGTGGGTGCATGAAGTGCAATACCTGTAAAAAAAATATGTGGGTGATCCCTCACTCCTTGTGTAATAGTGCAGCTTGGCCAGCAGGGAGTTGTTATCCTTTGGGACCCACATATTTTTTTCACTGAGCGCATTAACTGTAGATAGATAGAAAGATAGATAGATGGTTAGGTATATAAATGGGTAGGTGTGTGGTTGAGTAGGTGGAGAGATAGTGAATCATTAGATAGACAGATAAGTGGGTGGGAGGGTAGATAAATGTTAAATCATTAGATAGTTAAGTGGGTGGGTGAAGTGCAATACCTGTAAAAAAATATGTGGGTGATCCCTCACTCCTTGTGTAATAGTGCAGCTTGGCCAGCAGGGAGTTGTTATCCTTTGGGACCCACATATTTTTTTCACTGAGCCCATTAACTGTAGATAGATAGGAAGATAGATACATGGATAGGTATATAAATGGGTAGGTGTGTGGTTGGGTATGTGGATAGATAGTGAATCATTCGATAGACAGATAAGTGGGTGGGAGGGTAGATAAATGATAAATTGTTAGATAGATAGGTGGGTGCGTGAAGTGCAATACCTGTAAAAAAAATATGTGGGTGATCCCTCACTCCTTGTGTAATAGTGCAGCTTGGCCAGCAGGGAGTTGTTATCCTTTGGGACCCACATATTTTTTTTCACTGAGTGTATTAACTGTAGATAGATAGGTAGATAAATGGGTGGGTGCGTGGGTAGGTGGATAGTGAATCATTAGATAGATAAATGAGTGGGTGGGTAGATAAATGTTAAACTATTAGATAGGTGGGGGGGGGTGAAGCGCAATACCTGTAAAAAAAATATGTGGGTGATCCCTCCCTCTCATTTTCTAAAGCCCCATACATGCTACACGAACAATGAAAATATATTACTCAGAAGACCCTTTTTGAGCAAACTCTTTTCTTTGAAAAAAAATCTCTTGTGTGTGTGTACTCAATATCAGTAATGATGTGTGCTCCCGCGCATCCTTAACGACCACCGCCTTCACTTGAACATCCAGGTCAACTTTGGCCATATAGCCTATGACCCGCATGTTCAGCAGGTCACTGGGACATCACTGAACGATTTCGGTAACCGATTTCGTTCAGTGTGAATAGTGGAACCACTGATATAGTTAACTATATAGATGGAGCCCCTATACTCCCAGTGTGTAAAGGGCTTAAGGGTCATTGTATACTGCGAACATATTATCATGCCTCTTTTCATTTTTTAAGTGAGAATTCTCCAGAAAACAGATGATGAGGTCATAACAGCCGACTACTGCGAGGTGACCTGGACTGCAGAATTGTCCTCAAGCTAACGAACAAAAATGAAGTCAGGTAATTAATGAAAATTAATTACTGATAATATGTTTTGGTATACATTTGAAAGTCACGAATAGGAGTTCTCGCTAGATACTCTATTATTGTATATTGTGATAACTAAGTGTACAGTTAAATAAATAGAGATAGCTAGAGAGAAATCGAAAGAGCAAAAAATAAACATACCTTCCCCCTTTACTGTCCACTAGGGCAGCTTGGCGGATATGGAGGTAAAGGAAGGGAACTCAGTAACACACTTTTTATTTCAGTCAGGGCCCTACTTCCCACAAAAAATATGTGGGTTATCCCTCACTCCTTGTGTAATAGGGTAGCTTGACCAGCAGGAAGGGAGGGATCCTTAGGTGGGTAGGTAGATATTTTGTAAATCATTAGATAGATAAGATAGATAGATAAATGGGTGGGTAGATCAATGTTAACCTATTAGATAGGTGTGTGTGTGTGTGTGGGGGGGGGAGCGCAATACCTGTAAAAGATATGTGGGTGATCCCTCACTCCTTGTGTAATAGTGCAGCTTGGCCAGCAGGGAATTGTTATACTTTGGGACCCACATATTTTTTTTCACTGAGTGTATTAACTGTAAATAGATAGGTAGATAAATGGGTGGGTGCGTGGGTAGGTAGATAGTGAATCATTAGATAGATAAATGAGTGGGTGGGTAGATAAATGTTAAACTATTAGATAGGTGGGTGGGTGAAGTGCAATACCTGTAAAAAAATATGTGGGTGATCCTCACTCCTTGTGTAATAGTGCAGCTTGGCCAGCAGGGAGTTGTTATCCTTTGGGACCCACATATTTTTTTCACTGAGCGCACTAACTATAGATAGATAGGAAGATAGCTAGATGGTTAGGTATATAAATGGGTATGTGTGTGGTTGGGTAGGTGGATAGTGAATCATTATATAGACAGATAAGTGGGTGGGAGGGTAGATAAATGGTAAATTATTAGATAGATAGGTGGGTGCGTGAAGTGCAGTACCTGTAAAAAAATCTGTGGGTGATCCCTCACTCCTTGTGTAATCGTGCAGCTTGGCCAGCAGGGAGTTGTTATCCTTTGGGACCCACATATTTTTTTCACTGAGCGCATTAACTGTAGATAGATAGGAAGATAGATGGTTAGGTATATAAATGGGTAGGTGTGTGGTTGGGTAGGTGGATAGATAGTGAATCATTAGATAGACAGATAAGTGGGTGGAAGGGTAGATAAATGGTAAATTATTAGATAGTTAGGTGGGTGGGTGAAGTGGAATACCTGTAAAAAAATATGTGGGTGATCCCTCACTCCTTGTGTAATAGTGCAGCTTGGCCAGCAGGGAGTTGTTATCCTTTGGGACCCACATATTTTTTTCACTGAGCCCATTAACTGTAGATAGATAGGAAGATAGATGGTTAGGTATATAAATGGATATGTGTGTGGTTGGGTAGGTGGATAGATAGTGAATCATTAGATAGACAGATAAGTGGGTGGGAGGGCAGATAAATGATCAATTATTAGATAGATAGGTGGGTGCGTGAAGTGCAATACCTGTAAAAAAATATGTGGGTGATCCCTCACTCCTTGTGTAATAGTGCAGCTTGGCCAGCAGGGAGTTGTTATCCTTTGGGACCCACATATTTTTTTCACTGAGCTCATTAACTGTAGATAGATAGAAAGATAGATGGTTAGGTATATAAAGTAGTAGGTGTGTGTTTTGGTGGGTAGATAAATGTTAAACTATTAGATAGGTGGGTGGGTGAAGTGCAATACCTGTAAAAAATATGTGTGTGATCCTCACTCCTTGTGTAATAGTGCAGCTTGGCCAGCAGGGAGTTGTTATCCTTTGGGACCCACATATTTTTTTCACTGAGCGCACTAACTGTAGATAGATAGGAAGATAGCTAGATGGTTAGGTATATAAATGGGTATGTGTGTGGTTGGGTAGGTGGATAGTGAATCATTATATTGACAGATAAGTGGGTGGGAGGGTAGATAAATGGTAAATTATTAGATAGATAGGTGGGTGCGTGAAGTGCAGTACCTGTAAAAAAATCTGTGGGTGATCCCTCACTCCTTGTGTAATCGTGCAGCTTGGCCAGCAGGGAGTTGTTATCCTTTGGGACCCACATATTTTTTTCACTGAGCGCATTAACTGTAGATAGATAGGCAGATAGATGGTTAGGTATATAAATGGGTAGGTGTGTGGTTGGGTAGGTGGATAGATAGTGAATCATTAGATAGACAGATATGTGGGTGGAAGGGTAGATAAATGGTAAAGTATTAGATAGTTAGGTGGGTGGGTGAAGTGGAATACCTGTAAAAAAATATGTGGGTGATCCCTCACTCCTTGTGTAATAGTGCAGCTTGGCCAGCAGGGAGTTGTTATCCTTTGGGACCCACATATTTTTTTCACTGAGCCCATTAACTGTAGATAGATAGGAAGATAGATGGTTAGGTATATAAATGGGTATGTGTGTGGTTGGGTAGGTGGATAGATAGTGAATCATTAGACAGATAAGTGGGTGGGAGGGCAGATAAATGATCAATTATTAGATAGATAGGTGGGTGCGTGAAGTGCAATACCTGTAAAAAAATATGTGGGTGATCCCTCACTCCTTGTGTAATAGTGCAGCTTGGCCAGCAGGGAGTTGTTATCCTTTGGGACCCACATATTTTTTTCACTGAGCGCATTAACTGTAGATAGATAGAAAGATAGATGGTTAGGTATATAAAGTAGTAGGTGTGTGTTTGGGTGGGTAGATAAATGTTAAACTATTAGATAGGTGGGTGGGTGAAGTGCAATACCTGTAAATAAATATGTGGGTGATCCTCACTCCTTGTGTAATAGTGCAGCTTAGCCAGCAGGGAGTTGTTATCCTTTGGGACCCACATATTTTTTTCACTGAGCGCACTAACTATAGATAGACAGTTATGTATATAAATGGGTAGGTGTGTGGTTTTGTAGGTGGATAGATAGTGAATCATTAGATAGACAGATAAGTGGGTGGGAGGGTAGATAAATGATAAATTATTAGATAGATAGGTGGGTGCATGAAGTGCAATACCTGTAAAAAAAATATGTGGGTGATCCCTCACTCCTTGTGTAATAGTGCAGCTTGGCCAGTAGGGAGTTGTTATCCTTTGGGACCCACATATTTTTTTCACTGAGCCCATTAACTGTAGATAGATAGAAAGATAGATAGATGGTTAGGTATATAAATGGGTAGGTGTGTGGTTGAGTAGGTGGATAGATAGTGAATCATTAGATAGACAGATAAGTGGGTGGGAGGGTAGATAAATGTTAAATCATAAGATAGTTAAGTGGGTGGGTGAAGTGCAATACCTGTAAAAAAATATGTGGGTGATCCCTCACTCCTTGTGTAATAGTGCAGCTTGGCCAGCAGGGAGTTGTTATCCTTTGGGACCCACATATTTTTTTCACTGAGCCCATTAACTGTAGATAGATAGGAAGATAGATAGATGGAAGGGTATATAAATGGGTAGGTGTGTGGTTGGGTATGTGGATAGATAGTGAATCATTCGATAGACAGATAAGTGGGTGGGAGGGTAGATAAATGATAAATTGTTAGATAGATAGGTGGGTGCGTGAAGTGCAATACCTGTAAAAAAAATATGTGGGTGATCCCTCACTCCTTGTGTAATAGTGCAGCTTGGCCAGCAGGGAGTTGTTATCCTTTGGGACCCACATATTTTTTTTTCACTGAGTGTATTAACTGTAGATAGATAGGTAGATAAATGGGTGGGTGCGTAGGTAGGTAGATAGTGAATCATTAGATAGATAACTGAGTGGGTGGGTAGATAAATGTTAAACTATTAGATAGGTGGGGGGGGTGAAGCGCAATACCTGTAAAAAAAATATGTGGGTGATCCCTCCCTCTCATTTTCTAAAGCCCCATACATGCTACACGAGCAATGAAAATATATTACTCAGTAGACCCTTTTTGAGCAAACTCTTTTCTTTGAAAAAAAAATCTCTTGTGTGTGTGTACTCAATATCAGTAATGATGTGTGCTCCCGCGCATCCTTAACGACCACCGCCTTCACTTGAACATCCAGGTCAACTTTGGCCATATAGCCTATGACCCGCATGTTCAGCAGGTCACTGGGACATCACTGAACGATTTCGGTAACCGATTTCGTTCAGTGTGAATAGTGGAACCACTGATATAGTTAACTATATAGATGGAGCCCCTATACTCCCAGTGTGTAAAGGGCTTAAGGGTCATTGTATACTGCGAACATATTATCATGCCTCTTTTCATTTTTTAAGTGAGAATTCTCCAGAAAACAGATGATGAGGTCATAACAGCCGACTACTGCGAGGTGACCTGGACTGCAGAATTGTCCTCAAGCTAACAAACAAAAATGAAGTCAGGTAATTAATGAAAATTAATTACTGATAATATGTTTTGGTATACATTTGAAAGTCACGAATAGGAGTTCTCGCTAGATACTCTTCTATTATTGTATATTGTGATAACTAAGTGTACAGTTAAATAAATAGAGATAGCTAGAGAGAAATCGAAAGAGCAAAAAATAAACATACCTTCCCCCTTTACTGTCCACTAGGGCAGCTTGGCGGATATGGAGGTAAAGGAAGGGAACTCAGTAACACACTTTTTATTTCAGTCAGGGCCCTACTTCCCACAAAAAATATGTGGGTTATCCCTCACTCCTTGTGTAATAGGGTAGCTTGACCAGCAGGAAGGGAGGGATCCTTAGGTGGGTAGGTAGATATTTTGTAAATCATTAGATAGATAAGATAGATAGATAAATGGGTGGGTAGATCAATGTTAACCTATTAGATAGGTGTGTGTGTGTGTGGGGGGGGGAGCGCAATACCTGTAAAAGATATGTGGGTGATCCCTCACTCCTTGTGTAATAGTGCAGCTTGGCCAGCAGGGAATTGTTATACTTTGGGACCCACATATTTTTTTTCACTGAGTGTATTAACTGTAAATAGATAGGTAGATAAATGGGTGGGTGCGTGGGTAGGTAGATAGTGAATCATTAGATAGATAAATGAGTGGGTGGGTAGATAAATGTTAAACTATTAGATAGGTGGGTGGGTGAAGTGCAATACCTGTAAAAAAATATGTGGGTGATCCTCACTCCTTGTGTAATAGTGCAGCTTGGCCAGCAGGGAGTTGTTATCCTTTGGGACCCACATATTTTTTTCACTGAGCGCACTAACTATAGATAGATAGGAAGATAGCTAGATGGTTAGGTATATAAATGGGTATGTGTGTGGTTGGGTAGGTGGATAGTGAATCATTATATAGACAGATAAGTGGGTGGGAGGGTAGATAAATGGTAAATTATTAGATAGATAGGTGGGTGCGTGAAGTGCAGTACCTGTAAAAAAATCTGTGGGTGATCCCTCACTCCTTGTGTAATCGTGCAGCTTGGCCAGCAGGGGTTGTTATCCTTTGGGACCCACATATTTTTTTCACTGAGCGCATTAACTGTAGATAGATAGGAAGATAGATGGTTAGGTATATAAATGGGTAGGTGTGTGGTTGGGTAGGTGGATAGATAGTGAATCATTAAATAGACAGATATGTGGGTGGAAGGGTAGATAAATGGTAAAGTATTAGATAGTTAGGTGGGTGGGTGAAGTGGAATACCTGTAAAAAAATATGTGGGTGATCCCTCACTCCTTGTGTAATAGTGCAGCTTGGCCAGCAGGGAGTTGTTATCCTTTGGGACCCACATATTTTTTTCACTGAGCCCATTAACTGTAGATAGATAGGAAGATAGATGGTTAGGTATATAAATGGGTATGTGTGTGGTTGGGTAGGTGGATAGATAGTGAATCATTAGATAGACAGATAAGTGGGTGGGAGGGCAGATAAATGATCAATTATTAGATAGATAGGTGGGTGCGTGAAGTGCAATACCTGTAAAAAAATATGTGGGTGATCCCTCACTCCTTGTGTAATAGTGCAGCTTGGCCAGCAGGGAGTTGTTATCCTTTGGGACCCACATATTTTTTTCACTGAGCGCATTAACTGTAGATAGATAGAAAGATAGATGGTTAGGTATATAAAGTAGTAGGTGTGTGTTTGGGTGGGTAGATAAATGTTAAACTATTAGATAGGTGGGTGGGTGAAGTGCAATACCTGTAAATAAATATGTGGGTGATCCTCACTCCTTGTGTAATAGTGCAGCTTAGCCAGCAGGGAGTTGTTATCCTTTGGGACCCACATATTTTTTTCACTGAGCGCACTAACTATAGATAGATAGACAATTATGTATATAAATGGGTAGGTGTGTGGTTTTGTAGGTGGATAGATAGTGAATCATTAGATAGACAGATAAGTGGGTGGGAGGGTAGATAAATGATAAATTATTAGATAGATAGGTGGGTGCATGAAGTGCAATACCTGTAAAAAAAATATGTGGGTGATCCCTCACTCCTTGTGTAATAGTGCAGCTTGGCCAGCAGGGAGTTGTTATCCTTTGGGACCCACATATTTTTTTCACTGAGCCCATTAACTGTAGATAGATAGGAAGATAGATAGATGGTTAGGTATATAAATGGGTAGGTGTGTGGTTGGGTATGTGGATAGATAGTGAATCATTCGATAGACAGATAAGTGGGTGGGAGGGTAGATAAATGATAAATTGTTAGATAGATAGGTGGGTGCGTGAAGTGCAATACCTGTAAAAAAAATATGTGGGTGATCCCTCACTCCTTGTGTAATAGTGCAGCTTGGCCAGCAGGGAGTTGTTATCCTTTGGGACCCACATATTTTTTTTTCACTGAGTGTATTAACTGTAGATAGATAGGTAGATAAATGGGTGGGTGCGTAGGTAGGTAGATAGTGAATCATTAGATAGATAACTGAGTGGGTGGGTAGATAAATGTTAAACTATTAGATAGGTGGGGGGGGTGAAGCGCAATACCTGTAAAAAAAATATGTGGGTGATCCCTCCCTCTCATTTTCTAAAGCCCCATACATGCTACACGAGCAATGAAAATATATTACTCAGAAGACCCTTTTTGAGCAAACTCTTTTCTTTGAAAAAAAAATCTCTTGTGTGTGTGTACTCAATATCAGTAATGATGTGTGCTCCCGCGCATCCTTAACGACCACCGCCTTCACTTGAACATCCAGGTCAACTTTGGCCATATAGCCTATGACCCGCATGTTCAGCAGGTCACTGGGACATCACTGAACGATTTCGGTAACCGATTTCGTTCAGTGTGAATAGTGGAACCACTGATATAGTTAACTATATAGATGGAGCCCCTATACTCCCAGTGTGTAAAGGGCTTAAGGGTCATTGTATACTGCGAACATATTATCATGCCTCTTTTCATTTTTTAAGTGAGAATTCTCCAGAAAACAGATGATGAGGTCATAACAGCCGACTACTGCGAGGTGACCTGGACTGCAGAATTGTCCTCAAGCTAACAAACAAAAATGAAGTCAGGTAATTAATGAAAATTAATTACTGATAATATGTTTTGGTATACATTTGAAAGTCACGAATAGGAGTTCTCGCTAGATACTCTTCTATTATTGTATATTGTGATAACTAAGTGTACAGTTAAATAAATAGAGATAGCTAGAGAGAAATCGAAAGAGCAAAAAATAAACATACCTTCCCCCTTTACTGTCCACTAGGGCAGCTTGGCGGATATGGAGGTAAAGGAAGGGAACTCAGTAACACACTTTTTATTTCAGCCAGGGCCCTACTTCCCACAAAAAATATGTGGGTTATCCCTCACTCCTTGTGTAATAGGGTAGCTTGACCAGCAGGAAGGGAGGGATCCTTAGGTGGGTAGGTAGATATTTTGTAAATCATTAGATAGATAAGATAGATAGATAAATGGGTGGGTAGATCAATGTTAACCTATTAGATAGGTGTGTGTGTGTGTGGGGGGGGAGCGCAATACCTGTAAAAGATATGTGGGTGATCCCTCACTCCTTGTGTAATAGTGCAGCTTGGCCAGCAGGGAGTAGTTATCCTTAGGGACCCACATATTTTTTTTCCCCTGAGTGTATTAACTGTAGATAGATAGGTAGATAAATGGGTGGGTGCATGGGTAGGTAGATAGTGAATCGTTAGATAGATAAATGAGTGGGTGGGTAGATAAATGTAAACTATTAGATAGGTGGGTGGGTGAAGTGCAATACCTGTAAAAAAATATGTGGGTGATCCTCACTCCTTGTGTAATCGCACAGCTTGGCCAGCAGGGAGTTGTTATCCTTTGGGACCCACATATTTTTTTCACTGAGCGCATTAACTGTAGATAGATAGGAAGATAGATGGTTAGGTATATAAATGGGTAGGTGTGTGGTTGGGTAGGTGGATAGATAGTGAATCATTCGATAGACAGATAAGTGGGTGGAAGGGTAGATAAATGGTAAATTATTAGATAGTTAGGTGGGTGGATGAAGTGGAATACCTGTAAAAAAATATGTGGGTGATCCCTCACTCCTTGTGTAATAGTGCAGCTTGGCCAGCAGGGAGTTGTTATCCTTTGGGACCCACATATTTTTTTCACTGAGCCCATTAACTGTAGATAGATAGGAAGATAGATGGTTAGGTATATAAATGGTAGGTGTGTGGTTGGGTAGGTGGATAGATAGTGAATCATTAGATAGACAGATAAGTGGGTGGGAGGGCAGATAAATGATCAATTATTAGATAGATAGGTGGGTGCGTGAAGTGCAATACCTGTAAAAAAATATGTGGGTGATCCCTCACTCCTTGTGTAATAGTGCAGCTTGGCCAGCAGGGAGTTGTTATCCTTTGGGACCCACATATTTTTTTCACTGAGCGCATTAACTGTAGAAAGATAGATGGTTAGGAATATAAAGTAGTAGGTGTATGTTTGGGTGGGTAGATAAATGTTAAACTATTAGATAGGTGGGTGGGTGAAGTGCAATACCTGTAAAAAAATATGTGGGTGATCCTCACTCCTTGTGTAATAGTGCAGCTTGGCCAGCAGGGAGTTGTTATCCTTTGGGACCCACATATTTTTTTCACTGAGCGCACTAACTGTAGATAGATAGGAAGATAGCTAGATGGTTAGGTATATAAATGGGTATGTGTGTGGTTGGGTAGGTGGATAGTGAATCATTATATAGACAGATAAGTGGGTGGGAGGGTAGATAAATGGTAAATTATTAGATAGATAGGTGGGTGCGTGAAGTGCAGTACCTGTAAAAAAATCTGTGGGTGATCCCTCACTCCTTGTGTAATCGTGCAGCTTGGCCAGCAGGGGTTGTTATCCTTTGGGACCCACATATTTTTTTCACTGAGCGCATTAACTGTAGATAGATAGGAAGATAGATGGTTAGGTATATAAATGGGTAGGTGTGTGGTTGGGTAGGTGGATAGATAGTGAATCATTAGATAGACAGATATGTGGGTGGAAGGGTAGATAAATGGTAAAGTATTAGATAGTTAGGTGGGTGGGTGAAGTGGAATACCTGTAAAAAAATATGTGGGTGATCCCTCACTCCTTGTGTAATAGTGCAGCTTGGCCAGCAGGGAGTTGTTATCCTTTGGGACCCACATATTTTTTTCACTGAGCCCATTAACTGTAGATAGATAGGAAGATAGATGGTTAGGTATATAAATGGGTATGTGTGTGGTTGGGTAGGTGGATAGATAGTGAATAATTAGATAGACAGATAAGTGGGTGGGAGGGCAGATAAATGATCAATTATTAGATAGATAGGTGGGTGCGTGAAGTGCAATACCTGTAAAAAAATATGTGGGTGATCCCTCACTCCTTGTGTAATAGTGCAGCTTGGCCAGCAGGGAGTTGTTATCCTTTGGGACCCACATATTTTTTTCACTGAGCGCATTAACTGTAGATAGATAGAAAGATAGATGGTTAGGTATAAAAAAGTAGTAGGTGTGTGTTTGGGTGGGTAGATAAATGTTAAACTATTAGATAGGTGGGTGGGTGAAGTGCAATACCTGTAAAAAAATATGTGGGTGATCCCTCACTCCTTGTGTAATAGTGCAGCTTGGCCAGCAGGGAGTTGTTATCCTTTGGGACCCACATATTTTTTTCACTGAGCCCATTAACTGTAGATAGATAGATGGTTAGGTATATAAATGGGTAGGTGTGTGGTTGGGTATGTGGATAGATAGTGAATCATTCGATAGACAGATAAGTGGGTGGGAGGGTAGATAAATGATAAATTGTTAGATAGATAGGTGGGTGCGTGAAGTGCAATACCTGTAAAAAAAATATGTGGGTGATCCCTCACTCCTTGTGTAATAGTGCAGCTTGGCCAGCAGGGAGTTGTTATCCTTTGGGACCCACATATTTTTTTTTCACTGAGTGTATTAACTGTAGATAGATAGGTAGATAAATGGGTGGGTGCGTAGGTAGGTAGATAGTGAATCATTAGATAGATAACTGAGTGGGTGGGTAGATAAATGTTAAACTATTAGATAGGTGGGGGGGGGGTGAAGCGCAATACCTGTAAAAAAAATATGTGGGTGATCCCTCCCTCTCATTTTCTAAAGCCCCATACATGCTACACGAGCAATGAAAATATATTACTCAGAAGACCCTTTTTGAGCAAACTCTTTTCTTTGAAAAAAAAATCTCTTGTGTGTGTGTACTCAATATCAGTAATGATGTGTGCTCCCGCGCATCCTTAACGACCACCGCCTTCACTTGAACATCCAGGTCAACTTTGGCCATATAGCCTATGACCCGCATGTTCAGCAGGTCACTGGGACATCACTGAACGATTTCGGTAACCGATTTCGTTCAATGTGAATAGTGGAACCACTGATATAGTTAACTATATAGATGAAGCCCCTATACTCCCAGTGTGTAAAGGGCTTAAGGGTCATTGTATACTGCGAACATATTATCATGCCTCTTTTCATTTTTTAAGTGAGAATTCTCCAGAAAACAGATGATGAGGTCATAACAGCCGACTACTGCGAGGTGACCTGGACTGCAGAATTGTCCTCAAGCTAACAAACAAAAATGAAGTCAGGTAATTAATGAAAATTAATTACTGATAATATGTTTTGGTATACATTTGAAAGTCACGAATAGGAGTTCTCGCTAGATACTCTTCTATTATTGTATATTGTGATAACTAAGTGTACAGTTAAATAAATAGAGATAGCTAGAGAGAAATCGAAAGAGCAAAAAATAAACATACCTTCCCCCTTTACTGTCCACTAGGGCAGCTTGGCGGATATGGACGTAAAGGAAGGGAACTCAGTAACACATTTTTTATTTCAGTCAGGGCCCTACTTCCCACAAAAAATATGTGGGTTATCCCTCACTCCTTGTGTAATAGGGTAGCTTGACCAGCAGGAAGGGAGGGGTCCTTAGGTGGGTAGGTAGATATTTTGTAAATCATTAGATAGATAAGATAGATAGATAAATGGGTGAGTAGATCAATGTTAACCTATTAGATAGGAGTGTGTGTGTGTGGGGGGGGAGCGCAATACCTGTAAAAGATATGTGGGTGATCCCTCACTCCTTGTGTAATAGTGCAGCTTGGCCAGCAGGGAGTAGTTATCCTTTGGGACCCACATATTTTTTTCCTCTGAGTGTATTAACTGTAGATAGATAGGTAGATAAATGGGTGGGTGCATGGGTAGGTAGATAGTGAATCATTAGATAGATAAATGAGTGGGTGGGTAGATAAATGTAAACTATTAGATACAGATGGGTCAGGTCCCATCTTTGCAGGGGATGGCGCTGGCGTCGCCAGCCGCCATCCCCCGCCAGCGCCATGGCGATGGTGAGAAGGGGACGCGCGCGCACGAGCGTCGCGCGCGTCCCCTTCCGACGGCGCTTCAATCCGTTCCCCCGGGTCCCCGCCGGCTTGCTGGTGGTAACCCGGGGTCCCCGCCGCCTGCCCGCACCCCCCCCTAACCCTGTCCGTCTCCCTGAGGCGGAGACGGACAGGGTTTCCGTCGTGCTAGCGACGGAGACTGAGACGCGCGTGCGCGTGAGACGCACGCGCGTCTCAGTCTCCTCGCTGGCGAGGCTGCTGGCGGGTCGCCAGCGCGTACGTTCTGGCGACCCGCCAGCAAGGATGTATACAGTAACATACTGTAGGTGGGTGGTCCAAGTGCAATACCTGTAAAAATATATGTGGGTGATCCTTCACTCCTTGTGTAATAGTGCAGCTTGGCCAGCAGGGAGTTGTTATACTTTGGGACCCACGTATTTTTTTTCACTGAGTGTATTAACTGTAAATAGATAGGTAGATAAATGGGTGGGTGCGTGGGTAGGTAGATAGTGAATCATTAGATAGATAAATGAGTGGGTGGGTAGATAAATGTTAAACTATTAGATAGGTGGGGGGGTGAAGCGCTATACTTGTAAAAAAAATACGTGGGTGATCCCTCACTCCTTTTGTAATAGTGCAGCTTGGCCAGCAGGGAGTTGTTATTCTTTGGGACCCACATATTTTTTTCACTGAGCGCATTAACTGTAGATAGATAGGAAGATAGATGGTTAGGTATATAAATGGGTAGGTGTGTGGTTGGGTAGGTGGATAGATAGTGAATCATTAGATAGACAGATAAGTGGGTGGGAGGGCAGATAAATGATCAATTATTAGATAGATAGGTGGGTGCATGAAGTGCAATACCTGTAAAAAAATATGTGGGTGATCCCTCACTCCTTGTGTAATAGTGCAGCTTGGCCAGCAGGGAGTTGTTATCCTTTGGGACCCACATATTTTTTTTCACTGAGCGCATTAACTGTAGATAGATAGAAAGATAGATGGTTAGGTATATAAAGTAGTAGGTGTGTGTTTGGGTGGGTAGATAAATGTTAAACTATTAGATAGGTGGGTGGGTGAAGTGCAATACCTGTAAAAAAATATGTGGGTGATCCTCACTCCTTGTGTAATAGTGCAGCTTAGCCAGCAGGGAGTTGTTATCCTTTGGGACCCACATATTTTTTTCACTAACTGTAGATAGATAGACTGTTATGTATATAAATGGGTAGGTGTGTGGTTGGGTAGGTGGAGAGATAGTGAATCATTAGATAGACAGATAAGTGGGTGGGAGGGTAGATAAATTATTAGATAGATAGGTGGATGCATGAAGTGCAATACCTGTAAAAAAAATATGTGGGTGATCCCTCACTCCTTGTGTAATAGTGCAGCTTTGCCAGCAGGGAGTTGTTATCCTTTGGGACCCACATATTTTTTTCACTGAGCGCATTAACTGTAGATAGATAGAAAGACAGATAGATGGTTAGGTATATAAATGGGTAGGTGTGTGTTTGAGTAGGTGGATAGATAGTGAATCATTAGATAGACAGATAAGTGGGTGGGAGGGTAGATAAATGATAAATTGTTTGATAGATAGGTGGGTGCGTGAAGTGCAATACCTGTAAAAAAAATATGTGGGTGATCCCTCACTCCTTGTGTAATAGTGCAGCTTGGCCAGCAGGGAGTTGTTATCCTTTAGGACCCACATATTTTTTTCACTGAGTGTATTAACTGTAGATAGATAGGTAGATAAATTGGTGGGTGCGTAGGTAGGTAGATAGTGAATCATTAGATAGATAAATGAGTGGGTGGGTAGATAAATGTTAAACTATTAGATAGGTGGGGGGGGGGGTGAAGCGCAAAACCTGTAAAAAAAATATGTGGGTGATCCCTCCCTCTCATTTTCAAAAGCCCCATACATGCTACACGAGCAATGAAAATATATTACTCAGAAGACCCTTTTTGAGCAAACTCTTTTCTTTGAAAAAAAATCTCTTGTGTGTGTGTACTCATTATCAGTAATGATGTGTGCTCCCGCGCATCCTTAACGACCACCGCCTTCACTTGAACATCCAGGTCAACTTTGGCCATATAGCCTATGACCCGCATGTTCAGCAGGTCACTGGGACATCACTGAACGATTTCGGTAACCGATTTCGTTCAGTGTGAATAGTGGAACCACTGATATAGTTAACTATATAGATGGAGCCCCTATACTCCCAGTGTGTAAAGGGCTTAAGGGTCATTGTATACTGCGAACATATTATCATGCCTCTTTTCATTTTTTAAGTGAGAATTCTCCAGAAAACAGATGATGAGGTCATAACAGCCGACTACTGCGAGGTGACCTGGACTGCAGAATTGTCCTCAAGCTAACAAACAAAAATGAAGTCAGGTAATTAATGAAAATTAATTACTGATAATATGTTTTGGTATACATTTGAAAGTCACGAATAGGAGTTCTCGCTAGATACTCTTCTATTATTGTATATTGTGATAACTAAGTGTACAGTTAAATAAATAGAGATAGCTAGAGAGAAATCGAAAAAGCAAAAAATAAACATACCTTCCCCCTTTACTGTCCACTAGGGCAGCTTGGCGGATATGGAGGTAAAGGAAGGGAACTCAGTAACACACTTTTTATTTCAGTCAGGGCCCTACTTCCCACATAAAATATGTGGGTTATCCCTCACTCCTTGTGTAATAGGGTAGCTTGACCAGCAGGAAGGGAGGGATCCTTAGGTGGGTAGGTAGATATTTTGTAAATCGTTAGATAGATAAGATAGATAGATAAATGGGTGGGTAGATCAATGTTAACCGATTAGATAGGTGTGTGTGTGTGGGGGAGCGCAATACCTGTAAAAGATATGTGGGTGATCCCTCACTCCTTGTGTAATAGTGCAGCTTGGCCAGCAGGGAGTAGTTATCCTTTGGGACCCACATATTTTTTTTTTCCCCTGAGTGTATTAACTGTAGATAGATAGGTAGATAAATGGGTGGGTGCATGGGTAGGTAGATAGTGAATCATTATATAGATAAAAGAGTGGGTGGGTAGATAAATGTAAACTATTAGATAGGTGGGTGGTCGAAGTGCAATACCTGTAAAAATATATGTGGGTGATCCCTCACTCCTTGTGTAATAGTGCAGCTTGGCCAGCAGGGAGTTGTTATCCTTTGGCACCCACATATTTTTTTCACTGAGCGCATTAACTGTAGATAGATAGGAAGATAGATGGTTAGGTATAAAAATGGGTAGGTGTGTGGTTGGGTAGGTCGATAGATAGTGAATCATTAGATAGACAGATAAGTGGGTGGGAGGGCAGATAAATGATCAATTATTAGATAGATAGGTGGGTGCGTGAAGTGCAATACCTGTAAAAAAATATGTGGGTGATCCCTCACTCCTTGTGTAATAGTGCAGCTTGGCCAGCAGGGAGTTGTTATCCTTTGGGACCCACATATTTTTTTCACTGAGCGCACTAACTGTAGATAGATAGGAAGATAGCTAGATGGTTAGGTATATAAATGGGTATGTGTGTGGTTGGGTAGGTGGATAGATAGTGAATCATTAGATAGACAGATAAGTGGGTGGGAGGGTAGATAAATGGTAAATTATTAGATAGATAGGTGGGTGCGTGAAGTGCAGTACCTGTAAAAAAAATCTGTGGGTGATCCCTCACTCCTTGTGTAATCATGCATCTTGGCCAGCAGGGAGTTGTTATCCTTTGGGACCCACATATTTTTTTCACTGAGCGCATTAACTGTAGATAGATAGGTAGATAGATGGTTAGGTATATAAATGGGTAGGTGTGTGGTTGGGTAGGTGGATAGATAGTGAATCATTAGATAGACAGATAAGTGGGTGGGAGGGCAGATAAATGATCAATTATTAGATAGATAGGTGGGTGCGTGAAGTGCAATACCTGTAAAAAAATATGTGGGTGATCCCTCACTCCTTGTGTAATAGTGCAGCTTGGCCAGCAGGGAGTTGTTATCCTTTGGGACCCACATATTTTTTTCACTGAGCGCATTAACTGTAGATAGATAGAAAGATAGATGGTTAGGTATATAAAGTAGTAGGTGTGTGTTTGGGTGGGTAGATAAATGTTAAACTATTAGATAGGTGGGTGGGTGAAGTGCAATACCTGTAAATAAATATGTGTGTGATCCTCACTCCTTGTGTAATAGTGCAGCTTAGCCAGCAGGGAGTTGTTATCCTTTGGGACCCACATATTTTTTTCACTGAGCGCACTAACTGTAGATAGATAGGAAGATAGCTAGATGGTTAGGTATATAAATGGGTATGTGTGTGGTTGGGTAGGTGGATAGATAGTGAATCATTAGATAGACAGATAAGTGGGTGGGAGGGTAGATAAATGGTAAATTATTAGATAGATAGGTGGGTGCGTGAAGTGCAGTACCTGTAAAAAAAATCTGTGGGTGATCCCTCACTCCTTGTGTAATCGTGCAGCTTGGCCAGCAGGGAGTTGTTATCCTTTGGGACCCACATATTTTTTTCACTGAGCGCATTAACTGTAGATAGATAGGTAGATAGATGGTTAGGTATATAAATGGGTAGGTGTGTGGTTGGGTAGGTGGATAGATAGTGAATCATTAGATAGACAGATAAGTGGGTGGGAGGGTAGATAAATGGTAATTTATTAGATAGTTAGGTGGGTGGGTGAAGTGGAATACCTGTAAAAAAATATGTGGGTGATCCCTCACTCCTTGTGTAATAGTGCAGCTTGGCCAGCAGGGAGTTGTTATCCTTTGGGACCCACATATTTTTTCACTGAGCCCATTAACTGTAGATAGATAGGAAGATAGATAGATGGTTAGGTATATAAATGGGTAGGTGTGTGGTTGGGTAGGTGGATAGATAGTGAATCATTAGATAGACAGATAAGTGGGTGGGAGGGCAGATAAATGATCAATTATTAGATAGATAGGTGGGTGCGTGAAGTGCAATACCTGTAAAAAAATATGTGGGTGATCCCTCACTCCTTGTGTAATAGTGCAGCTTGGCCAGCAGGGAGTTGTTATCCTTTGGGACCCACATATTTTCTTCACTGAGCGCATTAACTGTAGATAGATAGAAAGATAGATGGTTAGGTATATAAAGTAGTAGGTGTGTGTTTGGGTGGGTAGATAAATGTTAAACTATTAGATAGGTGGGTGGGTGAAGTGCAATACCTGTAAATAAATATGTGTGTGATCCTCACTCCTTGTGTAATAGTGCAGCTTAGCCAGCAGGGAGTTGTTATCCTTTGGGACCCACATATTTTTTTCACTGAGCGCACTAACTGTAGATAGATAGGAAGATAGCTAGATGGTTAGGTATATAAATGGGTATGTGTGTGGTTGGGTAGGTGGATAGATAGTGAATCATTAGATAGACAGATAAGTGGGTGGGAGGGTAGATAAATGGTAAATTATTAGATAGATAGGTGGGTGCGTGAAGTGCAGTACCTGTAAAAAAAATCTGTGGGTGATCCCTCACTCCTTGTGTAATCGTGCAGCTTGGCCAGCAGGGAGTTGTTATCCTTTGGGACTCACATATTTTTTTCACTGAGCGCATTAACTAGATAGATAGGTAGATAGATGGTTAGGTATATAAATGGGTAGGTGTGTGGTTGGGTAGGTGGATAGATAGTGAATCATTAGATAGACAGATAAGTGGGTGGGAGGGTAGATAAATGGTAATTTATTAGATAGTTAGGTGGGTGGGTGAAGTGGAATACCTGTAAAAAAATATGTGGGTGATCCCTCACTCCTTGTGTAATAGTGCAGCTTGGCCAGCAGGGAGTTGTTATCCTTTGGGACCCACATATTTTTTCACTGAGCCCATTAACTGTAGATAGATAGGAAGATAGATGGTTAGGTATATAAATGGGTAGGTGTGTGGTTGGGTAGGTGGATAGATAGTGAATCATTAGATAGACAGATAAGTGGGTGGGAGGGCAGATAAATGATCAATTATTAGATAGATAGGTGGGTGCGTGAAGTGCAATACCTGTAAAAAATATGTGGGTGATCCCTCACTCCTTGTGTAATAGTGCAGCTTGGCCAGCAGGGAGTTGTTATCCTTTGGGACCCACATATTTTTTTCACTGAGCGCATTAACTGTAGATAGATAGAAAGATAGATGGTTAGGTATATAAAGTAGTAGGTGTGTGTTTGGGTGGGTAGATAAATGTTAAACTATTAGATAGGTGGGTGGGTGAAGTGCAATACCTGTAAATAAATATGTGTGTGATCCTCACTCCTTGTGTAATAGTGCAGCTTAGCCAGCAGGGAGTTGTTATCCTTTGGGACCCACATATTTTTTTTACTGAGCGCACTAACTATAGATAGATAGACGGTTATGTATATAACTGGGTAGGTGTGCGGTTTTGTAGGTGGATAGATAGTGAATCATTAGATAGACAGATAAGTGGGTGGGAGGGTAGATAAATGATAAATTATTAGATAGATAGGTGGGTGCATGAAGTGCAATACCTGTAAAAAAAATATGTGGGTGATCCCTCACTCCTTGTGTAATAGTGCAGCTTGGCCAGCAGGGAGTTGTTATCCTTTGGGACCCACATATTTTTTTCACTGAGCGCATTAACTGTAGATAGATAGAAAGATAGATAGATGGTTAGGTATATAAATGGGTAGGTGTGTGGTTGAGTAGGTGGATAGATAGTGAACCATAAGATAGACAGATAAGTGGGTGGGAGGGTAGATAAATGTTAAATCATTAGATAGTTAAGTGGGTGGGTGAAGTGCAATACCTGTAAAAAAATATGTGGGTGATCCCTCACTCCTTGTGTAATAGTGCAGCTTGGCCAGCAGGGAGTTGTTATCCTTTGGGACCCACATATTTTTTTTCCCCTGAGTGTATTAACTGTCGATAGATAGATAGATAAATGGATGGGTGGGTGCATGAGTAGGTAGATAGTGAATCATTAGATAGACAGATAAGTGGGTGGGAGGGTAGATAAATGGTAAATCATTAGATAGTTAGGTGGGTGAAGTGCAATACCTGTAAAAAAATATGTGGGTGATCCCTCACTCCTTGTGTAATAGTGCAGCTTGGCCAGCAGAGAGTTGTTATCCTTTGGGACCCACATATTTTTTTCACTGAGCCCATTTGTGAGGGTACGAGTTCCTCAATCACTCAGACACCGAGCAGATGAAACCAAAATATGGTTTATTTTTATCACAGCACACGAAAGTAGATGAAGACAGGAAAAAGAGGCAAATGTAAATTGCAGAGTAGAAAGATATTCAGGTAGCAGGCCCAAACAGACAGTCCTTGTATAGTCACAGTCCCAGATCAGTTCCACAGGGCAAACTATCACTTATCCACACAGCAGTGATAGCATATAACTGTATAAGTCCACACAACACAGACGCTCCACACCAGAGCTTGGTAGGATGCCCCCTTCCCGGGCAAACGATGTGTTCCACAAGATCCAGTGAAGGGTAGGACCCCTGAGACCGGATTGCGACTAACATACTGAGCTGGCAGGTGTACAAGTCATTTTAAAAACTTCCAATTTCCCACGCTTCGCCATACCATCAGTGGGCTTGCACTCAATCCCTATTGGTGGATTCAAGTCAGGTTTATCCCCCCTCCCAGGTACTGCTGCTGCCCATCTGCTTCTGCCCCCTGCTGGGGTCGGTTCCAGAAAGTCTGGAAGTAGCCAAGATATGCATAGCAGAGTCAACACAAGATACAAAACACAGTCTGATTACATTATGTGGTGGTCACCCCCTGTGGACAACCTTCCTGTTGATAGTAGGGGAATTTGATCACCCCCTGTGGTGATTGTCCTTCAGCTATCCCCCTCATGTAAACAGCAGGAACAATAATCGGCTGATTACATTATGGGCTGATCACCCCCTGTGGTGGCCGGTTCCACAAAGTCTGCTAGAGCCCAGAGGTTTACAAAGAATTGTAAACCCCCCTGTGGAGATTGCCAATGGTACAATGCTTACATGAATAAAGTCCTGGGAAATACAGACATTACATTTGAGGTGGGATTATACAGCCTAATAATATATGATCTGGAACTACACACACATATAGGGAGTATATAGACATATATGGAGAACAAGAGGGTACCGACGGACTAAAATAGTACATTAATTACTACACCTAATAAAATATAGTAATTACAGATTTACAGTGAATCTGATAACCTCACATTCCTTCCCCTACTATTGTAGTCCCGGTACCAAGCTGTTCAGGAACCAATAACAACCTGGAATAGCGGGATGCAGAGCCGAGAATCTGGGGTTTGGATATACCACCTGAGTCCCACAGGGTGACATCATACCAAACCCATCTTGTAAAAGGCGGCTGGTTTGCAGAACCAGCAAGGGCATGATTACAGTCTAAGTCATACATTGGAACTAACAAGGGATGTAGCGATTCCTCTTCTTCGGATTCTGGGTACCCCCCCTCTGCAACATTGTAACCTACTAATACTTTTGCCTCGGGCACAATGGGGCAGGGACCACTTTCCACCTCCCCCTCTTGCCCAAGGAACAGGGGCCAAACAGCAGGCCAATATAGGGGCTCTGGCCCTGGCACTTCCACCACCCCGTCATGTCCTTCCTCCCCCACACCCAAACTAGGGGCATGGCAAATTTCAGTCCAGCATTTGGTCTCAATGTCCAGGGCTGAGGAGGGACCCTCCATCACAAACAATTCCGTTGGTGGCTGCAGGACAGGCTGTGTCAGCTCTGTCCCCTTAAAAGCCAGATGCTCACCTGCAGCTACTTCTGCGCACAGCTCCTTCTCCGCGATAGCCTCCTTCCCCAGCTGAGTATGCTGGGCAGCCCGAAACACGACGTCATCTGTGACTGGTGGGCTGGTGGCCTGGATGTTGTCGGATACTCCTCTAACCACGGTGATCTCCTTCTGGACGCAGTCCTCATAGATCCCCTGGCAGCAGGTTAATAATTCTGCATCTCCCACCTCAGCAAAAGGGAAGCTGTAGCGCAGCTCCTCCTGAATAACCTCCTTCACTTTGGGGATAACCTCCCCCTGCAGAGAACACTGAGCAGCTTCCTCCCTAGGATGGGGGAGAAGCAATTGCAAACGGTGCCTTTCATCACGCCCCCTGCGACACTGATCTTGCCATGCTGGGGTATCCAGGAGCCCCCGATCAATCGCCTCTTCCTCTGCCACCACGAAGCACTCCTCCAGACACTGCAATTGTTCCCACACACTCAACTGTGCACCGAAATGGAGAATCCATGCTCGGTAATCAGCAAATGCATTTGTAGGATCTCCCTGATCGTGAAGGATCTGCTGAAGGATTTCCCCGCGAGTGCAGGATCGGATGGGTATACCTCGCAGCTGACCTTCTGCTATCAGCTCCTCCATACTCATTTCTTCCAGGGCAGTTAGGGGCCCCCCTGACAACGACCCTTCTCTTGCGGTAACAATTAATTCTGTGGCAGACCCCTCGGTTGTCTGCCCAGATTGCAGTAGCCCCCTTCTAGACCTTTCCTCTGGTTCTATCTGGGGCATCAATTTATTCTGGACTTGTCCTTCAGCCTCAGAATATTGTCCTCTTTGGAGCATCTGGGTAACTGTAGCAATCACTTCCTCTGTAAATTCTACAAACTCTGGCTCTCCCAGCAGATTCCAAGAAGTGGCCTCACCTTTACAGTGCAGGAATGCATCCCCCAGGTAACACAACTTGTCCTGTATGCTGGATACTCTCCACCCGCTGACCATCTGCTGAGCTTCTTCCCAGTACTCCCAGATATACTGCATTTTACTGACAATAAATAACAGATTCGGCTTCCCAGCCTGCCGATACACTGAAGAACCTCCATCCCTGAGCTCCTCTGCTCCTGGGGTCTTGAGGCATCCATTTTCTTTCCTTGTAAACATTTTCCCTTTCACAGGACTGACACCTGCTCACTTGCTGAACATCACCTTATTGCATTTTCCGTTTCCTTACATATGGTCTGATCCTCTGTTCTCTGTGCTTTCTGTGCTCGATGGTTGGTGTCTGAATGATCCCACTGTCGCTGCCGCCAAATGTGAGGGTACGAGTTCCTCAATCACTCAGACACCGAGCAGATGAAACCAAAATATGGTTTATTTTTATCACAGCACACGAAAGTAGATGAAGACAGGAAAAAGAGGCATATGTAAATTGCAGAGTAGAAAGATATTCAGGTAGCAGGCCCAAACAGACAGTCCTTGTATAGTCACAGTCCCAGATCAGTTCCACAGGGCAAACTATCACTTATCCACACAGCAGTGATAGCATATAACTGTATAAGTCCACACAACACAGACGCTCCACACCAGAGCTTGGTAGGATGCCCCCTTCCCGGGCAAACGATGTGTTCCACAAGATCCAGTGAAGGGTAGGACCCCTGAGACCGGATTGCGACTAACATACTGAGCTGGCAGGTGTACAAGTCATTTTAAAAACTTCCAATTTCCCACGCTTCGCCATACCATCAGTGGGCTTGCACTCAATCCCTATTGGTGGATTCAAGTCAGGTTTATCCCCCCTCCCAGGTACTGCTGCTGCCCATCTGCTTCTGCCCCCTGCTGGGGTCGGTTCCAGAAAGTCTGGAAGTAGCCAAGATATGCATAGCAGAGTCAACACAAGATACAAAACACAGTCTGATTACATTATGTGGTGGTCACCCCCTGTGGACAACCTTCCTGTTGATAGTAGGGGAATTTGATCACCCCCTGTGGTGATTGTCCTTCAGCTATCCCCCTCATGTAAACAGCAGGAACAATAATCGGCTGATTACATTATGGGCTGATCACCCCCTGTGGTGGCCGGTTCCACAAAGTCTGCTAGAGCCCAGAGGTTTACAAAGAATTGTAAACCCCCCTGTGGAGATTGCCAATGGTACAATGCTTACATGAATAAAGTCCTGGGAAATACAGACATTACATTTGAGGTGGGATTATACAGCCTAATAATATATGATCTGGAACTACACACACATATAGGGAGTATATAGACATATATGGAGAACAAGAGGGTACCGACGGACTAAAATAGTACATTAATTACTACACCTAATAAAATATAGTAATTACAGATTTACAGTGAATCTGATAACCTCACACCATTAACTGTAGATAGATAGGAAGATAGAAAGATGGTTAGGTATATAAATGGGTAGGTGTGTGGTTGGGTATGTGGATAGATAGTGAATCATTCGATAGACAGATAAGTGGGTGGGAGGGTAGATAAATGATAAATTGTTAGATAGATAGGTGGGTGCGTGACGTGCAATACCTGTAAAAAAAATATGTGAGTGATCCCTCACTCCTTGTGTAATAGTGCAGCTTGGCCAGCAGGGAGTTGTTATCCTTTGGGACCCACATATTTTTTTTCACTGAGTGTATTAACTGTAGATAGATAGGTAGATAAATGGGTGGGTGCGTGGGTAGGTAGATAGTGAATCATTAGATAGATAAATGAGTGGGTGGGTAGATACATGTTTAACTATTAGATAGGTGGTGGGGGGGTGAAGCACAATACCTGTAAAAAAAATATGTGGGTGATCCCTACCTCTCATTTTCTTAAGCCCCATACATGCTACACGAGCAATGAAAAGATATTACTCAGAAGACCCTTTTTGAGCAAACTCTTTTCTTTGAAAAAAATCTCTTGTGTGTGTACTCAATATCAGTAATGATGTGTGCTCCCGCGCATCCTTAACCACCACCGCCTTCACTTGAACATCCAGGTCAACTTTGGCCATATAGCCTATGACCCGCATGTTCAGCAGGTCACTGGGACATCACTGAACGATTTCGTTCAGTGTGAATAGTGGAACCACTGATATAGTTAACTATATAGATGGGGCCCCTATACTCCCAGTGTGTAAAGGGCTTAAGGGTCATTGTATACTGCGAACATATTATCATGCCTCTTTTCATTTTTTAAGTGAGAATTCTCCAGAAAACAGATGATGAGGTCATAACAGCCGACGACTGCGAGGTGACCTGGACTGCAGAATTGTCCTCAAGTTAACGAACAAAAATGAAGTCAGGTAATTAATGAAAATTAATTACTGATAATATGTTTTGGTATACATTTGAAAGTCACAAATAGGAGTTCTCGCTAGAGACTCTTCTATTATTGTATATTGTGATAACTAAGTGTACAGTTAAATAAATAGAGATAGCTAGAGAGAAATCGAAAGAGCAAAAAATAAACATACCTTCCCCCTTTACTGTCTACTAGGGCATCTTGGCGGATATGGAGGTAAAGGAAGGGAACTCAGTAACACACTTTTTATTTCAGTCAGGGCCCTACTTCCCACAAAAAATATGTGGGTGATCCCTCACTCCTTGTGTAATAGGGCAGCTTGACCAGCAGGAAGGGAGGGATCCTTAGGTGGGTAGGTAGATATTTTGTAAATCATTAGATAGATAAGATAGATAGATAAATGGGTGGGTAGATCAATGTTAACCTATTAGATAGGTGTGTGTGTGTGGGGGGGGAGTGCAATACCTGTAAAAGATATGTGGGTGATCCCTCACTCCTTGTGTAATAGTGCAGCTTGGCCAGCAGGGAGTTGTTATCCTTTGGGACCCACATATTTTTTTCCCCTGAGTGTATTAACTGTCGATAGATAGATAGATAGATAGATAGATAAATGGGTGGGTGCATGGGTAGGTAGATAGTGAATCATTAGATAGATAAATGAGTGGGTGGGTAGATAAATGTAAACTATTAGATAGGTGGGTGGGCGAAGTGCAATACCTGTAAAAATATATGTGGGTGATCCCTCACTCCTTGTGTAATAGTGCAGCTTGGCCAGCAGGGAGTTGTTATAATTTGGGACTTACATATTTTTTTTCACTGAGTGTATTAACTGTAAATAGATAGGTAGATAAATGGGTGGGTGCGTGGGTAGGTAGATAGTGAATCCTTAGATAGATAAATGAGTGGGTGGGTAGATAAATGTTAAACTATTAGATAGGTGGGGGGGTGAAGCGCTATACTTGTAAAAGAAATACGTGGGTGATCCCTCACTCCTTGTGTAATAGTGCAGCTTGGCCAGCAGGGAGTTGTTATCCTTTGGGACCCACATATTTTTTTCACTGAGCGCATTAACTGTAGATAGATAGAAATATAGATAGATGGTTAGGTATATAAAAGGGTAGGTGTGTGGTTGGGTAGGTGGATAGATAGTGAATCATTAGATAGACAGATAAGTGGGTGGGAGGGTAGATAAATGGTAAATTATTAGATAGTTAGGTGGGTGGGTGAAGTGGAATACCTGTAAAAAAATATGTGGGTGATCCCTCACTCCTTTTGTAATAGTGCAGCTTGGCCAGCAGGGAGTTGTTATCCTTTGGGATCCACATATTTTTTTCCCCTGAGTGTATTAACTGTAGATAGATAGGTAGATACATGGGTGGGTGGGTGCATGGGTAGGTAGATAGTGAATCATTAGATAGATAAATGAGTTGGTGGGTAGATAAATGTAAACTATTAGATAGGTGGGTGGGTGAAGTGCAATACCTGTAAAAATATATGTGGGTGATCACTCACATATACAGGTAGGGTGGCACCAGGTCTAACACAGAGGTATAGGGGGTGCAGGGAGTCACATATTGGGAATAAGAGGGTAGAAGAGGTCACATATTGGGAGTGAAGGGGTAGAGGGGGCCATGTACTGGGAATTAAGAGGTAGAGGGGGTCACACAAACAGAGGAGAGAGGCACATGGGGTAACACTAGTGGGTATAGGTGCACTTACCAATCTGTGCAGTGTGCTGCAGGCTCCAGGGATGTCAGTGATAAACTGCTTGGATGCACCGATTCACCCTCGTGTGGTAACAGGAGTGGACCAGCTCCTCTTCATCTATGCTGACAGGACGCTCAGCTCCTCTGATTAGAGCAGATGTCAGCTCAGTTCTGACAGCCGCATCCCCCCCCCCCCCCCCACCACTCACAACCTGTCAGCTGTGTGTGGCAGCCGCCCTATTCAATCACTGCCAGTAGTCTCTTCAGCAAATTAAGCCTGCAGTGTCTCCCTCTTTGTCTGCTAGTACAGCGCTCTAATTGATGTTAAGGATCCCTGGGACCCACTTTTTTTTTTGCTCTGCGTGATCACTGTAGATAGACATTTTGTTAGATATATAGATGATAGATAATAATAATTTTAATTAAAAAGTCATATCGATTTTTCTCTTTCAATGGTCCTGGTGACACAGCTTCACATTGGGATGTAGGAGGGTCCGCAGGAGCCAGGCACCTATACCAAAGCTTTGAGAGAGGTAGGCTCCTCCCACTGCATCCCAGAATCCTCAGTTCATTTTAGTTGCCCACCGGAGTGGGTGCAATATTGAAGAGGCTGCTGCGCAGCTGAAGTTTAGCGATAGATAGGTGTTTTTTATTTTATTAATTTTACACTTATTAGGTAGGACACAGTGTTGAGGATTGTCACAGAATCCTCACACTGTCAGCGCAGCAGGGGCGGACAGAAGCGCGTCCTGTCCGCTCCCTGCGTGCGGAGGAGATGCTGTCTGCTCTCTCCGTGCGGCGCTGTCTGCATCACCGGATAAAGCTGCCTGGGCTCCGGAGCGTTCCTGAACCGGCTTCACGCAGGTGGGGATCATGGGGGATGGGCGCTCCGTTATGGCGGCGGCCATTTTATGCGGAGCTTGCAAGCTGAGCTCCTTATTGAAGAGGACAGCAGCTTGTCACAGGACTATTCCAAGTTGTTCCCATGTGAAGGGGAGACACTAGGAAGGAGGAAATCCAGCAGTGGGAGCGGCTTCTGGGGGTAGTTTGGCGCGAAAGTCCACAGACAGCAGCAGAGACAGTTGGTCTCTTCCCTAACTCTGCTTGGCGCCGCTTTGGGAAACGCTGACTGCATTTTCTGGCTGAGTGGTGAATTTCCTGGGCATCGCTTCCTCCTTCATCTGGAGGAGATTGCCGGAGCTTTAGACAGATAAGTGGCTGTGATATATATTGACTCTGTATATAACGCCTGTCATTGTGCACTGTGTGAAATTTATTTATCATGTCAGAGCAACAGTCTGTAGCTTTGGGGGAGGGAGCCCCATTTACATTGAGCGCGTGCAGTGTTTGTGCACTTCAAATTTCCCCTGAACAGATGACCAAAGGATTGTGCCCTGCTTGCGCAGTTGCGAGACCCATGGGCAGTAAACCCCAGAGGGTAGAGCAAACGGAGCCTGCGTGAGCCAGTGCCCTGGGCAGGTCAGTGAATGCCTTAGTGCAATTGCTTCTGGGGGTAGTTTGGCGCAAAAGTCCACAGACAGCAGCAGAGACAGTTGGTCTCTTCCCTAACTCTGCTTGGCGCCGCTTTGGGAAACGCTGACTGCATTTTCTGGCTGAGTGGTGGATTTCCTGGGCATCGCTTCCTCCTTCATCTGGAGGAGATTGCCGGAGCTTCAGACAGATAAGTGGCTGTGATATATATTGACTCTGTATATAACGCCTGTCCTTGTGCACTGTGTGAAATGTATTTATCATGTCAGAGCAACAGTCTGTAGCTTTGGGGGAGGGAGCCCCATTTACCTTGAGCGCGTGCAGTGTTTGTGCACTTCAAATTTCCCCTGAACAGATGACCAAAGGATTGTGCCCTGCTTGCGCAGTTGCGAGACCCATGGGCAGTAAACCCCAGAGGGTAGAGCAAACAGAGCCTGCGTGAGCCAGTGCCCTGGGCAGGTCAGTGAATGCCTTAGTGCAATTTTTGGACAGGCAGAGAGATGTAGTGGTATCTTCCTCTAAATCTATGTCATCTTCTCAACAGTCCTCAGGCTCCTTGCCTCTGACCCAAGCAGATCCTTGTCTATTGCAGGTGATGCAGGATCCTGCTAAGGGTATTAGCAGATTCAATGCTCTGCTTGATAGATTTGACAATGATTCCGAAGGGACTCCTAGACAGTCTTATTCGGTCCCCCTGCTGGCAGTTGATTCAGGGGAGGAAGGAGAGTGCACCTCAGATATTCCCTGGGAGCAGGGTGATGATTCTGAGGATACCTCGACCCCTGGGGTGGAGGATTTGATTGCTGCTGTTAAGCAGGCCCTGAATTTGTCTGATGAGGACAAGGCTCCTTTTAAAGGGTTGTTTAAGAGGCAACATAGAGAGGCTGTTACCTTCCCGGCAGATGAAGGTTTACAGGATCTTTTAGAAGGGGCTTGGAAAACGTCCGATAAGAGGCTTCAGATGCCAAAACGTTTTTTTTTTTGTCTTTATCCTATGCCCGAGGTGCATACAGACCTCTGGGAGAAAGTGCCTGTAGTGAATGCTTCAAAATCTACTGTGCTCCCAGTCCAAGGGGGTGCGGCTTTTAAGGACCCCGTGGACAAGAAGCTGGAAGGACACCTTAAAGCTATATTTGAGGGGGTGGGGTTTGCACTCAGGCCTCTCATAGCGTCAGCCTGGGTTTCAAAAGCCATGATTATATGGGCTAGCAGTTTGTGCACCATGGTGCACGCAGACCCGGGGGTTTTTCTGCTGGCTGAAAAGTTGAAGGCAGCTGCTGAGTATGTCCTAGAGGCAGAGGAAGAAGCTCTCAAGATGGCTTCAAAAGTGTCCACTGTCTCAGTTAGGCTGGTTTCACACACTCCGGCTCCTGCCGGAACGGTGAAATCCCGCACGGCCAGGGAGCCGTGCAGCACACACTAGTTTATCATGGAGGGGATGGCCACAGCCCGGCAGCCGTCCCTTCCAGTGGTGGGATCCGGCTGCAGCCGTGCGGCCGGGCCGTGGCCGTCCCGTGTGAATGGACACAATAGTGTCCATTCACAACTAATGTGTGCGGCACGGCTCCATGGCCGTGCGGGATTTCACCGTCCGGCAGGAGCCGGAGTGTGTGAAACCAGCCTTAATGTCAGGAGAGTACTGTGGCTAAAAGCCTGGGAAGCGGTAATGAGTCCAAAAAGGCCTTAGAGGCGTTGGCTTTTAAGGGCAAGCTGTTGTTTGGCTCCGAGCTGGAGGAAATTATAAAGCAGGCCACGGGGGGGCAAAAGTACCTTTCTCCCTGCGCCATCAGCAAAGCAGTCATCAAAATTTTCGTCCTTTCGGCCCTCCCATAGAGGAGGTGCGTCCTTTCGAGGACAGTCTTTCAGGGGTAAATTCCAGTCCAGTAAAGGAAAGGCCCCAAAATCTAGTTTCCGCTCTTTCCATTAGAAACCGAACAACAAAGGTGATGAAAAGCCCTCAGCATGACTGCCTAGGAAAGCCCCCATCTGTTTTCAGAGTGGGGGGGTCGTCTGTTAAGGTTCCGGGAAGCTTGGGCCTTGTTTGATTAGGATCCTTGGGTGTTAGACATTGTCTCACAGGGATACAAAATCCCTTTCAAGGGTCTTCCTCCGAGAAGATTCTTACCCACACCACTCCCAAATGAGCCACGACTCAGAGCCACTCATTTTGGGACGGCTCAGTCACTTCTAGAAAAAGGAGTGGTGATTCTGGTGCCTCGGGAGGAATGGAAAAAAGGCTTTTATTCCATTCTGTTTTTAGTGCCCAAGCCGGACGATACCTTCAGACCAATCCTAAATCTGAAATCATTAAATCTCCACCTGTGGGTAGACCACTTCAAGATGGAGTCTCTGCGGTCTGTGCTTCTCAGCATAGACCAGGGAGAATTTTTGGAGTCCATGGATATCCAGGACGCATATTTGCATGTCCCAATTCACCCGGAGCATCAGGCTCTTCTAAGGTTTGCAATAGGGGACAGACATTTCAAATTCCAGGATTTGCCCTTTGGACTGGCTACGGCTCCAAGGGTATTCACGAAGATCATGTCGGTAATGGCGGCTGTTCTCCGTTTGAGGGGTATCATTGTGATACCTTATTTGGATGATCTGCTGTTCAAAGCGGATTCAGCAGAGACTTTGCAGACGTACCTGGCGGAGGCTATTCAGTTTTTGCAAGTTCACGGGTGGCTCTTAAATTTACAAAAGTCACAACTGGTCCCGTCTCAGAGGATCCAATTCCTGGGAGTCATCCTGGATACTCACTTACACCGAGTATTCCTGCCAGAGACGAAAGCCAAGGACATTTCACTCCTGGTAAGGTCAGTTCTGGAATTGGTCTGGAAATGTCTGAAGTTGCTGGGCAAAATGGTGCCGACTTTCGAGACGCTACTGTTCGCCAGATTCCATTCTCGGGCCTTTCAATGGAACATCCTAACATCTTGGTCGAGGAACACGCAGACCATGAAGTCAGAAAGGGTGACGCTGACGTTGGAAACCAGGTCTTCTCTGAAATGGTGGACGGATGTGAATTCCCTTCAGTGGGGTTGGTCTCTTCAGTCTTGGGACTGGCTGGTAGTAACTACCGATGCCAGTCTCAGGGGCTGGGGAGCAGTTGTCCTGGACCTGAGGCTTCAGGGCCTGTGGACTACAGTGGAGTCAGCTGTCCTGATAAATATCCTGGAGCTTCGGGCTGTTTGGAAGGCCTTATCCTTGGCGGAAGACAGACTGAGGGGTCTCCCCATAAAGATTCAGTCGGACAACGCCACGGCTGTGGCATACCTGAATCATCAGGGCGGCACACACAGCAAACTGGCTATGTGGAAGGTGTCACGGATTTTCTTGTGGGCGGAGCAGAATGTTCCAGCCTTATCGGCAATATTCATACCAGGTGTGAAGAATGTGGAGGCCGATATCTTGAGCAGGGAAGAGCTGCTAGAAGGGGAATGGACGTTGAATCCACATATCTTCCAACAGATTGCATCTCGTGGGGGCTTCCGGAGGTGGATTTAATGGCGTCCAGGTTCAACCATCAGGTTCACAAATTCTTCTCCAGGACAAGGGATCCTCTGGCGTCAGCGGTGGATGCAATGACCGTACCCTGGACAGGGAATCTGGCATACGTTTTCCCACCGTTTCCAATGATTGCCAGGGTTCTGAAGAGGATCAGATCCCAAGGGATTCCAGTAATACTGATAGCTCCAGATTGGCCAAGGAGGTCTTGGTACTCGAGTGTTCGGAAACTATCAGTAGAGTTGTGGCGTCTGCCTCAAAGACTAGACCTACTAAGTCAAGGGCCGTTCTTTCATCAGGATTTAGCTCGGCTAACGGCTTGACTATTGAAACCTCCATTTTAAAGAGCAAAGGATTTTCTGAAGCGGTTGTGAATACCATGATTAAGGCCAGGAAGTCGGTGTCTTCGGCTAACTACTATAGGGTCTGGAAGACGTATATTAGGTGGTGTGAGCGCCAGAAGTCTCATACGTCCAGATTTCGGCTATCAAAATTGCTTGAATTCCTTCAGGTTGGTTTTTCTTCAGGACTAAGTCTCCAGTCTCTTAAAGTGCAGATATCAGCTCTGACGATCTTCAGAAGAGAGTGGCTGTGCTTCCGGAGGTGCAAACCTTCCTTCAGGGAGTTTCTAGATTAAAACCACCATACAAACAACCAGTGGCACCCTGAGATTTGTCTCTGGTGCTGGAGATTCTTCAAAAGCCTCCTTTTGAACCGTTAAGGTCAGCTGACCTCAAGTTTCTCACTTGGAAGTTAGTGTTTTTGTTGGCTGTTTCCTCTGCAATGAGAGTTTCGGAGTTGGGAGCATTGTCTTGTAAGCCTCCCTTCTTAATCTTTCATGATGATAGGGCTGTTCTGAGAACAGTACCCCAGTTTTTACCAAAAGTAGTGTCTGCTTTCCATTTGAATCAGGAGATTGTTCTTCCTGTGTTTCAACCCCCAGATGGTTCTAAGAAAGGGGACAAATTGAGGAATTTGGATGTGGTGCGCGCCTTGCGCATTTATGTGGACAGAGTTAAAGTGTTTTGGAAGACGGATACTTTATTCGTCTTGTATGATGTACACAAGATAGGCTGGCCCACTTCAAAACAGACCATTGCCAGGTGGTTGAGATCAGTTATTGCTTTTGCATATACTAAAGTTGGTAGGCCTGTACCGGCCAGGATAAACGCACATACCACCAGGTCTGTTGCCACATCTTTGCCATGGGGCTACGGCTGAGCAAGTTTGCAGGGCTGCCACTTGGTCATCTGTTCACACTCGCAGTGATGAGAGCTGCAGACCTGAGCGTACCCTCCCAAAGGACAGGCTCTTGAATGTCCCAATGTGAAGCTGTGTCACCAGGAACATTGAAAGAGAAAAAGGGATTTTTGTAAGAACTTACCGTTTGTATCCCTTTCTCTGATATGGTCCTGGTGACACAGCGATCCCTCCCTTACGCTCAGTAAGTATTGCCAGTGTTCATGATGTATCATGTTATGATGGTAAAATTTAAATTTGTGCATATAATATGTTCAGGCGTTTGTACTGAGTTGATGTATTCCAGTGGCTTTGAAAGTTGAACTGAGGATTCTGGGATGCAGTGGGAGGAGCCTACCTCTCTCAAAGCTTTGGTATAGGTGCCTGGTTCCTGCGGACCCTCCTACATCCCAATGTGAATCTGTGTCACCAGGGAAAGGGATTCGAACGGTATGTTCTTACAAAAATCCCTTTATTTATAAGGTAGATGCATGTAAAGTATGGTTTATTTTTCTCTGTGTCAGTGTATACTGAGAACATATTATCACGGCTCTTTCCTTTTTTGTTAGGTGAGTTTTCTTCCTGAAGCAAAGCATAAGATCATAATAGCCGACTAATGTGAGGTGACCTGGACTGCAGACTTCTACTAGAGACAATGATCAGAGAGGAACCACATCAACAGGAGAGGAAGACAGGTAATTTATCATTATTAATTACTGATACTTCTCAGGCAAAAAAAATATAAGATATATTAATAGGAACATTGTACTTTGTTAGTGTTAGTGTTGTTCAGCTGCTTACCAATGAAAGCTTATACTGACAGACAGCTGCCTGCCTTGGACCCCCTTTTAGAAGATGAATGGGTCCCACAAGATGTGTTATGATCTGGATGTGTGCACCAGTGCCCTAGTAAATCAATGGTGATAGTCTCCCCAGCCAATCACAGACTTTAGGACCCAGAATGCCAACCCCACCGACAAAACGCCCCCACTGTCGCTGCATGAAACACATCCCCTTGCATGTCCCTCAGCAGGAAGAAATCATTCAATGGTCGGCGACTATCAAATGATTTTCCTGGGCTCACAAATATAAGTCAGTGGAGACTGATTTATATTTGCTGGGTCCGGACTAAAGACAGGGCAGGATGTGCAGGGGAACGCCCAGCGTTAGCATGGGGACATCCATAAAATGCTGGACGTTCCCATGTCAAATCATAGCTAGATTAATTTAAAAAGTAGATTCATGTATAGTTCATGTTTCTAAAGTCCCATACACAGTTGACGAGAAATGAAAAGATATCACTCAAAGGGCAATATTTTTTTATTCTAGTGTATATACACAATATTGTTAATGATGTGTGCTTCCGAGCATCCTTAAGGACCACCCCCCTCCCCCATGCCCTGAACATGCAGGTCAACTTTGGTACAATGGAACCGCCTATAAAGTTAACTGTATCGTGAGTATTCCTAGTCTCCAGTGTGTACAGGACTTAAGGGTCAATGTATACTGCAAACATATTATCATGCCTCCATTTCCATTTTTTAGGTGAGAATTCTCCATAAAACAGATAATGAGATGATAACAGCCGTCTACTTCGAAGTGACCTGGACTGCAGAATCGTCCTCAAGTCAACAAACAAAGATGAAGTACAGCAACAGGAGACCCAAGTCAGGTAATTAATGAAAATTATATACTGATAATATGTTTTGGTATACATTTAAAATTCACAAATAGGACTTCTATTATTGTACATTGTGCTAACTTAGTGTACAGTTAATTAGATAGAGATAGGTAGAATGAAATAGAAAGAGTAAAAATAAACATACCTTCCCCCTTCACTGTCCACTAGGGAAGCTTGGCGGACATGAAGGGGAAGAACTCAGTAACACACTTTTTATTTCAGTCAGTGCCGTACCTCCCTGTGTAATAGTGCAGCTTGACCAGCAGGAAGGGAGGGATCATTAGGTGGGTAGGTAGATATTTTGTAAATCATTAGATAGATAAGATAGATAGATAAATGGGTGGGTGAAGCGCATTACCTATAAAAGATATGTGGGTGATCCCTCACTCCTTGTGTAATAGTGCATCTTGGCCAGCAGGGAGTTGTTATCCTTTGGGACCCACATCTTTTTTTCACTGACCGCATTAACTGTAGATAGATAGAAAGTTTTAGGAAAAAAAACAAGACCGGCCACAAAAAGTCAGGGCAGCTAATCCAAAATAGTTTTTGAAACCCACCATACTGCAATAAGGCTTTGGGCCAGATGCACTAAGCTTCAAAAGTGATAAAATGGAGAGTCATAAACAGCCAGCCAATCAACTCCTACCTGCCATGTCACAGAAAAAATGTCAGACAGAAGCTGATTGTTTGGTTGTTTAGTACTCATCACTTTATCACTTTTTGAAGCTTAGTGCATCTGGTCTTTGTCTTCTATGTTCTTTCTCATGATCCAAATGTTGAAATCTGGCACATACCCTAGAGGGCTAATCTTTGTTTTTAAGCATGGCGGCCCCTTCAAAACATCCTCTAAAAAACAGAAATAGCTATCTACCACAACATATCTTATTCTTAAAGGTACCAGCCTACCCCAATTGATACTAAATTTAAAAAAAACAACAATATTCTGGATTGTTTATAGGGAATCGGTACATCTGTCAGAATGAACTTAGGTCTACAGTCATTAGGTCGACCCCACTAGGTCGACTGGCAGGAAGGTCGACCTGATTTAAGGTCGACATGGGCCAAGGTCGACATGACTTAAGGTCGAATTTGCATAAAGGTCGACTTGAGGAAGGTCGACTGGTCATAAGGTCGACATGGGTTTTTCACTGTTTTTTGATCCGAATGTCGACACAGTCGACATGGACACAGTTGGCAATGAGAATCGTACCCTTGCATCGCTAGCTTCGCTCGCAATGCTTCGGGCACGGTGGCTCGCTTCGCTCGCCACAGCTTTAATAACCTCCTCCACGCCCTAGTGGATGGTAGGGCATGAAATACCGCCTTTCGGTACATGTTGGCTCAAAAAACAGTGAAAAACCCCATGTCGACCTTATGACCAGTCGACCTTCCTCATGGCGACCTTAATGCAAATTCGACCTTAAGTCATGTCGACATTGGCCCATGTCGACCTTAAATCAGGTCGACCTTCCTGCCAGTCGACCTAGTGTTGTCGACCTAATGACTGTAGACCTAAGTTCATTCTAACAGATGACCGCTTCCCTGTTTATAGCTATGCACTGGAATCTTGAGTATATTAAAATTCCTTACAAATAGAGAAACCCCTTGTACACAAGTGTAGCTCTGTATTGCAGATAGTCTTTATTATTTCTGGAATCAGGTTATGCTAGTGTTCATAACTTATGCAAATTGTACAATGGGCTCCAGTGACCGTTATACATATTTAGCTACCATAATTGCAGATACTCTGCTGTTTGAATATAAATCAATTGCTCTTTGCATCCTTTATGAGAAGAGATAGACTATTCTGATTTGATGTATAGGTCTCTTCCAACAACGACAGCATACTGCAATAAAAGGAAACATTGGGCCATACGTGCGTACGCTATCACCTACTTTAAAACAAAAACTTAAATCGTGCTTTCGTTTAGCGACATGGTATAACTTAGAAACACTTGAGCACGGTCAGGGGCGTAACTAGATATTCATAGGCCCCATAGCAAAAGTTTGTAAGGGGCCCCTATTTAGCAACTGATGGTGATAAATGTATGTATAGCTAATTACTTAGACAGTAAAGATGGGCCCCCTTCAGTTTTGGGCCCCATAGCAGCTGCACCCCTTACACCTATGGTAGTTATGCCCTTGAGCACGGTGATTCTTTCTAGGGTGCTTATGCTTTCCTAGTATGACTCTTATACTGTTGTCTGCATCCATGTTCGCTGCTGCTCTCATAATCCTCTTCCTCACCAAGTACTCTTTTATCGTACCACTAATGTCTGTTTTAGTCTTATAATAAGGATTGTCCACACAATGCTTTGTTCTCTGATTGTTTTATTTTATGTACTGTACAAGTTATCATTTATTTATGCTTTAAGTCATCAATAAAAATTATGACTGGGAAAAACAGAAACATAGGCCCTAATTCAGGTTGAATTGGTAAGCAGGTAACATCACTGCTTGCCGAGTGCACCATCCGCTGCCCGGCCGAATCCCCCCACCCCTCCAAATCCCAACTATAACATGCAAGGGGATGTGTATAAGAACACATCCCCTTGCATGAAGGAGATGGCGTTCCGGATGCAGTTGCTTGGAAAAGCAATGGCTTGGGTCCTGTGCTCTCAGGAAACACGGCATATCCAGTTATTAACTGCCCTCCTCTAACTGCGGATTGGGGGGCACAGGATGTTTGATCTTCAATGGGAATGCCCAGTGGACTTGGCTGTTCCACTGCACTGTCTCCGGAAGCAGTGGCTCAGTTTGCTGCTAAGAAATTCATGTTGAGCATTCACCTGGTGTGGTCCAAGCTGCGCTCGGGCACACTGAACACCTGGATTTATCTTAAGCAAGCAGATGTGAAGCTGAGAGACTGCAGCATGTAACACCATAATACAACAATTAAAGCTCTTCCTTTTCTAAGAAAAAAAATGTACTGAGCAGAAATTTTTCAGAGGTGCATAGAACTGTTATGCCAAAATAAAATATGAGCGGTTTGGAACAATGTAGTTTCAACTGTCAGGGTAGAGAGTGAGTTAACACATGGGGTTTGTTTTATTAGGTAGATATTAGGACAGAATAGGGCCCTTTGGGGTTATTTTTACACAGACAGGTCTAGTTTTATTTTTACACTGTTTTCTGCCCCATTATAAAGATAAGGCTTTACAATTTGTTAATCTTGCACAGTAGCCACCAGAGAGTGAGCCACAATCACGGCCATTGCCAGCCAATGTGCAAGCATAACGAGTGCCTGCCATGCCCCCGCAGTGAGAGGCAGCAGCCTTTTACAATTTAAAATGGCAGCTGTCATTTTCTGGCATGTTCACTGCCCTGGTTGGGCGGCAGGTGGTGAGCACCCCCCCCCCCCCCCCACACACACACACACACTGGATTAACACGCCGGACAGAGGCAGTGGACATTTTATTATGTAACAGGCGTCCCTCTTTTGAGCCATCGCGCCTCCCGGTGCAGAGGCAGCCGCTGCAAAAGAGCTTAAGGGCCACCGACTGCTAGTTTAAGATGTCAGGAAAGCTTCAGCTGCCGGCTGGGTGACAGGAACCGCCTGCGGGGTGAAAATGTCAAGTCAGCCCCCTGGGTGAAGAAGGGGTATAATAAATTATTCTTAAAAAACAAATGTGTTTTTATTCTAATATATCCTTTACAGGGACGCTATAGGTCCCAGCAGAAGGCTTGCTGGAACCTGTAGTCCTCCTTTAAAGGGCAATATGGGGTGCTGGGGGAAGGATAGCCCTGGTCTTTAGCGGTAGAAAGAATCCCAGGCCTGGGCTGACTAGCACAGGGTTGCTAATGTACAGCCATGGGACCCTAGAGGTGTCTCATGGCTGTGGCATTACCTCCCCGGCTGGTGGAGCCTGGTGCTGGTTCCAGAAATATTTGGGACCCCTACTTATTTTGCCCCCCATATTTTTGCAACCATGGGTGGCTTCAAGAGCCCGGTGCGGGTACCTTAAATATGGGAGACCTTTACTTAATTTGTCCCCATATTTTTGGAACCATTGCCTGCACCAATATCTAATTTAAAATATATATGGGAGACAAAGCTGTGGGGGTCCTCCGTATTTGCGGAACCAGCACCAGGCCCATGGAGCCGACCCTGGTTCCAAAAATACGGGGGACAAAATGAGTAGGGGTCCCCTGTATTTCAGAAACCAGCACTGGGCTCCACTAGCTGGCAAGGTAATGCCACAGCCAGGGGATCTTATGGGTCCCCTGGCTGTGGCATTACCTCCTGGCTAGTGGAGCTCAGTGCTGGTTCCTGAAATATAGGGGACACACCTTATGGTTCCCCTGGCTATAACAGCACCAACCTTGTGCTATTCAGCCCAGGGCTTCTTTCGATCCCAGGCGTGTGATACCTTAAAAAAATATTGTAATTTACAGGAGGTCTACAGGTCCCTGCAAGCCTGCCACTGGTACCTACAGCTTCCCTGTAAAGGAAATATTTAAAGAAGAACACAGGACAGGTTTTAAAAAGTATTTAACAGCCTCTTCATCCAGGGGAACCAATACACTCCCAGGACTTCCCCACGTTTTCACCAGGCGGGCGGCCCCTGCTGTCCAGCAGGGGCTTCCCCGGCTTCTTTGACCGGAGGGCGGCGGCCTGTAAGCTCTTTTCCACGGCCGTCGCGCCTCCGGGACATCGAGGCGCTTTCTTCTGGAGCTCTTCTCTGTTTGTACGCTGCCATCAGACTGTCTCCGCATCCTCACATTCACCGTGGCTATTTTTATTATAAAAAAAAAAAAAATGGTGCTAATACTGTAACTATTGGTGACATTTTTGTAAATATACAAGAACATTTTCTTTATATTATTCTTATTTTTATGGTCAAAACTCTGTATTACAATAAACTGGAGTATAACAGGAGAGCCTCGGCCTCCCCTCACATTACTATTCTTTCCCCTTTCATGCCATCCTGTCTTCCGGCATCCGTGCCTTTATTTCCTTACATCTTTGCTGCTTTCTTACACCCCCATCTATGCTGTTCTGTCTCCACATTGCTGCCCCCCCCCCATCTGTACATTGTTTTGTACCAATCTGTGTCACATTATCTCCCCCATATGCGCTGTTTAGTCTTCCCAGCTATTTGCACCTTTCTGCCCTCCCATCCACACCACTCTTACTCCATCCATGACACCAGGTCTTCCCGCATCCGTGCCACTATTTCCCCCCATTTGTGCGGATTTCTTCCACCCCATTCATGTAGCTCTGTCTCCCCCCCATCCATGACACTGTTCGGGGCGGGCGGATAATGTCACATGACAGCAGTGCCCACCCCAAACAATGCAGGCAGCACAGACGGTGTAATGGTTAGCATTACTGCCTCACAGCACTGAGGTCATGGGTTCGATACCCACCATGGCCCTAAATGTGCAGAGTTTTTATATTCTCCCGGTGTTTGCGTGGGTTTACTCCGGTTTCCTCCCACAATCCAAAATGATACTGGTAGGTCAATTGGCCTCCAACAAAATTAACCCTAGAATGTCTGTGTGTGCGTGTACATGTGGTAGGGAATATAGATTGTAAGCTCCACTGGGGCAGGGACTGATGTGAATGGGCAATTATACTCTGTAAAGCGCTGCGGAATATGTGTGCGCTATATAAGAAACTGGTAATGAATAAAATAAATGCAGCCGAAAAGTCCTGGGCTACCTTTCTGCTGCAAACAGAGAGATTTGATTTTGAGCAACTATTGAATGATTTTCTCCTCTGTGTGGGCGCATTCTAGCAGATATGTAAGCGTACACATACACTCTCAGTGCAGCGTTCACCAGGGTGGTGTTACCCTACTCTCTAGGCTCTAAATATACAAAGCCTAGCAAACAGGTCTGAATCAGGCTCTCGGTTTGGATTACTTGAACTTTGTATTTGTTATGTTTAAGTGGACACTTAAAGGTTACTGACCCCTTGTTACTTGTTTTTAGGAAATAGATAAGTTTTTTTGAAACATCATTGAGCTGTCTCCCTGGATGCACTGTACAATTTGTATTTACCATTACATACAGTGCAGTTATAGCAAAAGCTCTGGAACACTGTGTGACATTACTCATAGCTGCAGAATGTTTGCTCATAGAGGGGCAGATGTATTAAGTCACAACAAGAGATAAATGCAAGGGTGACAAAGGGGCGTATTTATCATTATATAGCGATGCCGGTGTGATGACATCGCCGGGCATCGCATTGCGGTATCATCTGATACCGCAGGGATTTATCATTATGGGGGCGCAGGGACAGGGCTCCGAAAGGAGCACGTCCCTGCGAAGCCCTGACCCGGAAGCCGGGGGGTCTGCTCATGCGCGGTTATGCGCTGCTCGGGCAGTGCGATGTGCAGCCATAGGCTACAATGGGCTATCAACATATCAGAATGGAGATAGCCCAGGGGGTGCGATGCCGGGCTGCCCGATGTTGATACATCGGGCAGCTTCGCATCCCCCATAGAAACCTATGGGGGATGCGGCCGGCAGCGCTGCAGGGGGGGGGGGGGGGATCACAGCAGAGATCGGAGATTCCTGCTGCGGTCCCCTGTGATAAATTCCAGTGATACTTAATATTTGCGGTTAAGGGGGATTTAGCCGCAAATCCTAAGGGCCCCATACATCAGCAATTAATTGTGACAATTTTCAGATATGGAGAGGATTGCCACAATTAATTTTAGATGTGTGGGCTCCCCCTTTTGGCAATCCCAATCAAAATCGCCAATCGATTGCTTAATCAGATTTTTAAACATGCTTAATAATCTGGTATTATCTGCAGATCTTTTTTATATGTGTGGGCATTCCCAATTCGTCTTTTTCATCTATTTACATTATGAACAGCTGAAATGACAATCGATTGGGCAATTTCCAGATATGAAGATGCAATCTTTAGATGGAAAAATCTGCCGATCACTGAAATAAATCTGTAATGTGTGGGCAAGTCAGATAGAATGTAAAATCCATTTATCTTGCCAAAAAATCCCTGGATCTGGAAATCCATTAATTGTGATTGCTGATGTATGGGGCCCATTACTTGATAAATGGGCCCAAAAGAGAGATACATGTCCAGCCAATCACCTGCTAACTGCCATGTTACAGGCCGAGTTTGAAAAAAAGTCAGTAAGGAAATGATTGGCTGGACGTTGATCTCTCTTTATCAAGCCTGCATATATCTCTTGTTAAGGCTTAATACATCTGCCCCACTGCGAGTTATTTTAATTAAAGAAAAAGTTGGTGATTTTGTAAAATAAATTAATTCAGTTTTAAGGTTGGCATTACAGGTAGTTGTTCTTGTCACCTTTAGGGCAAGAAATTCTAGCAATAAACTCATGCAGAAGATACCAATTTTGACTTTCCCGAATGTACACTGTTAGGGGTATTCAATGCCCCTAACTGCAAGCTATCGACAGCGAGAAATGCCGATAGCTCACTGTTAGTATTCAACTCCCTCCCCTTCACTCCCTGTTTCCACCTCGCCTGTGAACCTCGCCGTTTAAGGGAATCCTCAACATCCTCTCATGGCGAGGATTTGGCTCCTACATTGTATACGGCCAGGGAATGGTGAGGATGGCTTGTTTTCGGCAAAGAAAAGCCATCCTTACTGTACAAACCTCCTCGCTGGCAGCTTTGAATACCGCCCCATGGGGGATGACTACGGTGGACTATATGGGCTATTTCACACACTACGGCTCCTGCCGGACAGCGAAATCCCACACGGCCAAAAGCCGTGCCAAGGAATTGTCAATGGACACTATTGTGTCCATTCATAAGGGACGGCCATGGCCCGGCCGGTTGCAGCCGGATCCCACCACTGGAAGGGACAGCTGCCGGGCTGTGGCCATCCCCTCCATTCTAAACTTCTTAGTGCGGCACGGCTTCCTGGCCGTGCGGGATTTTGCCGTCTGGCAGGAGCCGGAGTTTGTGAAATAGCCCTATAGGTGAGTATGCATGTATGTTGTATGTATGGTGTGGGTTTAATTTACAGGGTGTTTGTGTTTTTATTGTGGTATTGGTTCTGTTGTGGGACTACAAGTCCCAGCGGCCCATTAATACCTCACATGTTGGGACTTGTGGTTCCCCAAGTCCCAGCATGTGAGAGAGTCTTGCTGGGTCTTGTAGTTTTACAACAAAACCCAATACTTATTTAGATATTTTTTTAAACTATTTTTTTTTACACTACCAACCCGGCACCCCATTAAAAAAAAAACAAAAAAAAAACAGGTTTATTAAGAAAAATAAAAAGCTTTTGGTTTAAACCAGTTTTTTGCATTATGGATTTAATGAAAAAAAGTAATCATGTTTTAGAGTACTATTAATTAATCATTTATTAACAGTTTCTTATATAGCACAGCAGAGTCTGTTGCGTTTTACAAAAGGAGACAGTGATACAACAAACTGGGTATTTACAGACAGTCAAAAGGTATGAGGGCCCTGCTCGCAAGCTTACAATCTATAGGGAAGTGGGCATTGATACACAAGTATAGGTGTTCTTTATTGCATAAAGTCCACAAGAATGCAAAAGTTCCTGGTGGGTGTGGATAGTTTGGTCTACACCAACTAGGTCGACAAGCATTGGGTCGACACCACTAGGTCGACAGGCAGCAAGGTCGAAATGGGTTTAGGTCGACATGGGTCTAGGTTCGCTTTGCTCGCGATGCTTGGGGCACGGTGCCTCGCTATGCTCAGCACACTACTTTATTCTCCCACCACAACCTAGTGCATGGGTCTTCAAACTGTGGCCCTCCAGATGTTGTGAAACTACAAATCCCAGCATGCCTTGCCACAGTTTTGCTATAAGGGAGTGTTAAAACTGTGGCAAGGCATGCTGGTATTTGTACTTTCACAATCTGGAGGGCCACAGTTTGAAGACCTATGTCCTAGTGGATGGTAGGGCATGAAATACCGCTTGTCGGCACATGTTGGCTCAAAAAACAGTGAAAAACCCCATATCGACTTTTTGACTGTCGACCTTGCCCATGTTGACCTAATACTTGTGTCGACCTAGACCCATGTCGAACTAGTGGCGTCGACCCAATGCTTGTCGACCTAGTTGGTGTAGACCAGGAAATACCGCCTGTCGGCTCAAAAAACAGTGAAAAAACCCATGTCGACTTTTTGACTGTCGACCTAGCCCATGTCGAACTAATACATGTGTCGACCTAATGTCATGTCGACCTAGACCCATATCTAACTAGTGGTGTCGACCTAGTTGGTATAGATCAGACATATCCAAACTATGGCCCTCCAGCTGTTGTGAAACTACACATCCCAGCATGCCTTGCCACAGTTCTGCTATTAAGGAATGCTAAAACTATGGCAAGGCATGCTGGGATGTGTAGTTTCACAACAGCTGGAGGGCCACAGTTTGGACATGCCTGGTGTAGACCTAATGACCGTATCTCAATACGGTGACCCAGCAGAGTTTTAATGCTTTCTAACATTAACCCTTTGCAGTCCAATTTTTTTTTTTTGCAATTCAGTTTGTTTTAAATGTTTAAATTAATTGTCATTTTTTTTATTTAAAAAATGGTCTACATTGAATGTTGAACAATGTTAATGTTCCTTTTTTAAAGTGGCTCACCATTGGATCTGCTACTAGCGCTAGGGCTGTTGAGCTTGACTAGGCGTTGGACCTGAAAGGGTTAATACCATTATTAGGCTAGGTGGAAACGGCGAGTGTGCTCATCAAAAGAGCGGGGCTCGCTAAAAAATGCAGCGGACTCACTACACCTTGTCATTTAAGGGGATCCTGAAGGCCAGGATTCTGGCAAAACGTTGAATACAGCAACGGGGTTGGATGGCGAGGATGGCTTTTCCTCACTGAAAATAAGCCATCCTCGCCGTACAAACCCCCTCGCTGCAGCATTGAATACACCTATAAACATTGTTACATACAAGTATTGAGTTAAGCATTGGCACTTGGCAAGCCACTAGCATTAAATACCAGTTTTTTTTTTTATTATAAAAGGCTATTTTTGGTACTTGTTTACTAGCACGGCGCCCATCGCATACCGTACTTAGAGGTGTGCGATGTGATATTCCGTTAAATTAACAGGAGTGCTTGTACATTAAAATATCGCATAGCATTGCATGCCAGCAAATGGCATGCAATGCGATTTTTATTTGTACAAGCACCCTGATGGGTGCTTACAATGTTAACTGCACCCCCATTGTCAATGTCACCCCCACTATCAACGCCAACCCGAAGTGTGGCCCGTGGCGGTACGCGTCCTCCGACCTTTTCATAGCCCCACTATCCACGTCGGCGTGGAGTTGATTCTAGATAGTGTGGCGAGGGGACGCAGAATACGAGCCCGAAGCGTGGCGAGCAGACGCGGAATACATGTAAAGTAATCCGTGTCCGCTCGCCACGCTTCAGGCTCGCTACACTATCTAAAATCAGCTCCACGCCAACGTGGATAGTGGGGGGTATGAAAAGGTCGGAGGACGCGTACCGTCGCCGCTCGCCACGCTTAGGGTTGCCGTTGACAATTGGGGTGCATTTAACATTGTAAGCACACGTCAGGGTGCTTGTACAATAAAAAATGGAATCGCATCGCATGCTGCTATATTGCATGCAATGTGATTGTATAAGATGCACTACGATCAAAATTGTGGGCGCCGTGCTAGGAAACAAGTACCCTATTTTTTTTTCAGAAGTCAAGGCACCATGCCAGTAGTCACATTTGGTTTAAACCAGCCAACAATGTTTACAGTTATCCATAAATCGTGAATGATATCGGCCAATGTGTATGCCCTATATCTTTCTCTCCTGGCACCACTGATATAGTTAATTATTTGGTATTGTGTACACAGCGCTAGGTTCAGTTATGTAATGTGGGACAGGTCTCACTTCTAGGCACCCAGTTTGGGAACCACTGTCCTGGATAGAACTTATAAGTGCTGAATGAGGTGTGTAATGGGCCATATTTATATGATTTCAGACAGTCACTAGAGGGGGCTCAGCAGAAATATTTAAATATAGCTCCATTTGGGCTTTAATGGCTGGTGGTGGCGAGCTGAAATGTGCGAAAAGTCACCCCCTGTACGAGCACTCCAATGGGACTTTTCACATCGAACCCATTAGTTTGCTCGGGTTTAGCTTTTAATGAGGGAGAAATGTGCGATAGAAATGGTCAATTGAATATCGGCCCACAATTTCCCATCATGTGAGATGGGAGAATGAGTGCGATTAAACATTTGAATATGTACCATTTTGATTACAATATCATGTGTTTTTTTAGGAAGCAGATCTCTGTGCAGGTGACAACATAGTCAGGGGTCAATCCAATTAGCTGAATTTCTCGCACCCATGAGTTGCAGCAACAGTCACACTTTACTACAGGCTGAACTCAGGCAAAACTGCTGACAGCCCTTTAAGGCTGCTGGCACATTTATGCAAATTGGAGACATAAATGGTACAAGAAGCGGTGCTGGCATTAAACTTGGCAGAAACTTTAACCTAATTTTATTGACTCCTACAAGTGATACTATTATGGGTTGTAATGAAAATTAAAAGAATACAGATGTGTAGCATTATTTTGCTGATGAAAATGATTTAAGTATGCTATTGGGTTTATTAAAGAATATTTGTGGCATAACCCCACACATAAGTATCTGCTAGATGAACATCTGGCGGACCACAGCAGATATTGAAATTATCTGCTCCACAGACTTTACCAGAAAAGGGATGCCACTCCAGCACTGTCCTTGCACACTGTCCTTGCACATGTGTGGTCATCAAAACTGCGCATGTGCAGAACCGAGCTGGGGTCCCAAAGGAAACGTGATGTGTACCAAAATCCACCAGACAATATGTGCAATAATGGTCTTAATAGTGCAAACATGTAAATAAAAAGTGTCTGGTCTGTGCGCACCTTTAGACTATGGGCGCGGGGCGGACCCTATGTCAGTAAGCATCTCTCCACCTGCGTTACCACCAGTGAGGGAACAGAGCAGCACAGCCACATACACCTGGGCCGATCAGAGAGACACAGGAGCAGACGGAATGCCACCGCTCCTCCTCTGCCTACATGTATCTCCCCTCCTACCGCCGCTGCTCTTACTCTCCGCCATCATATTGCGCACGCCACGCTCCCACCTTCCCACGACGTCCTATCGCGCGACCCGTCCATTGGCTGGTGGGCTATTGCGCACGTGAGGGGCGCGACTTACGGCAACCTTGTCACGTCACAGACACATTCTATTGGCAGTTGGTTAGCCCGTCGATGTATGAGTGTACCTCCTCCGTCTCACACGGCGGCGTCGTCGGTGACCGTTGAGACTGGACATCGTATAAAACAAGCTCATCGTGTTCACTGCTTAATTGGGAACAGACAGCCATATGTACTAATAGGAGTGCGTGAGCGGAACTTGAAAATATGCGGTATATAACTACAAGTCTTTACTATACCACTCAACCGTCAGACAATACAGGCAGCATCCCAGTGACTGCCAAGCAGTACACAGAGCATATATGTGAGTGTCAGTATTCTCTGTAAGAGATGGTCACAGCCAGAGAAGTTTATAAAATAAGTTTCCAACTTTACAGCTTAATTATCCTGAAAATAGAATTGTAACTAGGGATGGTCATTAGGGATGGCCATCGACCATCGATGATTCGAAATCATCGATAGTTCATGGCCGATGTCGAATACTTTAACTATCGATGGGGGAGAACCAGATGGCTTCCCTCCATCGATGGAACAGCAAAACGATGTTTTGCTTTTTTTTTTAAGTGCCGGGACACGGAGCATAGCTCCGACACCCGCGAAGCCCCGCCCCCGTGTTTTGATTGGCCCACAGGCCAAACAAACAAACACAATGGATGACCATCGATTTGTAAAAATATCGATGGTCATTCATAGCATAGTTTAGCACTATCGATGGCCAGTTGCAGAATTGGCATCGATGGCAATGATGGCCATCCCTAATGGCCATCGTTGCCATCACCATCGATGGTTGCCATTGATGGCAATTCTGCAATTGGCCATCGATAGTGCTAAACTATGCATTGGATGACCATCGATATTTTTATATATCAATGGTCATCCATTGTGTTTGATTGATTCATGACTCAAAACACGGGGGGGGGGGGGGGGGGGCTTCGCTGGTGTCTGGGGCGGAACTGTGCTCCGTGTCCCAGGTTCCCAGCACTTTGAGAAAAAGGAAAAACATTGTTTTGCTGTTCCATCGATGGAGGGAAACCATCTGGTTCTACCCCATCGATGGCAAAAGTATTCAACATCGGCCATGAACCATTGATGATTTCGATTCATCGATGGTCGATGGCCATCCCTAATTGTAACCCCGAGCTGAGTGTATATTTTATAATACCTCTCATTCACTGTTGCTGGGGTGCAAGGGTGCCATTGGTATGGGGCCTAGAGGATCAGGGTTATGATAAAGTTGCATACCAATTCACCAGATTTTCATGGTAAACAATTGGGTCTGATCGATTGCCCATACAGAATTGAGTGAAATAAAATTTTCAATGACAGATGTATTAAGCCTGGGAAAGTGATAATGTGGCTAGTGATAACCCTGCAACCAATCAGCTCATAGGGGTAGATTTATTAAGCTCTGTGAAGTGATAAAGTGTCTGTTTTTTATCACCGGCCAATCAGCTCCTACCTGTCATTTTTCAAACCAAGTCTGTAACTTCACAGTTAGGAGCTAATTGGCCAGTGATAAAAACCAGACACTTTATCAATTCACAGAGCTTAATGAATCTGCCCCCTATTTGCCAAGTTACTGGCTGGGTTTGAAAAATGGCAGTTGGGAGCTGACTGACTGCTGCATTATCACGGTTACTTCATCACTTATCCAGACTTCATATATCTGCCCCTCAGAGGAATGTGTAGTCAATGTTAAAATGGTAAGGGGGAAGTGTAATGTGGCATTAATTGAACTGGAGGCCCATGTAAATTGCATGACACTATAATGTTACATAATCAGAACTGAGGCACTCTAATGTGTGGTACTTGTTTCCTAGCACGGCACCCATCGCATCGCATACCATAAGGCATACGATGGTATGCAATGCGATGTTACACGATGGCAGCCGATGTTATAAAATTTTAAATTGTATACCATCGCATTGTATGCCATTGTATGGCATATACAATGGTATACGATTTAAAATTGTATAAGCACCCTAATGGGTGTTTCCAATGTTAAATGTGCCCCCTATAAGATAAATAATTGTATAAGCACCGTAATGGGTGTTTACAATGTTAAAAGCACCCACACACCACCCCCACTATCAACGCCAGCCAGAAGCGTGGCGAGCGGACGCGGAATACATGTGAAGTGATGCTCGGCCCCTCGCGTCTGCGATGCAATGGGCGCCGTGCTAGGAAACAAGTACCGTAGATTGTGATAGAAGAGAAAGATGGTAAAAAGCACTAGAGGGATATGGAGGCACAGTGGGTGACAGGAAAGGGTGATAGGAAAAGGTTGTGGGTGACAGGGAGAACGGTATGAGGATAGGCAGTAGGGGAGAGGCAGTGGGTGACCTGAATTAGCAAAAAGGTGATGGGGAGGAGAGGCAGAGGCATATAGAAAGGAGAAACGATGATAGGGAGGCAGTAGGTGACAGGGAGAAATAATGGAAGACAGAGAGACAAAGGGTGACAGTGAGTAGCATTGGGTAACGGGTGTGGTATAGCGGTCTGACAATCGGGATCCTGGTGGCCAGTATCCTGACATCGGAATCCTGACTGCCGGTGCTCCGACAGGGGGCGAACACAAAGTGGCTCGCTGTGCTCATCATGGCGCAGGCTCGGTGTCTCACTTCGCTTGCCACAGGTTCTATTCTCCCTCTATGGGGGACATGGAACCCGGGATCCCAACTGTCGGGCATTTAAACAGTTGGGAGTACTGACATCGGAAGCCCAACTGTCGGGCACTCATCCAGAACCCTTGGGTAACACCAAGGAATGGGAGATGGAGGCAATGCTGTCATAATGCAAAATCACATTGCCAGTAGGGGCAGGCATAATGGGATACATCCAGTAGTAGTAGGATCACATCTCTACCTTTTTTTTTAGGGCAGGGTGCTGCCCCCCAAGAGGGCATCCCCCCAACATGGAGCAGCCCCCCCCTCCCCCCATCACGGAGCAGGCATCCCCCCATGACGGAGCAGGCATTCCCTACCCCCGCCCCCCCCCTTAACAACTTATGGTAGGGTGGTGGTCACCCTCACTGTCACTGCCTCCTGCACGCCACCCGCAGTGCCTGTCTGACAGCAGTCGGCAGTATGGAGAGGCTGAGCAGCTCCCTGCACCGAGCACACACTGTTCTCCTCCTGCGACCTGCCCCCTCTTTCTCACGGACACTTGCGCTGAGGTATGTAGCGCTGTCTGTGAATGCCTGGTTGACATGTCATGTCCGGATCTGCCCCCTACCCATTGCTCCCTGCGCCTGTCAGCTGTCAATCAAATGACGAACAGGCAGCAGCGCCGCCTCCCCTTCCTTCCCTCTTCTCAGTGTGCTGTGCCAGTGCCACTGCCAGTCCTCAACACTCTGCCCCCTCTATCTCCTCCCCTCTTCTTCCATCTCCTCCTTCTCTCCCCTCCTTTCCCCCTCAGTCACGAGAGGGGTGTAATGGCTTCCTCCTCAGCGTCCTGCCTACGCAGATAGAAGAGGAGGGACTGCACAAGAGTTAAACAGCAAAAGAACAGTCAGTCTTTTATTATACATGTTTATAACACATTTTTTAATAATTGTAGATTTTTTTATATTAATTTAGACACTTATTAAATAATGGGCTGGGTTATGTGCCTAAAGGTGGACATACACGCTGCAATGCTTTCGGATCGTATCGCACACACATTGCATGCATGCCGTGCGATGCGATCTATCCCATAACGTATGTGATTCTCGCAGCGTTTATGGGCACCTTTAGTGCCTGCAACATTTTGCGGACACAGCACTGAGATGGTGTATGCATACATGTACATGCACCCGAGATCCTCCATAGGATCGCATGTTGCATACGCTCCCACAATCGGGCTGCCGCTTGTTGCAATGGCAATGTGAAAGGGCGCAAAATGTATGGTTTGCAGGAGGGCGCCGGACACCCTAGCACCGGCCCTGAGGACTGGCCCAGCTCCTCTTCATCTATGCTGACAGGATGCTCAGCTCCACTAATTAGAGCGGATGTCAGCTCAGCTCTGACAGCCGCACCCCGCCCCCCCCCCCCCACGCTGCTCACAACCAGCCCCCCTAGTCAATCACTGCCAGTAGTCTCTTCAGCAAATTAAGCCTGCAGTGTCTCCCTCTGTCTGCTAGTAAAGTGCTCTAATTGAAGTTAAGGATCCCTGAGACCCACTTATTTTTTTGCTCTGCGTGATCACTGTAGATAGACATTTTATTAGATACATAGATGATAGATAATTATTTTAATTAAAAAGTTATATAGATTTATTTATAAGGTAGATGCATGTAAAGTATGGTTTATTTTTCTCCGTGTCAGTGTATACTGAGAACATATTATCACGCCTCTTTCCTTTTTATTAGGTGAGTCTTCTCGATGAAGCAAAGCATACGATCATAATAGCCAACTAATGTGAGGTGACCTGGACTGCAGACTTCTACTAGAGACAATGATCAAAGAGGAGCCACATCAACAGGAGAGGAAGACAGGTAATTTATCATTATTAATTACTGATACTTCTCAGGCTAAAAAAATATAAGATTTATTAATAGGAACATTGTACTTTGTTAGTGTTAGTGTTGTTCAGCTGCTTACCAATGAAAGCTTTTACTGACAGACAGCTGCCTGCCTTGGACCCCCTTTTAGAATATGAATGGGTCCCACAAGATGTGCTATGATCTGGCTGTGTGCACCAGTGCCCTAGTAAATCAATGGTGGTAGTCTCCCCAGCCAATCACAGACTTTAGGACCCAGAATGCCAACCCCACCGGAAAACGGCCCCCACTGTCGCTGCATGAAACAATCATTCAATGGTCGGCGACTATCAAATGATTTTCCTGGGCTCGCAAATATAAGTCAGTGGAGACTGATTTATAGTTGCAGGCTCCGGACTAAAGACAGGGCAGGATGTGCAGGGGAACGCCCAGCGTTAGCATGGGGACGTCCATAAAATGCTGGACGTTCCCATGTCAAATCATAGCTAGATTAATTTAAAAAGTAGATTCATGTATAGTTCATGTTTCTAAAGTCCCATACACAGTTGACGAGAAATGAAAAGATATCGCTCAAAGGGCAATTTTGAGCGATATCTTTTTTTTATTTTTTATTCTAGTGTATATACACAATATTGTTAATGATGTGTGCTTCCGAGCATCCTTAAGGACCACCCCCCTCCCCCATGCCCTGAACATGCAGGTCAACTTTGGTACAATGGAACCGCTGATAAAGTTAACTGTATCGTGAGTATTCCTAGTCTCCAGTGTGTACAGGACTTAAGGGTCAATGTATACTGAGAACATATTATCATGCCTCTTTCCATTTTTTAGGTGAGAATTCTCCATAAAACAGTATGATGAGATCATAACAGCCGTCTACTGCGAAGTGACCTGGACTGTAGAATTGTCCTCAAGTCAACAAACAAAGAAGAAGCACAGCAACAGGAGACCCAAGTCAGGTAATTAATGAAAATTAATTACTGATAATATGTTTTGGTATACATTTGAAATTCACAAATAGGACTTCTATTATTGTACATTGTGCTAACATGCTGCTTTCCCACTGCCTAAACGGGTAAAGACCAGGTATTTGTAAACGGGTCTTTAAATGGGTAAGAGCTATAAAGACCCTTTCCCACTGCGGCTCTTAAACAGTAATTTTCCATTTAAATGCCGTTTTTGTCACATTCACATATACCCATTTAAGCAACCCATTTAAACCCATAGTAAACATGGGCTGTCATATAAAATGGTCATATAACAAATGGAGGGGGTGGGGAGTGGTCTGATCAGTGTTGCAATAATGGCAGACAGAGCACATGTCTCTGATGATTTCATGCCTGATTTTCTTCCACGTCCTCATTCTAAGTTTCAGGGATCACTTCAGGGTTCTGCGGTCGCAGCATGTCCTCATTAAACAGGGGTGTGGATGTTGTGGACTGGGCTGGTTCCACAGGTGAGGTTAATGTTTGTTCTGCACACGACGGTGCAGCTTCATACCGACAGCCAGGCTAGATGATAATGCTACTGGATTAGCAAGTGCAGAATGCCCGAAAACCGCCATGCATTGGTCGAATTACAACCACTCCCTATGTGCAGAGCTGCTTTGGTTCCAGTTCTGGTCTAGTACATTGTGGAATAAGCATTTCAATGCCTTCAGCTTATTTATAATTTGCGTAGTGGTTCTTATAAATCCTGATGCTGCCATCATATTGCTGATATTACGGTATTTTGCAGCATCCTTTACCGTACCGGTTATCTGACATATGATTTCTTCTTCCCCACGAATTCGAAGGAGGTCCCTGATCTCCTCCTCTGTCCAACTGGGCATGGTTGCAGAATGTAAACAGCAGTACAGCACAAAAACGTTTTAGCTCTTCTCTGTCTACTGTCTGCTGTGATTACTTCCTGTATGTGGTGACTGTACAGTTATCACAAGCAGGAAGCCAATCATGTTCTTAACCTTTATTATTATTACTAAATACCATTTAACACCCTTTCCCACCGTCAAAAAAAGGGCTCTTAAATGGGTAAAACTCTGCTTTTTACCCATTTAAAAAAAATGGTATTTTTAAACGGGTACAGCAACCTGGAGCATTCCCACTGCAGCTCTACACATTTAAAAAGGCAAAAAAATGGCAAATAAGAACTGCAGTGGGAAAGGGGTATTATGCTGCTTTCAGACCGCAAAACCTGCTTTAGACCAGGTATTTAAAACGTTTTTTTAAAACGTGTCAGAGGAAGTTTACCCCTTTTCACACCGCATCTAAATACCTGGTCTAAAGCAGGTTTGCGGTGTGAAAGCGGCATGATCTTCTTTGAAGTTGCCGGCATTACTCATCACCGGTAACCGGCGCACTACTGGACCCAGCCACTCAAAGAGATAAAGAGGTTTTTTATGGATTAACCTGGCGCTGTATCAGCACGCCTGGCGCTTACCTTGAAGCAGCACTTGGTGCACTTTTGATCCCAGCTGCGGGGGTCCTCCCGCAAAGCTGATTAATTTATTGGGGGAGGAGAGACAGCTCGGAGCAGCAGTGACAGCGGGACTCCGGTCCCGACATCCTGACCACGCCACTACAATGCTGTCATCGCAGAGCAGCCTAAACAAGTGACATTTTTCTGTGCAGCCTCGCGCGCGTGCCCCCGCCCCCCCAATAAATTAATAAGTTTGCGGGCAGGGACCCCCTGCGCTGCGCTGCCCAGGTAGGATCCATGCTGTGTGGCTGGAGGACCCCCGGGCAGCGTCTCTTCCCCCCCCCCCCCCCCCCCCAGCCTGGACCGGCCACAGTGGGAGCAGGAATAAATTTGAGCCTGGGAGCAGCAACACTCACCGCACTCGCAGGACAGGCAGCACTCGCAGGACAAAACAGCACGGTATGGACACGGGATGGGGGGTGAGGGGGGTTAGAGGCTGCCCGGGGGTCCTCCAGCCACACAGCATGGATCCTACCTGGGCAGCGCAACGGGTCCCTACAGTGTATGTTATATCAGTGGCGGGGTCCCTGCAGCGTATGGGAACTAGTAGCTGCAGGGACCCCGCCACTGATATAACCTTCACTGTAGGGACCCTCTGCCCCCAGCGCGATTATTCCCCTCCCTGCGCTGCCCATGGGGGAGGGGGGGAGAGGAATCCCGTTTCAGATCCGTTTTGACACAAAAAAAAAACGGGTCTGAAACGGGTAGGACCCTGCTTTTTTACAGTTTCAAAAAAACTTTTTTTGGAAACGGTAAAATCACTTTGCACCTTTCAGACCGCACACATTACCGTTTCAAAACGCTTAAAAATCGGCAAAATACCGTTTTTTTTTTGTGCGGTCTGAAAGGGGTATTAGTGTACTGTTAATTAGATAGAGATAGATAGATAGAAATAGAAAGAGTAAAAAATAAACATACCTTCCCCCTTCACTGTCCACTAGGGAAGCTTGGCGGACATGAAGGGGAAGGACTCAGTAACACACTTTTTTTTTCAGTCAGTGCCCTACCTCCCTGTGTAATAGTGCAGCTTGACCAGCAGGAAGGGTGGGATCATTCGGTGGGTAGGTAGATATTTTGTAAATCATTTGATAGATAAAATAGATAGATAAATGGGTGGGGGGTGGTCGAAGCGCAATACCTGTAAAAGCTCGGCCAGCAGGGAGGTGTTATCCTTTAGGACCCACATATTTTTTTATTTTGTGCATTAACTGTAGATAGATAGATAGATATATAGATGGGTAGGTAGATTAGTGGGTGGGTGGTAGGTGGATAGATAGTTAATCATTAGATAGACAAATAAATGAGTGGGTAGTTATATAAATGGTAAATAATTAGATAGATAGGTGGGTGGGTGAAACGCAATACCTGTAAAAAAAATATGTGGGTGATCCCTCACTCCTTGTGTAATAGTGCAGCTCGGCCAGGAGGGATAGATAGATGGGTAGGTAGATAAATGGGTGGGTGATTGGGTAGGTAGATAGATAGGAAATCATTAGATAGACAGATAAAGGGGTGGGTGGGTAGATAAATGTTAAACTATTAGGTGGGTGATCAATCCCTCACTCCTTGGGCCAGATTCTCTAAGCTTCTAAAGTGATAAAATGAAGAGTGATAAACAGCCAGCCAATCAGCTCCTGCCTCACATTTTTCAAACACAGTCTGTGACATGGCAGGTAGGAGCTGATTGGCTGGCTGTTTATCACTCTTCATTTTATCACTTTTGAAGCTTAGAGAATCTGGCACCTTGTGTAATAGTGCAGCTTGGCCAGCAGGGAGTTGTTATCCTTTGGGACCACTTATTTTTTTCCCTGAGTGTATTAACTGTAGATATATAGGTAGATAAATGGGTGGGTGGGTGTGTGCATGGGTAGGTAGATAGTGAATCATTAGATAGATAAATGAGTGGGTGGGTAGATAAATGTTAAACTATTAGATAGGTGGGAGGGTGAAGCGCTGTACTTGTAAAAAAAAATACGTGGGTGATCCCTCACTCCTTGTGTAATAGTGCAGCTTGGCCAGCGGGGAGTTGTTATCCTTTGGGACCCACATATTTTTTTCACTGAGCGCATTAACTGTAGATAGATAGAAAGATAGATAGATGGTTAGGTATATAAATGGGTAGGTTTGTGGTTGGGTAGGTGGATAGATAGTGAATCATTAGATAGACAGATAAGTGGGTGGGAGGGTAGATAAATGGTAAATTATTAGATAGTTAGGTGGGTTGGTGAAGTGGAATACCTGTAAAAAAATATGTGGGTGATCCCTCACTCCTTGTGTAATAGTGCAGCTTGGCCAGCAGGGAGTTGTTATCCTTTGGGACCCACATATTTTTTTCACTGAGCGCATTAACTGTAGATAGATAGAAAGATAGATGGTTAGGTATATAAAGTAGTAGGTGTGTGTTTGGGTGGGTAGATAAATGTTAAACTATTAGATAGGTGGGTGGGTGAAGTGCAATAACTGTAAAAAAATATGTGGGTGATCCTCACTCCTTGTGTAATAGTGCAGCTTGGCCAGCAGGGAGTTGTTATCCTTTGGGACCCACATAGTTTTTTCACTGAGCGCACTAACTGTAGATAGATAGACGGTTATGTATATAAATGGGTAGGTGTGTGGTTGGGTAGGTGGAGAGATAGTGAATCATTAGATAGACAGATAAGTGGGTGGGAGGGTAGATAAATGATAAATTATTAGATAGATAGGTGGGTGCATGAAGTGCAATACCTGTAAAAAAAAATATGTGGGTGATCCCTCACTCCTTGTGTAATAGTGCAGCTTGGCCAGCAGGGAGTTGTTATCCTTTGGGACCCACATATTTTTTTTCACTGAGCGCATTAACTGTAGATAGATAGAAAGATAGATAGATGGTTAGGTATATAAATGGGTAGGTGTGTGGTTGAGTAGGTGGATAGATAGTGAATCATTAGATAGACAGATAAGTGGGTGGGAGGGTAGATAAATGGTAAATCATTAGATAGTTAGGTGGGTGAAGTGCAATACCTGTAAAAAAATCTGTGGGTGATCCCTCACTCCTTGTGTAATAGTGCAGCTTGGCCAGCAGGGAGTTGTTATCCTTTGGGACCCACATATTTTTTTCACTGAGCCCATTAACTGTAGATAGATAGGAAGATAGATAGATGGTTAGGTATATAAATGGGTAGGTGTGTGGTTGGGTATGTGGATAGATAGTGAATCATTCGATAGACAGATAAGTGGGTGGGAGGGTAGATAAATGATAAATTGTTAGATAGGTGGGTGCGTGACGTGCAATACCTGTAAAAAAATATGTGGGTGATCCCTCACTCCTTGTGTAGTAGTGCAGCTTGGCCAGCAGGGAGTTGTTATCCTTTGGGACCCACATATTTTTTTTTCACTGAGTGTATTAACTGTAGATAGATAGGTAGATAAATGGGTGTGTGCATTTGTAGGTAGATAGTGAATCATTAGATAGATAAATGAGTGGGTGGGTAGATAAATGTTAAACTATTAGATAGGTGTGGGGGGGGGGGGGTGAAGCGCTATACTTCTAAAAAAAAATACGTGGGTGATCCCTCACTCCTTGTGTAATAGTGCAGCTTGGCCAGCAGGGAGTTGTTATCCTTTGGGACCCACATATTTTTTTTCACTGAGCCCATTAACTGTAGATAGATAGGAAGATAGATGGTTAGGTATATAAATGGGTAGGTGTGTGGTTGGGTAGGTGGATAGATAGTGAATCATTAGATAGACAGATAAGTGGGTGGGAGGGCAGATAAATGATCAATTATTAGATAGATAGGTGGGTGCGTGAAGTGCAATACCTGTAAAAAAATATGTGGGTGATCCCTCACTCCTTGTGTAATAGTGCAGCTTGGCCAGCAGGGAGTTGTTATCCTTTGGGACCCACATATTTTTTTTCACTGAACGCATTAACTGTAGATAGATAGAAAGATAGATGGTTAGGTATATAAAGTAGTAGGTGTGTGTTTGGGTGGGTAGATAAATGTTAAACTATTAGATAGGTGGGTGGGTGAAGTGCAATACCTGTAAAAAAATATGTGGGTGATCCTCACTCCTTGTGTAATAGTGCAGCTTAGCCAGCAGGGAGTTGTTATCCTTTGGGACCCACATATTTTTTTCACTGAGCGCACTAACTATAGATAGATAGACGGTTATGTATATAAATGGGTAGGTGTGTGGTTGGGTAGGTGGATAGATAGTGAATCATTAGATAGACAGATAAGTGGGTGGGAGGGTAGATAAATGTTAAATCATTAGATAGTTAAGTGGGTGAAGTGCAATACCTGTAAAAAAATATGTGGGCGATCCCTCACTCCTTGTGTAATAGTGCAGCTTGGCCAGCAGGGAGTTGTTATCCTTTGGGACCCACATATTTTTTTCACTGAGCCCATTAACTGTAGATAGATAGAAAGATAGATAGATGGTTAGGTATATAAATGGGTAGGTGTGTGGTTGGGTATGTGGATAGATAGTGAATCATTCGATAGACAGATAAGTGGGTGGGAGGGTAGATAAATGATAAATTGTTAGATAGATAGGTGGGTGCGTGAAGTGCAATACCTGTAAAAAAATGAGTGGGTGATCCCTCACTCCTTGTGTAATAGTGCAGCTTGGCCAGCAGGAAGTTGTTATCCTTTGGGACCCACATATTTTTTTTCACTGAGTGTATTAACTGTAGATAGATAGGTAGATAAATGGGTGGGTGCGTGGGTAGGTAGATAGTGAATCATTAGATAGATAAATGAGTGGGTGGGTAGATAAATGTTAAACTATTAGATAGGTGGGGGGGGGGTGAAGCGCAATACCTGTAAAAAAAATATGTGGGTGATCCCTCCCTCTCATTTTCTAAAGCCCCATACATGCTACACGAGCAATGAAAATATATTACTCAGAAGACCCTTTTTGAGCAAACTCTTTTCTTTGAAAAAAAATCTCTTGTGTGTGTGTACTCAATATCAGTAATGATGTGTGCTCCCGCGCATCCTTAACGACCACCGCCTTCACTTGAACATCCAGGTCAACTTTGGCCATATAGCCTATGACCCGCATGTTCAGCAGGTCACTGGGACATCACTGAACGATTTCGGTAACCGATTTCGTTCAGTGTGAATAGTGGAACCACTGATATAGTTAACTATATAGATGGAGCCCCTATACTCCCAGTGTGTAAAGGGCTTAAGGGTCATTGTATACTGCGAACATATTATCATGCCTCTTTTCATTTTTTAAGTGAGAATTCTCCAGAAAACAGATGATGAGGTCATAACAGCCGACTACTGCGAGGTGACCTGGACTGCAGAATTGTCCTCAAGCTAACGAACAAAAATGAAGTCTGGTAATTAATGAAAATTAATTACTGATAATATGTTTTGGTATACATTTGAAAGTCACGCATAGGAGTTCTCGCTAGATACTCTTCTATTATTGTATATTGTGATAACTAAGTGTACAGTTAAATAAATAGAGATAGCTAGAGAGAAATCGAAAGAGCAAAAAATAAACATACCTTCCCCCTTTACTGTCCACTAGGGCAGCTTGGCGGATATGGAGGTAAAGGAAGGGAACTCAGTAACACACTTTTTATTTCAGTCAGGGCCCTACTTCCCACAAAAAATATGTGGGTTATCCCTCACTCCTTGTGTATTAGGGTAGCTTGACCAGCAGGAAGGGAGGGATCCTTAGGTGGGTAGGTAGATATTTTGTAAATCATTAGATAGATAAGATAGATAGATAAATGGGTGAGTAGATCAATGTTAACCTATTAGATAGGTGTGTGTGTGTGTGGGGGGGGAGCGCAATACCTGTAAAAGATATGTGGGTGATCCCTCACTCCTTGTGTAATAGTGCAGCTTGGCCAGCAGGGAGTAGTTATCCTTTGGGACCCACATATTTTTTTCCTCTGAGTGTATTAACTGTAGATAGATAGGTAGATAAATGGGTGGGTGCATGGGTAGGTAGATAGTGAATCATTAGATAGATAAATGAGTGGGTGGGTAGATAAATGTAAATCATTAGATAGTTGGGTGGTCGAAGTGCAATACCTGTAAAAAAATATGTGGGTGATCCCTCACTCCTTGTGTAATAGTGCAGCTTGGCCAGCAGGGAGTTGTTATCCTTTGGGACCCACATATTTTTTTTCACTGAGTGTATTAACTGTAGATAGATAGGTAGATAAATGGGTGGGTGCGTGGGTAGGTAGATAGTGAATCATTAGATAGATAAATGAGTGGGTGGGTAGATAAATGTTAAACTATTAAATAGGTGGTGGGGGGGGGGGTGAAGCGCAATACCTTTAAAAAAAATATGTGGGTGATCCCTCCCTCTCATTTTCTAAAGCCCCATACATGCTACACGAGCAATGAAAATATATTACTCAGAAGACCCTTTTTGAGCAAACTCTTTTCTTTGAAAAAAAATCTCTTGTGTGTGTGTACTCAATATCAGTAATGATGTGTGCTCCCGCGCATCCTTAACGACCACCGCCTTCACTTGAACATCCAGGTCAACTTTGGCCATATAGCCTATGACCCGCATGTTCAGCATGTCACTGGGACATCACTGAACGATTTCGGTAACCGATTTCGTTCAGTGTGAATAGTGGAACCACTGATATAGTTAACTATATAGATGGAGCCCCTATACTCCCAGTGTGTAATTGGCTTAAGGGTCATTGTATACTGCGAACATATTATCATGCCTCTTTTCATTTTTTAAGTGAGAATTCTCCAGAAAACAGATGATGAGGTCATAACAGCCGACTACTGCGAGGTGACCTGGACTGCAGAATTGTCCTCAAGCTAACGAACAAAAATGAAGTCAGGTAATTAATGAAAATTAATTACTGATAATATGTTTTGGTATACATTTGAAAGTCATGCATAGGAGTTCTCGCTAGATACTCTTCTATTATTGTATATTGTGATAACTAAGTGTACAGTTAAATAAATAGAGATAGCTAGAGAGAAATCGAAAGAGCAAAAAATAAACATACCTTCCCCCTTTACTGTCCACTAGGGCAGCTTGGCGGATATGGAGGTAAAGGAAGGGAACTCAGTAACACACTTTTTATTTCAGTCAGGGCCCTACTTCCCACAAAAAATATGTGGGTTATCCCTCACTCCTTGTGTATTAGGGTAGCTTGACCAGCAGGAAGGGAGGGATCCTTAGGTGGGTAGGTAGATATTTTGTAAATCATTAGATAGATAAGATAGATAGATAAATGGGTGAGTAGATCAATGTTAACCTATTAGATAGGTGTGTGTGTGTGTGGGGGGGGAGCACAATACCTGTAAAAGATATGTGGGTGATCCCTCACTCCTTGTGTAATAGTGCAGCTTGGCCAGCAGGGAGTAGTTATCCTTTGGGACCCACATATTTTTTTCCTCTGAGTGTATTAACTGTAGATAGATAGGTAGATAAATGGGTGGGTGCATGGGTAGGTAGATAGTGAATCATTAGATAGATAAATGAGTGGGTGGGTAGATAAATGTAAATCATTAGATAGTTGGGTGGTCGAAGTGCAATACCTGTAAAAAAATATGTGGGTGATCCCTCACTCCTTGTGTAATAGTGCAGCTTGGCCAGCAGGGAGTTGTTATCCTTTGGGACCCACATATTTTTTTTCACTGAGTGTATTAACTGTAGATAGATAGGTAGATAAATGGGTGGGTGCGTGGGTAGGTAGATAGTGAATCATTAGATAGATAAATGAGTGGGTGGGTAGATAAATGTTATACTATTAGATAGGTGGGGGGGGTGAAGCGCTATACTTGTAAAAAAAATACGTGGTTGATCCCTCACTCCTTGTGTAATAGTGCAGCTTGGCCAGCAGGGAGTTGTTATCCTTTGGGACCCACATATTTTTTTCACTGAGCGCATTAACTGTAGATAGATAGAAAGATAGATGGTTAGGTATATAAAGTAGTAGGTGTGTGTTTGGGTGGGTAGATAAATGTTAAACTATTAGATAGGTGGGTGGGTGAAGTGCAATACCTGTAAAAAAATATGTGGGTGATCCCTCACTCCTTGTGTAATAGTGCAGCTTGGCCAGCAGGGAGTTGTTATCCTTTGGGACCCACATATTTTTTTCACTGAGCGCATTAACTGTAGATAGATAGAAAGATAGATGGTTAGGTATATAAAGTAGTAGGTGTGTGTTTGGGTGGGTAGATAAATGTTAAACTATTAGATAGGTGGGTGGGTGAAGTGCAATACCTGTAAAAAAATATGTGGGTGATCCTCACTCCTTGTGTAATAGTGCAGCTTGGCCAGCAGGGAGTTGTTTTCCTTTGGGACCCACATATTTTTTTCACTGAGCGCACTAACTGTAGATAGATAGGAAGATAGCTAGATGGTTAGGTATATAAATGGGTATGTGTGTGGTTGGGTAGGTGGATAGTGAATCATTATATAGACAGAGAAGTGGGTGGGAGGGTAGATAAATGATAAATTGTTAGATAGATAGGTGGGTGCGTGACGTGCAATACCTGTAAAAAAAATATGTGGGTGATCCCTCACTCCTTGTGTAATAGTGCAGCTTGGCCAGCAGGGAGTTGTTATCCTTTGGGACCCACATATTTGTTTTCACTGAGTGTATTAACTGTAGTTAGATAGGTAGATAAATGAGTGGGTGCGTGGGTAGGTAGATAGTGAATCATTAGATAGATAGATAAATGAGTGGGTGGGTAGATAAATGTTAAACTATTAGATAGGTGGGGGGGGTGAAGCGCAATACCTGTAAAAAAAAATATGTGGGTCATCCCTCCCTCTCATTTTCTAAAGCCCCATACATGCTACACGAGCAATGAAAATATATTACTCAGAAGACCCTTTTTGAGCAAACTCTTTTCTTTGAAAAAAAATCTCTTGTGTGTACTCAATATCAGTAATAATGTGTGCTCCCGCGCATCCTTAACGACCACGCCTTCACTTGAACATCCAGGTCAACTTTGGCCATATAGCCTATGACCCGCATGTTCAGCAGGTCACTGGGACATCACTGAACGATTTCGGTAACCGATTTCGTTCAGTGTGAATAGTGGAACCACTGATATAGTTAACTATATAGATGGAGCCCCTATACTCCCAGTGTGTAAAGGGCTTAAGGGTCATTGTATACTGCAAACATATTATCATGCCTCTTTTCATTTTTTAAGTGAGAATTCTCCAGAAAACAGATGATGAGGTCATAACAGCCGACTACTGCGAGGTGACCTGGACTGCAGAATTGTCCTCAAGTTAACGAACAAAAATGAAGTCAGGTAATTAATGAAAATTAATTACTGATAATATGTTTTGGTATACATTTGAAAGTCACAAATAGGAGTTCTCGCTAGAGACTCTTCTATTATTGTATATTGTGATAACTAAGTGTACAGTTAAATAAATAGAGATAGCTAGAGAGAAATCGAAAGAGCAAAAAATAAACATACCTTCCCCCTTTACTGTCCCGTGGGCAGCTTGGCGGATATGGAGGTAAAGGAAGGGAACTCAGTAACACACTTTTTATTTCAGTCAGGGCCCTACTTCCCACAAAAAATATGTGGGTGATCCCTCACTCCTTGTGTAATAGGGCAGCTTGACCAGCAGGAAGGGAGGGATCCTTAGGTGGGTAGGTAGATATTTTGTAAATCATTAGATAGATAAGATAGATAGATAAATGGGTGGGTAGATCATTGTTAACCTATTAGATAGGTGTGTGTGGGGGGGGGGAGCGCAATACCTGTAAAAGATATGTGGGTGATCCCTCACTCCTTGTGTAATAGTGCAGCTTGGCCAGCAGGGAGTTGTTATCCTTTGGGACCCACATATTTTTTTCCCCTGAGTGTATTAACTGTAGATAGATAGGTAGATAAATGGGTGGGTGCATGGGTAGGTAGATAGTGAATCATTAGATAGATAAATGAGTGGGTGGGTAGATAAATGTAAACTATTAGATAGGTGGGTGGTCGAAGTGCAATACCTGTAAAAATATATGTGGGTGATCCCTCACTCCTTGTGTAATAATGCAGCTTGGCCAGCAGGGAGTTGTTATACTTTGGGACCCACATATTTTTTTCACTGAGCGCATTAACTGTAGATAGATAGAAAGATAGATGGTTAGGTATATAAAGTAGTAGGTGTGTGTTTGGGTGGGTAGATAAATGTTAAACTATTAGATAGGTGGGTGGGTGAAGTGCAATACCTTTAAAAAAATATGTGGGTGATCCTCACTCCTTGTGTAATAGTGCAGCTTGGCCAGCAGGGAGTTGTTATCCTTTGGGACCCACATATTTTTTTTCACTGAGTGTATTAACTGTAGATAGATAGGTAGATAAATGGGTGTGTGCATGGGTAGGTAGATAGTGAATCATTAGATAGATAAATGAGTGGGTGGGTAGATAAATGTTAAACTATTAGATAGGTGGGGGGGTGAAGCGCTATACTTGTAAAAAAAAATACGTGGGTGATCCCTCACTCCTTGTGTAATAGTGCAGCTTGGCCAGCGGGGAGTTGTTATCCTTTGGGACCCACATATTTTTTTCACTGAGCGCATTAACTGTAGATAGATAGAAAGATAGATAGATGGTTAGGTATATAAATGGGTAGGTTTGTGGTTGGGTAGGTGGATAGATAGTGAATCATTAGATAGACAGATAAGTGGGTGGGAGGGTAGATAAATGGTAAATTATTAGATAGTTAGGTGGGTTGGTGAAATGGAATACCTGTAAAAAAATATGTGGGTGATCCCTCACTCCTTGTGTAATAGTGCAGCTTGGCCAGCAGGGAGTTGTTATCCTTTGGGACCCACATATTTTTTTCACTGAGCCCATAACTGTAGATAGATAGGAAGATAGATGGTTAGGTATATAAATGGGTAGGTGTGTGGTTGGGTAGGTGGATAGATAGTGAATCATTAGATAGACAGATAAGTGGGTGGGAGGGCAGATAAATGATCAATTATTAGATAGATAGGTGGGTGCGTGAAGTGCAATACCTGTAAAAAAATATGTGGGTGATCCCTCACTCCTTGTGTAATAGTGCAGCTTGGCCAGCAGGGAGTTGTTATCCTTTGGGACCCACATATTTTTTTTCACTGAGCGCATTAACTGTAGATAGATAGAAAGATATATAGATGGTTAGGTATATAAATGGGTAGGTGTGTGGTTGAGTAGGTGGATAGATAGTGAATCATTAGATAGACAGATAAGTGGGTGGGAGGGTAGATAAATGGTAAATTATTAGATAGTTAGGTGGGTGGGTGAAGTGGAATACCTGTAAAAAAAATATGTGGGTGATCCCTCACTCCTTGTGTAATAGTGCAGCTTGGCCAGCAGGGAATTGTTATACTTTGGGACCCACATATTTTTTTTCACTGAGTGTATTAACTGTAGATAGATAGAAAGATAGATAGATGGTTAGGTATATAAATGGGTAGGTGTGTGGTTGAGTAGGTGGATAGATAGTGAATCATTAGACAGACAGATAAGTGGGTGGGAGGGTAGATAAATGGTAAATTATTAGATAGATAGGTGGGTGCGTGACGTGCAATACCTGTAAAAAAAATATGTGGGTGATCCCTCACTCCTTGTGTAATAGTGCAGCTTGGCCAGCAGGGAATTGTTATACTTTGGGACCCACATATTTTTTTTCACTGAGTGTATTAACTGTAAATAGATAGGTAGATAAATGGGTGGGTGCGTGGGTAGGTAGATAGTGAATCATTAGATAGATAAATGAGTGGGTGGGTAGATAAATGTTAAACTATTAGATAGGTGGGGGGGGGTGAAGCGCTATACTTGTAAAAAAAATACGTGGGTGATCCCTCACTCCTTGTGTAATAGTGCAGCTTGGCCAGCAGGGAGTTGTTATCCTTTGGGACCCACATATTTTTTTCACTGAGCGAATTAACTGTAGATAGATAGGAAGATAGATGGTTAGGTATATAAATGGGTAGGTGTGTGGTTAGGTAGGTGGATAGATAGTGAATCATTAGATAGACAGATAAGTGGGTGGGAGGGCAGATAAATGATCAATTATTAGATAGATAGGTGGGTGCGTGAAGTGCAATACCTGTAAAAAAATATGTGGGTGATCCCTCACTCCTTGTGTAATAGTGCAGCTTGGCCAGCAGGGAGTTGTTATCCTTTGGGACCCACATATTTTTTTCACTGAGCGCATTAACTGTAGATAGATAGAAAGATAGATGGTTAGGAATATAAAGTAGTAGGTGTGTGTTTGGGTGGGTAGATAAATGTTAAACTATTAGATAGGTGGGTGGGTGAAGTGCAATACCTGTAAAAAAATATGTGGGTGATCCTCACTCCTTGTGTAATAGTGCAGCTTGGCCAGCAGGGAGTTGTTATCCTTTGGGACCCACATATTTTTTTCACTGAGCGCACTAACTATAGATAGATAGGAAGATAGCTAGATGGTTAGGTATATAAATGGGTATGTGTGTGGTTGGGTAGGTGGATAGTGAATCATTATATAGACAGATAAGTGGGTGGGAGGGTAGATAAATGGTAAATTATTAGATAGATAGGTGGGTGCGTGAAGTGCAGTACCTGTAAAAAAATCTGTGGGTGATCCCTCACTCCTTGTGTAATCGTGCAGCTTGGCCAGCAGGGAGTTGTTATCCTTTGGGACCCACATATTTTTTTCACTGAGCGCATTAACTGTAGATAGATAGAAAGATAGATGGTTAGGTATATAAATGGGTAGGTGTGTGGTTGGGTAGGTGGATAGATAGTGAATCATTAGATAGACAGATAAGTGGGTGGAAGGGTAGATAAATGGTAAATTATTAGATAGTTAGGTGGGTCGGTAAAGTGGAATACCTGTAAAAAAATATGTGGGTGATCCCTCACTCCTTGTGTAATAGTGCAGCTTGGCCAGCAGGGAGTTGTTATCCTTTGGGACCCACATATTTTTTTCACTGAGCCCATTAACTGTAGATAGATAGGAAGATAGATGGTTAGGTATATAAATGGGTATGTGTGTGGTTGGGTAGGTGGATAGATAGTGAATCATTAGATAGACAGATAAGTGGGTGGGAGGGCAGATAAATGATCAATTATTAGATAGATAGGTGGGTGCGTGAAGTGCAATACCTGTAAAAAAATATGTGGGTGATCCCTCACTCCTTGTGTAATAGTGCAGCTTGGCCAGCAGGGAGTTGTTATCCTTTGGGACCCACATATTTTTTTCACTGAGCGCATTAACTGTAGATAGATAGAAAGATAGATGGTTAGGTATATAAAGTAGTAGGTGTGTGTTTGGGTGGGTAGATAAATGTTAAACTATTAGATAGGTGGGTGAAGTGCAATACCTGTAAAAAAATATGTGGGTGATCCTCACTCCTTGTGTAATAGTGCAGCTTGGCCAGCAGGGAGTTGTTATCCTTTGGGACCCACATATTTTTTTCACTGAGCACACTAACTGTAGATAGATAGGAAGATAGCTAGATGGTTAGGTATATAAATGAGTATGTGTGTGGTTGGGTAGGTGGATAGTGAATCATTATATTGACAGATAAGTGGGTGGGAGGGTAGATAAATGGTAAATTATTAGATAGATAGGTGGGTGCGTGAAGTGCAGTACCTGTAAAAAAATCTGTGGGTGATCCCTCACTCCTTGTGTAATCGTGCAGCTTGGCCAGCAGGGAGTTGTTATCCTTTGGGACCCACATATTTTTTTCACTGAGCTCATTAACTGTAGATAGATAGGAAGATAGATGGTTAGGTATATAAATGGGTAGGTGTGTGGTTGGGTAGGTGGATAGATAGTGAATCATTAGATAGACAGATAAGTGGGTGGGAGGGCAGATAAATGATCAATTATTAGATAGATAGGTGGGTACGTGAAGTGCAATACCTGTAAAAAAATATGTGGGTGATCCCTCACTCCTTGTGTAATAGTGCAGCTTGGCCAGCAGGGAGTTGTTATCCTTTGGGACCCACATATTTTTTTTCACTGAGTGTATTAATTGTAGATAGATAGATAGGTAGATAAATGGGTGGGTGCGTGGGTAGGTAGATAGTGAATCATTAGATACATAAATGAGTGGGTGGGTAGATAAATGTTATACTATTAGATAGGTGGGGGGGGTGAAGCGCTATACTTGTAAAAAAAATATGTGGGTGATCCCTCACTCCTTGTGTAATAGTGCAGGTTGGCCAGCAGGGAGTTGTTATCCTTTGGGACCCACATATTTTTTTCACTGAGCGCATTAACTGTAGATAGATAGGAAGATAGATGGTTAGGTATATAAATGGGTAGGTGTGTGGTTGGGTAGTTGGATAGATAGTGAATCATTAGATAGACAGATAAGTGGGTGGGAGGGTAGATAAATGGTAAATTATTAGATAGTTAGGTGGGTGGGTGAAGTGGAATACCTGTAAAAAAATATGTGGGTGATCCCTCACTCCTTGTGTAATAGTGCAGCTTGGCCAGCAGGGAGTTGTTATCCTTTGGGACCCACATATTTTTTTTTACTGAGCGCATTAACTGTAGATAGATAGAAAGATAGATGGTTAGGTATATAAAGTAGTAGGTGTGTGTTTGGGTGGGTAGATAAATGTTAAACTATTAGATAGGTGGGTGGGTGAAGTGCAATACCTGTAAATAAATATGTGGGTGATCCTCACTCCTTGTGTAATAGTGCAGCTTAGCCAGCAGGGAGTTGTTATCCTTTGGGACCCACATATTTTTTTCACTGAGCGCACTAACTATAGATAGATAGACGGTTATGTATATAAATGGGTAGCTGTTTGGTTTTGTAGGTGGATAGATAGTGAATCATTAGATAGACAGAAAAGTGGGTGGGAGGGTAGATAAATAATAAATTATTAGATAGATAGGTGGGTGCATGAAGTGCAATACCTGTAAAAAAAATATGTGGGTGATCCCTCACTCCTTGTGTAATAGTGCAGCTTGGCCAGCAGGGAGTTGTTATCCTTTGGGACCCACATATTTTTTTCACTGAGCGCATTAACTGTAGATAGATAGAAAGATAGATAGATGGTTAGGTATATAAATGGGTAGGTGTGTGGTTGAGTAGGTGGATAGATAGTGAATCATTAGATAGACAGATAAATGGGTGGGAGGGTAGATTAATGTTAAATCATTAGATAGTTAAGTGGGTTTGTGAAGTGCAATACCTGTAAAAAAATATGTGGGTGATCCCTCACTCCTTGTGTAATAGTGCAGCTTGGCCAGCAGGGAGTTGTTATCCTTTGGGACCCACATCTTTTTTTCACTGAGCCCATTAACTGTAGATAGATAGGAAGATAGATAGATGGTTAGGTATATAAATGGGTAGGTGTGTGGTTAGGTATGTGGATAGATAGTGAATCATTCGATAGACAGATAAGTGGGTGGGAGGGTAGATAAATGATAAATTGTTAGATAGATAGGTGGGTGCGTGAAGTGCAATACCTGTAAAAATAATATGTGGGTGATCCCTCACTCCTTGTGTAATAGTGCAGCTTGGCCAGCAGGGAGTTGTTATCCTTTGGGACCCACATATTTTTTTTCACTGAGTGTATTAACTGTAGATAGATAGGTAGATAAATGGGTGGGTGCGTGGGTAGGTGGATAGTGAATCATTAGATAGATAAATGAGTGGGTGGGTAGATAAATGTTAAACTATTAGATAGGTGGGGGGGGGGGTGAAGCGCAATACCTGTAAAAAAAATATGTGGGTGATCCCTCCCTCTCATTTTCTAAAGCCCCATACATGCTACACGAGCAATGAAAATATATTACTCAGAAGACCCTTTTTGAGCAAACTCTTTTCTTTGAAAAAAAATCTCTTGTGTGTGTGTACGCAATATCAGTAATGATGTGTGCTCCCGCGCATCCTTAACGACCACCGCCTTCACTTGAACATCCAGGTCAACTTTGGCCATATAGCCTATGACCCGCATGTTCAGCAGGTCACTGGGACATCACTGAACGATTTCGGTAACCGATTTCGTTCAGTGTGAATAGTGGAACCACTGATATAGTTAACTATATAGATGGAGCCCCTATACTCCCAGTGTGTAAAGGGCTTAAGGGTCATTGTATACTGCGAACATATTATCATGCCTCTTTTCATTTTTTAAGTGAGAATTCTCCAGAAAACAGATGATGAGGTCATAACAGCCGACTACTGCGAGGTGACCTGGACTGCAGAATTGTCCTCAAGCTAACGAACAAAAATGAAGTCAGGTAATTAATGAAAATTAATTACTGATAATATGTTTTGGTATACATTTGAAAGTCACGAATAGGAGTTCTCGCTAGATACTCTTCTATTATTGTATATTGGGATAACTAAGTGTACAGTTAAATAAATAGAGATAGCTAGAGAGAAATCGAAAGAGCAAAAAATAAACATATCTTCCCCCTTTACTGTCCACTAGGGCAGCTTGGCGGATATGGAGGTAAAGGAAGGGAACTCAGTAACACACTTTTTATTTCAGTCAGGGCCCTACTTCCCACAAAAAATATGTGGGTTATCCCTCACTCCTTGTGTAATAGGGTAGCTTGACCAGCAGGAAGGGAGGGATCCTTAGGTGGGTAGGTAGATATTTTGTAAATCATTAGATAGATAAGATAGATAGATAAATGGGTGGGTAGATCAATGTTAACCTATTAGATAGGTGTGTGTGTGTGTGTGTGTGTGGGGGGGGAGCGCAATACCTGTAAAAGATATGTGGGTGATCCCTCACTCCTTGTGTAATAGTGCAGCTTGGCCAGAAGGGAGTAGTTATCCTTAGGGACCCACATATTTTTTTTCCCCTGAGTGTATTAACTGTAGATAGATAGGTAGATGAATGGGTGGGTGCATGGGTAGGTAGATAGTGAATCGTTAGATAGATAAATGAGTGGGTGGGTAGATAAATGTAAACAATTAGATAGGTGGGTGGTCGAAGTGCAATACCTGTAAAAATATATGTGGGTTATCCCTCACTCCTTGTGTAATAGGGTAGCTTGACCAGCAGGAAGGGAGGGATCCTTAGGTGGGTAGGTAGATATTTTGTAAATCATTAGATAGGTAAGATAGATAGATAAATGGGTGAGTAGATCAATGTTAACCTAGTAGATAGGTGTGTGTGTGTGTGTGGGGGGGGAGCGCAATACCTGTAAAAGATATGTGGGTGATCCCTCACTCCTTGTGTAATAGTGCAGCTTGGCCAGCAGGGAATTGTTATACTTTGGGACCCACATATTTTTTTCACTGAGTGTATTAACTGTAAATAGATAGGTAGATAAATGGGTGGGTGCGTGGGTAGGTAGATAGTGAATCATTAGATAGATAAATGAGTGGGTGGGTAGATAAATGTTAAACTATTAGATAGGTGGGGGGGGGGGGTTAAGCGCTATACTTGTAAAAAAAATACGTGGGTGATCCCTCACTCCTTGTGTTATAGTGCAGCTTGGCCAGCAGGGAGTTGTTATCCTTTGGGACCCACATATTTTTTTCACTGAGCGCATTAACTGTAGATAGATATTAAGATAGATGGTTAGGAATATAAAGTAGTAGGTGTGTGTTTGGGTGGGTAGATAAATGTTAAACTATTAGATAGGTGGTTGGGTGAAGTGCAATACCTGTAAAAAAATATGTGGGTGATCCTCACTCCTTGTGTAATAGTGCAGCTTGGCCAGCAGGGAGTTGTTATCCTTTGGGACCCACATATTTTTTTCACTGAGCGCATTAACTATAGATAGATAGGAAGATAGCTAGATGGTTAGGTATATAAATGGGTATGTGTGTGGTTGGGTAGGTGGATAGTGAATCATTATATAGTCAGATAAGTGGGTGGGAGGGTAGATAAATGGTAAATTATTAGATAGATAGGTGGGTGCGTGAAGTGCTGTACCTGTAAAAAATATGTGGGTGATCCCTCACTCCTTGTGTAATAGTGCAGCTTGGCCAGCAGGGAGTTGTTATCCTTTGGGACCCACATATTTTTTTCACTGAGCGCATTAACTATAGATAGATAGGAAGATAGATGGTTAGGTATATAAATGGGTAGGTGTGTGGTTTGGTAGGTGGATAGATAGTGAATCATTAGATAGACAGATAAGTGGGTGGAAGGGTAGATAAATGGTAAATTATTAGATAGTTAGGTGGGTGGGTGAAGTGGAATACCTGTAAAAAAATATGTGGGTGATCCCTCACTCCTTGTGTAATAGTGCAGCTTGGCCAGCAGGGAGTTGTTATCCTTTGGGACCCACATATTTTTTTCACTGAGCCCATTAACTGTAGATAGATAGGAAGATAGATGGTTAGGTATATAAATGGGTATGTGTGTGGTTGGGTAGGTGGATAGATAGTGAATCATTAGATAGACAGATAAGTGGGTGGGAGGGCAGATAAATGATCAATTATTAGATAGATAGGTGGGTGCGTGAAGTGCAATACCTGTAAAAAAATATGTGGGTGATCCCTCACTCCTTGTGTAATAGTGCAGCTTGGCCAGCAGGGAGTTGTTATCCTTTGGGACCCACATATTTTTTTCACTGAGCGCAGTAACTGTAGATAGATAGAAAGATAGATGGTTAGGTATATAAAGTAGTAGGTGTGTGTTTGGGTGGGTAGATAAATGTTAAACTATTAGATAGGTGGGTGGGTGAAGTGCAATACCTGTAAAAAAATATGTGGGTGATCCTCACTCCTTGTGTAATAGTGCAGCTTGGCCAGCAGGGAGTTGTTTTCCTTTGGGACCCACATATTTTTTTCACTGAGCGCACTAACTGTAGATAGATAGGAAGATAGCTAGATGGTTAGGTATATAAATGGGTATGTGTGTGGTTGGGTAGGTGGATAGTGAATCATTATATAGACAGAGAAGTGGGTGGGAGGGTAGATAAATGATAAATTGTTAGATAGATAGGTGGGTGCGTGACGTGCAATACCTGTAAAAAAAATATGTGGGTGATCCCTCACTCCTTGTGTAATAGTGCAGCTTGGCCAGCAGGGAGTTGTTATCCTTTGGGACCCACATATTTTTTTTCACTGAGTGTATTAACTGTAGTTAGATAGGTAGATAAATGAGTGGGTGCGTGGGTAGGTAGATAGTGAATCATTAGATAGATAGATAAATGAGTGGGTGGGTAGATAAATGTTAAACTATTAGATAGGTGGGGGGGGTGAAGCGCAATACCTGTAAAAAAAAATATGTGGGTCATCCCTCCCTCTCATTTTCTAAAGCCCCATACATGCTACACGAGCAATGAAAATATATTACTCAGAAGACCCTTTTTGAGCAAACTCTTTTCTTTGAAAAAAAATCTCTTGTGTGTACTCAATATCAGTAATAATGTGTGCTCCCGCGCATCCTTAACGACCACCGCCTTCACTTGAACATCCAGGTCAACTTTGGCCATATAGCCTATGACCCGCATGTTCAGCAGGTCACTGGGACATCACTGAACGATTTCGGTAACCGATTTCGTTCAGTGTGAATAGTGGAACCACTGATATAGTTAACTATATAGATGGAGCCCCTATACTCCCAGTGTGTAAAGGGCTTAAGGGTCATTGTATACTGCGAACATATTATCATGCCTCTTTTCATTTTTTAAGTGAGAATTCTCCAGAAAACAGATGATGAGGTCATAACAGCCGACTACTGCGAGGTGACCTGGACTGCAGAATTGTCCTCAAGTTAACGAACAAAAATGAAGTCAGGTAATTAATGAAAATTAATTACTGATAATATGTTTTGGTATACATTTGAAAGTCACAAATAGGAGTTCTCGCTAGAGACTCTTCTATTATTGTATATTGTGATAACTAAGTGTACAGTTAAATAAATAGAGATAGCTAGAGAGAAATCGAAAGAGCAAAAAATAAACATACCTTCCCCCTTTACTGTCCCGTGGGCAGCTTGGCGGATATGGAGGTAAAGGAAGGGAACTCAGTAACACACTTTTTATTTCAGTCAGGGCCCTACTTCCCACAAAAAATATGTGGGTGATCCCTCACTCCTTGTGTAATAGGGCAGCTTGACCAGCAGGAAGGGAGGGATCCTTAGGTGGGTAGGTAGATATTTTGTAAATCATTAGATAGATAAGATAGATAGATAAATGGGTGGGTAGATCATTGTTAACCTATTAGATAGGTGTGTGTGGGGGGGGGGAGCGCAATACCTGTAAAAGATATGTGGGTGATCCCTCACTCCTTGTGTAATAGTGCAGCTTGGCCAGCAGGGAGTTGTTATCCTTTGGGACCCACATATTTTTTTCCCCTGAGTGTATTAACTGTAGATAGATAGGTAGATAAATGGGTGGGTGCATGGGTAGGTAGATAGTGAATCATTAGATAGATAAATGAGTGGGTGGGTAGATAAATGTAAACTATTAGATAGGTGGGTGGTCGAAGTGCAATACCTGTAAAAATATATGTGGGTGATCCCTCACTCCTTGTGTAATAATGCAGCTTGGCCAGCAGGGAGTTGTTATACTTTGGGACCCACATATTTTTTTCACTGAGCGCATTAACTGTAGATAGATAGAAAGATAGATGGTTAGGTATATAAAGTAGTAGGTGTGTGTTTGGGTGGGTAGATAAATGTTAAACTATTAGATAGGTGGGTGGGTGAAGTGCAATACCTTTAAAAAAATATGTGGGTGATCCTCACTCCTTGTGTAATAGTGCAGCTTGGCCAGCAGGGAGTTGTTATCCTTTGGGACCCACATATTTTTTTTCACTGAGTGTATTAACTGTAGATAGATAGGTAGATAAATGGGTGTGTGCATGGGTAGGTAGATAGTGAATCATTAGATAGATAAATGAGTGGGTGGGTAGATAAATGTTAAACTATTAGATAGGTGGGGGGGTGAAGCGCTATACTTGTAAAAAAAAATACGTGGGTGATCCCTCACTCCTTGTGTAATAGTGCAGCTTGGCCAGCGGGGAGTTGTTATCCTTTGGGACCCACATATTTTTTTCACTGAGCGCATTAACTGTAGATAGATAGAAAGATAGATAGATGGTTAGGTATATAAATGGGTAGGTGTGTGGTTGGGTAGGTGGATAGATAGTGAATCATTAGATAGACAGATAAGTGGGTGGGAGGGTAGATAAATGGTAAATTATTAGATAGTTAGGTGGGTTGGTGAAATGGAATACCTGTAAAAAAATATGTGGGTGATCCCTCACTCCTTGTGTAATAGTGCAGCTTGGCCAGCAGGGAGTTGTTATCCTTTGGGACCCACATATTTTTTTCACTGAGCCCATAACTGTAGATAGATAGGAAGATAGATGGTTAGGTATATAAATGGGTAGGTGTGTGGTTGGGTAGGTGGATAGATAGTGAATCATTAGATAGACAGATAAGTGGGTGGGAGGGCAGATAAATGATCAATTATTAGATAGATAGGTGGGTGCGTGAAGTGCAATACCTGTAAAAAAATATGTGGGTGATCCCTCACTCCTTGTGTAATAGTGCAGCTTGGCCAGCAGGGAGTTGTTATCCTTTGGGACCCACATATTTTTTTTCACTGAGCGCATTAACTGTAGATAGATAGAAAGATATATAGATGGTTAGGTATATAAATGGGTAGGTGTGTGGTTGAGTAGGTGGATAGATAGTGAATCATTAGATAGACAGATAAGTGGGTGGGAGGGTAGATAAATGGTAAATTATTAGATAGTTAGGTGGGTGGGTGAAGTGGAATACCTGTAAAAAAAATATGTGGGTGATCCCTCACTCCTTGTGTAATAGTGCAGCTTGGCCAGCAGGGAATTGTTATACTTTGGGACCCACATATTTTTTTTCACTGAGTGTATTAACTGTAGATAGATAGAAAGATAGATAGATGGTTAGGTATATAAATGGGTAGGTGTGTGGTTGAGTAGGTGGATAGATAGTGAATCATTAGACAGACAGATAAGTGGGTGGGAGGGTAGATAAATGGTAAATTATTAGATAGATAGGTGGGTGCGTGACGTGCAATACCTGTAAAAAAAATATGTGGGTGATCCCTCACTCCTTGTGTAATAGTGCAGCTTGGCCAGCAGGGAATTGTTATACTTTGGGACCCACATATTTTTTTTCACTGAGTGTATTAACTGTAAATAGATAGGTAGATAAATGGGTGGGTGCGTGGGTAGGTAGATAGTGAATCATTAGATAGATAAATGAGTGGGTGGGTAGATAAATGTTAAACTATTAGATAGGTGGGGGGGGGTGAAGCGCTATACTTGTAAAAAAAATACGTGGGTGATCCCTCACTCCTTGTGTAATAGTGCAGCTTGGCCAGCAGGGAGTTGTTATCCTTTGGGACCCACATATTTTTTTCACTGAGCGAATTAACTGTAGATAGATAGGAAGATAGATGGTTAGGTATATAAATGGGTAGGTGTGTGGTTAGGTAGGTGGATAGATAGTGAATCATTAGATAGACAGATAAGTGGGTGGGAGGGCAGATAAATGATCAATTATTAGATAGATAGGTGGGTGCGTGAAGTGCAATACCTGTAAAAAAATATGTGGGTGATCCCTCACTCCTTGTGTAATAGTGCAGCTTGGCCAGCAGGGAGTTGTTATCCTTTGGGACCCACATATTTTTTTCACTGAGCGCATTAACTGTAGATAGATAGAAAGATAGATGGTTAGGAATATAAAGTAGTAGGTGTGTGTTTGGGTGGGTAGATAAATGTTAAACTATTAGATAGGTGGGTGGGTGAAGTGCAATACCTGTAAAAAAATATGTGGGTGATCCTCACTCCTTGTGTAATAGTGCAGCTTGGCCAGCAGGGAGTTGTTATCCTTTGGGACCCACATATTTTTTTCACTGAGCGCACTAACTATAGATAGATAGGAAGATAGCTAGATGGTTAGGTATATAAATGGGTATGTGTGTGGTTGGGTAGGTGGATAGTGAATCATTATATAGACAGATAAGTGGGTGGGAGGGTAGATAAATGGTAAATTATTAGATAGATAGGTGGGTGCGTGAAGTGCAGTACCTGTAAAAAAATCTGTGGGTGATCCCTCACTCCTTGTGTAATCGTGCAGCTTGGCCAGCAGGGAGTTGTTATCCTTTGGGACCCACATATTTTTTTCACTGAGCGCATTAACTGTAGATAGATAGAAAGATAGATGGTTAGGTATATAAATGGGTAGGTGTGTGGTTGGGTAGGTGGATAGATAGTGAATCATTAGATAGACAGATAAGTGGGTGGAAGGGTAGATAAATGGTAAATTATTAGATAGTTAGGTGGGTGGGTAAAGTGGAATACCTGTAAAAAAATATGTGGGTGATCCCTCACTCCTTGTGTAATAGTGCAGCTTGGCCAGCAGGGAGTTGTTATCCTTTGGGACCCACATATTTTTTTCACTGAGCCCATTAACTGTAGATAGATAGGAAGATAGATGGTTAGGTATATAAATGGGTATGTGTGTGGTTGGGTAGGTGGATAGATAGTGAATCATTAGATAGAAAGATAAGTGGGTGGGAGGGCAGATAAATGATCAATTATTAGATAGATAGGTGGGTGCGTGAAGTGCAATACCTGTAAAAAAATATGTGGGTGATCCCTCACTCCTTGTGTAATAGTGCAGCTTGGCCAGCAGGGAGTTGTTATCCTTTGGGACCCACATATTTTTTTCACTGAGCGCATTAACTGTAGATAGATAGAAAGATAGATGGTTAGGTATAAAAAGTAGTAGGTGTGTGTTTGGGTGGGTAGATAAATGTTAAACTATTAGATAGGTGGGTGAAGTGCAATACCTGTAAAAAAATATGTGGGTGATCCTCACTCCTTGTGTAATAGTGCAGCTTGGCCAGCAGGGAGTTGTTATCCTTTGGGACCCACATATTTTTTTCACTGAGTGTATTAACTGTAAATAGATAGGTAGATAAATGGGTGGGTGCGTGGGTAGGTAGATAGTGAATCATTAGATAGATAAATGAGTGGGTGGGTAGATAAATGTTAAACTATTAGATAGGTGGGGGGGGGGGTTAAGCGCTATACTTGTAAAAAAAATACGTGGGTGATCCCTCACTCCTTGTGTTATAGTGCAGCTTGGCCAGCAGGGAGTTGTTATCCTTTGGGACCCACATATTTTTTTCACTGAGCGCATTAACTGTAGATAGATAGAAAGATAGATGGTTAGGAATATAAAGTAGTAGGTGTGTGTTTGGGTGGGTAGATAAATGTTAAACTATTAGATAGGTGGGTGGGTGAAGTGCAATACCTGTAAAAAAATATGTGGGTGATCCTCACTCCTTGTGTAATAGTGCAGCTTGGCCAGCAGGGAGTTGTTATCCTTTGGGACCCACATATTTTTTTCACTGAGCCCATTAACTGTAGATAGATAGGAAGATAGATGGTTAGGTATATAAATGGGTATGTGTGTGGTTGGGTAGGTGGATAGATAGTGAATCATTAGATAGACAGATAAGTGGGTGGGAGGGCAGATAAATGATCAATTATTAGATAGATAGGTGGGTGCGTGAAGTGCAATACATGTAAAAAAATATGTGGGTGATCCCTCACTCCTTGTGTAATAGTGCAGCTTGGCCAGCAGGGAGTTGTTATCCTTTGGGACCCACATATTTTTTTCACTGAGCGCATTAACTGTAGATAGATAGAAAGATAGATGGTTAGGTATATAAAGTAGTAGGTGTGTGTTTGGGTGGGTAGATAAATGTTAAACTATTAGATAGGTGGGTGCGTGAAGTGCAATACCTGTAAAAAAATATGTGGGTGATCCCTCACTCCTTGTGTAATAGTGCAGCTTGGCCAGCAGGGAGTTGTTATCCTTTGGGACCAACGTATTTTTTTCACTGAGCGCACTAACTGTAGATAGATAGGAAGATAGCTAGATGGTTAGGTATATAAATGGGTATGTGTGTGGTTGGGTAGGTGGATAGTGAATCATTATATAGACAGATAAGTGGGTGGGAGTGTAGATAAATGGTAAATTATTAGATAGATAGGTGGGTGCGTGAAGTGCAGTACCTGTAAAAAAATCTGTGGGTGATCCCTCACTCCTTGTGTAATCGTGCAGCTTGGCCAGCAGGGAGTTGTTATCCTTTGGGACCCACATATTTTTTTCACTGAGCGCATTAACTGTAGATAGATAGGAAGATAGATGGTTAGGTATATAAATGGGTAGGTGTGTGGTTGGGTAGGTGGATAGATAGTGAATCATTAGATAGACAGATAAGTGGGTGGAAGGGTAGATAAATGGTAAATTATTAGATAGTTAGGTGGGTGGATGAAGTGGAATACCTGTAAAAAAATATGTGGGTGATCCCTCACTCCTTGTGTAATAGTGCAGCTTGGCCAGCAGGGAGTTGTTATCCTTTGGGACCCACATATTTTTTCACTGAGCCCATTAACTGTAGATAGATAGGAAGATAGATGGTTAGGTATATAAATGGGTAGGTGTGTGGTTGGGTAGGTGGATAGATAGTGAATCATTAGATAGACAGATAAGTGGGTGGGAGGGCAGATAAATGATCAATTATTAGATAGATAGGTGGGTGAGTGAAGTGCAATACCTGTAAAAAATATATGTGGGTGATCCCTCACTCCTTGTGTAATAGTGCAGCTTGGCCAGCAGGGAGTTGTTATCCTTTGGGACCCACATATTTTTTTCACTGAGCGCATTAACTGTAGATAGATAGAAAGATAGATGGTTAGGAATATAAAGTAGTAGGTGTGTGTTTGGGTGGGTAGATCAATGTTAAACTATTAGATAGGTGGGTGGGTGAAGTGCAATACCTGTAAAAAAAATATGTGGGTGATCCTCACTCCTTGTGTAATAGTGCAGCTTGGCCAGCAGGGAGTTGTTATCCTTCGGGACCCACATATTTTTTTCACTGAGTGTATTTATTGTAGATAGATAGATAGGTAGATAAATGGGTGGGTGCGTGGGTAGGTAGATAGTGAATCATTAGATAGATAAATGAGTGGGTGGGTAGATAAATGTTATACTATTAGATAGGTGGGGGGGTGAAGCTCTATACTTGTAAAAAAAATACGTGGGTGATCCCTCACTCCTTGTGTAATAGTGCAGCTTGGCCAGCAGGGAGTTGTTATCCTTTGGGACCCACATATTTTTTTCACTGAGCGCATTAACTGTAGATAGATAGGAAGATAGATGGTTAGGTATATAAATGGGTAGGTGTGTGGTTGGGTAGTTGGATAGATAGTGAATCATTAGATAGACAGATAAGTGGGTGGGAGGGTAGATAAATGGTAAATTATTAGATAGTTAGGTGGGTGGGTGAAGTGGAATACCTGTAAAAAAATATGTGGGTGATCCCTCACTCCTTGTGTAATAGTGCAGCTTGGCCAGCAGGGAGTTGTTATCCTTTGGGACCCACATATTTTTTTCACTGAGCGCATTAACTGTAGATAGATAGAAAGATAGATGGTTAGGTATATAAAGTAGTAGGTGTGTGTTTGGGTGGGTAGATAAATGTTAAACTATTAGATAGGTGGGTGGGTGAAGTGCAATACCTGTAAATAAATATGTGGGTGATCCTCACTCCTTGTGTAATAGTGCAGCTTAGCCAGCAGGGAGTTGTTATCCTTTGGGACCCACATATTTTTTTCACTGAGCGCACTAACTATAGATAGATAGACGGTTATGTATATAAATGGGTAGGTGTGTGGTTTTGTAGGTGGATAGATAGTGAATCATTAGATAGACAGATAAGTGGGTGGGAGGGTAGATAAATGATAAATTATTAGATAGATAGGTGGGTGCATGAAGTGCAATACCTGTAAAAAAAATATGTGGGTGATCCCTCACTCCTTGTGTAATAGTGCAGCTTGGCCAGCAGGGAGTTGTTATCCTTTGGGACCCACATATTTTTTTCACTGAGCGCATTAACTGTAGATAGATAGAAAGATAGATAGATGGTTAGGTATATAAATGGGTAGGTATGTGGTTGAGTAGGTGAATAGATAGTGAATCATTAGATAGACAGATAAGTGGGTGGGAGGGTAGATAAATGTTAAATCATTAGATAGTTAAGTGGGTGGGTGAAGTGCAATACCTGTAAAAAAATATGTGGGTGATCCCTCACTCCTTGTGTAATAGTGCAGCTTGGCCAGCAGGGAGTTGTTATCCTTTGGGACCCACATATTTTTTTCACTGAGCCCATTAACTGTAGATAGATAGGAAGATAGATACATGGTTAGGTATATAAATGGGTAGGTGTGTGGTTGGGTATGTGGATAGATAGTGAATCATTCGATAGACAGATAAGTGGGTGGGAGGGTAGATAAATGTTAAATCATTAGATAGTTAAGTGGGTGGGTGAAGTGCAATACCTGTAAAAAAATATGTGGGTGATCCCTCACTCCTTGTGTAATAGTGCAGCTTGGCCAGCAGGGAGTTGTTATCCTTTGGGACCCACATATTTTTTTCACTGAGCCCATTAACTGTAGATAGATAGGAAGATAGATACATGGTTAGGTATATAAATGGGTAGGTGTGTGGTTGGGTATGTGGATAGATAGTGAATCATTCGATAGACAGATAAGTGGGTGGGAGGGTAGATAAATGATAAATTGTTAGATAGATAGGTGGGTGCGTGAAGTGCAATACCTGTAAAAAAAATATGTGGGTGATCCCTCACTCCTTGTGTAATAGTGCAGCTTGGCCAGCAGGGAGTTGTTATCCTTTGGGACCCACATATTTTTTTCACTGAGCGCATTAACTGTAGATAGATAGAAAGATAGATGGTTAGGTATATAAAGTAGTAGGTGTGTGTTTGGGTGGGTAGATAAATGTTAAACTATTAGATAGGTGGGTGCGTGAAGTGCAATACCTGTAAAAAAATATGTGGGTGATCCCTCACTCCTTGTGTAATAGTGCAGCTTGGCCAGCAGGGAGTTGTTATCCTTTGGGACCAACGTATTTTTTTCACTGAGCGCACTAACTGTAGATAGATAGGAAGATAGCTAGATGGTTAGGTATATAAATGGGTATGTGTGTGGTTGGGTAGGTGGATAGTGAATCATTATATAGACAGATAAGTGGGTGGGAGGGTAGATAAATGGTAAATTATTAGATAGATAGGTGGGTGCGTGAAGTGCAGTACCTGTAAAAAAATCTGTGGGTGATCCCTCACTCCTTGTGTAATCGTGCAGCTTGGCCAGCAGGGAGTTGTTATCCTTTGGGACCCACATATTTTTTTCACTGAGCGCATTAACTGTAGATAGATAGGAAGATAGATGGTTAGGTATATAAATGGGTAGGTGTGTGGTTGGGTAGGTGGATAGATAGTGAATCATTAGATAGACAGATAAGTGGGTGGAAGGGTAGATAAATGGTAAATTATTAGATAGTTAGGTGGGTGGATGAAGTGGAATACCTGTAAAAAAATATGTGGGTGATCCCTCACTCCTTGTGTAATAGTGCAGCTTGGCCAGCAGGGAGTTGTTATCCTTTGGGACCCACATATTTTTTCACTGAGCCCATTAACTGTAGATAGATAGGAAGATAGATGGTTAGGTATATAAATGGGTAGGTGTGTGGTTGGGTAGGTGGATAGATAGTGAATCATTAGATAGACAGATAAGTGGGTGGGAGGGCAGATAAATGATCAATTATTAGATAGATAGGTGGGTGAGTGAAGTGCAATACCTGTAAAAAATATATGTGGGTGATCCCTCACTCCTTGTGTAATAGTGCAGCTTGGCCAGCAGGGAGTTGTTATCCTTTGGGACCCACATATTTTTTTCACTGAGCGCATTAACTGTAGATAGATAGAAAGATAGATGGTTAGGAATATAAAGTAGTAGGTGTGTGTTTGGGTGGGTAGATCAATGTTAAACTATTAGATAGGTGGGTGGGTGAAGTGCAATACCTGTAAAAAAAATATGTGGGTGATCCTCACTCCTTGTGTAATAGTGCAGCTTGGCCAGCAGGGAGTTGTTATCCTTCGGGACCCACATATTTTTTTCACTGAGTGTATTTATTGTAGATAGATAGATAGGTAGATAAATGGGTGGGTGCGTGGGTAGGTAGATAGTGAATCATTAGATAGATAAATGAGTGGGTGGGTAGATAAATGTTATACTATTAGATAGGTGGGGGGGTGAAGCTCTATACTTGTAAAAAAAATACGTGGGTGATCCCTCACTCCTTGTGTAATAGTGCAGCTTGGCCAGCAGGGAGTTGTTATCCTTTGGGACCCACATATTTTTTTCACTGAGCGCATTAACTGTAGATAGATAGGAAGATAGATGGTTAGGTATATAAATGGGTAGGTGTGTGGTTGGGTAGTTGGATAGATAGTGAATCATTAGATAGACAGATAAGTGGGTGGGAGGGTAGATAAATGGTAAATTATTAGATAGTTAGGTGGGTGGGTGAAGTGGAATACCTGTAAAAAAATATGTGGGTGATCCCTCACTCCTTGTGTAATAGTGCAGCTTGGCCAGCAGGGAGTTGTTATCCTTTGGGACCCACATATTTTTTTCACTGAGCGCATTAACTGTAGATAGATAGAAAGATAGATGGTTAGGTATATAAAGTAGTAGGTGTGTGTTTGGGTGGGTAGATAAATGTTAAACTATTAGATAGGTGGGTGGGTGAAGTGCAATACCTGTAAATAAATATGTGGGTGATCCTCACTCCTTGTGTAATAGTGCAGCTTAGCCAGCAGGGAGTTGTTATCCTTTGGGACCCACATATTTTTTTCACTGAGCGCACTAACTATAGATAGATAGACGGTTATGTATATAAATGGGTAGGTGTGTGGTTTTGTAGGTGGATAGATAGTGAATCATTAGATAGACAGATAAGTGGGTGGGAGGGTAGATAAATGATAAATTATTAGATAGATAGGTGGGTGCATGAAGTGCAATACCTGTAAAAAAAATATGTGGGTGATCCCTCACTCCTTGTGTAATAGTGCAGCTTGGCCAGCAGGGAGTTGTTATCCTTTGGGACCCACATATTTTTTTCACTGAGCGCATTAACTGTAGATAGATAGAAAGATAGATAGATGGTTAGGTATATAAATGGGTAGGTATGTGGTTGAGTAGGTGAATAGATAGTGAATCATTAGATAGACAGATAAGTGGGTGGGAGGGTAGATAAATGTTAAATCATTAGATAGTTAAGTGGGTGGGTGAAGTGCAATACCTGTAAAAAAATATGTGGGTGATCCCTCACTCCTTGTGTAATAGTGCAGCTTGGCCAGCAGGGAGTTGTTATCCTTTGGGACCCACATATTTTTTTCACTGAGCCCATTAACTGTAGATAGATAGGAAGATAGATACATGGTTAGGTATATAAATGGGTAGGTGTGTGGTTGGGTATGTGGATAGATAGTGAATCATTCGATAGACAGATAAGTGGGTGGGAGGGTAGATAAATGTTAAATCATTAGATAGTTAAGTGGGTGGGTGAAGTGCAATACCTGTAAAAAAATATGTGGGTGATCCCTCACTCCTTGTGTAATAGTGCAGCTTGGCCAGCAGGGAGTTGTTATCCTTTGGGACCCACATATTTTTTTCACTGAGCCCATTAACTGTAGATAGATAGGAAGATAGATACATGGTTAGGTATATAAATGGGTAGGTGTGTGGTTGGGTATGTGGATAGATAGTGAATCATTCGATAGACAGATAAGTGGGTGGGAGGGTAGATAAATGATAAATTGTTAGATAGATAGGTGGGTGCGTGAAGTGCAATACCTGTAAAAAAAATATGTGGGTGATCCCTCACTCCTTGTGTAATAGTGCAGCTTGGCCAGCAGGGAGTTGTTATCCTTTGGGACCCACATATTTTTTTTCACTGAGTGTATTAACTGTAGATAGATAGGTAGATAAATGGGTGGGTGCGTGGGTAGGTGGATAGTGAATCATTAGATAGATAAATGAGTGGGTGGGTAGATAAATGTTAAACTATTAGATAGGTGGGGGGGGTGAAGCGCAATACCTGTAAAAAAAATATGTGGGTGATCCCTCCCTCTCATTTTCTAAAGCCCCATACATGCTACACGAGCAATGAAAATATATTACTCAAAAGACCCTTTTTGAGCAAACTCTTTTCTTTGAAAAAAAATCTCTTGTGTGTGTGTACTCAATATCAGTAATGATGTGTGCTCCCGCGCATCCTTAACGACCACCGCCTTCACTTGAACATCCAGGTCAACTTTGGCCATATAGCCTATGACCCGCATGTTCAGCAGGTCACTGGGACATCACTGAACGATTTCGGTAACCGATTTCGTTCAGTGTGAATAGTGGAACCACTGATATAGTTAACTATATAGATGGAGCCCCTATACTCCCAGTGTGTAAAGGGCTTAAGGGTCATTGTATACTGCGAACATATTATCATGCCTCTTTTCATTTTTTAAGTGAGAATTCTCCAGAAAACAGATGATGAGGTCATAACAGCCGACTACTGCGAGGTGACCTGGACTGCAGAATTGTCCTCAAGCTAACGAACAAAAATGAAGTCAGGTAATTAATGAAAATTAATTACTGATAATATGTTTTGGTATACATTTGAAAGTCACGAATAGGAGTTCTCGCTAGATACTCTTCTATTATTGTATATTGTGATAACTAAGTGTACAGTTAAATAAATAGAGATAGCTAGAGAGAAATCGAAAGAGCAAAAAATAAACATACCTTCCCCCTTTACTGTCCACTAGGGCAGCTTGGCGGATATGGAGGTAAAGGAAGGGAACTCAGTAACACACTTTTTATTTCAGTCAGGGCCCTACTTCCCACAAAAAATATGTGGGTTATCCCTCACTCCTTGTGTAATAGGGTAGCTTGACCAGCAGGAAGGGAGGGATCCTTAGGTGGGTAGGTAGATATTTTGTAAATCATTAGATAGATAAGATAGATAGATAAATGGGTGGGTAGATCAATGTTAACCTATTAGATAGGTGTGTGTGTGTGTGGGGGGGGAGCGCAATACCTGTAAAAGATATGTGGGTGATCCCTCACTCCTTGTGTAATAGTGCAGCTTGGCCAGCAGGGAGTAGTTATCCTTAGGGACCCACATATTTTTTTTCCCCTGAGTGTATTAACTGTAGATAGATAGGTAGATAAATGGGTGGGTGCATGGGTAGGTAGATAGTGAATCGTTAGATAGATAAATGAGTGGGTGGGTAGATAAATGTAAACTATTAGATAGGTGGGTGGTCGAAGTGCAATACCTGTAAAAATATATGTGGGTTATCCCTCACTCCTTGTGTAATAGGGTAGCTTGACCAGCAGGAAGGGAGGGATCCTTAGGTGGGTAGGTAGATATTTTGTAAATCATTAGATAGATAAGATAGATAGATAAATGGGTGGGTAGATCAATGTTAACCTATTAGATAGGTGTGTGTGTGTGTGGGGGGGGGGAGCGCAATACCTGTAAAAGATATGTGGGTGATCCCTCACTCCTTGTGTAATAGTGCAGCTTGGCCAGCAGGGAATTGTTATACTTTGGGACCCACATATTTTTTTTCACTGAGTGTATTAACTGTAAATAGATAGGTAGATAAATGGGTGGGTGCGTGGGTAGGTAGATAGTGAATCATTAGATAGATAAATGAGTGGGTGGGTAGATAAATGTTAAACTATTAGATAGGTGGGTGGGTGAAGTGCAATACCTGTAAAAAAATATGTGGGTGATCCTCACTCCTTGTGTAATAGTGCAGCTTGGCCAGCAGGGAGTTGTTATCCTTTGGGACCCACATATTTTTTTCACTGAGCGCACTAACTATAGATAGATAGGAAGATAGCTAGATGGTTAGGTATATAAATGGGTATGTGTGTGGTTGAGTAGGTGGATAGTGAATCATTATATAGACAGATAAGTGGGTGGGAGGGTAGATAAATGGTAAATTATTAGATAGATAGGTGGGTGCGTGAAGTGCAGTACCTGTAAAAAAATCTGTGGGTGATCCCTCACTCCTTGTGTAATCGTGCAGCTTGGCCAGCAGGGAGTTGTTATCCTTTGGGACCCACATATTTTTTTCACTGAGCGCATTAACTGTAGATAGATAGGAAGATAGATGGTTAGGTATATAAATGGGTAGGTGTGTGGTTGGGTAGGTGGATAGATAGTGAATCATTAGATAGACAGATAAGTGGGTGGAAGGGTAGATAAATGGTAAATTATTAGATAGGTGGGTGGGTGAAGTGGAATACCTGTAAAAAAATATGTGGGTGATCCCTCACTCCTTGTGTAATAGTGCAGCTTGGCCAGCAGGGAGTTGTTATCCTTTGGGACCCACATATTTTTTTCACTGAGCCCATTAACTGTAGATAGATAGGAAGATAGATGGTTAGGTATATAAATGGATATGTGTGTGGTTGGGTAGGTGGATAGATAGTGAATCATTAGATAGACAGATAAGTGGGTGGGAGGGCAGATAAATGATCAATTATTAGATAGATAGGTGGGTGCGTGAAGTGCAATACCTGTAAAAAAATATGTGGGTGATCCCTCACTCCTTGTGTAATAGTGCAGCTTGGCCAGCAGGGAGTTGTTATCCTTTGGGACCCACATATTTTTTTCACTGAGCTCATTAACTGTAGATAGATAGAAAGATAGATGGTTAGGTATATAAAGTAGTAGGTGTGTGTTTGGGTGGGTAGATAAATGTTAAACTATTAGATAGGTGGGTGGGTGAAGTGCAATACCTGTAAAAAAATATGTGGGTGATCCTCACTCCTTGTGTAATAGTGCAGCTTGGCCAGCAGGGAGTTGTTATCCTTTGGGACCCACATATTTTTTTCACTGAGCGCACTAACTGTAGATAGATAGGAAGATAGCTAGATGGTTAGGTATATAAATGGGTATGTGTGTGGTTGGGTAGGTGGATAGGGAATCATTATATAGACAGATAAGTGGGTGGGAGGGTAGATAAATGGTAAATTATTAGATAGATAGGTGGGTGCGTGAAGTGCAGTACCTGTAAAAAAAATCTGTGGGTGATCCCTCACTCCTTGTGTAATCGTGCAGCTTTGCCAGCAGGGAGTTGTTATCCTTTGGGACCCACATATTTTTTTCACTGAGCGCATTAACTGTAGATAGATAGAAAGATAGATAGATGGTTAGGTATATAAATGGGTAGGTGTGTGGTTGGGTATGTGGATAGATAGTGAATCATTATATAGACAGAGAAGTGGGTGGGAGGGTAGATAAATGATCAATTATTAGATAGATAGGTGGGTGCGTGAAGTGCAGTACCTGTAAAAAAATCTGTGGGTGATCCCTCACTCCTTGTGTAATCATGCAGCTTGGCCAGCAGGGAGTTGTTATCCTTTGGGACCCACATATTTTTTTCACTGAGCGCATTAACTGTAGATAGATAGGAAGATAGATGGTTAGGTATATAAATGGGTAGGTGTGTGGTTGGGTAGGTGGATAGATAGTGAATCATTAGATAGACAGATAAGTGGGTGGAAGGGTAGATAAATGGTAAATTATTAGATAGTTAGGTGGGTGGATGAAGTGGAATACCTGTAAAAAAATATGTGGGTGATCCCTCACTCCTTTTGTAATAGTGCAGCTTGGCCAGCAGGGAGTTGTTATCCTTTTGGACCCACATATTTTTTTCACTGAGCCCATTAACTGTAGATAGATAGGAAGATAGATGGTTAGGTATATAAATGGGTAGGTGTGTGGTTGGGTAGGTGGATAGATAGTGAATCATTAGATAGACAGATAAGTGGGTGGGAGGGCAGATAAATGATCAATTATTAGATAGATAGGAGGGTGCGTGAAGTGCAATACCTGTAAAAAAATATGTGGGTGATCCCTCACTCCTTGTGTAATAGTGCAGCTTGGCCAGCAGGGAGTTGTTATCCTTTGGGACCCACATATTTTTTTCACTGAGCGCATTAACTGTAGATAGATAGAAAGATAGATGGTTAGGAATATAAAGTAGTAGGTGTGTGTTTGGGTGGGTAGATAAATGTTAAACTATTAGATAGGTGGGTGGGTGAAGTGCAATACCTGTAAAAAAATATGTGGGTGATCCTCACTCCTTGTGTAATAGTGCAGCTTGGCCAGCAGGGAGTTGTTATCCTTTGGGACCCACGTATTTTTTTCACTGAGCGCACTAACTGTAGATAGATAGGAAGATAGCTAGATGGTTAGGTATATAAATGGGTATGTGTGTGGTTGGGTAGGTGGATAGTGAATCATTATATAGACAGATAAGTGGGTGGGAGGGTAGATAAATGGTAAATTATTAGATAGATAGGTGGGTGCGTGAAGTGCAGTACCTGTAAAAAAATCTGTGGGTGATCCCTCACTCCTTGTGTAATCGTGCAGCTTGGCCAGCAGGGAGTTGTTATCTTTTGGGACCCACATATTTTTTTCACTGAGCGCATCAACTGTAGATAGATAGGAAGATAGATGGTTAGGTATATAAATGGGTAGGTGTGTGGTTGGGTAGGTGGATAGATAGTGAATCATTAGATAGACAGATAAGTGGGTGGAAGGGTAGATAAATGGTAAATTATTAGATAGTTAGGTGGGTGGATGAAGTGGAATACCTGTAAAAAAATATGTGGGTGATCCCTCACTCCTTGTGTAATAGTGCAGCTTGGCCAGCAGGGAGTTGTTATCCTTTGGGACCCACATATTTTTTTCACTGAGCCCATTAACTGTAGATAGATAGGAAGATAGATGGTTAGGTATATAAATGGGTAGGTGTGTGGTTGGGTAGGTGGATAGATAGTGAATCATTAGATAGACAGATAAGTGGGTGGGAGGGCAGATAAATGATCAATTATTAGATAGATAGGTGGGTGAGTGAAGTGCAATACCTGTAAAAAATATATGTGGGTGATCCCTCACTCCTTGTGTAATAGTGCAGCTTGGCCAGCAGGGAGTTGTTATCCTTTGGGACCCACATATTTTTTTCACTGAGCGCATTAACTGTAGATAGATAGAAAGATAGATGGTTAGGAATATAAAGTAGTAGGTGTGTGTTTGGGTGGGTAGATAAATGTTAAACTATTAGATAGGTGGGTGGGTGAAGTGCAATACCTGTAAAAAAATATGTGGGTGATCCTCACTCCTTGTGTAATAGTGCAGCTTGGCCAGCAGGGAGTTGTTATCCTTTGGGACCCACGTATTTTTTTCACTGAGCGCACTAACTGTAGATAGATAGGAAGATAGCTAGATGGTTAGGTATATAAATGGGTATGTGTGTGGTTGGGTAGGTGGATAGTGAATCATTATATAGACAGATAAGTGGGTGGGAGGGTAGATAAATGGTAAATTATTAGATAGATAGGTGGGTGCGTGAAGTGCAGTACCTGTAAAAAAATCTGTGGGTGATCCCTCACTCCTTGTGTAATCGTGCAGCTTGGCCAGCAGGGAGTTGTTATCTTTTGGGACCCACATATTTTTTTCACTGAGCGCATCAACTGTAGATAGATAGGAAGATAGATGGTTAGGTATATAAATGGGTAGGTGTGTGGTTGGGTAGGTGGATAGATAGTGAATCATTAGATAGACAGATAAGTGGGTGGAAGGGTAGATAAATGGTAAATTATTAGATAGTTAGGTGGGTGGATGAAGTGGAATACCTGTAAAAAAATATGTGGGTGATCCCTCACTCCTTGTGTAATAGTGCAGCTTGGCCAGCAGGGAGTTGTTATCCTTTGGGACCCACATATTTTTTTCACTGAGCCCATTAACTGTAGATAGATAGGAAGATAGATGGTTAGGTATATAAATGGGTAGGTGTGTGGTTGGGTAGGTGGATAGATAGTGAATCATTAGATAGACAGATAAGTGGGTGGGAGGGCAGATAAATGATCAATTATTAGATAGATAGGTGGGTGAGTGAAGTGCAATACCTGTAAAAAATATATGTGGGTGATCCCTCACTCCTTGTGTAATAGTGCAGCTTGGCCAGCAGGGAGTTGTTATCCTTTGGGACCCACATATTTTTTTCACTGAGCGCATTAACTGTAGATAGATAGAAAGATAGATGGTTAGGAATATAAAGTAGTAGGTGTGTGTTTGGGTGGGTAGATCAATGTTAAACTATTAGATAGGTGGGTGGGTGAAGTGCAATACCTGTAAAAAAATATGTGGGTGATCCTCACTCCTTGTGTAATAGTGCAGCTTGGCCAGCAGGGAGTTGTTATCCTTCGGGACCCACATATTTTTTTCACTGAGTGTATTTATTGTAGATAGATAGATAGGTAGATAAATGGGTGGGTGCGTGGGTAGGTAGATAGTGAATCATTAGATAGATAAATGAGTGGGTGGGTAGATAAATGTTATACTATTAGATAGGTGGGGGGGTGAAGCTCTATACTTGTAAAAAAAATACGTGGGTGATCCCTCACTCCTTGTGTAATAGTGCAGCTTGGCCAGCAGGGAGTTGTTATCCTTTGGGACCCACATATTTTTTTCACTGAGCGCATTAACTGTAGATAGATAGGAAGATAGATGGTTAGGTATATAAATGGGTAGGTGTGTGGTTGGGTAGTTGGATAGATAGTGAATCATTAGATAGACAGATAAGTGGGTGGGAGGGTAGATAAATGGTAAATTATTAGATAGTTAGGTGGGTGGGTGAAGTGGAATACCTGTAAAAATATGTGTGGGTGATCCCTCACTCCTTGTGTAATAGTGCAGCTTGGCCAGCAGGGAGTTGTTATCCTTTGGGATCCACATATTTTTTTCACTGAGCGCATTAACTGTAGATAGATAGAAAGATAGATGGTTAGGTATATAAAGTAGTAGGTGTGTGTTTGGGTGGGTAGATAAATGTTAAACTATTAGATAGGTGGGTGGGTGAAGTGCAATACCTGTAAATAAATATGTGGGTGATCCTCACTCCTTGTGTAATAGTGCAGCTTAGCCAGCAGGGAGTTGTTATCCTTTGGGACCCACATATTTTTTTCACTGAGCGCACTAACTATAGATAGATAGACGGTTATGTATATAAATGGGTAGGTGTGTGGTTTTGTAGGTGGATAGATAGTGAATCATTAGATAGACAGATAAGTGGGTGGGAGGGTAGATAAATGATAAATTATTAGATAGATAGGTGGGTGCATGAAGTGCAATACCTGTAAAAAAAATATGTGGGTGATCCCTCACTCCTTGTGTAATAGTGCAGCTTGGCCAGCAGGGAGTTGTTATCCTTTGGGACCCACATATTTTTTTCACTGAGCGCATTAACTGTAGATAGATAGAAAGATAGATAGATGGTTAGGTATATAAATGGGTAGGTATGTGGTTGAGTAGGTGAATAGATAGTGAATCATTAGATAGACAGATAAGTGGGTGGGAGGGTAGATAAATGTTAAATCATTAGATAGTTAAGTGGGTGGGTGAAGTGCAATACCTGTAAAAAATATATGTGGGTGATCCCTCACTCCTTGTGTAATAGTGCAGCTTGGCCAGCAGGGAGTTGTTATCCTTTGGGACCCACATATTTTTTTCACTGAGCGCATTAACTGTAGATAGATAGAAAGATAGATGGTTAGGAATATAAAGTAGTAGGTGTGTGTTTGGGTGGGTAGATAAATGTTAAACTATTAGATAGGTGGGTGGGTGAAGTGCAATACCTGTAAAAAAATATGTGGGTGATCCTCACTCCTTGTGTAATAGTGCAGCTTGGCCAGCAGGGAGTTGTTATCCTTTGGGACCCACGTATTTTTTTCACTGAGCGCACTAACTGTAGATAGATAGGAAGATAGCTAGATGGTTAGGTATATAAATGGGTATGTGTGTGGTTGGGTAGGTGGATAGTGAATCATTATATAGACAGATAAGTGGGTGGGAGGGTAGATAAATGGTAAATTATTAGATAGATAGGTGGGTGCGTGAAGTGCAGTACCTGTAAAAAAATCTGTGGGTGATCCCTCACTCCTTGTGTAATCGTGCAGCTTGGCCAGCAGGGAGTTGTTATCTTTTGGGACCCACATATTTTTTTCACTGAGCGCATCAACTGTAGATAGATAGGAAGATAGATGGTTAGGTATATAAATGGGTAGGTGTGTGGTTGGGTAGGTGGATAGATAGTGAATCATTAGATAGACAGATAAGTGGGTGGAAGGGTAGATAAATGGTAAATTATTAGATAGTTAGGTGGGTGGATGAAGTGGAATACCTGTAAAAAAATATGTGGGTGATCCCTCACTCCTTGTGTAATAGTGCAGCTTGGCCAGCAGGGAGTTGTTATCCTTTGGGACCCACATATTTTTTTCACTGAGCCCATTAACTGTAGATAGATAGGAAGATAGATGGTTAGGTATATAAATGGGTAGGTGTGTGGTTGGGTAGGTGGATAGATAGTGAATCATTAGATAGACAGATAAGTGGGTGGGAGGGCAGATAAATGATCAATTATTAGATAGATAGGTGGGTGAGTGAAGTGCAATACCTGTAAAAAATATATGTGGGTGATCCCTCACTCCTTGTGTAATAGTGCAGCTTGGCCAGCAGGGAGTTGTTATCCTTTGGGACCCACATATTTTTTTCACTGAGCGCATTAACTGTAGATAGATAGAAAGATAGATGGTTAGGAATATAAAGTAGTAGGTGTGTGTTTGGGTGGGTAGATCAATGTTAAACTATTAGATAGGTGGGTGGGTGAAGTGCAATACCTGTAAAAAAATATGTGGGTGATCCTCACTCCTTGTGTAATAGTGCAGCTTGGCCAGCAGGGAGTTGTTATCCTTCGGGACCCACATATTTTTTTCACTGAGTGTATTTATTGTAGATAGATAGATAGGTAGATAAATGGGTGGGTGCGTGGGTAGGTAGATAGTGAATCATTAGATAGATAAATGAGTGGGTGGGTAGATAAATGTTATACTATTAGATAGGTGGGGGGGTGAAGCTCTATACTTGTAAAAAAAATACGTGGGTGATCCCTCACTCCTTGTGTAATAGTGCAGCTTGGCCAGCAGGGAGTTGTTATCCTTTGGGACCCACATATTTTTTTCACTGAGCGCATTAACTGTAGATAGATAGGAAGATAGATGGTTAGGTATATAAATGGGTAGGTGTGTGGTTGGGTAGTTGGATAGATAGTGAATCATTAGATAGACAGATAAGTGGGTGGGAGGGTAGATAAATGGTAAATTATTAGATAGTTAGGTGGGTGGGTGAAGTGGAATACCTGTAAAAAAATATGTGGGTGATCCCTCACTCCTTGTGTAATAGTGCAGCTTGGCCAGCAGGGAGTTGTTATCCTTTGGGACCCACATATTTTTTTCACTGAGCGCATTAACTGTAGATAGATAGAAAGATAGATGGTTAGGTATATAAAGTAGTAGGTGTGTGTTTGGGTGGGTAGATAAATGTTAAACTATTAGATAGGTGGGTGGGTGAAGTGCAATACCTGTAAATAAATATGTGGGTGATCCTCACTCCTTGTGTAATAGTGCAGCTTAGCCAGCAGGGAGTTGTTATCCTTTGGGACCCACATATTTTTTTCACTGAGCGCACTAACTATAGATAGATAGACGGTTATGTATATAAATGGGTAGGTGTGTGGTTTTGTAGGTGGATAGATAGTGAATCATTAGATAGACAGATAAGTGGGTGGGAGGGTAGATAAATGATAAATTATTAGATAGATAGGTGGGTGCATGAAGTGCAATACCTGTAAAAAAAATATGTGGGTGATCCCTCACTCCTTGTGTAATAGTGCAGCTTGGCCAGCAGGGAGTTGTTATCCTTTGGGACCCACATATTTTTTTCACTGAGCGCATTAACTGTAGATAGATAGAAAGATAGATAGATGGTTAGGTATATAAATGGGTAGGTATGTGGTTGAGTAGGTGAATAGATAGTGAATCATTAGATAGACAGATAAGTGGGTGGGAGGGTAGATAAATGTTAAATCATTAGATAGTTAAGTGGGTGGGTGAAGTGCAATACCTGTAAAAAAATATGTGGGTGATCCCTCACTCCTTGTGTAATAGTGCAGCTTGGCCAGCAGGGAGTTGTTATCCTTTGGGACCCACATATTTTTTTCACTGAGCCCATTAACTGTAGATAGATAGGAAGATAGATACATGGTTAGGTATATAAATGGGTAGGTGTGTGGTTGGGTATGTGGATAGATAGTGAATCATTCGATAGACAGATAAGTGGGTGGGAGGGTAGATAAATGTTAAATCATTAGATAGTTAAGTGGGTGGGTGAAGTGCAATACCTGTAAAAAAATATGTGGGTGATCCCTCACTCCTTGTGTAATAGTGCAGCTTGGCCAGCAGGGAGTTGTTATCCTTTGGGACCCACATATTTTTTTCACTGAGCCCATTAACTGTAGATAGATAGGAAGATAGATACATGGTTAGGTATATAAATGGGTAGGTGTGTGGTTGGGTATGTGGATAGATAGTGAATCATTCGATAGACAGATAAGTGGGTGGGAGGGTAGATAAATGATAAATTGTTAGATAGATAGGTGGTTGCGTGAAGTGCAATACCTGTAAAAAAAATATGTGGGTGATCCCTCACTCCTTGTGTAATAGTGCAGCTTGGCCAGCAGGGAGTTGTTATCCTTTGGGACCCACATATTTTTTTCACTGAGCCCATTAACTGTAGATAGATAGGAAGATAGATACATGGTTAGGTATATAAATGGGTAGGTGTGTGGTTGGGTATGTGGATAGATAGTGAATCATTCGATAGACAGATAAGTGGGTGGGAGGGTAGATAAATGATAAATTGTTAGATAGATAGGTGGTTGCGTGAAGTGCAATACCTGTAAAAAAAATATGTGGGTGATCCCTCACTCCTTGTGTAATAGTGCAGCTTGGCCAGCAGGGAGTTGTTATCCTTTGGGACCCACATATTTTTTTCACTGAGCCCATTAACTGTAGATAGATAGGAAGATAGATACATGGTTAGGTATATAAATGGGTAGGTGTGTGGTTGGGTATGTGGATAGATAGTGAATCATTCGATAGACAGATAAGTGGGTGGGAGGGTAGATAAATGATAAATTGTTAGATAGATAGGTGGTTGCGTGAAGTGCAATACCTGTAAAAAAAATATGTGGGTGATCCCTCACTCCTTGTGTAATAGTGCAGCTTGGCCAGCAGGGAGTTGTTATCCTTTGGGACCCACATATTTTTTTTCACTGAGTGTATTAACTGTAGATAGATAGGTAGATAAATGGGTGGGTGCGTGGGTAGGTGGATAGTGAATCATTAGATAGATAAATGAGTGGGTGGGTAGATAAATGTTAAACTATTAGATAGGTGGGGGGGGTGAAGCGCAATACCTGTAAAAAAAATATGTGGGTGATCCCTCCCTCTCATTTTCTAAAGCCCCATACATGCTACACGAGCAATGAAAATATATTACTCAAAAGACCCTTTTTGAGCAAACTCTTTTCTTTGAAAAAAAATCTCTTGTGTGTGTGTACTCAATATCAGTAATGATGTGTGCTCCCGCGCATCCTTAACGACCACCGCCTTCACTTGAACATCCAGGTCAACTTTGGCCATATAGCCTATGACCCGCATGTTCAGCAGGTCACTGGGACATCACTGAACGATTTCGGTAACCGATTTCGTTCAGTGTGAATAGTGGAACCACTGATATAGTTAACTATATAGATGGAGCCCCTATACTCCCAGTGTGTAAAGGGCTTAAGGGTCATTGTATACTGCGAACATATTATCATGCCTCTTTTCATTTTTTAAGTGAGAATTCTCCAGAAAACAGATGATGAGGTCATAACAGCCGACTACTGCGAGGTGACCTGGACTGCAGAATTGTCCTCAAGCTAACGAACAAAAATGAAGTCAGGTAATTAATGAAAATTAATTACTGATAATATGTTTTGGTATACATTTGAAAGTCACGAATAGGAGTTCTCGCTAGATACTCTTCTATTATTGTATATTGTGATAACTAAGTGTACAGTTAAATAAATAGAGATAGCTAGAGAGAAATCGAAAGAGCAAAAAATAAACATACCTTCCCCCTTTACTGTCCACTAGGGCAGCTTGGCGGATATGGAGGTAAAGGAAGGGAACTCAGTAACACACTTTTTATTTCAGTCAGGGCCCTACTTCCCACAAAAAATATGTGGGTTATCCCTCACTCCTTGTGTAATAGGGTAGCTTGACCAGCAGGAAGGGAGGGATCCTTAGGTGGGTAGGTAGATATTTTGTAAATCATTAGATAGATAAGATAGATAGATAAATGGGTGGGTAGATCAATGTTAACCTATTAGATAGGTGTGTGTGTGTGTGGGGGGGGAGCGCAATACCTGTAAAAGATATGTGGGTGATCCCTCACTCCTTGTGTAATAGTGCAGCTTGGCCAGCAGGGAGTAGTTATCCTTAGGGACCCACATATTTTTTTTCCCCTGAGTGTATTAACTGTAGATAGATAGGTAGATAAATGGGTGGGTGCATGGGTAGGTAGATAGTGAATCGTTAGATAGATAAATGAGTGGGTGGGTAGATAAATGTAAACTATTAGATAGGTGGGTGGTCGAAGTGCAATACCTGTAAAAATATATGTGGGTTATCCCTCACTCCTTGTGTAATAGGGTAGCTTGACCAGCAGGAAGGGAGGGATCCTTAGGTGGGTAGGTAGATATTTTGTAAATCATTAGATAGATAAGATAGATAGATAAATGGTGGGTAGATCAATGTTAACCTATTAGATAGGTGTGTGTGTGTGTGGGGGGGGGAGCGCAATACCTGTAAAAGATATGTGGGTGATCCCTCACTCCTTGTGTAATAGTGCAGCTTGGCCAGCAGGGAATTGTTATACTTTGGGACCCACATATTTTTTTTCACTGAGTGTATTAACTGTAAATAGATAGGTAGATAAATGGGTGGGTGCGTGGGTAGGTAGATAGTGAATCATTAGATAGATAAATGAGTGGGTGGGTAGATAAATGTTAAACTATTAGATAGGTGGGTGGGTGAAGTGCAATACCTGTAAAAAATATGTGGGTGATCCTCACTCCTTGTGTAATAGTGCAGCTTGGCCAGCAGGGAGTTGTTATCCTTTGGGACCCACATATTTTTTTCACTGAGCGCACTAACTATAGATAGATAGGAAGATAGCTAGATGGTTAGGTATATAAATGGGTATGTGTGTGGTTGAGTAGGTGGATAGTGAATCATTATATAGACAGATAAGTGGGTGGGAGGGTAGATAAATGGTAAATTATTAGATAGATAGGTGGGTGCGTGAAGTGCAGTACCTGTAAAAAAATCTGTGGGTGATCCCTCACTCCTTGTGTAATCGTGCAGCTTGGCCAGCAGGGAGTTGTTATCCTTTGGGACCCACATATTTTTTTCACTGAGCGCATTAACTGTAGATAGATAGGAAGATAGATGGTTAGGTATATAAATGGGTAGGTGTGTGGTTGGGTAGGTGGATAGATAGTGAATCATTAGATAGACAGATAAGTGGGTGGAAGGGTAGATAAATGGTAAATTATTAGATAGGTGGGTGGGTGAAGTGGAATACCTGTAAAAAATATGTGGGTGATCCCTCACTCCTTGTGTAATAGTGCAGCTTGGCCAGCAGGGAGTTGTTATCCTTTGGGACCCACATATTTTTTTCACTGAGCCCATTAACTGTAGATAGATAGGAAGATAGATGGTTAGGTATATAAATGGATATGTGTGTGGTTGGGTAGGTGGATAGATAGTGAATCATTAGATAGACAGATAAGTGGGTGGGAGGGCAGATAAATGATCAATTATTAGATAGATAGGTGGGTGCGTGAAGTGCAATACCTGTAAAAAAATATGTGGGTGATCCCTCACTCCTTGTGTAATAGTGCAGCTTGGCCAGCAGGGAGTTGTTATCCTTTGGGACCCACATATTTTTTTCACTGAGCTCATTAACTGTAGATAGATAGAAAGATAGATGGTTAGGTATATAAAGTAGTAGGTGTGTGTTTGGGTGGGTAGATAAATGTTAAACTATTAGATAGGTGGGTGGGTGAAGTGCAATACCTGTAAAAAAATATGTGGGTGATCCTCACTCCTTGTGTAATAGTGCAGCTTGGCCAGCAGGGAGTTGTTATCCTTTGGGACCCACATATTTTTTTCACTGAGCGCACTAACTGTAGATAGATAGGAAGATAGCTAGATGGTTAGGTATATAAATGGGTATGTGTGTGGTTGGGTAGGTGGATAGTGAATCATTATATAGACAGATAAGTGGGTGGGAGGGTAGATAAATGGTAAATTATTAGATAGATAGGTGGGTGCGTGAAGTGCAGTACCTGTAAAAAAAATCTGTGGGTGATCCCTCACTCCTTGTGTAATCGTGCAGCTTTGCCAGCAGGGAGTTGTTATCCTTTGGGACCCACATATTTTTTTCACTGAGCGCATTAACTGTAGATAGATAGAAAGATAGATAGATGGTTAGGTATATAAATGGGTAGGTGTGTGGTTGGGTATGTGGATAGATAGTGAATCATTATATAGACAGAGAAGTGGGTGGGAGGGTAGATAAATGATCAATTATTAGATAGATAGGTGGGTGCGTGAAGTGCAGTACCTGTAAAAAAATCTGTGGGTGATCCCTCACTCCTTGTGTAATCATGCAGCTTGGCCAGCAGGGAGTTGTTATCCTTTGGGACCCACATATTTTTTTCACTGAGCGCATTAACTGTAGATAGATAGGAAGATAGATGGTTAGGTATATAAATGGGTAGGTGTGTGGTTGGGTAGGTGGATAGATAGTGAATCATTAGATAGACAGATAAGTGGGTGGAAGGGTAGATAAATGGTAAATTATTAGATAGTTAGGTGGGTGGATGAAGTGGAATACCTGTAAAAAAATATGTGGGTGATCCCTCACTCCTTGTGTAATAGTGCAGCTTGGCCAGCAGGGAGTTGTTATCCTTTTGGACCCACATATTTTTTTCACTGAGCCCATTAACTGTAGATAGATAGGAAGATAGATGGTTAGGTATATAAATGGGTAGGTGTGTGGTTGGGTAGGTGGATAGATAGTGAATCATTAGATAGACAGATAAGTGGGTGGGAGGGCAGATAAATGATCAATTATTAGATAGATAGGAGGGTGCGTGAAGTGCAATACCTGTAAAAAAATATGTGGGTGATCCCTCACTCCTTGTGTAATAGTGCAGCTTGGCCAGCAGGGAGTTGTTATCCTTTGGGACCCACATATTTTTTTCACTGAGCGCATTAACTGTAGATAGATAGAAAGATAGATGGTTAGGAATATAAAGTAGTAGGTGTGTGTTTGGGTGGGTAGATAAATGTTAAACTATTAGATAGGTGGGTGGGTGAAGTGCAATACCTGTAAAAAAATATGTGGGTGATCCTCACTCCTTGTGTAATAGTGCAGCTTGGCCAGCAGGGAGTTGTTATCCTTTGGGACCCACATATTTTTTTCACTGAGCGCACTAACTGTAGATAGATAGGAAGATAGCTAGATGGTTAGGTATATAAATGGGTATGTGTGTGGTTGGGTAGGTGGATAGTGAATCATTATATAGACAGATAAGTGGGTGGGAGGGTAGATAAATGGTAAATTATTAGATAGATAGGTGGGTGCGTGAAGTGCAGTACCTGTAAAAAAAATCTGTGGGTGATCCCTCACTCCTTGTGTAATCGTGCAGCTTTGCCAGCAGGGAGTTGTTATCCTTTGGGACCCACATATTTTTTTCACTGAGCGCATTAACTGTAGATAGATAGAAAGATAGATAGATGGTTAGGTATATAAATGGGTAGGTGTGTGGTTGGGTATGTGGATAGATAGTGAATCATTATATAGACAGAGAAGTGGGTGGGAGGGTAGATAAATGATCAATTATTAGATAGATAGGTGGGTGCGTGAAGTGCAGTACCTGTAAAAAAATCTGTGGGTGATCCCTCACTCCTTGTGTAATCATGCAGCTTGGCCAGCAGGGAGTTGTTATCCTTTGGGACCCACATATTTTTTTCACTGAGCGCATTAACTGTAGATAGATAGGAAGATAGATGGTTAGGTATATAAATGGGTAGGTGTGTGGTTGGGTAGGTGGATAGATAGTGAATCATTAGATAGACAGATAAGTGGGTGGAAGGGTAGATAAATGGTAAATTATTAGATAGTTAGGTGGGTGGATGAAGTGGAATACCTGTAAAAAAATATGTGGGTGATCCCTCACTCCTTGTGTAATAGTGCAGCTTGGCCAGCAGGGAGTTGTTATCCTTTTGGACCCACATATTTTTTTCACTGAGCCCATTAACTGTAGATAGATAGGAAGATAGATGGTTAGGTATATAAATGGGTAGGTGTGTGGTTGGGTAGGTGGATAGATAGTGAATCATTAGATAGACAGATAAGTGGGTGGGAGGGCAGATAAATGATCAATTATTAGATAGATAGGAGGGTGCGTGAAGTGCAATACCTGTAAAAAAATATGTGGGTGATCCCTCACTCCTTGTGTAATAGTGCAGCTTGGCCAGCAGGGAGTTGTTATCCTTTGGGACCCACATATTTTTTTCACTGAGCGCATTAACTGTAGATAGATAGAAAGATAGATGGTTAGGAATATAAAGTAGTAGGTGTGTGTTTGGGTGGGTAGATAAATGTTAAACTATTAGATAGGTGGGTGGGTGAAGTGCAATACCTGTAAAAAAATATGTGGGTGATCCTCACTCCTTGTGTAATAGTGCAGCTTGGCCAGCAGGGAGTTGTTATCCTTTGGGACCCACGTATTTTTTTCACTGAGCGCACTAACTGTAGATAGATAGGAAGATAGCTAGATGGTTAGGTATATAAATGGGTATGTGTGTGGTTGGGTAGGTGGATAGTGAATCATTATATAGACAGATAAGTGGGTGGGAGGGTAGATAAATGGTAAATTATTAGATAGTTAGGTGGGTGGATGAAGTGGAATACCTGTAAAAAAATATGTGGGTGATCCCTCACTCCTTGTGTAATAGTGCAGCTTGGCCAGCAGGGAGTTGTTATCCTTTTGGACCCACATATTTTTTTCACTGAGCCCATTAACTGTAGATAGATAGGAAGATAGATGGTTAGGTATATAAATGGGTAGGTGTGTGGTTGGGTAGGTGGATAGATAGTGAATCATTAGATAGACAGATAAGTGGGTGGGAGGGCAGATAAATGATCAATTATTAGATAGATAGGAGGGTGCGTGAAGTGCAATACCTGTAAAAAAATATGTGGGTGATCCCTCACTCCTTGTGTAATAGTGCAGCTTGGCCAGCAGGGAGTTGTTATCCTTTGGGACCCACATATTTTTTTCACTGAGCGCATTAACTGTAGATAGATAGAAAGATAGATGGTTAGGTATATAAATGGGTAGGTGTGTGGTTGGGTAGGTGGATAGATAGGGAATCATTAGATAGACAGATAAGTGGGTGGGAGGGCAGATAAATGATCAATTATTAGATAGATAGGTGGGTGAGTGAAGTGCAATACCTGTAAAAAATATATGTGGGTGATCCCTCACTCCTTGTGTAATAGTGCAGCTTGGCCAGCAGGGAGTTGTTATCCTTTGGGACCCACATATTTTTTTCACTGAGCGCATTAACTGTAGATAGATAGAAAGATAGATGGTTAGGAATATAAAGTAGTAGGTGTGTGTTTGGGTGGGTAGATAAATGTTAAACTATTAGATAGGTGGGTGGGTGAAGTGCAATACCTGTAAAAAAATATGTGGGTGATCCTCACTCCTTGTGTAATAGTGCAGCTTGGCCAGCAGGGAGTTGTTATCCTTTGGGACCCACGTATTTTTTTCACTGAGCGCACTAACTGTAGATAGATAGGAAGATAGCTAGATGGTTAGGTATATAAATGGGTATGTGTGTGGTTGGGTAGGTGGATAGTGAATCATTATATAGACAGATAAGTGGGTGGGAGGGTAGATAAATGGTAAATTATTAGATAGATAGGTGGGTGCGTGAAGTGCAGTACCTGTAAAAAAATCTGTGGGTGATCCCTCACTCCTTGTGTAATCGTGCAGCTTGGCCAGCAGGGAGTTGTTATCTTTTGGGACCCACATATTTTTTTCACTGAGCGCATCAACTGTAGATAGATAGGAAGATAGATGGTTAGGTATATAAATGGGTAGGTGTGTGGTTGGGTAGGTGGATAGATAGTGAATCATTAGATAGACAGATAAGTGGGTGGAAGGGTAGATAAATGGTAAATTATTAGATAGTTAGGTGGGTGGATGAAGTGGAATACCTGTAAAAAAATATGTGGGTGATCCCTCACTCCTTGTGTAATAGTGCAGCTTGGCCAGCAGGGAGTTGTTATCCTTTGGGACCCACATATTTTTTTCACTGAGCCCATTAACTGTAGATAGATAGGAAGATAGATGGTTAGGTATATAAATGGGTAGGTGTGTGGTTGGGTAGGTGGATAGATAGTGAATCATTAGATAGACAGATAAGTGGGTGGGAGGGCAGATAAATGATCAATTATTAGATAGATAGGTGGGTGAGTGAAGTGCAATACCTGTAAAAAATATATGTGGGTGATCCCTCACTCCTTGTGTAATAGTGCAGCTTGGCCAGCAGGAAGTTGTTATCCTTTGGGACCCACATATTTTTTTCACTGAGCGCATTAACTGTAGATAGATAGAAAGATAGATGGTTAGGAATATAAAGTAGTAGGTGTGTGTTTGGGTGGGTAGATCAATGTTAAACTATTAGATAGGTGGGTGGGTGAAGTGCAATACCTGTAAAAAAATATGTGGGTGATCCTCACTCCTTGTGTAATAGTGCAGCTTGGCCAGCAGGGAGTTGTTATCCTTCGGGACCCACATATTTTTTTCACTGAGTGTATTTATTGTAGATAGATAGATAGGTAGATAAATGGGTGGGTGCGTGGGTAGGTAGATAGTGAATCATTAGATAGATAAATGAGTGGGTGGGTAGATAAATGTTATACTATTAGATAGGTGGGGGGGTGAAGCTCTATACTTGTAAAAAAAATACGTGGGTGATCCCTCACTCCTTGTGTAATAGTGCAGCTTGGCCAGCAGGGAGTTGTTATCCTTTGGGACCCACATATTTTTTTCACTGAGCGCATTAACTGTAGATAGATAGGAAGATAGATGGTTAGGTATATAAATGGGTAGGTGTGTGGTTGGGTAGTTGGATAGATAGTGAATCATTAGATAGACAGATAAGTGGGTGGGAGGGTAGATAAATGGTAAATTATTAGATAGTTAGGTGGGTGGGTGAAGTGGAATACCTGTAAAAAAATATGTGGGTGATCCCTCACTCCTTGTGTAATAGTGCAGCTTGGCCAGCAGGGAGTTGTTATCCTTTGGGACCCACATATTTTTTTCACTGAGCGCATTAACTGTAGATAGATAGAAAGATAGATGGTTAGGTATATAAAGTAGTAGGTGTGTGTTTGGGTGGGTAGATAAATGTTAAACTATTAGATAGGTGGGTGGGTGAAGTGCAATACCTGTAAATAAATATGTGGGTGATCCTCACTCCTTGTGTAATAGTGCAGCTTAGCCAGCAGGGAGTTGTTATCCTTTGGGACCCACATCTTTTTTTTTTACTGAGCGCACTAACTATAGATAGATAGACGGTTATGTATATAAATGGGTAGGTGTGTGGTTTTGTAGGTGGATAGATAGTGAATCATTAGATAGACAGATAAGTGGGTGGGAGGGTAGATAAATGATAAATTATTAGATAGATAGGTGGGTGCATGAAGTGCAATACCTGTAAAAAAAATATGTGGGTGATCCCTCACTCCTTGTGTAATAGTGCAGCTTGGCCAGCAGGGAGTTGTTATCCTTTGGGACCCACATATTTTTTTCACTGAGCGCATTAACTGTAGATAGATAGAAAGATAGATAGATGGTTAGGTATATAAATGGGTAGGTATGTGGTTGAGTAGGTGAATAGATAGTGAATCATTAGATAGACAGATAAGTGGGTGGGAGGGTAGATAAATGTTAAATCATTAGATAGTTAAGTGGGTGGGTGAAGTGCAATACCTGTAAAAAAATATGTGGGTGATCCCTCACTCCTTGTGTAATAGTGCAGCTTGGCCAGCAGGGAGTTGTTATCCTTTGGGACCCACATATTTTTTTCACTGAGCCCATTAACTGTAGATAGATAGGAAGATAGATACATGGTTAGGTATATAAATGGGTAGGTGTGTGGTTGGGTATGTGGATAGATAGTGAATCATTCGATAGACAGATAAGTGGGTGGGAGGGTAGATAAATGTTAAATCATTAGATAGTTAAGTGGGTGGGTGAAGTGCAATACCTGTAAAAAAATATGTGGGTGATCCCTCACTCCTTGTGTAATAGTGCAGCTTGGCCAGCAGGGAGTTGTTATCCTTTGGGACCCACATATTTTTTTCACTGAGCCCATTAACTGTAGATAGATAGGAAGATAGATACATGGTTAGGTATATAAATGGGTAGGTGTGTTGTTGGGTATGTGGATAGATAGTGAATCATTCGATAGACAGATAAGTGGGTGGGAGGGTAGATAAATGATAAATTGTTAGATAGATAGGTGGGTGCGTGAAGTGCAATACCTGTAAAAAAAATATGTGGGTGATCCCTCACTCCTTGTGTAATAGTGCAGCTTGGCCAGCAGGGAGTTGTTATCCTTTGGGACCCACATATTTTTTTTCACTGAGTGTATTAACTGTAGATAGATAGGTAGATAAATGGGTGGGTGCGTGGGTAGGTGGATAGTGAATCATTAGATAGATAAATGAGTGGGTGGGTAGATAAATGTTAAACTATTAGATAGGTGGGGGGGGGTGAAGCGCAATACCTGTAAAAAAAATATGTGGGTGATCCCTCCCTCTCATTTTCTAAAGCCCCATACATGCTACACGAGCAATGAAAATATATTACTCAAAAGACCCTTTTTGAGCAAACTCTTTTCTTTGAAAAAAAATCTCTTGTGTGTGTGTACTCAATATCAGTAATGATGTGTGCTCCCGCGCATCCTTAACGACCACCGCCTTCACTTGAACATCCAGGTCAACTTTGGCCATATAGCCTATGACCCGCATGTTCAGCAGGTCACTGGGACATCACTGAACGATTTCGGTAACCGATTTCGTTCAGTGTGAATAGTGGAACCACTGATATAGTTAACTATATAGATGGAGCCCCTATACTCCCAGTGTGTAAAGGGCTTAAGGGTCATTGTATACTGCGAACATATTATCATGCCTCTTTTCATTTTTTAAGTGAGAATTCTCCAGAAAACAGATGATGAGGTCATAACAGCCGACTACTGCGAGGTGACCTGGACTGCAGAATTGTCCTCAAGCTAACGAACAAAAATGAAGTCAGGTAATTAATGAAAATTAATTACTGATAATATGTTTTGGTATACATTTGAAAGTCACGAATAGGAGTTCTCGCTAGATACTCTTCTATTATTGTATATTGTGATAACTAAGTGTACAGTTAAATAAATAGAGATAGCTAGAGAGAAATCGAAAGAGCAAAAAATAAACATACCTTCCCCCTTTACTGTCCACTAGGGCAGCTTGGCGGATATGGAGGTAAAGGAAGGGAACTCAGTAACACACTTTTTATTTCAGTCAGGGCCCTACTTCCCACAAAAAATATGTGGGTTATCCCTCACTCCTTGTGTAATAGGGTAGCTTGACCAGCAGGAAGGGAGGGATCCTTAGGTGGGTAGGTAGATATTTTGTAAATCATTAGATAGATAAGATAGATAGATAAATGGGTGGGTAGATCAATGTTAACCTATTAGATAGGTGTGTGTGTGTGTGGGGGGGAGCGCAATACCTGTAAAAGATATGTGGGTGATCCCTCACTCCTTGTGTAATAGTGCAGCTTGGCCAGCAGGGAGTAGTTATCCTTAGGGACCCACATATTTTTTTTCCCCTGAGTGTATTAACTGTAGATAGATAGGTAGATAAATGGGTGGGTGCATGGGTAGGTAGATAGTGAATCGTTAGATAGATAAATGAGTGGGTGGGTAGATAAATGTAAACTATTAGATAGGTGGGTGGTCGAAGTGCAATACCTGTAAAAATATATGTGGGTTATCCCTCACTCCTTGTGTAATAGGGTAGCTTGACCAGCAGGAAGGGAGGGATCCTTAGGTGGGTAGGTAGATATTTTGTAAATCATTAGATAGATAAGATAGATAGATAAATGGGTGGGTAGATCAATGTTAACCTATTAGATAGGTGTGTGTGTGTGTGGGGGGGGGGGAGCGCAATACCTGTAAAAGATATGTGGGTGATCCCTCACTCCTTGTGTAATAGTGCAGCTTGGCCAGCAGGGAATTGTTATACTTTGGGACCCACATATTTTTTTTCACTGAGTGTATTAACTGTAAATAGATAGGTAGATAAATGGGTGGGTGCGTGGGTAGGTAGATAGTGAATCATTAGATAGATAAATGAGTGGGTGGGTAGATAAATGTTAAACTATTAGATAGGTGGGTGGGTGAAGTGCAATACCTGTAAAAAAATATGTGGGTGATCCTCACTCCTTGTGTAATAGTGCAGCTTGGCCAGCAGGGAGTTGTTATCCTTTGGGACCCACATATTTTTTTCACTGAGCGCACTAACTATAGATAGATAGGAAGATAGCTAGATGGTTAGGTATATAAATGGGTATGTGTGTGGTTGAGTAGGTGGATAGTGAATCATTATATAGACAGATAAGTGGGTGGGAGGGTAGATAAATGGTAAATTATTAGATAGATAGGTGGGTGCGTGAAGTGCAGTACCTGTAAAAAAATCTGTGGGTGATCCCTCACTCCTTGTGTAATCGTGCAGCTTGGCCAGCAGGGAGTTGTTATCCTTTGGGACCCACATATTTTTTTCACTGAGCGCATTAACTGTAGATAGATAGGAAGATAGATGGTTAGGTATATAAATGGGTAGGTGTGTGGTTGGGTAGGTGGATAGATAGTGAATCATTAGATAGACAGATAAGTGGGTGGAAGGGTAGATAAATGGTAAATTATTAGATAGGTGGGTGGGTGAAGTGGAATACCTGTAAAAAAATATGTGGGTGATCCCTCACTCCTTGTGTAATAGTGCAGCTTGGCCAGCAGGGAGTTGTTATCCTTTGGGACCCACATATTTTTTTCACTGAGCCCATTAACTGTAGATAGATAGGAAGATAGATGGTTAGGTATATAAATGGATATGTGTGTGGTTGGGTAGGTGGATAGATAGTGAATCATTAGATAGACAGATAAGTGGGTGGGAGGGCAGATAAATGATCAATTATTAGATAGATAGGTGGGTGCGTGAAGTGCAATACCTGTAAAAAAATATGTGGGTGATCCCTCACTCCTTGTGTAATAGTGCAGCTTGGCCAGCAGGGAGTTGTTATCCTTTGGGACCCACATATTTTTTTCACTGAGCTCATTAACTGTAGATAGATAGAAAGATAGATGGTTAGGTATATAAAGTAGTAGGTGTGTGTTTGGGTGGGTAGATAAATGTTAAACTATTAGATAGGTGGGTGGGTGAAGTGCAATACCTGTAAAAAAATATGTGGGTGATCCTCACTCCTTGTGTAATAGTGCAGCTTGGCCAGCAGGGAGTTGTTATCCTTTGGGACCCACATATTTTTTTCACTGAGCGCACTAACTGTAGATAGATAGGAAGATAGCTAGATGGTTAGGTATATAAATGGGTATGTGTGTGGTTGGGTAGGTGGATAGTGAATCATTATATAGACAGATAAGTGGGTGGGAGGGTAGATAAATGGTAAATTATTAGATAGATAGGTGGGTGCGTGAAGTGCAGTACCTGTAAAAAAAATCTGTGGGTGATCCCTCACTCCTTGTGTAATCGTGCAGCTTTGCCAGCAGGGAGTTGTTATCCTTTGGGACCCACATATTTTTTTCACTGAGCGCATTAACTGTAGATAGATAGAAAGATAGATAGATGGTTAGGTATATAAATGGGTAGGTGTGTGGTTGGGTATGTGGATAGATAGTGAATCATTATATAGACAGAGAAGTGGGTGGGAGGGTAGATAAATGATCAATTATTAGATAGATAGGTGGGTGCGTGAAGTGCAGTACCTGTAAAAAAATCTGTGGGTGATCCCTCACTCCTTGTGTAATCATGCAGCTTGGCCAGCAGGGAGTTGTTATCCTTTGGGACCCACATATTTTTTTCACTGAGCGCATTAACTGTAGATAGATAGGAAGATAGATGGTTAGGTATATAAATGGGTAGGTGTGTGGTTGGGTAGGTGGATAGATAGTGAATCATTAGATAGCCAGATAAGTGGGTGGAAGGGTAGATAAATGGTAAATTATTAGATAGTTAGGTGGGTGGATGAAGTGGAATACCTGTAAAAAAATATGTGGGTGATCCCTCACTCCTTGTGTAATAGTGCAGCTTGGCCAGCAGGGAGTTGTTATCCATTTGGACCCACATATTTTTTTCACTGAGCCCATTAACTGTAGATAGATAGGAAGATAGATGGTTAGGTATATAAATGGGTAGGTGTGTGGTTGGGTAGGTGGATAGATAGTGAATCATTAGATAGACAGATAAGTGGGTGGGAGGGCAGATAAATGATCAATTATTAGATAGATAGGAGGGTGCGTGAAGTGCAATACCTGTAAAAAAATATGTGGGTGATCCCTCACTCCTTGTGTAATAGTGCAGCTTGGCCAGCAGGGAGTTGTTATCCTTTGGGACCCACATATTTTTTTCACTGAGCGCATTAACTGTAGATAGATAGAAAGATAGATGGTTAGGAATATAAAGTAGTAGGTGTGTGTTTGGGTGGGTAGATAAATGTTAAACTATTAGATAGGTGGGTGGGTGAAGTGCAATACCTGTAAAAAAATATGTGGGTGATCCTCACTCCTTGTGTAATAGTGCAGCTTGGCCAGCAGGGAGTTGTTATCCTTTGGGACCCACGTATTTTTTTCACTGAGCGCACTAACTGTAGATAGATAGGAAGATAGCTAGATGGTTAGGTATATAAATGGGTATGTGTGTGGTTGGGTAGGTGGATAGTGAATCATTATATAGACAGATAAGTGGGTGGGAGGGTAGATAAATGGTAAATTATTAGATAGATAGGTGGGTGCGTGAAGTGCAGTACCTGTAAAAAAATCTGTGGGTGATCCCTCACTCCTTGTGTAATCGTGCAGCTTGGCCAGCAGGGAGTTGTTATCTTTTGGGACCCACATATTTTTTTCACTGAGCGCATCAACTGTAGATAGATAGGAAGATAGATGGTTAGGTATATAAATGGGTAGGTGTGTGGTTGGGTAGGTGGATAGATAGTGAATCATTAGATAGACAGATAAGTGGGTGGAAGGGTAGATAAATGGTAAATTATTAGATAGTTAGGTGGGTGGATGAAGTGGAATACCTGTAAAAAAATATGTGGGTGATCCCTCACTCCTTGTGTAATAGTGCAGCTTGGCCAGCAGGGAGTTGTTATCCTTTGGGACCCACATATTTTTTTCACTGAGCCCATTAACTGTAGATAGATAGGAAGATAGATGGTTAGGTATATAAATGGGTAGGTGTGTGGTTGGGTAGGTGGATAGATAGTGAATCATTAGATAGACAGATACGTGGGTGGGAGGGCAGATAAATGATCAATTATTAGATAGATAGGTGGGTGAGTGAAGTGCAATACCTGTAAAAAATATATGTGGGTGATCCCTCACTCCTTGTGTAATAGTGCAGCTTGGCCAGCAGGGAGTTGTTATCCTTTGGGACCCACATATTTTTTTCACTGAGCGCATTAACTGTAGATAGATAGAAAGATAGATGGTTAGGAATATAAAGTAGTAGGTGTGTGTTTGGGTGGGTAGATAAATGTTAAACTATTAGATAGGTGGGTGGGTGAAGTGCAATACCTGTAAAAAAATATGTGGGTGATCCTCACTCCTTGTGTAATAGTGCAGCTTGGCCAGCAGGGAGTTGTTATCCTTTGGGACCCACGTATTTTTTTCACTGAGCGCACTAACTGTAGATAGATAGGAAGATAGCTAGATGGTTAGGTATATAAATGGGTATGTGTGTGGTTGGGTAGGTGGATAGTGAATCATTATATAGACAGATAAGTGGGTGGGAGGGTAGATAAATGGTAAATTATTAGATAGATAGGTGGGTGCGTGAAGTGCAGTACCTGTAAAAAAATCTGTGGGTGATCCCTCACTCCTTGTGTAATCGTGCAGCTTGGCCAGCAGGGAGTTGTTATCCTTTGGGACCCACATATTTTTTTCACTGAGCGCATTAACTGTAGATAGATAGGAAGATAGATGGTTAGGTATATAAATGGGTAGGTGTGTGGTTGGGTAGTTGGATAGATAGTGAATCATTAGATAGACAGATAAGTGGGTGGGAGGGTAGATAAATGGTAAATTATTAGATAGTTAGGTGGGTGGGTGAAGTGGAATACCTGTAAAAAAATATGTGGGTGATCCCTCACTCCTTGTGTAATAGTGCAGCTTGGCCAGCAGGGAGTTGTTATCCTTTGGGACCCACATATTTTTTTCACTGAGCGCATTAACTGTAGATAGATAGAAAGATAGATGGTTAGGTATATAAAGTAGTAGGTGTGTGTTTGGGTGGGTAGATAAATGTTAAACTATTAGATAGGTGGGTGGGTGAAGTGCAATACCTGTAAATAAATATGTGGGTGATCCTCACTCCTTGTGTAATAGTGCAGCTTAGCCAGCAGGGAGTTGTTATCCTTTGGGACCCACATCTTTTTTTTTTACTGAGCGCACTAACTATAGATAGATAGACGGTTATGTATATAAATGGGTAGGTGTGTGGTTTTGTAGGTGGATAGATAGTGAATCATTAGATAGACAGATAAGTGGGTGGGAGGGTAGATAAATGATAAATTATTAGATAGATAGGTGGGTGCATGAAGTGCAATACCTGTAAAAAAAATATGTGGGTGATCCCTCACTCCTTGTGTAATAGTGCAGCTTGGCCAGCAGGGAGTTGTTATCCTTTGGGACCCACATATTTTTTTCACTGAGCGCATTAACTGTAGATAGATAGAAAGATAGATAGATGGTTAGGTATATAAATGGGTAGGTATGTGGTTGAGTAGGTGAATAGATAGTGAATCATTAGATAGACAGATAAGTGGGTGGGAGGGTAGATAAATGTTAAATCATTAGATAGTTAAGTGGGTGGGTGAAGTGCAATACCTGTAAAAAAATATGTGGGTGATCCCTCACTCCTTGTGTAATAGTGCAGCTTGGCCAGCAGGGAGTTGTTATCCTTTGGGACCCACATATTTTTTTCACTGAGCCCATTAACTGTAGATAGATAGGAAGATAGATACATGGTTAGGTATATAAATGGGTAGGTGTGTGGTTGGGTATGTGGATAGATAGTGAATCATTCGATAGACAGATAAGTGGGTGGGAGGGTAGATAAATGTTAAATCATTAGATAGTTAAGTGGGTGGGTGAAGTGCAATACCTGTAAAAAAATATGTGGGTGATCCCTCACTCCTTGTGTAATAGTGCAGCTTGGCCAGCAGGGAGTTGTTATCCTTTGGGACCCACATATTTTTTTCACTGAGCCCATTAACTGTAGATAGATAGGAAGATAGATACATGGTTAGGTATATAAATGGGTAGGTGTGTGGTTGGGTATGTGGATAGATAGTGAATCATTCGATAGACAGATAAGTGGGTGGGAGGGTAGATAAATGATAAATTGTTAGATAGATAGGTGGGTGCGTGAAGTGCAATACCTGTAAAAAAAATATGTGGGTGATCCCTCACTCCTTGTGTAATAGTGCAGCTTGGCCAGCAGGGAGTTGTTATCCTTTGGGACCCACATATTTTTTTTCACTGAGTGTATTAACTGTAGATAGATAGGTAGATAAATGGGTGGGTGCGTGGGTAGGTGGATAGTGAATCATTAGATAGATAAATGAGTGGGTGGGTAGATAAATGTTAAACTATTAGATAGGTGGGGGGGGTGAAGCGCAATACCTGTAAAAAAAATATGTGGGTGATCCCTCCCTCTCATTTTCTAAAGCCCCATACATGCTACACGAGCAATGAAAATATATTACTCAAAAGACCCTTTTTGAGCAAACTCTTTTCTTTGAAAAAAAATCTCTTGTGTGTGTGTACTCAATATCAGTAATGATGTGTGCTCCCGCGCATCCTTAACGACCACCGCCTTCACTTGAACATCCAGGTCAACTTTGGCCATATAGCCTATGACCCGCATGTTCAGCAGGTCACTGGGACATCACTGAACGATTTCGGTAACCGATTTCGTTCAGTGTGAATAGTGGAACCACTGATATAGTTAACTATATAGATGGAGCCCCTATACTCCCAGTGTGTAAAGGGCTTAAGGGTCATTGTATACTGCGAACATATTATCATGCCTCTTTTCATTTTTTAAGTGAGAATTCTCCAGAAAACAGATGATGAGGTCATAACAGCCGACTACTGCGAGGTGACCTGGACTGCAGAATTGTCCTCAAGCTAACGAACAAAAATGAAGTCAGGTAATTAATGAAAATTAATTACTGATAATATGTTTTGGTATACATTTGAAAGTCACGAATAGGAGTTCTCGCTAGATACTCTTCTATTATTGTATATTGTGATAACTAAGTGTACAGTTAAATAAATAGAGATAGCTAGAGAGAAATCGAAAGAGCAAAAAATAAACATACCTTCCCCCTTTACTGTCCACTAGGGCAGCTTGGCGGATATGGAGGTAAAGGAAGGGAACTCAGTAACACACTTTTTATTTCAGTCAGGGCCCTACTTCCCACAAAAAATATGTGGGTTATCCCTCACTCCTTGTGTAATAGGGTAGCTTGACCAGCAGGAAGGGAGGGATCCTTAGGTGGGTAGGTAGATATTTTGTAAATCATTAGATAGATAAGATAGATAGATAAATGGGTGGGTAGATCAATGTTAACCTATTAGATAGGTGTGTGTGTGTGTGGGGGGGGAGCGCAATACCTGTAAAAGATATGTGGGTGATCCCTCACTCCTTGTGTAATAGTGCAGCTTGGCCAGCAGGGAGTAGTTATCCTTAGGGACCCACATATTTTTTTTCCCCTGAGTGTATTAACTGTAGATAGATAGGTAGATAAATGGGTGGGTGCATGGGTAGGTAGATAGTGAATCGTTAGATAGATAAATGAGTGGGTGGGTAGATAAATGTAAACTATTAGATAGGTGGGTGGTCGAAGTGCAATACCTGTAAAAATATATGTGGGTTATCCCTCACTCCTTGTGTAATAGGGTAGCTTGACCAGCAGGAAGGGAGGGATCCTTAGGTGGGTAGGTAGATATTTTGTAAATCATTAGATAGATAAGATAGATAGATAAATGGGTGGGTAGATCAATGTTAACCTATTAGATAGGTGTGTGTGTGTGTGGGGGGGGGAGCGCAATACCTGTAAAAGATATGTGGGTGATCCCTCACTCCTTGTGTAATAGTGCAGCTTGGCCAGCAGGGAATTGTTATACTTTGGGACCCACATATTTTTTTTCACTGAGTGTATTAACTGTAAATAGATAGGTAGATAAATGGGTGGGTGCGTGGGTAGGTAGATAGTGAATCATTAGATAGATAAATGAGTGGGTGGGTAGATAAATGTTAAACTATTAGATAGGTGGGTGGGTGAAGTGCAATACCTGTAAAAAAATATGTGGGTGATCCTCACTCCTTGTGTAATAGTGCAGCTTGGCCAGCAGGGAGTTGTTATCCTTTGGGACCCACATATTTTTTTCACTGAGCGCACTAACTATAGATAGATAGGAAGATAGCTAGATGGTTAGGTATATAAATGGGTATGTGTGTGGTTGAGTAGGTGGATAGTGAATCATTATATAGACAGATAAGTGGGTGGGAGGGTAGATAAATGGTAAATTATTAGATAGATAGGTGGGTGCGTGAAGTGCAGTACCTGTAAAAAAATCTGTGGGTGATCCCTCACTCCTTGTGTAATCGTGCAGCTTGGCCAGCAGGGAGTTGTTATCCTTTGGGACCCACATATTTTTTTCACTGAGCGCATTAACTGTAGATAGATAGGAAGATAGATGGTTAGGTATATAAATGGGTAGGTGTGTGGTTGGGTAGGTGGATAGATAGTGAATCATTAGATAGACAGATAAGTGGGTGGAAGGGTAGATAAATGGTAAATTATTAGATAGGTGGGTGGGTGAAGTGGAATACCTGTAAAAAAATATGTGGGTGATCCCTCACTCCTTGTGTAATAGTGCAGCTTGGCCAGCAGGGAGTTGTTATCCTTTGGGACCCACATATTTTTTTCACTGAGCCCATTAACTGTAGATAGATAGGAAGATAGATGGTTAGGTATATAAATGGATATGTGTGTGGTTGGGTAGGTGGATAGATAGTGAATCATTAGATAGACAGATAAGTGGGTGGGAGGGCAGATAAATGATCAATTATTAGATAGATAGGTGGGTGCGTGAAGTGCAATACCTGTAAAAAAATATGTGGGTGATCCCTCACTCCTTGTGTAATAGTGCAGCTTGGCCAGCAGGGAGTTGTTATCCTTTGGGACCCACATATTTTTTTCACTGAGCTCATTAACTGTAGATAGATAGAAAGATAGATGGTTAGGTATATAAAGTAGTAGGTGTGTGTTTGGGTGGGTAGATAAATGTTAAACTATTAGGTGGGTGGGTGAAGTGCAATACCTGTAAAAAAATATGTGGGTGATCCTCACTCCTTGTGTAATAGTGCAGCTTGGCCAGCAGGGAGTTGTTATCCTTTGGGACCCACATATTTTTTTCACTGAGCGCACTAACTGTAGATAGATAGGAAGATAGCTAGATGGTTAGGTATATAAATGGGTATGTGTGTGGTTGGGTAGGTGGATAGTGAATCATTATATAGACAGATAAGTGGGTGGGAGGGTAGATAAATGGTAAATTATTAGATAGATAGGTGGGTGCGTGAAGTGCAGTACCTGTAAAAAAAATCTGTGGGTGATCCCTCACTCCTTGTGTAATCGTGCAGCTTTGCCAGCAGGGAGTTGTTATCCTTTGGGACCCACATATTTTTTTCACTGAGCGCATTAACTGTAGATAGATAGAAAGATAGATAGATGGTTAGGTATATAAATGGGTAGGTGTGTGGTTGGGTATGTGGATAGATAGTGAATCATTATATAGACAGAGAAGTGGGTGGGAGGGTAGATAAATGATCAATTATTAGATAGATAGGTGGGTGCGTGAAGTGCAGTACCTGTAAAAAAATCTGTGGGTGATCCCTCACTCCTTGTGTAATCATGCAGCTTGGCCAGCAGGGAGTTGTTATCCTTTGGGACCCACATATTTTTTTCACTGAGCGCATTAACTGTAGATAGATAGGAAGATAGATGGTTAGGTATATAAATGGGTAGGTGTGTGGTTGGGTAGGTGGATAGATAGTGAATCATTAGATAGACAGATAAGTGGGTGGAAGGGTAGATAAATGGTAAATTATTAGATAGTTAGGTGGGTGGATGAAGTGGAATACCTGTAAAAAAATATGTGGGTGATCCCTCACTCCTTGTGTAATAGTGCAGCTTGGCCAGCAGGGAGTTGTTATCCTTTTGGACCCACATATTTTTTTCACTGAGCCCATTAACTGTAGATAGATAGGAAGATAGATGGTTAGGTATATAAATGGGTAGGTGTGTGGTTGGGTAGGTGGATAGATAGTGAATCATTAGATAGACAGATAAGTGGGTGGGAGGGCAGATAAATGATCAATTATTAGATAGATAGGAGGGTGCGTGAAGTGCAATACCTGTAAAAAAAATATGTGGGTGATCCCTCACTCCTTGTGTAATAGTGCAGCTTGGCCAGCAGGGAGTTGTTATCCTTTGGGACCCACATATTTTTTTCACTGAGCGCATTAACTGTAGATAGATAGAAAGATAGATAGATGGTTAGGTATATAAATGGGTAGGTGTGTGGTTGAGTAGGTGAATAGATAGTGAATCATTAGATAGACAGATAAGTGGGTGGGAGGGTAGATAAATGTTAAATCATTAGATAGTTAAGTGGGTGGGTGAAGTGCAATACCTGTAAAAAAATCTGTGGGTGATCCCTCACTCCTTGTGTAATCGTGCAGCTTGGCCAGCAGGGAGTTGTTATCCTTTGGGACCCACATATTTTTTTCACTGAGCGCATTAACTGTAGATAGATAGGAAGATAGATGGTTAGGTATATAAATGGGTAGGTGTGTGGTTGGGTAGGTGGATAGATAGTGAATCATTAGATAGACAGATAAGTGGGTGGAAGGGTAGATAAATGGTAAATTATTAGATAGGTGGGTGGGTGAAGTGGAATACCTGTAAAAAAATATGTGGGTGATCCCTCACTCCTTGTGTAATAGTGCAGCTTGGCCAGCAGGGAGTTGTTATCCTTTGGGACCCACATATTTTTTTCACTGAGCCCATTAACTGTAGATAGATAGGAAGATAGATGGTTAGGTATATAAATGGATATGTGTGTGGTTGGGTAGGTGGATAGATAGTGAATCATTAGATAGACAGATAAGTGGGTGGGAGGGCAGATAAATGATCAATTATTAGATAGATAGGTGGGTGCGTGAAGTGCAATACCTGTAAAAAAATATGTGGGTGATCCCTCACTCCTTGTGTAATAGTGCAGCTTGGCCAGCAGGGAGTTGTTATCCTTTGGGACCCACATATTTTTTTCACTGAGCTCATTAACTGTAGATAGATAGAAAGATAGATGGTTAGGTATATAAAGTAGTAGGTGTGTGTTTGGGTGGGTAGATAAATGTTAAACTATTAGATAGGTGGGTGGGTGAAGTGCAATACCTGTAAAAAAATATGTGGGTGATCCTCACTCCTTGTGTAATAGTGCAGCTTGGCCAGCAGGGAGTTGTTATCCTTTGGGACCCACATATTTTTTTCACTGAGCGCACTAACTGTAGATAGATAGGAAGATAGCTAGATGGTTAGGTATATAAATGGGTATGTGTGTGGTTGGGTAGGTGGATAGTGAATCATTATATAGACAGATAAGTGGGTGGGAGGGTAGATAAATGGTAAATTATTAGATAGATAGGTGGGTGCGTGAAGTGCAGTACCTGTAAAAAAAATCTGTGGGTGATCCCTCACTCCTTGTGTAATCGTGCAGCTTTGCCAGCAGGGAGTTGTTATCCTTTGGGACCCACATATTTTTTTCACTGAGCGCATTAACTGTAGATAGATAGAAAGATAGATAGATGGTTAGGTATATAAATGGGTAGGTGTGTGGTTGGGTATGTGGATAGATAGTGAATCATTATATAGACAGAGAAGTGGGTGGGAGGGTAGATAAATGATCAATTATTAGATAGATAGGTGGGTGCGTGAAGTGCAGTACCTGTAAAAAAATCTGTGGGTGATCCCTCACTCCTTGTGTAATCATGCAGCTTGGCCAGCAGGGAGTTGTTATCCTTTGGGACCCACATATTTTTTTCACTGAGCGCATTAACTGTAGATAGATAGGAAGATAGATGGTTAGGTATATAAATGGGTAGGTGTGTGGTTGGGTAGGTGGATAGATAGTGAATCATTAGATAGACAGATAAGTGGGTGGAAGGGTAGATAAATGGTAAATTATTAGATAGTTAGGTGGGTGGATGAAGTGGAATACCTGTAAAAAAATATGTGGGTGATCCCTCACTCCTTGTGTAATAGTGCAGCTTGGCCAGCAGGGAGTTGTTATCCTTTTGGACCCACATATTTTTTTCACTGAGCCCATTAACTGTAGATAGATAGGAAGATAGATGGTTAGGTATATAAATGGGTAGGTGTGTGGTTGGGTAGGTGGATAGATAGTGAATCATTAGATAGACAGATAAGTGGGTGGGAGGGCAGATAAATGATCAATTATTAGATAGATAGGAGGGTGCGTGAAGTGCAATACCTGTAAAAAAAATATGTGGGTGATCCCTCACTCCTTGTGTAATAGTGCAGCTTGGCCAGCAGGGAGTTGTTATCCTTTGGGACCCACATATTTTTTTCACTGAGCGCATTAACTGTAGATAGATAGAAAGATAGATAGATGGTTAGGTATATAAATGGGTAGGTGTGTGGTTGAGTAGGTGAATAGATAGTGAATCATTAGATAGACAGATAAGTGGGTGGGAGGGTAGATAAATGTTAAATCATTAGATAGTTAAGTGGGTGGGTGAAGTGCAATACCTGTAAAAAAATATGTGGGTGATCCCTCACTCCTTGTGTAATAGTGCAGCTTGGCCAGCAGGGAGTTGTTATCCTTTGGGACCCACATATTTTTTTCACTGAGCCCATTAACTGTAGATAGATAGGAAGATAGATACATGGTTAGGTATATAAATGGGTAGGTGTGTGGTTGGGTATGTGGATAGATAGATAGATAGTGAATCATTCGATAGACAGATAAGTGGGTGGGAGGGTAGATAAATGATAAATTGTTAGATAGATAGGTGGGTGCGTGAAGTGCAATACCTGTAAAAAAAATATGTGGGTGATCCCTCACTCCTTGTGTAATAGTGCAGCTTGGCCAGCAGGGAGTTGTTATCCTTTGGGACCCACATATTTTTTTTCACTGAGTGTATTAACTGTAGATAGATAGGTAGATAAATGGGTGGGTGCGTGGGTAGCTGGATAGTGAATCATTAGATAGATAAATGAGTGGGTGGGTAGATAAATGTTAAACTATTAGATAGGTGGGGGGGGGGGTGAAGCGCAATACCTGTAAAAAAAATATGTGGGTGATCCCTCCCTCTCATTTTCTAAAGCCCCATACATGCTACACGAGCAATGAAAATATATTACTCAAAAGACCCTTTTTGAGCAAACTCTTTTCTTTGAAAAAAAATCTCTTGTGTGTGTGTACTCAATATCAGTAATGATGTGTGCTCCCGCGCATCCTTAACGACCACCGCCTTCACTTGAACATCCAGGTCAACTTTGGCCATATAGCCTATGACCCGCATGTTCAGCAGGTCACTGGGACATCACTGAACGATTTCGGTAACCGATTTCGTTCAGTGTGAATAGTGGAACCACTGATATAGTTAACTATATAGATGGAGCCCCTATACTCCCAGTGTGTAAAGGGCTTAAGGGTCATTGTATACTGCGAACATATTATCATGCCTCTTTTCATTTTTTAAGTGAGAATTCTCCAGAAAACAGATGATGAGGTCATAACAGCCGACTACTGCGAGGTGACCTGGACTGCAGAATTGTCCTCAAGCTAACGAACAAAAATGAAGTCAGGTAATTAATGAAAATTAATTACTGATAATATGTTTTGGTATACATTTGAAAGTCACGAATAGGAGTTCTCGCTAGATACTCTTCTATTATTGTATATTGTGATAACTAAGTGTACAGTTAAATAAATAGAGATAGCTAGAGAGAAATCGAAAGAGCAAAAAATAAACATACCTTCCCCCTTTACTGTCCACTAGGGCAGCTTGGCGGATATGGAGGTAAAGGAAGGGAACTCAGTAACACACTTTTTATTTCAGTCAGGGCCCTACTTCCCACAAAAAATATGTGGGTTATCCCTCACTCCTTGTGTAATAGGGTAGCTTGACCAGCAGGAAGGGAGGGATCCTTAGGTGGGTAGGTAGATATTTTGTAAATTATTAGATAGATAAGATAGATAGATAAATGGGTGGGTAGATCAATGTTAACCTATTAGATAGGTGTGTGTGTGTGTGGGGGGGGGAGCGCAATACCTGTAAAAGATATGTGGGTGATCCCTCACTCCTTGTGTAATAGTGCAGCTTGGCCAGCAGGGAGTAGTTATCCTTAGGGACACACATATTTTTTTTCCCCTGAGTGTATTAACTGTAGATAGATAGGTAGATAAATGGGTGGGTGCATGGGTAGGTAGATAGTGAATCGTTAGATAGATAAATGAGTGGGTGGGTAGATAAATGTAAACTATTAGATAGGTGGGTGGTCGAAGTGCAATACCTGTAAAAATATATGTGGGTTATCCCTCACTCCTTGTGTAATAGGGTAGCTTGACCAGCAGGAAGGGAGGGATCCTTAGGTGGGTAGGTAGATATTTTGTAAATCATTAGATAGATAAGATAGATAGATAAATGGGTGGGTAGATCAATGTTAACCTATTAGATAGGTGTGTGTGTGTGTGTGGGGGGGAGCGCAATACCTGTAAAAGATATGTGGGTGATCCCTCACTCCTTGTGTAATAGTGCAGCTTGGCCAGCAGGGAATTGTTATACTTTGGGACCCACATATTTTTTTTCACTGAGTGTATTAACTGTAAATAGATAGGTAGATAAATGGGTGGGTGCGTGGGTAGGTAGATAGTGAATCATTAGATAGATAAATGAGTGGGTGTGTAGATAAATGTTAAACTATTAGATAGGTGGGTGGGTGAAGTGCAATACCTGTAAAAAAATATGTGGGTGATCCTCACTCCTTGTGTAATAGTGCAGCTTGGCCAGCAGGGAGTTGTTATCCTTTGGGACCCACATATTTTTTTCACTGAGCGCACTAACTATAGATAGATAGGAAGATAGCTAGATGGTTAGGTATATAAATGGGTATGTGTGTGGTTGAGTAGGTGGATAGTGAATCATTATATAGACAGATAAGTGGGTGGGAGGGTAGATAAATGGTAAATTATTAGATAGATAGGTGGGTGCGTGAAGTGCAGTACCTGTAAAAAAATCTGTGGGTGATCCCTCACTCCTTGTGTAATCGTGCAGCTTGGCCAGCAGGGTTAGGTATATAAATGGGTAGGTGTGTGGTTGGGTAGGTGGATAGATAGTGAATCATTAGATAGACAGATAAGTGGGTGGAAGGGTAGATAAATGGTAAATTATTAGATAGGTGGGTGGGTGAAGTGGAATACCTGTAAAAAAATATGTGGGTGATCCCTCACTCCTTGTGTAATAGTGCAGCTTGGCCAGCAGGGAGTTGTTATCCTTTGGGACCCACATATTTTTTTCACTAAACCCATTAACTGTAGATAGATAGGAAGATAGATGGTTAGGTATATAAATGGATATGTGTGTGGTTGGGTAGGTGGATAGATAGTGAATCATTAGATAGACAGATAAGTGGGTGGGAGGGCAGATAAATGATCAATTATTAGATAGATAGGTGGGTGCGTGAAGTGCAATACCTGTAAAAAAATATGTGGGTGATCCCTCACTCCTTGTGTAATAGTGCAGCTTGGCCAGCAGGGAGTTGTTATCCTTTGGGACCCACATATTTTTTTCACTGAGCTCATTAACTGTAGATAGATAGAAAGATAGATGGTTAGGTATATAAAGTAGTAGGTGTGTGTTTGGGTGGGTAGATAAATGTTAAACTATTAGATAGGTGGGTGGGTGAAGTGCAATACCTGTAAAAAAATATGTGTGTGATCCTCACTCCTTGTGTAATAGTGCAGCTTGGCCAGCAGGGAGTTGTTATCCTTTGGGACCCACATATTTTTTTCACTGAGCGCACTAACTGTAGATAGATAGGAAGATAGCTAGATGGTTAGGTATATAAATGGGTATGTGTGTGGTTGGGTAGGTGGATAGTGAATCATTATATTGACAGATAAGTGGGTGGGAGGGTAGATAAATGGTAAATTATTAGATAGATAGGTGGGTGCGTGAAGTGCAGTACCTGTAAAAAAATCTGTGGGTGATCCCTCACTCCTTGTGTAATCGTGCAGCTTTGCCAGCAGGGAGTTGTTATCCTTTGGGACCCACATATTTTTTTCACTGAGCGCATTAACTGTAGATAGATAGAAAGATAGATAGATGGTTAGGTATATAAATGGGTAGGTGTGTGGTTGGGTATGTGGATAGATAGTGAATCATTATATAGACAGAGAAGTGGGTGGGAGGGTAGATAAATGATCAATTATTAGATAGATAGGTGGGTGCGTGAAGTGCAGTACCTGTAAAAAAATCTGTGGGTGATCCCTCACTCCTTGTGTAATCATGCAGCTTGGCCAGCAGGGAGTTGTTATCCTTTGGGACCCACATATTTTTTTCACTGAGCGCATTAACTGTAGATAGATAGGAAGATAGATGGTTAGGTATATAAATGGGTAGGTGTGTGGTTGGGTAGGTGGATAGATAGTGAATCATTAGATAGACAGATAAGTGGGTGGAAGGGTAGATAAATGGTAAATTATTAGATAGTTAGGTGGGTGGATGAAGTGGAATACCTGTAAAAAAATATGTGGGTGATCCCTCACTCCTTGTGTAATAGTGCAGCTTGGCCAGCAGGGAGTTGTTATCCTTTGGGACCCACATATTTTTTTCACTGAGCCCATTAACTGTAGATAGGTAGGAAGATAGATGGTTAGGTATATAAATGGGTAGGTGTGTGGTTGGGTAGGTGGATAGATAGTGATTCATTAGATAGACAGATAAGTGGGTGGGAGGGCAGATAAATGATCAATTATTAGATAGATAAGTGGGTGCGTGAAGTGCAATACCTGTAAAAAAATATGTGGGTGATCCCTCACTCCTTGTGTAATAGTGCAGCTTGGCCAGCAGGGAGTTGTTATCCTTTGGGACCCACATATTTTTTTCACTGAGCGCATTAACTGTAGATAGATAGAAAGATAGATGGTTAGGAATATAAAGTAGTAGGTGTGTGTTTGGGTGGGTAGATAAATGTTAAACTATTAGATAGGTGGGTGGGTGAAGTGCAATACCTGTAAAAAAATATGTGGGTGATCCTCACTCCTTGTGTAATAGTGCAGCTTGGCCAGCAGGGAGTTGTTATCCTTTGGGACCCACGTATTTTTTTCACTGAGCGCACTAACTGTAGATAGATAGGAAGATAGCTAGATGGTTAGGTATATAAATGGGTATGTGTGTGATTGGGTAGGTGGATAGTGAATCATTATATAGACAGATAAGTGGGTGGGAGGGTAGATAAATGGTAAATTATTAGATAGATAGGTGGGTGCGTGAAGTGCAGTACCTGTAAAAAAATCTGTGGGTGATCCCTCACTCCTTGTGTAATCGTGCAGCTTGGCCAGCAGGGAGTTGTTATCCTTTGGGACCCACATATTTTTTTCACTGAGCGCATTAACTGTAGATAGATAGGAAGATAGATGGTTAGGTATATAAATGGGTAGGTGTGTGGTTGGGTAGGTGGATAGATAGTGAATCATTAGATAGACAGATAAGTGGGTGGAAGGGTAGATAAATGGTAAATTATTAGATAGTTAGGTGGGTGGATGAAGTGGAATACCTGTAAAAAAATATGTGGGTGATCCCTCACTCCTTGTGTAATAGTGCAGCTTGGCCAGCAGGGAGTTGTTATCCTTTGGGACCCACATATTTTTTTCACTGAGCCCATTAACTGTAGATAGATAGGAAGATAGATGGTTAGGTATATAAATGGGTAGGTGTGTGGTTGGGTAGGTGGATAGATAGTGAATCATTAGATAGACAGATAAGTGGGTGGGAGGGCAGATAAATGATCAATTATTAGATAGATAGGTGGGTGAGTGAAGTGCAATACCTGTAAAAAATATATGTGGGTGATCCCTCACTCCTTGTGTAATAGTGCAGCTTGGCCAGCAGGGAGTTGTTATCCTTTGGGACCCACATATTTTTTTCACTGAGCGCATTAACTGTAGATAGATAGAAAGATAGATGGTTAGGAATATAAAGTAGTAGGTGTGTGTTTGGGTGGGTAGATCAATGTTAAACTATTAGATAGGTGGGTGGGTGAAGTGCAATACCTGTAAAAAAATATGTGGGTGATCCTCACTCCTTGTGTAATAGTGCAGCTTGGCCAGCAGGGAGTTGTTATCCTTTGGGACCCACATATTTTTTTCACTGAGCGCACTATCTGTAGATAGATAGGAAGATAGCTAGATGGTTAGGTATATAAATGGGTATGTGTGTGGTTGGGTAGGTGGATAGTGAATCATTATATAGACAGAGAAGTGGGTGGGAGGGTAGATAAATGATAAATTGTTAGATAGATAGGTGGGTGCGTGACGTGCAATACCTGTAAAAAAAATATGTGGGTGATCCCTCACTCCTTGTGTAATAGTGCAGCTTGGCCAGCAGGGAGTTGTTATCCTTCGGGACCCACATATTTTTTTTCACTGAGTGTATTTATTGTAGATAGATAGATAGGTAGATAAATGGGTGGGTGCGTGGGTAGGTAGATAGTGAATCATTAGATAGATAAATGAGTGGGTGGGTAGATAAATGTTATACTATTAGATAGGTGGGGGGGGTGAAGCGCTATACTTGTAAAAAAAATACGTGGGTGATCCCTAACTCCTTGTGTAATAGTGCAGCTTGGCCAGCAGGGAGTTGTTATCCTTTGGGACCCACATATTTTTTTCACTGAGCGCATTAACTGTAGATAGATAGGAAGATAGATGGTTAGGTATATAAATGGGTAGGTGTGTGGTTGGGTAGTTGGATAGATAGTGAATCATTAGATAGACAGATAAGTGGGTGGGAGGGTAGATAAATGGTAAATTATTAGATAGTTAGGTGGGTGGGTGAAGTGGAATACCTGTAAAAAAATATGTGGGTGATCCCTCACTCCTTGTGTAATAGTGCAGCTTGGCCAGCAGGGAGTTGTTATCCTTTGGGACCCACATATTTTTTTCACTGAGCGCACTAACTATAGATAGATAGACGGTTATGTATATAAATGGGTAGGTGTGTGGTTTTGTAGGTGGATAGATAGTGAATCATTAGATAGACAGATAAGTGGGTGGGAGGGTAGATAAATGGTAAATTATTAGATAGATAGGTGGGTGCGTGAAGTGCAGTACCTGTAAAAAAATCTGTGGGTGATCCCTCACTCCTTGTGTAATCGTGCAGCTTGGCCAGCAGGGAGTTGTTATCCTTTGTGACCCACATATTTTTTTCACTGAGCGCATTAACTGTAGATAGATAGGAAGATAGATGGTTAGGTATATAAATGGGTAGGTGTGTGGTTGGGTAGGTGGATAGATAGTGAATCATTAGATAGACAGATAAGTGGGTGGAAGGGTAGATAAATGGTAAATTATTAGATAGTTAGGTGGGTGGGTGAAGTGGAATACCTGTAAAAAAATATGTGGGTGATCCCTCACTCCTTGTGTAATAGTGCAGCTTGGCCAGCAGGGAGTTGTTATCCTTTGGGACCCACATATTTTTTTCACTGAGCCCATTAACTGTAGATAGATAGGAAGATAGATGGTTAGGTATATAAATGGATATGTGTGTGGTTGGGTAGGTGGATAGATAGTGAATCATTAGATAGACAGATAAGTGGGTGGGAGGGCAGATAAATGATCAATTATTAGATAGATAGGTGGGTGCATGAAGTGCAATACCTGTAAAAAAATATGTGGGTGATCCCTCACTCCTTGTGTAATAGTGCAGCTTGGCCAGCAGGGAGTTGTTATCCTTTGGGACCCACATATTTTTTTCACTGAGCGCATTAACTGTAGATAGATAGAAAGATAGATAGATGGTTAGGTATATAAATGGGTAGGTGTGTGGTTGAGTAGGTGAATAGATAGTGAATCATTAGATAGACAGATAAGTGGGTGGGAGGGTAGATAAATGTTAAATCATTAGATAGTTAAGTGGGTGGGTGAAGTGCAATACCTGTAAAAAAATATGTGGGTGATCCCTCACTCCTTGTGTAATAGTGCAGCTTGGCCAGCAGGGAGTTGTTATCCTTTGGGACCCACATATTTTTTTCACTGAGCCCATTAACTGTAGATAGATAGGAAGATAGATACATGGTTAGGTATATAAATGGGTAGGTGTGTGGTTGGGTATGTGGATAGATAGTGAATCATTCGATAGACAGATAAGTGGGTGGGAGGGTAGATAAATGATAAATTGTTAGATAGATAGGTGGGTGCGTGAAGTGCAATACCTGTAAAAAAAATATGTGGGTGATCCCTCACTCCTTGTGTAATAGTGCAGCTTGGCCAGCAGGGAGTTGTTATCCTTTGGGACCCACATATTTTTTTTCACTGAGTGTATTAACTGTAGATAGATAGGTAGATAAATGGGTGGGTGCGTGGGTAGGTGGATAGTGAATCATTAGATAGATAAATGAGTGGGTGGGTAGATAAATGTTAAACTATTAGATAGGTGGGGGGGGGGTGAAGCGCAATACCTGTAAAAAAAATATGTGGGTGATCCCTCCCTCTCATTTTCTAAAGCCCCATACATGCTACACGAGCAATGAAAATATATTACTCAAAAGACCCTTTTTGAGCAAACTCTTTTCTTTGAAAAAAAATCTCTTGTGTGTGTGTACTCAATATCTGTAATGATGTGTGCTCCCGCGCATCCTTAACGACCACCGCCTTCACTTGAACATCCAGGTCAACTTTGGCCATATAGCCTATGACCCGCATGTTCAGCAGGTCACTGGGACATCACTGAACGATTTCGGTAACCGATTTCGTTCAGTGTGAATAGTGGAACCACTGATATAGTTAACTATATAGATGGAGCCCCTATACTCCCAGTGTGTAAAGGGCTTAAGGGTCATTGTATACTGCGAACATATTATCATGCCTCTTTTCATTTTTTAAGTGAGAATTCTCCAGAAAACAGATGATGAGGTCATAACAGCCGACTACTGCGAGGTGACCTGGACTGCAGAATTGTCCTCAAGCTAACGAACAAAAATGAAGTCAGGTAATTAATGAAAATTAATTACTGATAATATGTTTTGGTATACATTTGAAAGTCACGAATAGGAGTTCTCGCTAGATACTCTTCTATTATTGTATATTGTGATAACTAAGTGTACAGTTAAATAAATAGAGATAGCTAGAGAGAAATCGAAAGAGCAAAAAATAAACATACCTTACCCCTTTACTGTCCACTAGGGCAGCTTGGCGGATATGGAGGTAAAGGAAGGGAACTCAGTAACACACTTTTTATTTCAGTCAGGGCCCTACTTCCCACAAAAAATATGTGGGTTATCCCTCACTCCTTGTGTAATAGGGTAGCTTGACCAGCAGGAAGGGAGGGATCCTTAGGTGGGTAGGTAGATATTTTGTAAATCATTAGATAGATAAGATAGATAGATAAATGGGTGGGTAGATCAATGTTAACCTATTAGATAGGTGTGTGTGTGTGTGTGGGGGGGAGCGCAATACCTGTAAAAGATATGTGGGTGATCCCTCACTCCTTGTGTAATAGTGCAGCTTGGCCAGCAGGGAGTAGTTATCCTTAGGGACCCACATATTTTTTTTCCCCTGAGTGTATTAACTGTAGATAGATAGGTAGATAAATGGGTGGGTGCATGGGTAGGTAGATAGTGAATCGTTAGATAGATAAATGAGTGGGTGGGTAGATAAATGTAAACTATTAGATAGGTGGGTGGTCGAAGTGCAATACCTGTAAAAATATATGTGGGTTATCCCTCACTCCTTGTGTAATAGGGTAGCTTGACCAGCAGGAAGGGAGGGATCCTTAGGTGGGTAGGTAGATATTTTGTAAATCATTAGATAGATAAGATAGATAGATAAATGGGTGGGTAGATCAATGTTAACCTATTAGATAGGTGTGTGTGTGTGTGTGTGGGGGGGGGAGCGCAATACCTGTAAAAGATATGTGGGTGATCCCTCACTCCTTGTGTAATAGTGCAGCTTGGCCAGCAGGGAATTGTTATACTTTGGGACCCACATATTTTTTTTCACTGAGTGTATTAACTGTAAATAGATAGGTAGATAAATGGGTGGGTGCGTGGGTAGGTAGATAGTGAATCATTAGATAGATAAATGAGTGGGTGGGTAGATAAATGTTAAACTATTAGATAGGTGGGTGGGTGAAGTGCAATACCTGTAAAAAAATATGTGGGTGATCCTCACTCCTTGTGTAATAGTGCAGCTTGGCCAGCAGGGAGTTGTTATCCTTTGGGACCCACATATTTTTTTCACTGAGCGCACTAACTATAGATAGATAGGAAGATAGCTAGATGGTTAGGTATATAAATGGGTATGTGTGTGGTTGAGTAGGTGGATAGTGAATCATTATATAGACAGATAAGTGGGTGGGAGGGTAGATAAATGGTAAATTATTAGATAGATAGGTGGGTGCGTGAAGTGCAGTACCTGTAAAAAAATCTGTGGGTGATCCCTCACTCCTTGTGTAATCGTGCAGCTTGGCCAGCAGGGAGTTGTTATCCTTTGGGACCCACATATTTTTTTCACTGAGCGCATTAACTGTAGATAGATAGGAAGATAGATGGTTAGGTATATAAATGGGTAGGTGTGTGGTTGGGTAGGTGGATAGATAGTGAATCATTAGATAGACAGATAAGTGGGTGGAAGGGTAGATAAATGGTAAATTATTAGATAGGTGGGTGGGTGAAGTGGAATACCTGTAAAAAAATATGTGGGTGATCCCTCACTCCTTGTGTAATAGTGCAGCTTGGCCAGCAGGGAGTTGTTATCCTTTGGGACCCACATATTTTTTTCACTGAGCCCATTAACTGTAGATAGATAGGAAGATAGATGGTTAGGTATATAAATGGATATGTGTGTGGTTGGGTAGGTGGATAGATAGTGAATCATTAGATAGACAGATAAGTGGGTGGGAGGGCAGATAAATGATCAATTATTAGATAGATAGGTGGGTGCGTGAAGTGCAATACCTGTAAAAAAATATGTGGGTGATCCCTCACTCCTTGTGTAATAGTGCAGCTTGGCCAGCAGGGAGTTGTTATCCTTTGGGACCCACATATTTTTTTCACTGAGCTCATTAACTGTAGATAGATAGAAAGATAGATGGTTAGGTATATAAAGTAGTAGGTGTGTGTTTGGGTGGGTAGATAAATGTTAAACTATTAGATAGGTGGGTGGGTGAAGTGCAATACCTGTAAAAAAATATGTGTGTGATCCTCACTCCTTGTGTAATAGTGCAGCTTGGCCAGCAGGGAGTTGTTATCCTTTGGGACCCACATATTTTTTTCACTGAGCGCACTAACTGTAGATAGATAGGAAGATAGCTAGATGGTTAGGTATATAAATGGGTATGTGTGTGGTTGGGTAGGTGGATAGTGAATCATTATATAGACAGAGAAGTGGGTGGGAGGGTAGATAAATGATCAATTATTAGATAGATAGGTGGGTGCGTGAAGTGCAGTACCTGTAAAAAAATCTGTGGGTGATCCCTCACTCCTTGTGTAATCATGCAGCTTGGCCAGCAGGGAGTTGTTATCCTTTGGGACCCACATATTTTTTTCACTGAGCGCATTAACTGTAGATAGATAGGAAGATAGATGGTTAGGTATATAAATGGGTAGGTGTGTGGTTGGGTAGGTGGATAGATAGTGAATCATTAGATAGACAGATAAGTGGGTGGAAGGGTAGATAAATGGTAAATTATTAGATAGTTAGGTGGGTGGATGAAGTGGAATACCTGTAAAAAAATATGTGGGTGATCCCTCACTCCTTGTGTAATAGTGCAGCTTGGCCAGCAGGGAGTTGTTATCCTTTGGGACCCACATATTTTTTTCACTGAGCCCATTAACTGTAGATAGATAGGAAGATAGATGGTTAGGTATATAAATGGGTAGGTGTGTGGTTGGGTAGGTGGATAGATAGTGATTCATTAGATAGACAGATAAGTGGGTGGGAGGGCAGATAAATGATCAATTATTAGATAGATAGGTGGGTGCGTGAAGTGCAATACCTGTAAAAAAATATGTGGGTGATCCCTCACTCCTTGTGTAATAGTGCAGCTTGGCCAGCAGGGAGTTGTTATCCTTTGGGACCCACATATTTTTTTCACTGAGCGCATTAACTGTAGATAGATAGAAAGATAGATGGTTAGGAATATAAAGTAGTAGGTGTGTGTTTGGGTGGGTAGATAAATGTTAAACTATTAGATAGGTGGGTGGGTGAAGTGCAATACCTGTAAAAAAATATGTGGGTGATCCTCACTCCTTGTGTAATAGTGCAGCTTGGCCAGCAGGGAGTTGTTATCCTTTGGGACTCACGTATTTTTTTCACTGAGCGCACTAACTGTAGATAGATAGGAAGATAGCTAGATGGTTAGGTATATAAATGGGTATGTGTGTGATTGGGTAGGTGGATAGTGAATCATTATATAGACAGATAAGTGGGTGGGAGGGTAGATAAATGGTAAATTATTAGATAGATAGGTGGGTGCGTGAAGTGCAGTACCTGTAAAAAAATCTGTGGGTGATCCCTCACTCCTTGTGTAATCGTGCAGCTTGGCCAGCAGGGAGTTGTTATCCTTTGGGACCCACATATTTTTTTCACTGAGCGCATTAACTGTAGATAGATAGGAAGATAGATGGTTAGGTATATAAATAAGTAGGTGTGTGGTTGGGTAGGTGGATAGATAGTGAATCATTAGATAGACAGATAAGTGGGTGGAAGGGTAGATAAATGGTAAATTATTAGATAGTTAGGTGGGTGGATGAAGTGGAATACCTGTAAAAAAATATGTGGGTGATCCCTCACTCCTTGTGTAATAGTGCAGCTTGGCCAGCAGGGAGTTGTTATCCTTTGGGACCCACATATTTTTTTCACTGAGCCCATTAACTGTAGATAGATAGGAAGATAGATGGTTAGGTATATAAATGGGTAGGTGTGTGGTTGGGTAGGTGGATAGATAGTGAATCATTAGATAGACAGATAAGTGGGTGGGAGGGCAGATAAATGATCAATTATTAGATAGATAGGTGGGTGAGTGAAGTGCAATACCTGTAAAAAATATATGTGGGTGATCCCTCACTCCTTGTGTAATAGTGCAGCTTGGCCAGCAGGGAGTTGTTATCCTTTGGGACCCACATATTTTTTTCACTGAGCGCATTAACTGTAGATAGATAGAAAGATAGATGGTTAGGAATATAAAGTAGTAGGTGTGTGTTTGGGTGGGTAGATCAATGTTAAACTATTAGATAGGTGGGTGGGTGAAGTGCAATACCTGTAAAAAAATATGTGGGTGATCCTCACTCCTTGTGTAATAGTGCAGCTTGGCCAGCAGGGAGTTGTTATCCTTTGGGACCCACATATTTTTTTCACTGAGCGCACTATCTGTAGATAGATAGGAAGATAGCTAGATGGTTAGGTATATAAATGGGTATGTGTGTGGTTGGGTAGGTGGATAGTGAATCATTATATAGACAGAGAAGTGGGTGGGAGGGTAGATAAATGATAAATTGTTAGATAGATAGGTGGGTGCGTGACGTGCAATACCTGAAAAAAAAATATGTGGGTGATCCCTCACTCCTTGTGTAATAGTGCAGCTTGGCCAGCAGGGAGTTGTTATCCTTCGGGACCCACATATTTTTTTTCACTGAGTGTATTTATTGTAGATAGATAGATAGGTAGATAAATGGGTGGGTGCGTGGGTAGGTAGATAGTGAATCATTAGATAGATAAATGAGTGGGTGGGTAGATAAATGTTATACTATTAGATAGGTGGGGGGGGTGAAGCGCTATACTTGTAAAAAAAATACGTGGGTGATCCCTCACTCCTTGTGTAATAGTGCAGCTTGGCCAGCAGGGAGTTGTTATCCTTTGGGACCCACATATTTTTTTCACTGAGCGCATTAACTGTAGATAGATAGGAAGATAGATGGTTAGGTATATAAATGGGTAGGTGTGTGGTTGGGTAGTTGGATAGATAGTGAATCATTAGATAGACAGATAAGTGGGTGGGAGGGTAGATAAATGGTAAATTATTAGATAGTTAGGTGGGTGGGTGAAGTGGAATACCTGTAAAAAAATATGTGGGTGATCCCTCACTCCTTGTGTAATAGTGCAGCTTGGCCAGCAGGGAGTTGTTATCCTTTGGGACCCACATATTTTTTTCACTGAGCGCACTAACTATAGATAGATAGACGGTTTTGTATATAAATGGGTAGGTGTGTGGTTTTGTAGGTGGATAGATAGTGAATCATTAGATAGACAGATAAGTGGGTGGGAGGGTAGATAAATGGTAAATTATTAGATAGATAGGTGGGTGCGTGAAGTGCAGTACCTGTAAAAAAATCTGTGGGTGATCCCTCACTCCTTGTGTAATCGTGCAGCTTGGCCAGCAGGGAGTTGTTATCCTTTGTGACCCACATATTTTTTTCACTGAGCGCATTAACTGTAGATAGATAGGAAGATAGATGGTTAGGTATATAAATGGGTAGGTGTGTGGTTGGGTAGGTGGATAGATAGTGAATCATTAGATAGACAGATAAGTGGGTGGAAGGGTAGATAAATGGTAAATTATTAGATAGTTAGGTGGGTGGGTGAAGTGGAATACCTGTAAAAAAATATGTGGGTGATCCCTCACTCCTTGTGTAATAGTGCAGCTTGGCCAGCAGGGAGTTGTTATCCTTTGGGACCCACATATTTTTTTCACTGAGCCCATTAACTGTAGATAGATAGGAAGATAGATGGTTAGGTATATAAATGGATATGTGTGTGGTTGGGTAGGTGGATAGATAGTGAATCATTAGATAGACAGATAAGTGGGTGGGAGGGCAGATAAATGATCAATTATTAGATAGATAGGTGGGTGCGTGAAGTGCAATACCTGTAAAAAAATATGTGGGTGATCCCTCACTCCTTGTGTAATAGTGCAGCTTGGCCAGCAGGGAGTTGTTATCCTTTGGGACCCACATATTTTTTTCACTGAGCGCATTAACTGTAGATAGATAGAAAGATAGATAGATGGTTAGGTATATAAATGGGTAGGTGTGTGGTTGAGTAGGTGAATAGATAGTGAATCATTAGATAGACAGATAAGTGGGTGGGAGGGTAGATAAATGTTAAATCATTAGATAGTTAAGTGGGTGGGTGAAGTGCAATACCTGTAAAAAAATATGTGGGTGATCCCTCACTCCTTGTGTAATAGTGCAGCTTGGCCAGCAGGGAGTTGTTATCCTTTGGGACCCACATATTTTTTTCACTGAGCCCATTAACTGTAGATAGATAGGAAGATAGATGGTTAGGTATATAAATGGGTAGGTGTGTGGTTGGGTAGTTGGATAGATAGTGAATCATTAGATAGACAGATAAGTGGGTGGGAGGGTAGATAAATGGTAAATTATTAGATAGTTAGGTGGGTGGGTGAAGTGGAATACCTGTAAAAAAATATGTGGGTGATCCCTCACTCCTTGTGTAATAGTGCAGCTTGGCCAGCAGGGAGTTGTTATCCTTTGGGACCCACATATTTTTTTCACTGAGCGCACTAACTATAGATAGATAGACGGTTATGTATATAAATGGGTAGGTGTGTGGTTTTGTAGGTGGATAGATAGTGAATCATTAGATAGACAGATAAGTGGGTGGGAGGGTAGATAAATGGTAAATTATTAGATAGATAGGTGGGTGCGTGAAGTGCAGTACCTGTAAAAAAATCTGTGGGTGATCCCTCACTCCTTGTGTAATCGTGCAGCTTGGCCAGCAGGGAGTTGTTATCCTTTGTGACCCACATATTTTTTTCACTGAGCGCATTAACTGTAGATAGATAGGAAGATAGATGGTTAGGTATATAAATGGGTAGGTGTGTGGTTGGGTAGGTGGATAGATAGTGAATCATTAGATAGACAGATAAGTGGGTGGAAGGGTAGATAAATGGTAAATTATTAGATAGTTAGGTGGGTGGGTGAAGTGGAATACCTGTAAAAAAATATGTGGGTGATCCCTCACTCCTTGTGTAATAGTGCAGCTTGGCCAGCAGGGAGTTGTTATCCTTTGGGACCCACATATTTTTTTCACTGAGCCCATTAACTGTAGATAGATAGGAAGATAGATGGTTAGGTATATAAATGGATATGTGTGTGGTTGGGTAGGTGGATAGATAGTGAATCATTAGATAGACAGATAAGTGGGTGGGAGGGCAGATAAATGATCAATTATTAGATAGATAGGTGGGTGCATGAAGTGCAATACCTGTAAAAAAATATGTGGGTGATCCCTCACTCCTTGTGTAATAGTGCAGCTTGGCCAGCAGGGAGTTGTTATCCTTTGGGACCCACATATTTTTTTCACTGAGCGCATTAACTGTAGATAGATAGAAAGATAGATAGATGGTTAGGTATATAAATGGGTAGGTGTGTGGTTGAGTAGGTGAATAGATAGTGAATCATTAGATAGACAGATAAGTGGGTGGGAGGGTAGATAAATGTTAAATCATTAGATAGTTAAGTGGGTGGGTGAAGTGCAATACCTGTAAAAAAATATGTGGGTGATCCCTCACTCCTTGTGTAATAGTGCAGCTTGGCCAGCAGGGAGTTGTTATCCTTTGGGACCCACATATTTTTTTCACTGAGCCCATTAACTGTAGATAGATAGGAAGATAGATACATGGTTAGGTATATAAATGGGTAGGTGTGTGGTTGGGTATGTGGATAGATAGTGAATCATTCGATAGACAGATAAGTGGGTGGGAGGGTAGATAAATGATAAATTGTTAGATAGATAGGTGGGTGCGTGAAGTGCAATACCTGTAAAAAAAATATGTGGGTGATCCCTCACTCCTTGTGTAATAGTGCAGCTTGGCCAGCAGGGAGTTGTTATCCTTTGGGACCCACATATTTTTTTTCACTGAGTGTATTAACTGTAGATAGATAGGTAGATAAATGGGTGGGTGCGTGGGTAGGTGGATAGTGAATCATTAGATAGATAAATGAGTGGGTGGGTAGATAAATGTTAAACTATTAGATAGGTGGGGGGGGGGTGAAGCGCAATACCTGTAAAAAAAATATGTGGGTGATCCCTCCCTCTCATTTTCTAAAGCCCCATACATGCTACACGAGCAATGAAAATATATTACTCAAAAGACCCTTTTTGAGCAAACTCTTTTCTTTGAAAAAAAATCTCTTGTGTGTGTGTACTCAATATCTGTAATGATGTGTGCTCCCGCGCATCCTTAACGACCACCGCCTTCACTTGAACATCCAGGTCAACTTTGGCCATATAGCCTATGACCCGCATGTTCAGCAGGTCACTGGGACATCACTGAACGATTTCGGTAACCGATTTCGTTCAGTGTGAATAGTGGAACCACTGATATAGTTAACTATATAGATGGAGCCCCTATACTCCCAGTGTGTAAAGGGCTTAAGGGTCATTGTATACTGCGAACATATTATCATGCCTCTTTTCATTTTTTAAGTGAGAATTCTCCAGAAAACAGATGATGAGGTCATAACAGCCGACTACTGCGAGGTGACCTGGACTGCAGAATTGTCCTCAAGCTAACGAACAAAAATGAAGTCAGGTAATTAATGAAAATTAATTACTGATAATATGTTTTGGTATACATTTGAAAGTCACGAATAGGAGTTCTCGCTAGATACTCTTCTATTATTGTATATTGTGATAACTAAGTGTACAGTTAAATAAATAGAGATAGCTAGAGAGAAATCGAAAGAGCAAAAAATAAACATACCTTACCCCTTTACTGTCCACTAGGGCAGCTTGGCGGATATGGAGGTAAAGGAAGGGAACTCAGTAACACACTTTTTATTTCAGTCAGGGCCCTACTTCCCACAAAAAATATGTGGGTTATCCCTCACTCCTTGTGTAATAGGGTAGCTTGACCAGCAGGAAGGGAGGGATCCTTAGGTGGGTAGGTAGATATTTTGTAAATCATTAGATAGATAAGATAGATAGATAAATGGGTGGGTAGATCAATGTTAACCTATTAGATAGGTGTGTGTGTGTGTGTGGGGGGGAGCGCAATACCTGTAAAAGATATGTGGGTGATCCCTCACTCCTTGTGTAATAGTGCAGCTTGGCCAGCAGGGAGTAGTTATCCTTAGGGACCCACATATTTTTTTTCCCCTGAGTGTATTAACTGTAGATAGATAGGTAGATAAATGGGTGGGTGCATGGGTAGGTAGATAGTGAATCGTTAGATAGATAAATGAGTGGGTGGGTAGATAAATGTAAACTATTAGATAGGTGGGTGGTCGAAGTGCAATACCTGTAAAAATATATGTGGGTTATCCCTCACTCCTTGTGTAATAGGGTAGCTTGACCAGCAGGAAGGGAGGGATCCTTAGGTGGGTAGGTAGATATTTTGTAAATCATTAGATAGATAAGATAGATAGATAAATGGGTGGGTAGATCAATGTTAACCTATTAGATAGGTGTGTGTGTGTGTGTGTGGGGGGGGGAGCGCAATACCTGTAAAAGATATGTGGGTGATCCCTCACTCCTTGTGTAATAGTGCAGCTTGGCCAGCAGGGAATTGTTATACTTTGGGACCCACATATTTTTTTTCACTGAGTGTATTAACTGTAAATAGATAGGTAGATAAATGGGTGGGTGCGTGGGTAGGTAGATAGTGAATCATTAGATAGATAAATGAGTGGGTGGGTAGATAAATGTTAAACTATTAGATAGGTGGGTGGGTGAAGTGCAATACCTGTAAAAAAATATGTGGGTGATCCTCACTCCTTGTGTAATAGTGCAGCTTGGCCAGCAGGGAGTTGTTATCCTTTGGGACCCACATATTTTTTTCACTGAGCGCACTAACTATAGATAGATAGGAAGATAGCTAGATGGTTAGGTATATAAATGGGTATGTGTGTGGTTGAGTAGGTGGATAGTGAATCATTATATAGACAGATAAGTGGGTGGGAGGGTAGATAAATGGTAAATTATTAGATAGATAGGTGGGTGCGTGAAGTGCAGTACCTGTAAAAAAATCTGTGGGTGATCCCTCACTCCTTGTGTAATCGTGCAGCTTGGCCAGCAGGGAGTTGTTATCCTTTGGGACCCACATATTTTTTTCACTGAGCGCATTAACTGTAGATAGATAGGAAGATAGATGGTTAGGTATATAAATGGGTAGGTGTGTGGTTGGGTAGGTGGATAGATAGTGAATCATTAGATAGACAGATAAGTGGGTGGAAGGGTAGATAAATGGTAAATTATTAGATAGGTGGGTGGGTGAAGTGGAATACCTGTAAAAAAATATGTGGGTGATCCCTCACTCCTTGTGTAATAGTGCAGCTTGGCCAGCAGGGAGTTGTTATCCTTTGGGACCCACATATTTTTTTCACTGAGCCCATTAACTGTAGATAGATAGGAAGATAGATGGTTAGGTATATAAATGGATATGTGTGTGGTTGGGTAGGTGGATAGATAGTGAATCATTAGATAGACAGATAAGTGGGTGGGAGGGCAGATAAATGATCAATTATTAGATAGATAGGTGGGTGCGTGAAGTGCAATACCTGTAAAAAAATATGTGGGTGATCCCTCACTCCTTGTGTAATAGTGCAGCTTGGCCAGCAGGGAGTTGTTATCCTTTGGGACCCACATATTTTTTTCACTGAGCTCATTAACTGTAGATAGATAGAAAGATAGATGGTTAGGTATATAAAGTAGTAGGTGTGTGTTTGGGTGGGTAGATAAATGTTAAACTATTAGATAGGTGGGTGGGTGAAGTGCAATACCTGTAAAAAAATATGTGTGTGATCCTCACTCCTTGTGTAATAGTGCAGCTTGGCCAGCAGGGAGTTGTTATCCTTTGGGACCCACATATTTTTTTCACTGAGCGCACTAACTGTAGATAGATAGGAAGATAGCTAGATGGTTAGGTATATAAATGGGTATGTGTGTGGTTGGGTAGGTGGATAGTGAATCATTATATAGACAGAGAAGTGGGTGGGAGGGTAGATAAATGATCAATTATTAGATAGATAGGTGGGTGCGTGAAGTGCAGTACCTGTAAAAAAATCTGTGGGTGATCCCTCACTCCTTGTGTAATCATGCAGCTTGGCCAGCAGGGAGTTGTTATCCTTTGGGACCCACATATTTTTTTCACTGAGCGCATTAACTGTAGATAGATAGGAAGATAGATGGTTAGGTATATAAATGGGTAGGTGTGTGGTTGGGTAGGTGGATAGATAGTGAATCATTAGATAGACAGATAAGTGGGTGGAAGGGTAGATAAATGGTAAATTATTAGATAGTTAGGTGGGTGGATGAAGTGGAATACCTGTAAAAAAATATGTGGGTGATCCCTCACTCCTTGTGTAATAGTGCAGCTTGGCCAGCAGGGAGTTGTTATCCTTTGGGACCCACATATTTTTTTCACTGAGCCCATTAACTGTAGATAGATAGGAAGATAGATGGTTAGGTATATAAATGGGTAGGTGTGTGGTTGGGTAGGTGGATAGATAGTGATTCATTAGATAGACAGATAAGTGGGTGGGAGGGCAGATAAATGATCAATTATTAGATAGATAGGTGGGTGCGTGAAGTGCAATACCTGTAAAAAAATATGTGGGTGATCCCTCACTCCTTGTGTAATAGTGCAGCTTGGCCAGCAGGGAGTTGTTATCCTTTGGGACCCACATATTTTTTTCACTGAGCGCATTAACTGTAGATAGATAGAAAGATAGATGGTTAGGAATATAAAGTAGTAGGTGTGTGTTTGGGTGGGTAGATAAATGTTAAACTATTAGATAGGTGGGTGGGTGAAGTGCAATACCTGTAAAAAAATATGTGGGTGATCCTCACTCCTTGTGTAATAGTGCAGCTTGGCCAGCAGGGAGTTGTTATCCTTTGGGACTCACGTATTTTTTTCACTGAGCGCACTAACTGTAGATAGATAGGAAGATAGCTAGATGGTTAGGTATATAAATGGGTATGTGTGTGATTGGGTAGGTGGATAGTGAATCATTATATAGACAGATAAGTGGGTGGGAGGGTAGATAAATGGTAAATTATTAGATAGATAGGTGGGTGCGTGAAGTGCAGTACCTGTAAAAAAATCTGTGGGTGATCCCTCACTCCTTGTGTAATCGTGCAGCTTGGCCAGCAGGGAGTTGTTATCCTTTGGGACCCACATATTTTTTTCACTGAGCGCATTAACTGTAGATAGATAGGAAGATAGATGGTTAGGTATATAAATAAGTAGGTGTGTGGTTGGGTAGGTGGATAGATAGTGAATCATTAGATAGACAGATAAGTGGGTGGAAGGGTAGATAAATGGTAAATTATTAGATAGTTAGGTGGGTGGATGAAGTGGAATACCTGTAAAAAAATATGTGGGTGATCCCTCACTCCTTGTGTAATAGTGCAGCTTGGCCAGCAGGGAGTTGTTATCCTTTGGGACCCACATATTTTTTTCACTGAGCCCATTAACTGTAGATAGATAGGAAGATAGATGGTTAGGTATATAAATGGGTAGGTGTGTGGTTGGGTAGGTGGATAGATAGTGAATCATTAGATAGACAGATAAGTGGGTGGGAGGGCAGATAAATGATCAATTATTAGATAGATAGGTGGGTGAGTGAAGTGCAATACCTGTAAAAAATATATGTGGGTGATCCCTCACTCCTTGTGTAATAGTGCAGCTTGGCCAGCAGGGAGTTGTTATCCTTTGGGACCCACATATTTTTTTCACTGAGCGCATTAACTGTAGATAGATAGAAAGATAGATGGTTAGGAATATAAAGTAGTAGGTGTGTGTTTGGGTGGGTAGATCAATGTTAAACTATTAGATAGGTGGGTGGGTGAAGTGCAATACCTGTAAAAAAATATGTGGGTGATCCTCACTCCTTGTGTAATAGTGCAGCTTGGCCAGCAGGGAGTTGTTATCCTTTGGGACCCACATATTTTTTTCACTGAGCGCACTATCTGTAGATAGATAGGAAGATAGCTAGATGGTTAGGTATATAAATGGGTATGTGTGTGGTTGGGTAGGTGGATAGTGAATCATTATATAGACAGAGAAGTGGGTGGGAGGGTAGATAAATGATAAATTGTTAGATAGATAGGTGGGTGCGTGACGTGCAATACCTGTAAAAAAAATATGTGGGTGATCCCTCACTCCTTGTGTAATAGTGCAGCTTGGCCAGCAGGGAGTTGTTATCCTTCGGGACCCACATATTTTTTTTCACTGAGTGTATTTATTGTAGATAGATAGATAGGTAGATAAATGGGTGGGTGCGTGGGTAGGTAGATAGTGAATCATTAGATAGATAAATGAGTGGGTGGGTAGATAAATGTTATACTATTAGATAGGTGGGGGGGGTGAAGCGCTATACTTGTAAAAAAAATACGTGGGTGATCCCTCACTCCTTGTGTAATAGTGCAGCTTGGCCAGCAGGGAGTTGTTATCCTTTGGGACCCACATATTTTTTTCACTGAGCGCATTAACTGTAGATAGATAGGAAGATAGATGGTTAGGTATATAAATGGGTAGGTGTGTGGTTGGGTAGTTGGATAGATAGTGAATCATTAGATAGACAGATAAGTGGGTGGGAGGGTAGATAAATGGTAAATTATTAGATAGTTAGGTGGGTGGGTGAAGTGGAATACCTGTAAAAAAATATGTGGGTGATCCCTCACTCCTTGTGTAATAGTGCAGCTTGGCCAGCAGGGAGTTGTTATCCTTTGGGACCCACATATTTTTTTCACTGAGCGCACTAACTATAGATAGATAGACGGTTTTGTATATAAATGGGTAGGTGTGTGGTTTTGTAGGTGGATAGATAGTGAATCATTAGATAGACAGATAAGTGGGTGGGAGGGTAGATAAATGGTAAATTATTAGATAGATAGGTGGGTGCGTGAAGTGCAGTACCTGTAAAAAAATCTGTGGGTGATCCCTCACTCCTTGTGTAATCGTGCAGCTTGGCCAGCAGGGAGTTGTTATCCTTTGTGACCCACATATTTTTTTCACTGAGCGCATTAACTGTAGATAGATAGGAAGATAGATGGTTAGGTATATAAATGGGTAGGTGTGTGGTTGGGTAGGTGGATAGATAGTGAATCATTAGATAGACAGATAAGTGGGTGGAAGGGTAGATAAATGGTAAATTATTAGATAGTTAGGTGGGTGGGTGAAGTGGAATACCTGTAAAAAAATATGTGGGTGATCCCTCACTCCTTGTGTAATAGTGCAGCTTGGCCAGCAGGGAGTTGTTATCCTTTGGGACCCACATATTTTTTTCACTGAGCCCATTAACTGTAGATAGATAGGAAGATAGATGGTTAGGTATATAAATGGATATGTGTGTGGTTGGGTAGGTGGATAGATAGTGAATCATTAGATAGACAGATAAGTGGGTGGGAGGGCAGATAAATGATCAATTATTAGATAGATAGGTGGGTGCGTGAAGTGCAATACCTGTAAAAAAATATGTGGGTGATCCCTCACTCCTTGTGTAATAGTGCAGCTTGGCCAGCAGGGAGTTGTTATCCTTTGGGACCCACATATTTTTTTCACTGAGCGCATTAACTGTAGATAGATAGAAAGATAGATAGATGGTTAGGTATATAAATGGGTAGGTGTGTGGTTGAGTAGGTGAATAGATAGTGAATCATTAGATAGACAGATAAGTGGGTGGGAGGGTAGATAAATGTTAAATCATTAGATAGTTAAGTGGGTGGGTGAAGTGCAATACCTGTAAAAAAATATGTGGGTGATCCCTCACTCCTTGTGTAATAGTGCAGCTTGGCCAGCAGGGAGTTGTTATCCTTTGGGACCCACATATTTTTTTCACTGAGCCCATTAACTGTAGATAGATAGGAAGATAGATGGTTAGGTATATAAATGGGTAGGTGTGTGGTTGGGTAGTTGGATAGATAGTGAATCATTAGATAGACAGATAAGTGGGTGGGAGGGTAGATAAATGGTAAATTATTAGATAGTTAGGTGGGTGGGTGAAGTGGAATACCTGTAAAAAAATATGTGGGTGATCCCTCACTCCTTGTGTAATAGTGCAGCTTGGCCAGCAGGGAGTTGTTATCCTTTGGGACCCACATATTTTTTTCACTGAGCGCACTAACTATAGATAGATAGACGGTTATGTATATAAATGGGTAGGTGTGTGGTTTTGTAGGTGGATAGATAGTGAATCATTAGATAGACAGATAAGTGGGTGGGAGGGTAGATAAATGGTAAATTATTAGATAGATAGGTGGGTGCGTGAAGTGCAGTACCTGTAAAAAAATCTGTGGGTGATCCCTCACTCCTTGTGTAATCGTGCAGCTTGGCCAGCAGGGAGTTGTTATCCTTTGTGACCCACATATTTTTTTCACTGAGCGCATTAACTGTAGATAGATAGGAAGATAGATGGTTAGGTATATAAATGGGTAGGTGTGTGGTTGGGTAGGTGGATAGATAGTGAATCATTAGATAGACAGATAAGTGGGTGGAAGGGTAGATAAATGGTAAATTATTAGATAGTTAGGTGGGTGGGTGAAGTGGAATACCTGTAAAAAAATATGTGGGTGATCCCTCACTCCTTGTGTAATAGTGCAGCTTGGCCAGCAGGGAGTTGTTATCCTTTGGGACCCACATATTTTTTTCACTGAGCCCATTAACTGTAGATAGATAGGAAGATAGATGGTTAGGTATATAAATGGATATGTGTGTGGTTGGGTAGGTGGATAGATAGTGAATCATTAGATAGACAGATAAGTGGGTGGGAGGGCAGATAAATGATCAATTATTAGATAGATAGGTGGGTGCATGAAGTGCAATACCTGTAAAAAAATATGTGGGTGATCCCTCACTCCTTGTGTAATAGTGCAGCTTGGCCAGCAGGGAGTTGTTATCCTTTGGGACCCACATATTTTTTTCACTGAGCGCATTAACTGTAGATAGATAGAAAGATAGATAGATGGTTAGGTATATAAATGGGTAGGTGTGTGGTTGAGTAGGTGAATAGATAGTGAATCATTAGATAGACAGATAAGTGGGTGGGAGGGTAGATAAATGTTAAATCATTAGATAGTTAAGTGGGTGGGTGAAGTGCAATACCTGTAAAAAAATATGTGGGTGATCCCTCACTCCTTGTGTAATAGTGCAGCTTGGCCAGCAGGGAGTTGTTATCCTTTGGGACCCACATATTTTTTTCACTGAGCCCATTAACTGTAGATAGATAGGAAGATAGATACATGGTTAGGTATATAAATGGGTAGGTGTGTGGTTGGGTATGTGGATAGATAGTGAATCATTCGATAGACAGATAAGTGGGTGGGAGGGTAGATAAATGATAAATTGTTAGATAGATAGGTGGGTGCGTGAAGTGCAATACCTGTAAAAAAAATATGTGGGTGATCCCTCACTCCTTGTGTAATAGTGCAGCTTGGCCAGCAGGGAGTTGTTATCCTTTGGGACCCACATATTTTTTTTCACTGAGTGTATTAACTGTAGATAGATAGGTAGATAAATGGGTGGGTGCGTGGGTAGGTGGATAGTGAATCATTAGATAGATAAATGAGTGGGTGGGTAGATAAATGTTAAACTATTAGATAGGTGGGGGGGGGGTGAAGCGCAATACCTGTAAAAAAAATATGTGGGTGATCCCTCCCTCTCATTTTCTAAAGCCCCATACATGCTACACGAGCAATGAAAATATATTACTCAAAAGACCCTTTTTGAGCAAACTCTTTTCTTTGAAAAAAAATCTCTTGTGTGTGTGTACTCAATATCTGTAATGATGTGTGCTCCCGCGCATCCTTAACGACCACCGCCTTCACTTGAACATCCAGGTCAACTTTGGCCATATAGCCTATGACCCGCATGTTCAGCAGGTCACTGGGACATCACTGAACGATTTCGGTAACCGATTTCGTTCAGTGTGAATAGTGGAACCACTGATATAGTTAACTATATAGATGGAGCCCCTATACTCCCAGTGTGTAAAGGGCTTAAGGGTCATTGTATACTGCGAACATATTATCATGCCTCTTTTCATTTTTTAAGTGAGAATTCTCCAGAAAACAGATGATGAGGTCATAACAGCCGACTACTGCGAGGTGACCTGGACTGCAGAATTGTCCTCAAGCTAACGAACAAAAATGAAGTCAGGTAATTAATGAAAATTAATTACTGATAATATGTTTTGGTATACATTTGAAAGTCACGAATAGGAGTTCTCGCTAGATACTCTTCTATTATTGTATATTGTGATAACTAAGTGTACAGTTAAATAAATAGAGATAGCTAGAGAGAAATCGAAAGAGCAAAAAATAAACATACCTTACCCCTTTACTGTCCACTAGGGCAGCTTGGCGGATATGGAGGTAAAGGAAGGGAACTCAGTAACACACTTTTTATTTCAGTCAGGGCCCTACTTCCCACAAAAAATATGTGGGTTATCCCTCACTCCTTGTGTAATAGGGTAGCTTGACCAGCAGGAAGGGAGGGATCCTTAGGTGGGTAGGTAGATATTTTGTAAATCATTAGATAGATAAGATAGATAGATAAATGGGTGGGTAGATCAATGTTAACCTATTAGATAGGTGTGTGTGTGTGTGTGGGGGGGGGAGCGCAATACCTGTAAAAGATATGTGGGTGATCCCTCACTCCTTGTGTAATAGTGCAGCTTGGCCAGCAGGGAGTAGTTATCCTTAGGGACCCACATATTTTTTTTCCCCTGAGTGTATTAACTGTAGATAGATAGGTAGATAAATGGGTGGGTGCATGGGTAGGTAGATAGTGAATCGTTAGATAGATAAATGAGTGGGTGGGTAGATAAATGTAAACTATTAGATAGGTGGGTGGTCGAAGTGCAATACCTGTAAAAATATATGTGGGTTATCCCTCACTCCTTGTGTAATAGGGTAGCTTGACCAGCAGGAAGGGAGGGATCCTTAGGTGGGTAGGTAGATATTTTGTAAATCATTAGATAGATAAGATAGATAGATAAATGGGTGGGTAGATCAATGTTAACCTATTAGATAGGTGTGTGTGTGTGTGTGGGGGGGGGGGAGCGCAATACCTGTAAAAGATATGTGGGTGATCCCTCACTCCTTGTGTAATAGTGCAGCTTGGCCAGCAGGGAATTGTTATACTTTGGGACCCACATATTTTTTTTCACTGAGTGTATTAACTGTAAATAGATAGGTAGATAAATGGGTGGGTGCGTGGGTAGGTAGATAGTGAATCATTAGATAGATAAATGAGTGGGTGGGTAGATAAATGTTAAACTATTAGATAGGTGGGTGGGTGAAGTGCAATACCTGTAAAAAAATATGTGGGTGATCCTCACTCCTTGTGTAATAGTGCAGCTTGGCCAGCAGGGAGTTGTTATCCTTTGGGACCCACATATTTTTTTCACTGAGCGCACTAACTATAGATAGATAGGAAGATAGCTAGATGGTTAGGTATATAAATGGGTATGTGTGTGGTTGAGTAGGTGGATAGTGAATCATTATATAGACAGATAAGTGGGTGGGAGGGTAGATAAATGGTAAATTATTAGATAGATAGGTGGGTGCGTGAAGTGCAGTACCTGTAAAAAAATCTGTGGGTGATCCCTCACTCCTTGTGTAATCGTGCAGCTTGGCCAGCAGGGAGTTGTTATCCTTTGGGACCCACATATTTTTTTCACTGAGCGCATTAACTGTAGATAGATAGGAAGATAGATGGTTAGGTATATAAATGGGTAGGTGTGTGGTTGGGTAGGTGGATAGATAGTGAATCATTAGATAGACAGATAAGTGGGTGGAAGGGTAGATAAATGGTAAATTATTAGATAGGTGGGTGGGTGAAGTGGAATACCTGTAAAAAAATATGTGGGTGATCCCTCACTCCTTGTGTAATAGTGCAGCTTGGCCAGCAGGGAGTTGTTATCCTTTGGGACCCACATATTTTTTTCACTGAGCCCATTAACTGTAGATAGATAGGAAGATAGATGGTTAGGTATATAAATGGATATGTGTGTGGTTGGGTAGGTGGATAGATAGTGAATCATTAGATAGACAGATAAGTGGGTGGGAGGGCAGATAAATGATCAATTATTAGATAGATAGGTGGGTGCGTGAAGTGCAATACCTGTAAAAAAATATGTGGGTGATCCCTCACTCCTTGTGTAATAGTGCAGCTTGGCCAGCAGGGAGTTGTTATCCTTTGGGACCCACATATTTTTTTCACTGAGCTCATTAACTGTAGATAGATAGAAAGATAGATGGTTAGGTATATAAAGTAGTAGGTGTGTGTTTGGGTGGGTAGATAAATGTTAAACTATTAGATAGGTGGGTGGGTGAAGTGCAATACCTGTAAAAAAATATGTGTGTGATCCTCACTCCTTGTGTAATAGTGCAGCTTGGCCAGCAGGGAGTTGTTATCCTTTGGGACCCACATATTTTTTTCACTGAGCGCACTAACTGTAGATAGATAGGAAGATAGCTAGATGGTTAGGTATATAAATGGGTATGTGTGTGGTTGGGTAGGTGGATAGTGAATCATTATATAGACAGAGAAGTGGGTGGGAGGGTAGATAAATGATCAATTATTAGATAGATAGGTGGGTGCGTGAAGTGCAGTACCTGTAAAAAAATCTGTGGGTGATCCCTCACTCCTTGTGTAATCATGCAGCTTGGCCAGCAGGGAGTTGTTATCCTTTGGGACCCACATATTTTTTTCACTGAGCGCATTAACTGTAGATAGATAGGAAGATAGATGGTTAGGTATATAAATGGGTAGGTGTGTGGTTGGGTAGGTGGATAGATAGTGAATCATTAGATAGACAGATAAGTGGGTGGAAGGGTAGATAAATGGTAAATTATTAGATAGTTAGGTGGGTGGATGAAGTGGAATACCTGTAAAAAAATATGTGGGTGATCCCTCACTCCTTGTGTAATAGTGCAGCTTGGCCAGCAGGGAGTTGTTATCCTTTGGGACCCACATATTTTTTTCACTGAGCCCATTAACTGTAGATAGATAGGAAGATAGATGGTTAGGTATATAAATGGGTAGGTGTGTGGTTGGGTAGGTGGATAGATAGTGATTCATTAGATAGACAGATAAGTGGGTGGGAGGGCAGATAAATGATCAATTATTAGATAGATAGGTGGGTGCGTGAAGTGCAATACCTGTAAAAAAATATGTGGGTGATCCCTCACTCCTTGTGTAATAGTGCAGCTTGGCCAGCAGGGAGTTGTTATCCTTTGGGACCCACATATTTTTTTCACTGAGCGCATTAACTGTAGATAGATAGAAAGATAGATGGTTAGGAATATAAAGTAGTAGGTGTGTGTTTGGGTGGGTAGATAAATGTTAAACTATTAGATAGGTGGGTGGGTGAAGTGCAATACCTGTAAAAAAATATGTGGGTGATCCTCACTCCTTGTGTAATAGTGCAGCTTGGCCAGCAGGGAGTTGTTATCCTTTGGGACTCACGTATTTTTTTCACTGAGCGCACTAACTGTAGATAGATAGGAAGATAGCTAGATGGTTAGGTATATAAATGGGTATGTGTGTGATTGGGTAGGTGGATAGTGAATCATTATATAGACAGATAAGTGGGTGGGAGGGTAGATAAATGGTAAATTATTAGATAGATAGGTGGGTGCGTGAAGTGCAGTACCTGTAAAAAAATCTGTGGGTGATCCCTCACTCCTTGTGTAATCGTGCAGCTTGGCCAGCAGGGAGTTGTTATCCTTTGGGACCCACATATTTTTTTCACTGAGCGCATTAACTGTAGATAGATAGGAAGATAGATGGTTAGGTATATAAATAAGTAGGTGTGTGGTTGGGTAGGTGGATAGATAGTGAATCATTAGATAGACAGATAAGCGGGTGGAAGGGTAGATAAATGGTAAATTATTAGATAGTTAGGTGGGTGGATGAAGTGGAATACCTGTAAAAAAATATGTGGGTGATCCCTCACTCCTTGTGTAATAGTGCAGCTTGGCCAGCAGGGAGTTGTTATCCTTTGGGACCCACATATTTTTTTCACTGAGCCCATTAACTGTAGATAGATAGGAAGATAGATGGTTAGGTATATAAATGGGTAGGTGTGTGGTTGGGTAGGTGGATAGATAGTGAATCATTAGATAGACAGATAAGTGGGTGGGAGGGCAGATAAATGATCAATTATTAGATAGATAGGTGGGTGAGTGAAGTGCAATACCTGTAAAAAATATATGTGGGTGATCCCTCACTCCTTGTGTAATAGTGCAGCTTGGCCAGCAGGGAGTTGTTATCCTTTGGGACCCACATATTTTTTTCACTGAGCGCATTAACTGTAGATAGATAGAAAGATAGATGGTTAGGAATATAAAGTAGTAGGTGTGTGTTTGGGTGGGTAGATCAATGTTAAACTATTAGATAGGTGGGTGGGTGAAGTGCAATACCTGTAAAAAAATATGTGGGTGATCCTCACTCCTTGTGTAATAGTGCAGCTTGGCCAGCAGGGAGTTGTTATCCTTTGGGACCCACATATTTTTTTCACTGAGCGCACTATCTGTAGATAGATAGGAAGATAGCTAGATGGTTAGGTATATAAATGGGTATGTGTGTGGTTGGGTAGGTGGATAGTGAATCATTATATAGACAGAGAAGTGGGTGGGAGGGTAGATAAATGATAAATTGTTAGATAGATAGGTGGGTGCGTGACGTGCAATACCTGTAAAAAAAATATGTGGGTGATCCCTCACTCCTTGTGTAATAGTGCAGCTTGGCCAGCAGGGAGTTGTTATCCTTCGGGACCCACATATTTTTTTTCACTGAGTGTATTTATTGTAGATAGATAGATAGGTAGATAAATGGGTGGGTGCGTGGGTAGGTAGATAGTGAATCATTAGATAGATAAATGAGTGGGTGGGTAGATAAATGTTATACTATTAGATAGGTGGGGGGGGTGAAGCGCTATACTTGTAAAAAAAATACGTGGGTGATCCCTCACTCCTTGTGTAATAGTGCAGCTTGGCCAGCAGGGAGTTGTTATCCTTTGGGACCCACATATTTTTTTCACTGAGCGCATTAACTGTAGATAGATAGGAAGATAGATGGTTAGGTATATAAATGGGTAGGTGTGTGGTTGGGTAGTTGGATAGATAGTGAATCATTAGATAGACAGATAAGTGGGTGGGAGGGTAGATAAATGGTAAATTATTAGATAGTTAGGTGGGTGGGTGAAGTGGAATACCTGTAAAAAAATATGTGGGTGATCCCTCACTCCTTGTGTAATAGTGCAGCTTGGCCAGCAGGGAGTTGTTATCCTTTGGGACCCACATATTTTTTTCACTGAGCGCACTAACTATAGATAGATAGACGGTTTTGTATATAAATGGGTAGGTGTGTGGTTTTGTAGGTGGATAGATAGTGAATCATTAGATAGACAGATAAGTGGGTGGGAGGGTAGATAAATGGTAAATTATTAGATAGATAGGTGGGTGCGTGAAGTGCAGTACCTGTAAAAAAATCTGTGGGTGATCCCTCACTCCTTGTGTAATCGTGCAGCTTGGCCAGCAGGGAGTTGTTATCCTTTGTGACCCACATATTTTTTTCACTGAGCGCATTAACTGTAGATAGATAGGAAGATAGATGGTTAGGTATATAAATGGGTAGGTGTGTGGTTGGGTAGGTGGATAGATAGTGAATCATTAGATAGACAGATAAGTGGGTGGGAGGGCAGATAAATGATCAATTATTAGATAGATAGGTGGGTGCGTGAAGTGCAATACCTGTAAAAAAATATGTGGGTGATCCCTCACTCCTTGTGTAATAGTGCAGCTTGGCCAGCAGGGAGTTGTTATCCTTTGGGACCCACATATTTTTTTCACTGAGCGCATTAACTGTAGATAGATAGAAAGATAGATAGATGGTTAGGTATATAAATGGGTAGGTGTGTGGTTGAGTAGGTGAATAGATAGTGAATCATTAGATAGACAGATAAGTGGGTGGGAGGGTAGATAAATGTTAAATCATTAGATAGTTAAGTGGGTGGGTGAAGTGCAATACCTGTAAAAAAATATGTGGGTGATCCCTCACTCCTTGTGTAATAGTGCAGCTTGGCCAGCAGGGAGTTGTTATCCTTTGGGACCCACATATTTTTTTCACTGAGCCCATTAACTGTAGATAGATAGGAAGATAGATACATGGTTAGGTATATAAATGGGTAGGTGTGTGGTTGGGTATGTGGATAGATAGTGAATCATTCGATAGACAGATAAGTGGGTGGGAGGGTAGATAAATGATAAATTGTTAGATAGATAGGTGGGTGCGTGAAGTGCAATACCTGTAAAAAAAATATGTGGGTGATCCCTCACTCCTTGTGTAATAGTGCAGCTTGGCCAGCAGGGAGTTGTTATCCTTTGGGACCCACATATTTTTTTTCACTGAGTGTATTAACTGTAGATAGATAGGTAGATAAATGGGTGGGTGCGTGGGTAGGTGGATAGTGAATCATTAGATAGATAAATGAGTGGGTGGGTAGATAAATGTTAAACTATTAGATAGGTGGGGGGGGGTGAAGCGCAATACCTGTAAAAAAAATATGTGGGTGATCCCTCCCTCTCATTTTCTAAAGCCCCATACATGCTACACGAGCAATGAAAATATATTACTCAAAAGACCCTTTTTGAGCAAACTCTTTTCTTTGAAAAAAAATCTCTTGTGTGTGTGTACTCAATATCTGTAATGATGTGTGCTCCCGCGCATCCTTAACGACCACCGCCTTCACTTGAACATCCAGGTCAACTTTGGCCATATAGCCTATGACCCGCATGTTCAGCAGGTCACTGGGACATCACTGAACGATTTCGGTAACCGATTTCGTTCAGTGTGAATAGTGGAACCACTGATATAGTTAACTATATAGATGGAGCCCCTATACTCCCAGTGTGTAAAGGGCTTAAGGGTCATTGTATACTGCGAACATATTATCATGCCTCTTTTCATTTTTTAAGTGAGAATTCTCCAGAAAACAGATGATGAGGTCATAACAGCCGACTACTGCGAGGTGACCTGGACTGCAGAATTGTCCTCAAGCTAACGAACAAAAATGAAGTCAGGTAATTAATGAAAATTAATTACTGATAATATGTTTTGGTATACATTTGAAAGTCACGAATAGGAGTTCTCGCTAGATACTCTTCTATTATTGTATATTGTGATAACTAAGTGTACAGTTAAATAAATAGAGATAGCTAGAGAGAAATCGAAAGAGCAAAAAATAAACATACCTTACCCCTTTACTGTCCACTAGGGCAGCTTGGCGGATATGGAGGTAAAGGAAGGGAACTCAGTAACACACTTTTTATTTCAGTCAGGGCCCTACTTCCCACAAAAAATATGTGGGTTATCCCTCACTCCTTGTGTAATAGGGTAGCTTGACCAGCAGGAAGGGAGGGATCCTTAGGTGGGTAGGTAGATATTTTGTAAATCATTAGATAGATAAGATAGATAGATAAATGGGTGGGTAGATCAATGTTAACCTATTAGATAGGTGTGTGTGTGTGTGGGGGGGGAGCGCAATACCTGTAAAAGATATGTGGGTGATCCCTCACTCCTTGTGTAATAGTGCAGCTTGGCCAGCAGGGAGTTGTTATCCTTAGGGACCCACATATTTTTTTTCCCCTGAGTGTATTAACTGTAGATAGATAGGTAGATAAATGGGTGGGTGCATGGGTAGGTAGATAGTGAATCGTTAGATAGATAAATGAGTGGGTGGGTAGATAAATGTAAACTATTAGATAGGTGGGTGGTCGAAGTGCAATACCTGTAAAAATATATGTGGGTTATCCCTCACTCCTTGTGTAATAGGGTAGCTTGACCAGCAGGAAGGGAGGGATCCTTAGGTGGGTAGGTAGATATTTTGTAAATCATTAGATAGATAAGATAGATAGATAAATGGGTGGGTAGATCAATGTTAACCTATTAGATAGGTGTGTGTGTGTGTGGGGGGGGGAGCGCAATACCTGTAAAAGATATGTGGGTGATCCCTCACTCCTTGTGTAATAATGCAGCTTGGCCAGCAGGGAATTGTTATACTTTGGGACCCACATATTTTTTTTCACTGAGTGTATTAACTGTAAATAGATAGGTAGATAAATGGGTGGGTGCGTGGGTAGGTAGATAGTGAATCATTAGATAGATAAATGAGTGGGTGGGTAGATAAATGTTAAACTATTAGATAGGTGGGTGGGTGAAGTGCAATACCTGTAAAAAAATATGTGGGTGATCCTCACTCCTTGTGTAATAGTGCAGCTTGGCCAGCAGGGAGTTGTTATCCTTTGGGACCCACATATTTTTTTCACTGAGCGCACTAACTATAGATAGATAGGAAGATAGCTAGATGGTTAGGTATATAAATGGGTATGTGTGTGGTTGAGTAGGTGGATAGTGAATCATTATATAGACAGATAAGTGGGTGGGAGGGTAGATAAATGGTAAATTATTAGATAGATAGGTGGGTGCGTGAAGTGCAGTACCTGTAAAAAAATCTGTGGGTGATCCCTCACTCCTTGTGTAATCGTGCAGCTTGGCCAGCAGGGAGTTGTTATCCTTTGGGACCCACATATTTTTTTCACTGAGCGCATTAACTGTAGATAGATAGGAAGATAGATGGTTAGGTATATAAATGGGTAGGTGTGTGGTTGGGTAGGTGGATAGATAGTGAATCATTAGATAGACAGATAAGTGGGTGGAAGGGTAGATAAATGGTAAATTATTAGATAGGTGGGTGGGTGAAGTGGAATACCTGTAAAAAAATATGTGGGTGATCCCTCACTCCTTGTGTAATAGTGCAGCTTGGCCAGCAGGGAGTTGTTATCCTTTGGGACCCACATATTTTTTTCACTGAGCCCATTAACTGTAGATAGATAGGAAGATAGATGGTTAGGTATATAAATGGATATGTGTGTGGTTGGGTAGGTGGATAGATAGTGAATCATTAGATAGACAGATAAGTGGGTGGGAGGGCAGATAAATGATCAATTATTAGATAGATAGGTGGGTGCGTGAAGTGCAATACCTGTAAAAAAATATGTGGGTGATCCCTCACTCCTTGTGTAATAGTGCAGCTTGGCCAGCAGGGAGTTGTTATCCTTTGGGACCCACATATTTTTTTCACTGAGCTCATTTCTGTAGATAGATAGAAAGATAGATGGTTAGGTATATAAAGTAGTAGGTGTGTGTTTGGGTGGGTAGATAAATGTTAAACTATTAGATAGGTGGGTGGGTGAAGTGCAATACCTGTAAAAAAATATGTGTGTGATCCTCACTCCTTGTGTAATAGTGCAGCTTGGCCAGCAGGGAGTTGTTATCCTTTGGGACCCACATATTTTTTTCACTGAGCGCACTAACTGTAGATAGATAGGAAGATAGCTAGATGGTTAGGTATATAAATGGGTATGTGTGTGGTTGGGTAGGTGGATAGTGAATCATTATATTGACAGATAAGTGGGTGGGAGGGTAGATAAATGGTAAATTATTAGATAGATAGGTGGGTGCGTGAAGTGCAGTACCTGTAAAAAAATCTGTGGGTGATCCCTCACTCCTTGTGTAATCGTGCAGCTTGGCCAGCAGGGAGTTGTTATCCTTTGGGACCCACATATTTTTTTCACTGAGCACATTAACTGTAGATAGATAGGCAGATAGATGGTTAGGTATATAAATGGGTAGGTGTGTGGTTGGGTAGGTGGATAGATAGTGAATCATTAGATAGACAGATAAGTGGGTGGAAGGGTAGATAAATGGTAAATTATTAGATAGTTAGGTGGGTGGATGAAGTGGAATACCTGTAAAAAAATATGTGGGTGATCCCTCACTCCTTGTGTAATAGTGCAGCTTGGCCAGCAGGGAGTTGTTATCCTTTGGGACCCACATATTTTTTTCACTGAGCCCATTAACTGTAGATAGATAGGAAGATAGATGGTTAGGTATATAAATGGGTAGGTGTGTGGTTGGGTAGGTGGATAGATAGTGAATCATTAGATAGACAGATAAGTGGGTGGGAGGGCAGATAAATGATCAATTATTAGATAGATAGGTGGGTGAGTGAAGTGCAATACCTGTAAAAAATATATGTGGGTGATCCCTCACTCCTTGTGTAATAGTGCAGCTTGGCCAGCAGGGAGTTGTTATCCTTTGGGACCCACATATTTTTTTCACTGAGCGCATTAACTGTAGATAGATAGAAAGATAGATGGTTAGGAATATAAAGTAGTAGGTGTGTGTTTGGGTGGGTAGATCAATGTTAAACTATTAGATAGGTGGGTGGGTGAAGTGCAATACCTGTAAAAAAATATGTGGGTGATCCTCACTCCTTGTGTAATAGTGCAGCTTGGCCAGCAGGGAGTTGTTATCCTTTGGGACCCACATATTTTTTTCACTGAGCGCACTATCTGTAGATAGATAGGAAGATAGCTAGATGGTTAGGTATATAAATGGGTATGTGTGTGGTTGGGTAGGTGGATAGTGAATCATTATATAGACAGAGAAGTGGGTGGGAGGGTAGATAAATGATAAATTGTTAGATAGATAGGTGGGTGCGTGACGTGCAATACCTGTAAAAAAAATATGTGGGTGATCCCTCACTCCTTGTGTAATAGTGCAGCTTGGCCAGCAGGGAGTTGTTATCCTTCGGGACCCACATATTTTTTTTCACTGAGTGTATTTATTGTAGATAGATAGATAGGTAGATAAATGGGTGGGTGCGTGGGTAGGTAGATAGTGAATCATTAGATAGATAAATGAGTGGGTGGGTAGATAAATGTTATACTATTAGATAGGTGGGGGGGGTGAAGCGCTATACTTGTAAAAAAAATACGTGGGTGATCCCTCACTCCTTGTGTAATAGTGCAGCTTGGCCAGCAGGGAGTTGTTATCCTTTGGGACCCACATATTTTTTTCACTGAGCGCATTAACTGTAGATAGATAGGAAGATAGATGGTTAGGTATATAAATGGGTAGGTGTGTGGTTGGGTAGTTGGATAGATAGTGAATCATTAGATAGACAGATAAGTGGGTGGGAGGGTAGATAAATGGTAAATTATTAGATAGTTAGGTGGGTGGGTGAAGTGGAATACCTGTAAAAAAATATGTGGGTGATCCCTCACTCCTTGTGTAATAGTGCAGCTTGGCCAGCAGGGAGTTGTTATCCTTTGGGACCCACATATTTTTTTCACTGAGCGCACTAACTATAGATAGATAGACGGTTTTGTATATAAATGGGTAGGTGTGTGGTTTTGTAGGTGGATAGATAGTGAATCATTAGATAGACAGATAAGTGGGTGGGAGGGTAGATAAATGGTAAATTATTAGATAGATAGGTGGGTGCGTGAAGTGCAGTACCTTTAAAAAAATCTGTGGGTGATCCCTCACTCCTTGTGTAATCGTGCAGCTTGGCCAGCAGGGAGTTGTTATCCTTTGTGACCCACATATTTTTTTCACTGAGCGCATTAACTGTAGATAGATAGGAAGATAGATGGTTAGGTATATAAATGGGTAGGTGTGTGGTTGGGTAGGTGGATAGATAGTGAATCATTAGATAGACAGATAAGTGGGTGGAAGGGTAGATAAATGGTAAATTATTAGATAGTTAGGTGGGTGGGTGAAGTGGAATACCTGTAAAAAAATATGTGGGTGATCCCTCACTCCTTGTGTAATAGTGCAGCTTGGCCAGCAGGGAGTTGTTATCCTTTGGGACCCACATATTTTTTTCACTGAGCCCATTAACTGTAGATAGATAGGAAGATAGATGGTTAGGTATATAAATGGATATGTGTGTGGTTGGGTAGGTGGATAGATAGTGAATCATTAGATAGACAGATAAGTGGGTGGGAGGGCAGATAAATGATCAATTATTAGATAGATAGGTGGGTGCGTGAAGTGCAATACCTGTAAAAAAATATGTGGGTGATCCCTCACTCCTTGTGTAATAGTGCAGCTTGGCCAGCAGGGAGTTGTTATCCTTTGGGACCCACATATTTTTTTCACTGAGCGCATTAACTGTAGATAGATAGAAAGATAGATAGATGGTTAGGTATATAAATGGGTAGGTGTGTGGTTGAGTAGGTGAATAGATAGTGAATCATTAGATAGACAGATAAGTGGGTGGGAGGGTAGATAAATGTTAAATCATTAGATAGTTAAGTGGGTGGGTGAAGTGCAATACCTGTAAAAAAATATGTGGGTGATCCCTCACTCCTTGTGTAATAGTGCAGCTTGGCCAGCAGGGAGTTGTTATCCTTTGGGACCCACATATTTTTTTCACTGAGCCCATTAACTGTAGATAGATAGGAAGATAGATACATGGTTAGGTATATAAATGGGTAGGTGTGTGGTTGGGTATGTGGATAGATAGTGAATCATTCGATAGACAGATAAGTGGGTGGGAGGGTAGATAAATGATAAATTGTTAGATAGATAGGTGGGTGCGTGAAGTGCAATACCTGTAAAAAAAATATGTGGGTGATCCCTCACTCCTTGTGTAATAGTGCAGCTTGGCCAGCAGGGAGTTGTTATCCTTTGGGACCCACATATTTTTTTTCACTGAGTGTATTAACTGTAGATAGATAGGTAGATAAATGGGTGGGTGCGTGGGTAGGTGGATAGTGAATCATTAGATAGATAAATGAGTGGGTGGGTAGATAAATGTTAAACTATTAGATAGGTGGGGGGGGGGTGAAGCGCAATACCTGTAAAAAAAATATGTGGGTGATCCCTCCCTCTCATTTTCTAAAGCCCCATACATGCTACACGAGCAATGAAAATATATTACTCAAAAGACCCTTTTTGAGCAAACTCTTTTCTTTGAAAAAAAATCTCTTGTGTGTGTGTACTCAATATCTGTAATGATGTGTGCTCCCGCGCATCCTTAACGACCACCGCCTTCACTTGAACATCCAGGTCAACTTTGGCCATATAGCCTATGACCCGCATGTTCAGCAGGTCACTGGGACATCACTGAACGATTTCGGTAACCGATTTCGTTCAGTGTGAATAGTGGAACCACTGATATAGTTAACTATATAGATGGAGCCCCTATACTCCCAGTGTGTAAAGGGCTTAAGGGTCATTGTATACTGCGAACATATTATCATGCCTCTTTTCATTTTTTAAGTGAGAATTCTCCAGAAAACAGATGATGAGGTCATAACAGCCGACTACTGCGAGGTGACCTGGACTGCAGAATTGTCCTCAAGCTAACGAACAAAAATGAAGTCAGGTAATTAATGAAAATTAATTACTGATAATATGTTTTGGTATACATTTGAAAGTCACGAATAGGAGTTCTCGCTAGATACTCTTCTATTATTGTATATTGTGATAACTAAGTGTACAGTTAAATAAATAGAGATAGCTAGAGAGAAATCGAAAGAGCAAAAAATAAACATACCTTACCCCTTTACTGTCCACTAGGGCAGCTTGGCGGATATGGAGGTAAAGGAAGGGAACTCAGTAACACACTTTTTATTTCAGTCAGGGCCCTACTTCCCACAAAAAATATGTGGGTTATCCCTCACTCCTTGTGTAATAGGGTAGCTTGACCAGCAGGAAGGGAGGGATCCTTAGGTGGGTAGGTAGATATTTTGTAAATCATTAGATAGATAAGATAGATAGATAAATGGGTGGGTAGATCAATGTTAACCTATTAGATAGGTGTGTGTGTGTGGGGGGGGGGAGCGCAATACCTGTAAAAGATATGTGGGTGATCCCTCACTCCTTGTGTAATAGTGCAGCTTGGCCAGCAGGGAGTTGTTATCCTTAGGGACCCACATATTTTTTTTCCCCTGAGTGTATTAACTGTAGATAGATAGGTAGATAAATGGGTGGGTGCATGGGTAGGTAGATAGTGAATCGTTAGATAGATAAATGAGTGGGTGGGTAGATAAATGTAAACTATTAGATAGGTGGGTGGTCGAAGTGCAATACCTGTAAAAATATATGTGGGTTATCCCTCACTCCTTGTGTAATAGGGTAGCTTGACCAGCAGGAAGGGAGGGATCCTTAGGTGGGTAGGTAGATATTTTGTAAATCATTAGATAGATAAGATAGATAGATAAATGGGTGGGTAGATCAATGTTAACCTATTAGATAGGTGTGTGTGTGTGTGGGGGGGGGAGCGCAATACCTGTAAAAGATATGTGGGTGATCCCTCACTCCTTGTGTAATAATGCAGCTTGGCCAGCAGGGAATTGTTATACTTTGGGACCCACATATTTTTTTTCACTGAGTGTATTAACTGTAAATAGATAGGTAGATAAATGGGTGGGTGCGTGGGTAGGTAGATAGTGAATCATTAGATAGATAAATGAGTGGGTGGGTAGATAAATGTTAAACTATTAGATAGGTGGGTGGGTGAAGTGCAATACCTGTAAAAAAATATGTGGGTGATCCTCACTCCTTGTGTAATAGTGCAGCTTGGCCAGCAGGGAGTTGTTATCCTTTGGGACCCACATATTTTTTTCACTGAGCGCACTAACTATAGATAGATAGGAAGATAGCTAGATGGTTAGGTATATAAATGGGTATGTGTGTGGTTGAGTAGGTGGATAGTGAATCATTATATAGACAGATAAGTGGGTGGGAGGGTAGATAAATGGTAAATTATTAGATAGATAGGTGGGTGCGTGAAGTGCAGTACCTGTAAAAAAATCTGTGGGTGATCCCTCACTCCTTGTGTAATCGTGCAGCTTGGCCAGCAGGGAGTTGTTATCCTTTGGGACCCACATATTTTTTTCACTGAGCGCATTAACTGTAGATAGATAGGAAGATAGATGGTTAGGTATATAAATGGGTAGGTGTGTGGTTGGGTAGGTGGATAGATAGTGAATCATTAGATAGACAGATAAGTGGGTGGAAGGGTAGATAAATGGTAAATTATTAGATAGGTGGGTGGGTGAAGTGGAATACCTGTAAAAAAATATGTGGGTGATCCCTCACTCCTTGTGTAATAGTGCAGCTTGGCCAGCAGGGAGTTGTTATCCTTTGGGACCCACATATTTTTTTCACTGAGCCCATTAACTGTAGATAGATAGGAAGATAGATGGTTAGGTATATAAATGGATATGTGTGTGGTTGGGTAGGTGGATAGATAGTGAATCATTAGATAGACAGATAAGTGGGTGGGAGGGCAGATAAATGATCAATTATTAGATAGATAGGTGGGTGCGTGAAGTGCAATACCTGTAAAAAAATATGTGGGTGATCCCTCACTCCTTGTGTAATAGTGCAGCTTGGCCAGCAGGGAGTTGTTATCCTTTGGGACCCACATATTTTTTTCACTGAGCTCATTAACTGTAGATAGATAGAAAGATAGATGGTTAGGTATATAAAGTAGTAGGTGTGTGTTTGGGTGGGTAGATAAATGTTAAACTATTAGATAGGTGGGTGGGTGAAGTGCAATACCTGTAAAAAAATATGTGTGTGATCCTCACTCCTTGTGTAATAGTGCAGCTTGGCCAGCAGGGAGTTGTTATCCTTTGGGACCCACATATTTTTTTCACTGAGCGCACTAACTGTAGATAGATAGGAAGATAGCTAGATGGTTAGGTATATAAATGGGTATGTGTGTGGTTGGGTAGGTGGATAGTGAATCATTATATTGACAGATAAGTGGGTGGGAGGGTAGATAAATGGTAAATTATTAGATAGATAGGTGGGTGCGTGAAGTGCAGTACCTGTAAAAAAATCTGTGGGTGATCCCTCACTCCTTGTGTAATCGTGCAGCTTGGCCAGCAGGGAGTTGTTATCCTTTGGGACCCACATATTTTTTTCACTGAGCACATTAACTGTAGATAGATAGGCAGATAGATGGTTAGGTATATAAATGGGTAGGTGTGTGGTTGGGTAGGTGGATAGATAGTGAATCATTAGATAGACAGATAAGTGGGTGGAAGGGTAGATAAATGGTAAATTATTAGATAGTTAGGTGGGTGGATGAAGTGGAATACCTGTAAAAAAATATGTGGGTGATCCCTCACTCCTTGTGTAATAGTGCAGCTTGGCCAGCAGGGAGTTGTTATCCTTTGGGACCCACATATTTTTTTCACTGAGCCCATTAACTGTAGATAGATAGGAAGATAGATGGTTAGGTATATAAATGGGTAGGTGTGTGGTTGGGTAGGTGGATAGATAGTGAATCATTAGATAGACAGATAAGTGGGTGGGAGGGCAGATAAATGATCAATTATTAGATAGATAGGTGGGTGCGTGAAGTGCAATACCTGTAAAAAAATATGTGGGTGATCCCTCACTCCTTGTGTAATAGTGCAGCTTGGCCAGCAGGGAGTTGTTATCCTTTGGGACCCACATATTTTTTTCACTGAGCGCATTAACTGTAGATAGATAGAAAGATAGATGGTTAGGAATATAAAGTAGTAGGTGTATGTTTGGGTGGGTAGATAAATGTTAAACTATTAGATAGGTGGGTGGGTGAAGTGCAATACCTGTAAAAAAATATGTGGGTGATCCTCACTCCTTGTGTAATAGTGCAGCTTGGCCAGCAGGGAGTTGTTATCCTTTGGGACCCACATATTTTTTTCACTGAGCACACTAACTATAGATAGATAGGAAGATAGCTAGATGGTTAGGTATATAAATGGGTATGTGTGTGGTTGGGTAGGTGGATAGTGAATCATTATATAGACAGATAAGTGGGTGGGAGGGTAGATAAATGGTAAATTATTAGATAGATAGGTGGGTGCGTGAAGTGCAGTACCTGTAAAAAAATCTGTGGGTGATCCCTCACTCCTTGTGTAATCGTGCAGCTTGGCCAGCAGGGAGTTGTTATCCTTTGTGACCCACATATTTTTTTCACTGAGCGCATTAACTGTAGATATATAGGAAGATAGATGGTTAGGTATATAAATGGGTAGGTGTGTGGTTGGGTAGGTGGATAGATAGTGAATCATTAGATAGACAGATAAGTGGGTGGAAGGGTAGATAAATGGTAAATTATTAGATAGTTAGGTGGGTGGGTGAAGTGGAATACCTGTAAAAAAATATGTGGGTGATCCCTCACTCCTTGTGTAATAGTGCAGCTTGGCCAGCAGGGAGTTGTTATCCTTTGGGACCCACATATTTTTTTCACTGAGCCCATTAACTGTAGATAGATAGGAAGATAGATGGTTAGGTATATAAATGGATATGTGTGTGGTTGGGTAGGTGGATAGATAGTGAATCATTAGATAGACAGATAAGTGGGTGGGAGGGCAGATAAATGATCAATTATTAGATAGATAGGTGGGTGCGTGAAGTGCAATACCTGTAAAAAAATATGTGGGTGATCCCTCACTCCTTGTGTAATAGTGCAGCTTGGCCAGCAGGGAGTTGTTATCCTTTGGGACCCACATATTTTTTTCACTGAGCTCATTAACTGTAGATAGATAGAAAGATAGATGGTTAGGTATATAAAGTAGTAGGTGTGTGTTTGGGTGGGTAGATAAATGTTAAACTATTAGATAGGTGGGTGGGTGAAGTGCAATACCTGTAAAAAAATATGTGTGTGATCCTCACTCCTTGTGTAATAGTGCAGCTTGGCCAGCAGGGAGTTGTTATCCTTTGAGACCCACATATTTTTTTCACTGAGCGCACTAACTGTAGATAGATAGGAAGATAGCTAGATGGTTAGGTATATAAATGGGTATGTGTGTGGTTGGGTAGGTGGATAGTGAATCATTATATTGACAGATAAGTGGGTGGGAGGGTAGATAAATGGTAAATTATTAGATAGATAGGTGGGTGCGTGAAGTGCAGTACCTGTAAAAAAATCTGTGGGTGATCCCTCACTCCTTGTGTAATCGTGCAGCTTGGCCAGCAGGGAGTTGTTATCCTTTGGGACCCACATATTTTTTTCACTGAGCGCATTAACTGTAGATAGATAGGCAGATAGATGGTTAGGTATATAAATGGGTAGGTGTGTGGTTGGGTAGGTGAATAGATAGTGAATCATTAGATAGACAGATAAGTGGGTGGAAGGGTAGATAAATGGTAAATTATTAGATAGATAGGTGGGTGGATGAAGTGGAATACCTGTAAAAAAATATGTGGGTGATCCCTCACTCCTTGTGTAATCGTGCAGCTTGGCCAGCAGGGGTTGTTATCCTTTGGGACCCACATATTTTTTTCACTGAGCGCATTAACTGTAGATAGATAGGAAGATAGATGGTTAGGTATATAAATGGGTAGGTGTGTGGTTGGGTAGGTGGATAGATAGTGAATCATTAGATAGACAGATATGTGGGTGGAAGGGTAGATAAATGGTAAAGTATTAGATAGTTAGGTGGGTGGGTGAAGTGGAATACCTGTAAAAAAATATGTGGGTGATCCCTCACTCCTTGTGTAATAGTGCAGCTTGGCCAGCAGGGAGTTGTTATCCTTTGGGACCCACATATTTTTTTCACTGAGCCCATTAACTGTAGACAGATAGGAAGATAGATGGTTAGGTATATAAATGGGTATGTGTGTGGTTGGGTAGGTGGATAGATAGTGAATCATTAGATAGACAGATAAGTGGGTGGGAGGGCAGATAAATTATCAATTATTAGATAGATAGGTGGGTGCGTGAAGTGCAATACCTGTAAAAAAATATGTGGGTGATCCCTCACTCCTTGTGTAATAGTGCAGCTTGGCCAGCAGGGAGTTGTTATCCTTTGGGACCCACATATTTTTTTCACTGAGCGCATTAACTGTAGATAGATAGAAAGATAGATGGTTAGGTATATAAAGTAGTAGGTGTGTGTTTGGGTGGGTAGATAAATGTTAAACTATTAGATAGGTGGGTGGGTGAAGTGCAATACCTGTAAATAAATATGTGGGTGATCCTCACTCCTTGTGTAATAGTGCAGCTTAACCAGCAGGGAGTTGTTATCCTTTGGGACCCACATATTTTTTTCACTGAGCGCACTAACTATAGATAGATAGACAGTTATGTATATAAATGGGTAGGTGTGTGGTTTTGTAGGTGGATAGATAGTGAATCATTAGATAGACAGATAAGTGGGTGGGAGGGTAGATAAATGATAAATTATTAGATAGATAGGTGGGTGCATGAAGTGCAATACCTGTAAAAAAAATATGTGGGTGATCCCTCACTCCTTGTGTAATAGTGCAGCTTGGCCAGCAGGGAGTTGTTATCCTTTGGGACCCACATATTTTTTTTACTGAGCGCATTAACTGTAGATAGATAGAAAGATAGATAGATGGTTAGGTATATAAATGGGTAGGTGTGTGGTTGAGTAGGTGGATAGATAGTGAATCATTAGATAGACAGATAAGTGGGTGGGAGGGTAGATAAATGTTAAATCATTAGATAGTTAAGTGGGTGGGTGAAGTGCAATACCTGTAAAAAAGTATGTGGGTGATCCCTCACTCCTTGTGTAATAGTGCAGCTTGGCCAGCAGGGAGTTGTTATCCTTTGGGACCCACATATTTTTTTCACTGAGCCCATTAACTGTAGATAGATAGGAAGATAGATAGATGGTTAGGTATATAAATGGGTAGGTGTGTGGTTGGGTATGTGGATAGATAGTGAATCATTCGATAGACAGATAAGTGGGTGGGAGGGTAGATAAATGATAAATTGTTAGATAGATAGGTGGGTGCGTGAAGTGCAATACCTGTAAAAAAAATATGTGGGTGATCCCTCACTCCTTGTGTAATAGTGCAGCTTGGCCAGCAGGGAGTTGTTATCCTTTGGGACCCACATATTTTTTTTTCACTGAGTGTATTAACTGTAGATAGATAGGTAGATAAATGGGTGGGTGCGTAGGTAGGTAGATAGTGAATCATTAGATAGATAACTGAGTGGGTGGGTAGATAAATGTTAAACTATTAGATAGGTGGGGGGGGGTGAAGCGCAATACCTGTAAAAAAAATATGTGGGTGATCCCTCCCTCTCATTTTCTAAAGCCCCATACATGCTACACGAGCAATGAAAATATATTACTCAGAAGACCCTTTTTGAGCAAACTCTTTTCTTTGAAAAAAAAATCTCTTGTGTGTGTGTACTCAATATCAGTAATGATGTGTGCTCCCGCGCATCCTTAATGACCACCGCCTTCACTTGAACATCCAGGTCAACTTTGGCCATATAGCCTATGACCCGCATGTTCAGCAGGTCACTGGGACATCACTGAACGATTTCGGTAACCGATTTCGTTCAGTGTGAATAGTGGAACCACTGATATAGTTAACTATATAGATGGAGCCCCTATACTCCCAGTGTGTAAAGGGCTTAAGGGTCATTGTATACTGCGAACATATTATCATGCCTCTTTTCATTTTTTAAGTGAGAATTCTCCAGAAAACAGATGATGAGGTCATAACAGCCGACTACTGCGAGGTGACCTGGACTGCAGAATTGTCCTCAAGCTAACAAACAAAAATGAAGTCAGGTAATTAATGAAAATTAATTACTGATAATAAGTTTTGGTATACATTTGAAAGTCACGAATAGGAGTTCTCACTAGATACTCTTCTATTATTGTATATTGTGATAACTAAGTGTACAGTTAAATAAATAGAGATAGCTAGAGAGAAATCGAAAGAGCAAAAAATAAACATACCTTCCCCCTTTACTGTCCACTAGGGCAGCTTGGTGGATATGGAGGTAAAGGAAGGGAACTCAGTAACACACTTTTTATTTCAGTCAGGGCCCTACTTCCCACAAAAAATATGTGGGTTATCCCTCACTCCTTGTGTAATAGGGTAGCTTGACCAGCAGGAAGGGAGGGATCCTTAGGTGGGTAGGTAGATATTTTGTAAATCATTAGATAGATAAGATAGATAGATAAATGGGTGGGTAGATCAATGTTAACCTATTAGATAGGTGTGTGTGTGTGTGGGGGGGGGAGCGCAATACCTGTAAAAGATATGTGGGTGATCCCTCACTCCTTGTGTAATAGTGCAGCTTGGCCAGCAGGGAGTAGTTATCCTTAGGGACCCACATATTTTTTTTTCCCCTGAGTGTATTAACTGTAGATAGATAGGTAGATAAATGGGTGGGTGCATGGGTAGGTAGATAGTGAATCGTTAGATAGATAAATGAGTGGGTGGGTAGATAAATGTAAACTATTAGATAGGTGGGTGGTCGAAGTGCAATACCTGTAAAAATATATGTGGGTTATCCCTCACTCCTTGTGTAATAGGGTAGCTTGACCAGCAGGAAGGGAGGGATCCTTAGGTGGGTAGGTAGATATTTTGTAAATCATTAGATAGATAAGATAGATAGATAAATGGGTGGGTAGATCAATGTTAACCTATTAGATAGGTGTGTGTGTGTGTGGGGGGGGGGAGCGCAATACCTGTAAAAGATATGTGGGTGATCCCTCATTCCTTGTGTAATAGTGCAGCTTGGCCAGCAGGGAATTGTTATATTTTGGGACCCACATATTTTTTTTCACTGAGTGTATTAACTGTAAATAGATAGGTAGATAAATGGGTGGGTGCGTGGGTAGGTAGATAGTGAATCATTAGATAGATAAATGAGTGGGTGGGTAGATAAATGTTAAACTATTAGATAGGTGGGTGGGTGAAGTGCAATACCTGTAAAAAAATATGTGGTGATTCTCACTCCTTGTGTAATAGTGCAGCTTGGCCAGCAGGGAGTTGTTATCCTTTGGGACCCACATATTTTTTTCACTGAGCGCACTAACTATAGATAGATAGGAAGATAGCTAGATGGTTAGGTATATAAATGGGTATGTGTGTGGTTGGGTAGGTGGATAGTGAATCATTATATAGACAGATAAGTGGGTGGGAGGGTAGATAAATGGTAAATTATTAGATAGATAGGTGGGTGCGTGAAGTGCAGTACCTGTAAAAAAATCTGTGGGTGATCCCTCACTCCTTGTGTAATCGTGCAGCTTGGCCAGCAGGGAGTTGTTATCCTTTGGGACCCACATATTTTTTTCACTGAGCGCATTAACTGTAGATAGATAGGAAGATAGATGGTTAGGTATATAAATGGGTAGGTGTGTGGTTGGGTAGGTGGATAGATAGTGAATCATTAGATAGACAGATAAGTGGGTGGAAGGGTAGATAAATAGTAAATTATTAGATAGTTAGGTGGGTGGGTGAAGTGGAATACCTGTAAAAAAATATGTGGGTGATCCCTCACTCCTTGTGTAATAGTGCAGCTTGGCCAGCAGGGAGTTGTTATCCTTTGGGACCCACATATTTTTTTCACTGAGCCCATTAACTGTAGATAGATAGGAAGATAGATGGTTAGGTATATAAATGGGTATGTGTGTGGTTGGGTAGGTGGATAGATAGTGAATCATTAGATAGACAGATAAGTGGGTGGGAGGACAGATAAATGATCAATTATTAGATAGATAGGTGGGTGCGTGAAGTGCAATACCTGTAAAAAAATATGTGGGTGATCCCTCACTCCTTGTGTAATAGTGCAGCTTGGCCAGCAGGGAGTTGTTATCCTTTGGGACCCACATATTTTTTTCACTGAGCGCATTAACTGTAGATAGATAGAAAGATAGATGGTTAGGTATATAAAGTAGTAGGTGTGTGTTTGGGTGGGTAGATAAATGTTAAACTATTAGATAGGTGGGTGGGTGAAGTGCAATACCTGTAAATAAATATGTGGGTGATCCTCACTCCTTGTGTAATAGTGCAGCTTAGCCAGCAGGGAGTTGTTATCCTTTGGGACCCACATATTTTTTTCACTGAGCGCACTAACTATAGATAGATAGACAGTTATGTATATAAATGGGTAGGTGTGTGGTTTTGTAGGTGGATAGATAGTGAATCATTAGATAGACAGATAAGTGGGTGGGAGGGTAGATAAATGATAAATTATTAGATAGATAGGTGGGTGCATGAAGTGCAATACCTGTAAAAAAAATATGTGGGTGATCCCTCACTCCTTGTGTAATAGTGCAGCTTGGCCAGCAGGGAGTTGTTATCCTTTGGGACCCACATATTTTTTTTACTGAGCGCATTAACTGTAGATAGATAGAAAGATAGATAGATGGTTAGGTATATAAATGGGTAGGTGTGTGGTTGAGTAGGTGGATAGATAGTGAATCATTAGATAGACAGATAAGTGGGTGGGAGGGTAGATAAATGTTAAATCATTAGATAGTTAAGTGGGTGGGTGAAGTGCAATACCTGTAAAAAAGTATGTGGGTGATCCCTCACTCCTTGTGTAATAGTGCAGCTTGGCCAGCAGGGAGTTGTTATCCTTTGGGACCCACATATTTTTTTCACTGAGCCCATTAACTGTAGATAGATAGGAAGATAGATAGATGGTTAGGTATATAAATGGGTAGGTGTGTGGTTGGGTATGTGGATAGATAGTGAATCATTCGATAGACAGATAAGTGGGTGGGAGGGTAGATAAATGATAAATTGTTAGATAGATAGGTGGGTGCGTGAAGTGCAATACCTGTAAAAAAAATATGTGGGTGATCCCTCACTCCTTGTGTAATAGTGCAGCTTGGCCAGCAGGGAGTTGTTATCCTTTGGGACCCACATATTTTTTTTTCACTGAGTGTATTAACTGTAGATAGATAGGTAGATAAATGGGTGGGTGCGTAGGTAGGTAGATAGTGAATCATTAGATAGATAACTGAGTGGGTGGGTAGATAAATGTTAAACTATTAGATAGGTGGGGGGGGGGTGAAGCGCAATACCTGTAAAAAAAATATGTGGGTGATCCCTCCCTCTCATTTTCTAAAGCCCCATACATGCTACACGAGCAATGAAAATATATTACTCAGAAGACCCTTTTTGAGCAAACTCTTTTCTTTGAAAAAAAAATCTCTTGTGTGTGTGTACTCAATATCAGTAATGATGTGTGCTCCCGCGCATCCTTAATGACCACCGCCTTCACTTGAACATCCAGGTCAACTTTGGCCATATAGCCTATGACCCGCATGTTCAGCAGGTCACTGGGACATCACTGAACGATTTCGGTAACCGTTTTCGTTCAGTGTGAATAGTGGAACCACTGATATAGTTAACTATATAGATGGAGCCCCTATACTCCCAGTGTGTAAAGGGCTTAAGGGTCATTGTATACTGCGAACATATTATCATGCCTCTTTTCATTTTTTAAGTGAGAATTCTCCAGAAAACAGATGATGAGGTCATAACAGCCGACTACTGCGAGGTGACCTGGACTGCAGAATTGTCCTCAAGCTAACGAACAAAAATGAAGTCAGGTAATTAATGAAAATTAATTACTGATAATATGTTTTGGTATACATTTGAAAGTCACGAATAGGAGTTCTCGCTAGATACTCTTCTATTATTGTATATTGTGATAACTAAGTGTACAGTTAAATAAATAGAGATAGCTAGAGAGAAATCGAAAGAGCAAAAAATAAACATACCTTCCCCCTTTACTGTCCACTAGGGCAGCTTGGCGGATATGGAGGTAAAGGAAGGGAACTCAGTAACACACTTTTTATTTCAGTCAGGGCCCTACTTCCCACAAAAAATATGTGGGTTATCCCTCACTCCTTGTGTAATAGGGTAGCTTGACCAGCAGGAAGGGAGGGATCCTTAGGTGGGTAGGTAGATATTTTGTAAATCATTAGATAGATAAGATAGATAGATAAATGGGTGGGTAGATCAATGTTAACCTATTAGATAGGTGTGTGTGTGTGTGGGGGGGGGGGGAGCGCAATACCTGTAAAAGATATGTGGTTGATCCCTCACTCCTTGTGTAATAGTGCAGCTTGGCCAGCAGGGAGTAGTTATCCTTAGGGACCCACATATTTTTTTTCCCCTGAGTGTATTAACTGTAGATAGATAGGTAGATAAATGGGTGGGTGCATGGGTAGGTAGATAGTGAATCGTTAGATAGATAAATGAGTGGGTGGGTAGATAAATGTAAACTATTAGATAGGTGGGTGGTCGAAGTGCAATACCTGTAAAAATATATGTGGGTTATCCCTCACTCCTTGTGTAATAGGGTAGCTTGACCAGCAGGAAGGGAGGGATCCTTAGGTGGGTAGGTAGATATTTTGTAAATCATTAGATAGATAAGATAGATAGATAAATGGTGGGTAGATCAATGTTAACCTATTAGATAGGTGTGTGTGTGTGTGTGGGGGGGAGCGCAATACCTGTAAAAGATATGTGGGTGATCCCTCACTCCTTGTGTAATAGTGCAGCTTGGCCAGCAGGGAATTGTTATGCTTTGGGACCCACATATTTTTTTTCACTGAGTGTATTAACTGTAAATAGATAGGTAGATAAATGGGTGGGTGCGTGGGTAGGTAGATAGTGAATCATTAGATAGATAAATGAGTGGGTGGGTAGATAAATGTTAAACTATTAGATAGGTGGGTGGGTGAAGTGCAATACCTGTAAAAAAATATGTGGGTGATCCTCACTCCTTGTGTAATAGTGCAGCTTGGCCAGCAGGGAGTTGTTATCCTTTGGGACCCACATATTTTTTTCACTGAGCGCACTAACTATAGATAGATAGGAAGATAGCTAGATGGTTAGGTATATAAATGGGTATGTGTGTGGTTGAGTAGGTGGATAGTGAATCATTATATAGACAGATAAGTGGGTGGGAGGGTAGATAAATGGTAAATTATTAGATAGATAGGTGGGTGCGTGAAGTGCAGTACCTGTAAAAAAATCTGTGGGTGATCCCTCACTCCTTGTGTAATCGTGCAGCTTGGCCAGCAGGGTTAGGTATATAAATGGGTAGGTGTGTGGTTGGGTAGGTGGATAGATAGTGAATCATTAGATAGACAGATAAGTGGGTGGAAGGGTAGATAAATGGTAAATTATTAGATAGGTGGGTGGGTGAAGTGGAATACCTGTAAAAAAATATGTGGGTGATCCCTCACTCCTTGTGTAATAGTGCAGCTTGGCCAGCAGGGAGTTGTTATCCTTTGGGACCCACATATTTTTTTCACTGAGCCCATTAACTGTAGATAGATAGGAAGATAGATGGTTAGGTATATAAATGGATATGTGTGTGGTTGGGTAGGTGGATAGATAGTGAATCATTAGATAGACAGATAAGTGGGTGGGAGGGCAGATAAATGATCAATTATTAGATAGATAGGTGGGTGCGTGAAGTGCAATACCTGTAAAAAAAATGTGGGTGATCCCTCACTCCTTGTGTAATAGTGCAGCTTGGCCAGCAGGGAGTTGTTATCCTTTGGGACCCACATATTTTTTTAACTGAGCTCATTAACTGTAGATAGATAGAAAGATAGATGGTTAGGTATATAAAGTAGTAGGTGTGTGTTTGGGTGGGTAGATAAATGTTAAACTATTAGATAGGTGGGTGGGTGAAGTGCAATACCTGTAAAAAAATATGTGTGTGATCCTCACTCCTTGTGTAATAGTGCAGCTTGGCCAGCAGGGAGTTGTTATCCTTTGGGACCCACATATTTTTTTCACTGAGCGCACTAACTGTAGATAGATAGGAAGATAGCTAGATGGTTAGGTATATAAATGGGTATGTGTGTGGTTGGGTAGGTGGATAGTGAATCATTATATTGACAGATAAGTGGGTGGGAGGGTAGATAAATGGTAAATTATTAGATAGATAGGTGGGTGCGTGAAGTGCAGTACCTGTAAAAAAATCTGTGGGTGATCCCTCACTCCTTGTGTAATCGTGCAGCTTGGCCAGCAGGGAGTTGTTATCCTTTGGGACCCACATATTTTTTTCACTGAGCGCATTAACTGTAGATAGATAGGCAGATAGATGGTTAGGTATATAAATGGGTAGGTGTGTGGTTGGGTAGGTGGATAGATAGTGAATCATTAGATAGACAGATAAGTGGGTGGAAGGGTAGATAAATGGTAAATTATTAGATAGTTAGGTGGGTGGATGAAGTGGAATACCTGTAAAAAAATATGTGGGTGATCCCTCACTCCTTGTGTAATAGTGCAGCTTGGCCAGCAGGGAGTTGTTATCCTTTGGGACCCACATATTTTTTTCACTGAGCCCATTAACTGTAGATAGATAGGAAGATAGATGGTTAGGTATATAAATGGATATGTGTGTGGTTGGGTAGGTGGATAGATAGTGAATCATTAGATAGACAGATAAGTGGGTGGGAGGGCAGATAAATGATCAATTATTAGATAGATAGGTGGGTGCGTGAAGTGCAATACCTGTAAAAAAATATGTGGGTGATCCCTCACTCCTTGTGTAATAGTGCAGCTTGGCCAGCAGGGAGTTGTTATCCTTTGGGACCCACATATTTTTTTCACTGAGCGCATTAACTGTAGATAGATAGAAAGATAGATGGTTAGGAATATAAAGTAGTAGGTGTATGTTTGGGTGGGTAGATAAATGTTAAACTATTAGATAGGTGGGTGGGTGAAGTGCAATACCTGTAAAAAAATATGTGGGTGATCCTCACTCCTTGTGTAATAGTGCAGCTTGGCCAGCAGGGAGTTGTTATCCTTTGGGACCCACATATTTTTTTCACTGAGCGCACTAACTATAGATAGATAGGAAGATAGCTAGATGGTTAGGTATATAAATGGGTATGTGTGTGGTTGGGTAGGTGGATAGTGAATCATTATATAGACAGATAAGTGGGTGGGAGGGTAGATAAATGGTAAATTATTAGATAGATAGGTGGGTGCGTGAAGTGCAGTACCTGTAAAAAAATCTGTGGGTGATCCCTCACTCCTTGTGTAATCGTGCAGTTTGGCCAGCAGGGAGTTGTTATCCTTTGGGACCCACATATTTTTTTCACTGAGCGCATTAACTGTAGATAGATAGAAAGATAGATAGATGGTTAGGTATATAAATGGGTAGGTGTGTGGTTGGGTATGTGGATAGATAGTGAATCATTATATAGACAGAGAAGTGGGTGGGAGGGTAGATAAATGATCAATTATTAGATAGATAGGTGGGTGCGTGAAGTGCAGTACCTGTAAAAAAATCTGTGGGTGATCCCTCACTCCTTGTGTAATCATGCAGCTTGGCCAGCAGGGAGTTGTTATCCTTTGGGACCCACATATTTTTTTCACTGAGCGCATTAACTGTAGATAGATAGGAAGATAGATGGTTAGGTATATAAATGGGTAGGTGTGTGGTTGGGTAGGTGGATAGATAGTGAATCATTAGATAGACAGATAAGTGGGTGGAAGGGTAGATAAATGGTAAATTATTAGATAGTTAGGTGGGTGGATGAAGTGGAATACCTGTAAAAAAATATGTGGGTGATCCCTCACTCCTTGTGTAATAGTGCAGCTTGGCCAGCAGGGAGTTGTTATCCTTTGGGACCCACATATTTTTTTCACTGAGCCCATTAACTGTAGATAGATAGGAAGATAGATGGTTAGGTATATAAATGGGTAGGTGTGTGGTTGGGTAGGTGGATAGATAGTGATTCATTAGATAGACAGATAAGTGGGTGGGAGGGCAGATAAATGATCAATTATTAGATAGATAGGTGGGTGCGTGAAGTGCAATACCTGTAAAAAAATATGTGGGTGATCCCTCACTCCTTGTGTAATAGTGCAGCTTGGCCAGCAGGGAGTTGTTATCCTTTGGGACCCACATATTTTTTTCACTGAGCGCATTAACTGTAGATAGATAGAAAGATAGATGGTTAGGAATATAAAGTAGTAGGTGTGTGTTTGGGTGGGTAGATAAATGTTAAACTATTAGATAGGTGGGTGGGTGAAGTGCAATACCTGTAAAAAAAATATGTGGGTGATCCTCACTCCTTGTGTAATAGTGCAGCTTGGCCAGCAGGGAGTTGTTATCCTTTGGGACCCACGTATTTTTTTCACTGAGCGCACTAACTGTAGATAGATAGGAAGATAGCTAGATGGTTAGGTATATAAATGGGTATGTGTGTGATTGGGTAGGTGGATAGTGAATCATTATATAGACAGATAAGTGGGTGGGAGGGTAGATAAATGGTAAATTATTAGATAGATAGGTGGGTGCGTGAAGTGCAGTACCTGTAAAAAAAATCTGTGGGTGATCCCTCACTCCTTGTGTAATCGTGCAGTTTGGCCAGCAGGGAGTTGTTATCCTTTGGGACCCACATATTTTTTTCACCGAGCGCATTAACTGTAGATAGATAGGAAGATAGATGGTTAGGTATATAAATGGGTAGGTGTGTGGTTGGGTAGGTGGATAGATAGTGAATCATTAGATAGACAGATAAGTGGGTGGAAGGGTAGATAAATGGTAAATTATTAGATAGTTAGGTGGGTGGATGAAGTGGAATACCTGTAAAAAAATATGTGGGTGATCCCTCACTCCTTGTGTAATAGTGCAGCTTGGCCAGCAGGGAGTTGTTATCCTTTGGGACCCACATATTTTTTTCACTGAGCCCATTAACTGTAGATAGATAGGAAGATAGATGGTTAGGTATATAAATGGGTAGGTGTGTGGTTGGGTAGGTGGATAGATAGTGAATCATTAGATAGACAGATAAGTGGGTGGGAGGGCAGATAAATGATCAATTATTAGATAGGTGGGTGAGTGAAGTGCAATACCTGTAAAAAATATATGTGGGTGATCCCTCACTCCTTGTGTAATAGTGCAGCTTGGCCAGCAGGGAGTTGTTATCCTTTGGGACCCACATATTTTTTTCACTGAGCGCATTAACTGTAGATAGATAGAAAGATAGATGGTTAGGAATATAAAGTAGTAGGTGTGTGTTTGGGTGGGTAGATCAATGTTAAACTATTAGATAGGTGGGTGGGTGAAGTGCAATACCTGTAAAAAAATATGTGGGTGATCCTCACTCCTTGTGTAATAGTGCAGCTTGGCCAGCAGGGAGTTGTTATCCTTTGGGACCCACATATTTTTTTCACTGAGCGCACTATCTGTAGATAGATAGGAAGATAGCTAGATGGTTAGGTATATAAATGGGTATGTGTGTGGTTGGGTAAGTGGATAGTGAATCATTATATAGACAGAGAAGTGGGTGGGAGGGTAGATAAATGATAAATTGTTAGATAGATAGGTGGGTGCGTGACGTGCAATACCTGTAAAAAAAATCTGTGGGTGATCCCTCACTCCTTGTGTAATCGTGCAGCTTGGCCAGCAGGGAGTTGTTATCCTTCGGGACCCACATATTTTTTTTCACTGAGTGTATTTATTGTAGATAGATAGATAGGTAGATAAATGGGTGGGTGCGTGGGTAGGTAGATAGTGAATCATTAGATAGATAAATGAGTGGGTGGGTAGATAAATGTTATACTATTAGATAGGTGGGGGGGTGAAGCGCTATACTTGTAAAAAAAATACGTGGGTGATCCCTCACTCCTTGTGTAATAGTGCAGCTTGGCCAGCAGGGAGTTGTTATCCTTTGGGACCCACATATTTTTTTCACTGAGCGCATTAACTGTAGATAGATAGGAAGATAGATGGTTAGGTATATAAATGGGTAGGTGTGTGGTTGGGTAGTTGGATAGATAGTGAATCATTAGATAGACAGATAAGTGGGTGGGAGGGTAGATAAATGGTAAATTATTAGATAGTTAGGTGGGTGGGTGAAGTGGAATACCTGTAAAAAAATATGTGGGTGATCCCTCACTCCTTGTGTAATAGTGCAGCTTGGCCAGCAGGGAGTTGTTATCCTTTGGGACCCACATATTTTTTTCACTGAGCGCATTAACTGTAGATAGATAGAAAGATAGATGGTTAGGTATATAAAGTAGTAGGTGTGTGTTTGGGTGGGTAGATAAATGTTAAACTATTAGATAGGTGGGTGGGTGAAGTGCAATACCTGTAAATAAATATGTGGGTGATCCTCACTCCTTGTGTAATAGTGCAGCTTAGCCAGCAGGGAGTTGTTATCCTTTGGGACCCACATATTTTTTTCACTGAGCGCACTAACTATAGATAGATAGACGGTTATGTATATAAATGGGTAGGTGTGTGGTTTTGTAGGTGGATAGATAGTGAATCATTAGATAGACAGATAAGTGGGTGGGAGGGTAGATAAATGATAAATTATTAGATAGATAGGTGGGTGCATGAAGTGCAATACCTGTAAAAAAAATATGTGGGTGATCCCTCACTCCTTGTGTAATAGTGCAGCTTGGCCAGCAGGGAGTTGTTATCCTTTGGGACCCACATATTTTTTTCACTGAGCGCATTAACTGTAGATAGATAGAAAGATAGATAGATGGTTAGGTATATAAATGGGTAGGTGTGTGGTTGAGTAGGTGAATAGATAGTGAATCATTAGATAGACAGATAAGTGGGTGGGAGGGTAGATAAATGTTAAATCATTAGATAGTTAAGTGGGTGGGTGAAGTGCAATACCTGTAAAAAAATATGTGGGTGATCCCTCACTCCTTGTGTAATAGTGCAGCTTGGCCAGCAGGGAGTTGTTATCCTTTGGGACCCACATATTTTTTTCACTGAGCCCATTAACTGTAGATAGATAGGAAGATAGATACATGGTTAGGTATATAAATGGGTAGGTGTGTGGTTGGGTATGTGGATAGATAGATAGATAGTGAATCATTCGATAGACAGATAAGTGGGTGGGAGGGTAGATAAATGATAAATTGTTAGATAGATAGGTGGGTGCGTGAAGTGCAATACCTGTAAAAAAAATATGTGGGTGATCCCTCACTCCTTGTGTAATAGTGCAGCTTGGCCAGCAGGGAGTTGTTATCCTTTGGGACCCACATATTTTTTTTCACTGAGTGTATTAACTGTAGATAGATAGGTAGATAAATGGGTGGGTGCGTGGGTAGGTGGATAGTGAATCATTAGATAGATAAATGAGTGGGTGGGTAGATAAATGTTAAACTATTAGATAGGTGGGGGGGGGGTGAAGCGCAATACCTGTAAAAAAAATATGTGGGTGATCCCTCCCTCTCATTTTCTAAAGCCCCATACATGCTACACGAGCAATGAAAATATATTACTCAAAAGACCCTTTTTGAGCAAACTCTTTTCTTTGAAAAAAAATCTCTTGTGTGTGTGTACTCAATATCAGTAATGATGTGTGCTCCCGCGCATCCTTAACGACCACCGCCTTCACTTGAACATCCAGGTCAACTTTGGCCATATAGCCTATGACCCGCATGTTCAGCAGGTCACTGGGACATCACTGAACGATTTCGGTAACCGATTTCGTTCAGTGTGAATAGTGGAACCACTGATATAGTTAACTATATAGATGGAGCCCCTATACTCCCAGTGTGTAAAGGGCTTAAGGGTCATTGTATACTGCGAACATATTATCATGCCTCTTTTCATTTTTTAAGTGAGAATTCTCCAGAAAACAGATGATGAGGTCATAACAGCCGACTACTGCGAGGTGACCTGGACTGCAGAATTGTCCTCAAGCTAACGAACAAAAATGAAGTCAGGTAATTAATGAAAATTAATTACTGATAATATGTTTTGGTATACATTTGAAAGTCACGAATAGGAGTTCTCGCTAGATACTCTTCTATTATTGTATATTGTGATAACTAAGTGTACAGTTAAATAAATAGAGATAGCTAGAGAGAAATCGAAAGAGCAAAAAATAAACATACCTTCCCCCTTTACTGTCCACTAGGGCAGCTTGGCGGATATGGAGGTAAAGGAAGGGAACTCAGTAACACACTTTTTATTTCAGTCAGGGCCCTACTTCCCACAAAAAATATGTGGGTTATCCCTCACTCCTTGTGTAATAGGGTAGCTTGACCAGCAGGAAGGGAGGGATCCTTAGGTGGGTAGGTAGATATTTTGTAAATCATTAGATAGATAAGATAGATAGATAAATGGGTGGGTAGATCAATGTTAACCTATTAGATAGGTGTGTGTGTGTGTGGGGGGGGGGAGCGCAATACCTGTAAAAGATATGTGGGTGATCCCTCACTCCTTGTGTAATAGTGCAGCTTGGCCAGCAGGGAGTAGTTATCCTTAGGGACCCACATATTTTTTTTCCCCTGAGTGTATTAACTGTAGATAGATAGGTAGATAAATGGGTGGGTGCATGGGTAGGTAGATAGTGAATCGTTAGATAGATAAATGAGTGGGTGGGTAGATAAATGTAAACTATTAGATAGGTGGGTGGTCGAAGTGCAATACCTGTAAAAATATATGTGGGTTATCCCTCACTACTTGTGTAATAGGGTAGCTTGACCAGCAGGAAGGGAGGGATCCTTAGGTGGGTAGGTAGATATTTTGTAAATCATTAGATAGATAAGATAGATAGATAAATGGGTGGGTAGATCAATGTTAACCTATTAGATAGGTGTGTGTGTGTGTGGGGGGGGGAGCGCAATACCTGTAAAAGATATGTGGGTGATCCCTCACTCCTTGTGTAATAGTGCAGCTTGGCCAGCAGGGAATTGTTATACTTTGGGACCCACATATTTTTTTTCACTGAGTGTATTAACTGTAAATAGATAGGTAGATAAATGGGTGGGTGCGTGGGTAGGTAGATAGTGAATCATTAGATAGATAAATGAGTGGGTGTGTAGATAAATGTTAAACTATTAGATAGGTGGGTGGGTGAAGTGCAATACCTGTAAAAAAATATGTGGGTGATCCTCACTCCTTGTGTAATAGTGCAGCTTGGCCAGCAGGGAGTTGTTATCCTTTGGGACCCACATATTTTTTTCACTGAGCGCACTAACTATAGATAGATAGGAAGATAGCTAGATGGTTAGGTATATAAATGGGTATGTGTGTGGTTGAGTAGGTGGATAGTGAATCATTATATAGACAGATAAGTGGGTGGGAGGGTAGATAAATGGTAAATTATTAGATAGATAGGTGGGTGCGTGAAGTGCAGTACCTGTAAAAAAATCTGTGGGTGATCCCTCACTCCTTGTGTAATCGTGCAGCTTGGCCAGCAGGGTTAGGTATATAAATGGGTAGGTGTGTGGTTGGGTAGGTGGATAGATAGTGAATCATTAGATAGACAGATAAGTGGGTGGAAGGGTAGATAAATGGTAAATTATTAGATAGGTGGGTGGGTGAAGTGGAATACCTGTAAAAAAATATGTGGGTGATCCCTCACTCCTTGTGTAATAGTGCAGCTTGGCCAGCAGGGAGTTGTTTTCCTTTGGGACCCACATATTTTTTTCACTGAGCCCATTAACTGTAGATAGATAGGAAGATAGATGGTTAGGTATATAAATGGATATGTGTGTGGTTGGGTAGGTGGATAGATAGTGAATCATTAGATAGACAGATAAGTGGGTGGGAGGGCAGATAAATGATCAATTATTAGATAGATAGGTGGGTGCGTGAAGTGCAATACCTGTAAAAAAATATGTGGGTGATCCCTCACTCCTTGTGTAATAGTGCAGCTTGGCCAGCAGGGAGTTGTTATCCTTTGGGACCCACATATTTTTTTCACTGAGCTCATTAACTGTAGATAGATAGAAAGATAGATGGTTAGGTATATAAAGTAGTAGGTGTGTGTTTGGGTGGGTAGATAAATGTTAAACTATTAGATAGGTGGGTGGGTGAAGTGCAATACCTGTAAAAAAATATGTGTGTGATCCTCACTCCTTGTGTAATAGTGCAGCTTGGCCAGCAGGGAGTTGTTATCCTTTGGGACCCACATATTTTTTTCACTGAGCGCACTAACTGTAGATAGATAGGAAGATAGCTAGATGGTTAGGTATATAAATGGGTATGTGTGTGGTTGGGTAGGTGGATAGTGAATCATTATATTGACAGATAAGTGGGTGGGAGGGTAGATAAATGGTAAATTATTAGATAGATAGGTGGGTGCGTGAAGTGCAGTACCTGTAAAAAAATCTGTGGGTGATCCCTCACTCCTTGTGTAATCGTGCAGCTTTGCCAGCAGGGAGTTGTTATCCTTTGGGACCCACATATTTTTTTCACTGAGCGCATTAACTGTAGATAGATAGAAAGATAGATAGATGGTTAGGTATATAAATGGGTAGGTGTGTGGTTGGGTATGTGGATAGATAGTGAATCATTATATAGACAGAGAAGTGGGTGGGAGGGTAGATAAATGATCAATTATTAGATAGATAGGTGGGTGCGTGAAGTGCAGTACCTGTAAAAAAATCTGTGGGTGATCCCTCACTCCTTGTGTAATCATGCAGCTTGGCCAGCAGGGAGTTGTTATCCTTTGGGACCCACATATTTTTTTCACTGAGCGCATTAACTGTAGATAGATAGGAAGATAGATGGTTAGGTATATAAATGGGTAGGTGTGTGGTTGGGTAGGTGGATAGATAGTGAATCATTAGATAGACAGATAAGTGGGTGGAAGGGTAGATAAATGGTAAATTATTAGATAGTTAGGTGGGTGGATGAAGTGGAATACCTGTAAAAAAATATGTGGGTGATCCCTCACTCCTTGTGTAATAGTGCAGCTTGGCCAGCAGGGAGTTGTTATCCTTTGGGACCCACATATTTTTTTCACTGAGCCCATTAACTGTAGATAGATAGGAAGATAGATGGTTAGGTATATAAATGGGTAGGTGTGTGGTTGGGTAGGTGGATAGATAGTGATTCATTAGATAGACAGATAAGTGGGTGGGAGGGCAGATAAATGATCAATTATTAGATAGATAGGTGGGTGCGTGAAGTGCAATACCTGTAAAAAAATATGTGGGTGATCCCTCACTCCTTGTGTAATAGTGCAGCTTGGCCAGCAGGGAGTTGTTATCCTTTGGGACCCACATATTTTTTTCACTGAGCGCATTAACTGTAGATAGATAGAAAGATAGATGGTTAGGAATATAAAGTAGTAGGTGTGTGTTTGGGTGGGTAGATAAATGTTAAACTATTAGATAGGTGGGTGGGTGAAGTGCAATACCTGTAAAAAAATATGTGGGTGATCCTCACTCCTTGTGTAATAGTGCAGCTTGGCCAGCAGGGAGTTGTTATCCTTTGGGACCCACGTATTTTTTTCACTGAGCGCACTAACTGTAGATAGATAGGAAGATAGCTAGATGGTTAGGTATATAAATGGGTATGTGTGTGATTGGGTAGGTGGATAGTGAATCATTATATAGACAGATAAGTGGGTGGGAGGGTAGATAAATGGTAAATTATTAGATAGATAGGTGGGTGCGTGAAGTGCAGTACCTGTAAAAAAATCTGTGGGTGATCCCTCACTCCTTGTGTAATCGTGCAGCTTGGCCAGCAGGGAGTTGTTATCCTTTGGGACCCACATATTTTTTTCACTGAGCGCATTAACTGTAGATAGATAGGAAGATAGATGGTTAGGTATATAAATGGGTAGGTGTGTGGTTGGGTAGGTGGATAGATAGTGAATCATTAGATAGACAGATAAGTGGGTGGAAGGGTAGATAAATGGTAAATTATTAGATAGTTAGGTGGGTGGATGAAGTGGAATACCTGTAAAAAAATATGTGGGTGATCCCTCACTCCTTGTGTAATAGTGCAGCTTGGCCAGCAGGGAGTTGTTATCCTTTGGGACCCACATATTTTTTTCACTGAGCCCATTAACTGTAGATAGATAGGAAGATAGATGGTTAGGTATATAAATGGGTAGGTGTGTGGTTGGGTAGGTGGATAGATAGTGAATCATTAGATAGACAGATAAGTGGGTGGGAGGGCAGATAAATGATCAATTATTAGATAGATAGGTGGGTGAGTGAAGTGCAATACCTGTAAAAAATATATGTGGGTGATCCCTCACTCCTTGTGTAATAGTGCAGCTTGGCCAGCAGGGAGTTGTTATCCTTTGGGACCCACATATTTTTTTCACTGAGCGCATTAACTGTAGATAGATAGAAAGATAGATGGTTAGGAATATAAAGTAGTAGGTGTGTGTTTGGGTGGGTAGATCAATGTTAAACTATTAGATAGGTGGGTGGGTGAAGTGCAATACCTGTAAAAAAATATGTGGGTGATCCTCACTCCTTGTGTAATAGTGCAGCTTGGCCAGCAGGGAGTTGTTATCCTTTGGGACCCACATATTTTTTCACTGAGCGCACTATCTGTAGATAGATAGGAAGATAGCTAGATGGTTAGGTATATAAATGGGTATGTGTGTGGTTGGGTAGGTGGATAGTGAATCATTATATAGACAGAGAAGTGGGTGGGAGGGTAGATAAATGATAAATTGTTAGATAGATAGGTGGGTGCGTGACGTGCAATACCTGTAAAAAAAATATGTGGGTGATCCCTCACTCCTTGTGTAATAGTGCAGCTTGGCCAGCAGGGAGTTGTTATCCTTCGGGACCCACATATTTTTTTTCACTGAGTGTATTTATTGTAGATAGATAGATAGGTAGATAAATGGGTGGGTGCGTGGGTAGGTAGATAGTGAATCATTAGATAGATAAATGAGTGGGTGGGTAGATAAATGTTATACTATTAGATAGGTGGGGGGGGTGAAGCGCTATACTTGTAAAAAAAATACGTGGGTGATCCCTCACTCCTTGTGTAATAGTGCAGCTTGGCCAGCAGGGAGTTGTTATCCTTTGGGACCCACATATTTTTTTCACTGAGCGCATTAACTGTAGATAGATAGGAAGATAGATGGTTAGGTATATAAATGGGTAGGTGTGTGGTTGGGTAGTTGGATAGATAGTGAATCATTAGATAGACAGATAAGTGGGTGGGAGGGTAGATAAATGGTAAATTATTAGATAGTTAGGTGGGTGGGTGAAGTGGAATACCTGTAAAAAAATATGTGGGTGATCCCTCACTCCTTGTGTAATAGTGCAGCTTGGCCAGCAGGGAGTTGTTATCCTTTGGGACCCACATATTTTTTTCACTGAGCGCACTAACTATAGATAGATAGACGGTTATGTATATAAATGGGTAGGTGTGTGGTTTTGTAGGTGGATAGATAGTGAATCATTAGATAGACAGATAAGTGGGTGGGAGGGTAGATAAATGGTAAATTATTAGATAGATAGGTGGGTGCGTGAAGTGCAGTACCTGTAAAAAAATCTGTGGGTGATCCCTCACTCCTTGTGTAATCGTGCAGCTTGGCCAGCAGGGAGTTGTTATCCTTTGTGACCCACATATTTTTTTCACTGAGCGCATTAACTGTAGATAGATAGGAAGATAGATGGTTAGGTATATAAATGGGTAGGTGTGTGGTTGGGTAGGTGGATAGATAGTGAATCATTAGATAGACAGATAAGTGGGTGGAAGGGTAGATAAATGGTAAATTATTAGATAGTTAGGTGGGTGGGTGAAGTGGAATACCTGTAAAAAAATATGTGGGTGATCCCTCACTCCTTGTGTAATAGTGCAGCTTGGCCAGCAGGGAGTTGTTATCCTTTGGGACCCACATATTTTTTTCACTGAGCCCATTAACTGTAGATAGATAGGAAGATAGATGGTTAGGTATATAAATGGATATGTGTGTGGTTGGGTAGGTGGATAGATAGTGAATCATTAGATAGACAGATAAGTGGGTGGGAGGGCAGATAAATGATCAATTATTAGATAGATAGGTGGGTGCGTGAAGTGCAATACCTGTAAAAAAATATGTGGGTGATCCCTCACTCCTTGTGTAATAGTGCAGCTTGGCCAGCAGGGAGTTGTTATCCTTTGGGACCCACATATTTTTTTCACTGAGCGCATTAACTGTAGATAGATAGAAAGATAGATAGATGGTTAGGTATATAAATGGGTAGGTGTGTGGTTGAGTAGGTGAATAGATAGTGAATCATTAGATAGACAGATAAGTGGGTGGGAGGGTAGATAAATGTTAAATCATTAGATAGTTAAGTGGGTGGGTGAAGTGCAATACCTGTAAAAAAATATGTGGGTGATCCCTCACTCCTTGTGTAATAGTGCAGCTTGGCCAGCAGGGAGTTGTTATCCTTTGGGACCCACATATTTTTTTCACTGAGCCCATTAACTGTAGATAGATAGGAAGATAGATACATGGTTAGGTATATAAATGGGTAGGTGTGTGGTTGGGTATGTGGATAGATAGTGAATCATTCGATAGACAGATAAGTGGGTGGGAGGGTAGATAAATGATAAATTGTTAGATAGATAGGTGGGTGCGTGAAGTGCAATACCTGTAAAAAAAATATGTGGGTGATCCCTCACTCCTTGTGTAATAGTGCAGCTTGGCCAGCAGGGAGTTGTTATCCTTTGGGACCCACATATTTTTTTTCACTGAGTGTATTAACTGTAGATAGATAGGTAGATAAATGGGTGGGTGCGTGGGTAGGTGGATAGTGAATCATTAGATAGATAAATGAGTGGGTGGGTAGATAAATGTTAAACTATTAGATAGGTGGGGGGGGGGTGAAGCGCAATACCTGTAAAAAAAATATGTGGGTGATCCCTCCCTCTCATTTTCTAAAGCCCCATACATGCTACACGAGCAATGAAAATATATTACTCAAAAGACCCTTTTTGAGCAAACTCTTTTCTTTGAAAAAAAATCTCTTGTGTGTGTGTACTCAATATCTGTAATGATGTGTGCTCCCGCGCATCCTTAACGACCACCGCCTTCACTTGAACATCCAGGTCAACTTTGGCCATATAGCCTATGACCCGCATGTTCAGCAGGTCACTGGGACATCACTGAACGATTTCGGTAACCGATTTCGTTCAGTGTGAATAGTGGAACCACTGATATAGTTAACTATATAGATGGAGCCCCTATACTCCCAGTGTGTAAAGGGCTTAAGGGTCATTGTATACTGCGAACATATTATCATGCCTCTTTTCATTTTTTAAGTGAGAATTCTCCAGAAAACAGATGATGAGGTCATAACAGCCGACTACTGCGAGGTGACCTGGACTGCAGAATTGTCCTCAAGCTAACGAACAAAAATGAAGTCAGGTAATTAATGAAAATTAATTACTGATAATATGTTTTGGTATACATTTGAAAGTCACGAATAGGAGTTCTCGCTAGATACTCTTCTATTATTGTATATTGTGATAACTAAGTGTACAGTTAAATAAATAGAGATAGCTAGAGAGAAATCGAAAGAGCAAAAAATAAACATACCTTACCCCTTTACTGTCCACTAGGGCAGCTTGGCGGATATGGAGGTAAAGGAAGGGAACTCAGTAACACACTTTTTATTTCAGTCAGGGCCCTACTTCCCACAAAAAATATGTGGGTTATCCCTCACTCCTTGTGTAATAGGGTAGCTTGACCAGCAGGAAGGGAGGGATCCTTAGGTGGGTAGGTAGATATTTTGTAAATCATTAGATAGATAAGATAGATAGATAAATGGGTGGGTAGATCAATGTTAACCTATTAGATAGGTGTGTGTGTGTGTGTGGGGGGGAGCGCAATACCTGTAAAAGATATGTGGGTGATCCCTCACTCCTTGTGTAATAGTGCAGCTTGGCCAGCAGGGAGTAGTTATCCTTAGGGACCCACATATTTTTTTTCCCCTGAGTGTATTAACTGTAGATAGATAGGTAGATAAATGGGTGGGTGCATGGGTAGGTAGATAGTGAATCGTTAGATAGATAAATGAGTGGGTGGGTAGATAAATGTAAACTATTAGATAGGTGGGTGGTCGAAGTGCAATACCTGTAAAAATATATGTGGGTTATCCCTCACTCCTTGTGTAATAGGGTAGCTTGACCAGCAGGAAGGGAGGGATCCTTAGGTGGGTAGGTAGATATTTTGTAAATCATTAGATAGATAAGATAGATAGATAAATGGGTGGGTAGATCAATGTTAACCTATTAGATAGGTGTGTGTGTGTGTGGGGGGGGGGAGCGCAATACCTGTAAAAGATATGTGGGTGATCCCTCACTCCTTGTGTAATAGTGCAGCTTGGCCAGCAGGGAATTGTTATACTTTGGGACCCACATATTTTTTTTCACTGAGTGTATTAACTGTAAATAGATAGGTAGATAAATGGGTGGGTGCGTGGGTAGGTAGATAGTGAATCATTAGATAGATAAATGAGTGGGTGGGTAGATAAATGTTAAACTATTAGATAGGTGGGTGGGTGAAGTGCAATACCTGTAAAAAAATATGTGGGTGATCCTCACTCCTTGTGTAATAGTGCAGCTTGGCCAGCAGGGAGTTGTTATCCTTTGGGACCCACATATTTTTTTCACTGAGCGCACTAACTATAGATAGATAGGAAGATAGCTAGATGGTTAGGTATATAAATGGGTATGTGTGTGGTTGAGTAGGTGGATAGTGAATCATTATATAGACAGATAAGTGGGTGGGAGGGTAGATAAATGGTAAATTATTAGATAGATAGGTGGGTGCGTGAAGTGCAGTACCTGTAAAAAAATCTGTGGGTGATCCCTCACTCCTTGTGTAATCGTGCAGCTTGGCCAGCAGGGAGTTGTTATCCTTTGGGACCCACATATTTTTTTCACTGAGCGCATTAACTGTAGATAGATAGGAAGATAGATGGTTAGGTATATAAATGGGTAGGTGTGTGGTTGGGTAGGTGGATAGATAGTGAATCATTAGATAGACAGATAAGTGGGTGGAAGGGTAGATAAATGGTAAATTATTAGATAGGTGGGTGGGTGAAGTGGAATACCTGTAAAAAAATATGTGGGTGATCCCTCACTCCTTGTGTAATAGTGCAGCTTGGCCAGCAGGGAGTTGTTATCCTTTGGGACCCACATATTTTTTTCACTGAGCCCATTAACTGTAGATAGATAGGAAGATAGATGGTTAGGTATATAAATGGATATGTGTGTGGTTGGGTAGGTGGATAGATAGTGAATCATTAGATAGACAGATAAGTGGGTGGGAGGGCAGATAAATGATCAATTATTAGATAGATAGGTGGGTGCGTGAAGTGCAATACCTGTAAAAAAATATGTGGGTGATCCCTCACTCCTTGTGTAATAGTGCAGCTTGGCCAGCAGGGAGTTGTTATCCTTTGGGACCCACATATTTTTTTCACTGAGCTCATTAACTGTAGATAGATAGAAAGATAGATGGTTAGGTATATAAAGTAGTAGGTGTGTGTTTGGGTGGGTAGATAAATGTTAAACTATTAGATAGGTGGGTGGGTGAAGTGCAATACCTGTAAAAAAATATGTGTGTGATCCTCACTCCTTGTGTAATAGTGCAGCTTGGCCAGCAGGGAGTTGTTATCCTTTGGGACCCACATATTTTTTTCACTGAGCGCACTAACTGTAGATAGATAGGAAGATAGCTAGATGGTTAGGTATATGAATGGGTATGTGTGTGGTTGGGTAGGTGGATAGTGAATCATTATATAGACAGAGAAGTGGGTGGGAGGGTAGATAAATGATCAATTATTAGATAGATAGGTGGGTGCGTGAAGTGCAGTACCTGTAAAAAAATCTGTGGGTGATCCCTCACTCCTTGTGTAATCATGCAGCTTGCCAGCAGGGAGTTGTTATCCTTTGGGACCCACATATTTTTTTCACTGAGCGCATTAACTGTAGATAGATAGGAAGATAGATGGTTAGGTATATAAATGGGTAGGTGTGTGGTTGGGTAGGTGGATAGATAGTGAATCATTAGATAGACAGATAAGTGGGTGGAAGGGTAGATAAATGGTAAATTATTAGATAGTTAGGTGGGTGGATGAAGTGGAATACCTGTAAAAAAATATGTGGGTGATCCCTCACTCCTTGTGTAATAGTGCAGCTTGGCCAGCAGGGAGTTGTTATCCTTTGGGACCCACATATTTTTTTCACTGAGCCCATTAACTGTAGATAGATAGGAAGATAGATGGTTAGGTATATAAATGGGTAGGTGTGTGGTTGGGTAGGTGGATAGATAGTGATTCATTAGATAGACAGATAAGTGGGTGGGAGGGCAGATAAATGATCAATTATTAGATAGATAGGTGGGTGCGTGAAGTGCAATACCTGTAAAAAAATATGTGGGTGATCCCTCACTCCTTGTGTAATAGTGCAGCTTGGCCAGCAGGGAGTTGTTATCCTTTGGGACCCACATATTTTTTTCACTGAGCGCATTAACTGTAGATAGATAGAAAGATAGATGGTTAGGAATATAAAGTAGTAGGTGTGTGTTTGGGTGGGTAGATAAATGTTAAACTATTAGATAGGTGGGTGGGTGAAGTGCAATACCTGTAAAAAAATATGTGGGTGATCCTCACTCCTTGTGTAATAGTGCAGCTTGGCCAGCAGGGAGTTGTTATCCTTTGGGACCCACGTATTTTTTTCACTGAGCGCACTAACTGTAGATAGATAGGAAGATAGCTAGATGGTTAGGTATATAAATGGGTATGTGTGTGATTGGGTAGGTGGATAGTGAATCATTATATAGACAGATAAGTGGGTGGGAGGGTAGATAAATGGTAAATTATTAGATAGATAGGTGGGTGCGTGAAGTGCAGTACCTGTAAAAAAATCTGTGGGTGATCCCTCACTCCTTGTGTAATCGTGCAGCTTGGCCAGCAGGGAGTTGTTATCCTTTGGGACCCACATATTTTTTTCACTGAGCGCATTAACTGTAGATAGATAGGAAGATAGATGGTTAGGTATATAAATGGGTAGGTGTGTGGTTGGGTAGGTGGATAGATAGTGAATCATTAGATAGACAGATAAGTGGGTGGAAGGGTAGATAAATGGTAAATTATTAGATAGTTAGGTGGGTGGATGAAGTGGAATACCTGTAAAAAAATATGTGGGTGATCCCTCACTCCTTGTGTAATAGTGCAGCTTGGCCAGCAGGGAGTTGTTATCCTTTGGGACCCACATATTTTTTTCACTGAGCCCATTAACTGTAGATAGATAGGAAGATAGATGGTTAGGTATATAAATGGGTAGGTGTGTGGTTGGGTAGGTGGATAGATAGTGAATCATTAGATAGACAGATAAGTGGGTGGGAGGGCAGATAAATGATCAATTATTAGATAGATAGGTGGGTGAGTGAAGTGCAATACCTGTAAAAAATATATGTGGGTGATCCCTCACTCCTTGTGTAATAGTGCAGCTTGGCCAGCAGGGAGTTGTTATCCTTTGGGACCCACATATTTTTTTCACTGAGCGCATTAACTGTAGATAGATAGAAAGATAGATGGTTAGGAATATAAAGTAGTAGGTGTGTGTTTGGGTGGGTAGATCAATGTTAAACTATTAGATAGGTGGGTGGGTGAAGTGCAATACCTGTAAAAAAATATGTGGGTGATCCTCACTCCTTGTGTAATAGTGCAGCTTGGCCAGCAGGGAGTTGTTATCCTTTGGGACCCACATATTTTTTTCACTGAGCGCACTATCTGTAGATAGATAGGAAGATAGCTAGATGGTTAGGTATATAAATGGGTATGTGTGTGGTTGGGTAGGTGGATAGTGAATCATTATATAGACAGAGAAGTGGGTGGGAGGGTAGATAAATGATAAATTGTTAGATAGATAGGTGGGTGCGTGACGTGCAATACCTGTAAAAAAAATATGTGGGTGATCCCTCACTCCTTGTGTAATAGTGCAGCTTGGCCAGCAGGGAGTTGTTATCCTTCGGGACCCACATATTTTTTTTCACTGAGTGTATTTATTGTAGATAGATAGATAGGTAGATAAATGGGTGGGTGCGTGGGTAGGTAGATAGTGAATCATTAGATAGATAAATGAGTGGGTGGGTAGATAAATGTTATACTATTAGATAGGTGGGGGGGGTGAAGCGCTATACTTGTAAAAAAAATACGTGGGTGATCCCTCACTCCTTGTGTAATAGTGCAGCTTGGCCAGCAGGGAGTTGTTATCCTTTGGGACCCACATATTTTTTTCACTGAGCGCATTAACTGTAGATAGATAGGAAGATAGATGGTTAGGTATATAAATGGGTAGGTGTGTGGTTGGGTAGTTGGATAGATAGTGAATCATTAGATAGACAGATAAGTGGGTGGGAGGGTAGATAAATGGTAAATTATTAGATAGTTAGGTGGGTGGGTGAAGTGGAATACCTGTAAAAAAATATGTGGGTGATCCCTCACTCCTTGTGTAATAGTGCAGCTTGGCCAGCAGGGAGTTGTTATCCTTTGGGACCCACATATTTTTTTCACTGAGCGCACTAACTATAGATAGATAGACGGTTATGTATATAAATGGGTAGGTGTGTGGTTTTGTAGGTGGATAGATAGTGAATCATTAGATAGACAGATAAGTGGGTGGGAGGGTAGATAAATGGTAAATTATTAGATAGATAGGTGGGTGCGTGAAGTGCAGTACCTGTAAAAAAATCTGTGGGTGATCCCTCACTCCTTGTGTAATCGTGCAGCTTGGCCAGCAGGGAGTTGTTATCCTTTGTGACCCACATATTTTTTTCACTGAGCGCATTAACTGTAGATAGATAGGAAGATAGATGGTTAGGTATATAAATGGGTAGGTGTGTGGTTGGGTAGGTGGATAGATAGTGAATCATTAGATAGACAGATAAGTGGGTGGAAGGGTAGATAAATGGTAAATTATTAGATAGTTAGGTGGGTGGGTGAAGTGGAATACCTGTAAAAAAATATGTGGGTGATCCCTCACTCCTTGTGTAATAGTGCAGCTTGGCCAGCAGGGAGTTGTTATCCTTTGGGACCCACATATTTTTTTCACTGAGCCCATTAACTGTAGATAGATAGGAAGATAGATGGTTAGGTATATAAATGGATATGTGTGTGGTTGGGTAGGTGGATAGATAGTGAATCATTAGATAGACAGATAAGTGGGTGGGAGGGCAGATAAATGATCAATTATTAGATAGATAGGTGGGTGCGTGAAGTGCAATACCTGTAAAAAAATATGTGGGTGATCCCTCACTCCTTGTGTAATAGTGCAGCTTGGCCAGCAGGGAGTTGTTATCCTTTGGGACCCACATATTTTTTTCACTGAGCGCATTAACTGTAGATAGATAGAAAGATAGATAGATGGTTAGGTATATAAATGGGTAGGTGTGTGGTTGAGTAGGTGAATAGATAGTGAATCATTAGATAGACAGATAAGTGGGTGGGAGGGTAGATAAATGTTAAATCATTAGATAGTTAAGTGGGTGGGTGAAGTGCAATACCTGTAAAAAAATATGTGGGTGATCCCTCACTCCTTGTGTAATAGTGCAGCTTGGCCAGCAGGGAGTTGTTATCCTTTGGGACCCACATATTTTTTTCACTGAGCCCATTAACTGTAGATAGATAGGAAGATAGATACATGGTTAGGTATATAAATGGGTAGGTGTGTGGTTGGGTATGTGGATAGATAGTGAATCATTCGATAGACAGATAAGTGGGTGGGAGGGTAGATAAATGATAAATTGTTAGATAGATAGGTGGGTGCGTGAAGTGCAATACCTGTAAAAAAAATATGTGGGTGATCCCTCACTCCTTGTGTAATAGTGCAGCTTGGCCAGCAGGGAGTTGTTATCCTTTGGGACCCACATATTTTTTTTCACTGAGTGTATTAACTGTAGATAGATAGGTAGATAAATGGGTGGGTGCGTGGGTAGGTGGATAGTGAATCATTAGATAGATAAATGAGTGGGTGGGTAGATAAATGTTAAACTATTAGATAGGTGGGGGGGGGTGAAGCGCAATACCTGTAAAAAAAATATGTGGGTGATCCCTCCCTCTCATTTTCTAAAGCCCCATACATGCTACACGAGCAATGAAAATATATTACTCAAAAGACCCTTTTTGAGCAAACTCTTTTCTTTGAAAAAAAATCTCTTGTGTGTGTGTACTCAATATCTGTAATGATGTGTGCTCCCGCGCATCCTTAACGACCACCGCCTTCACTTAAACATCCAGGTCAACTTTGGCCATATAGCCTATGACCCGCATGTTCAGCAGGTCACTGGGACATCACTGAACGATTTCGGTAACCGATTTCGTTCAGTGTGAATAGTGGAACCACTGATATAGTTAACTATATAGATGGAGCCCCTATACTCCCAGTGTGTAAAGGGCTTAAGGGTCATTGTATACTGCGAACATATTATCATGCCTCTTTTCATTTTTTAAGTGAGAATTCTCCAGAAAACAGATGATGAGGTCATAACAGCCGACTACTGCGAGGTGACCTGGACTGCAGAATTGTCCTCAAGCTAACGAACAAAAATGAAGTCAGGTAATTAATGAAAATTAATTACTGATAATATGTTTTGGTATACATTTGAAAGTCACGAATAGGAGTTCTCGCTAGATACTCTTCTATTATTGTATATTGTGATAACTAAGTGTACAGTTAAATAAATAGAGATAGCTAGAGAGAAATCGAAAGAGCAAAAAATAAACATACCTTACCCCTTTACTGTCCACTAGGGCAGCTTGGCGGATATGGAGGTAAAGGAAGGGAACTCAGTAACACACTTTTTATTTCAGTCAGGGCCCTACTTCCCACAAAAAATATGTGGGTTATCCCTCACTCCTTGTGTAATAGGGTAGCTTGACCAGCAGGAAGGGAGGGATCCTTAGGTGGGTAGGTAGATATTTTGTAAATCATTAGATAGATAAGATAGATAGATAAATGGGTGGGTAGATCAATGTTAACCTATTAGATAGGTGTGTGTGTGTGTGGGGGGGGAGCGCAATACCTGTAAAAGATATGTGGGTGATCCCTCACTCCTTGTGTAATAGTGCAGCTTGGCCAGCAGGGAGTTGTTATCCTTAGGGACCCACATATTTTTTTTCCCCTGAGTGTATTAACTGTAGATAGATAGGTAGATAAATGGGTGGGTGCATGGGTAGGTAGATAGTGAATCGTTAGATAGATAAATGAGTGGGTGGGTAGATAAATGTAAACTATTAGATAGGTGGGTGGTCGAAGTGCAATACCTGTAAAAATATATGTGGGTTATCCCTCACTCCTTGTGTAATAGGGTAGCTTGACCAGCAGGAAGGGAGGGATCCTTAGGTGGGTAGGTAGATATTTTGTAAATCATTAGATAGATAAGATAGATAGATAAATGGGTGGGTAGATCAATGTTAACCTATTAGATAGGTGTGTGTGTGGGGGGGGGAGCGCAATACCTGTAAAAGATATGTGGGTGATCCCTCACTCCTTGTGTAATAGTGCAGCTTGGCCAGCAGGGAATTGTTATACTTTGGGACCCACATATTTTTTTTCACTGAGTGTATTAACTGTAAATAGATAGGTAGATAAATGGGTGGGTGCGTGGGTAGGTAGATAGTGAATCATTAGATAGATAAATGAGTGGGTGGGTAGATAAATGTTAAACTATTAGATAGGTGGGTGGGTGAAGTGCAATACCTGTAAAAAAAATATGTGGGTGATCCTCACTCCTTGTGTAATAGTGCAGCTTGGCCAGCAGGGAGTTGTTATCCTTTGGGACCCACATATTTTTTTCACTGAGCGCACTAACTATAGATAGATAGGAAGATAGCTAGATGGTTAGGTATATAAATGGGTATGTGTGTGGTTGAGTAGGTGGATAGTGAATCATTATATAGACAGATAAGTGGGTGGGAGGGTAGATAAATGGTAAATTATTAGATAGATAGGTGGGTGCGTGAAGTGCAGTACCTGTAAAAAAATCTGTGGGTGATCCCTCACTCCTTGTGTAATCGTGCAGCTTGGCCAGCAGGGAGTTGTTATCCTTTGGGACCCACATATTTTTTTCACTGAGCGCATTAACTGTAGATAGATAGGAAGATAGATGGTTAGGTATATAAATGGGTAGGTGTGTGGTTGGGTAGGTGGATAGATAGTGAATCATTAGATAGACAGATAAGTGGGTGGAAGGGTAGATAAATGGTAAATTATTAGATAGGTGGGTGGGTGAAGTGGAATACCTGTAAAAAAATATGTGGGTGATCCCTCACTCCTTGTGTAATAGTGCAGCTTGGCCAGCAGGGAGTTGTTATCCTTTGGGACCCACATATTTTTTTCACTGAGCCCATTAACTGTAGATAGATAGGAAGATAGATGGTTAGGTATATAAATGGATATGTGTGTGGTTGGGTAGGTGGATAGATAGTGAATCATTAGATAGACAGATAAGTGGGTGGGAGGGCAGATAAATGATCAATTATTAGATAGATAGGTGGGTGCGTGAAGTGCAATACCTGTAAAAAAATATGTGGGTGATCCCTCACTCCTTGTGTAATAGTGCAGCTTGGCCAGCAGGGAGTTGTTATCCTTTGGGACCCACATATTTTTTTCACTGAGCTCATTAACTGTAGATAGATAGAAAGATAGATGGTTAGGTATATAAAGTAGTAGGTGTGTGTTTGGGTGGGTAGATAAATGTTAAACTATTAGATAGGTGGGTGGGTGAAGTGCAATACCTGTAAAAAAATATGTGTGTGATCCTCACTCCTTGTGTAATAGTGCAGCTTGGCCAGCAGGGAGTTGTTATCCTTTGGGACCCACATATTTTTTTCACTGAGCGCACTAACTGTAGATAGATAGGAAGATAGCTAGATGGTTAGGTATATAAATGGGTATGTGTGTGGTTGGGTAGGTGGATAGTGAATCATTATATTGACAGATAAGTGGGTGGGAGGGTAGATAAATGGTAAATTATTAGATAGATAGGTGGGTGCGTGAAGTGCAGTACCTGTAAAAAAATCTGTGGGTGATCCCTCACTCCTTGTGTAATCGTGCAGCTTGGCCAGCAGGGAGTTGTTATCCTTTGGGACCCACATATTTTTTTCACTGAGCACATTAACTGTAGATAGATAGGCAGATAGATGGTTAGGTATATAAATGGGTAGGTGTGTGGTTGGGTAGGTGGATAGATAGTGAATCATTAGATAGACAGATAAGTGGGTGGAAGGGTAGATAAATGGTAAATTATTAGATAGTTAGGTGGGTGGATGAAGTGGAATACCTGTAAAAAAATATGTGGGTGATCCCTCACTCCTTGTGTAATAGTGCAGCTTGGCCAGCAGGGAGTTGTTATCCTTTGGGACCCACATATTTTTTTCACTGAGCCCATTAACTGTAGATAGATAGGAAGATAGATGGTTAGGTATATAAATGGGTAGGTGTGTGGTTGGGTAGGTGGATAGATAGTGAATCATTAGATAGACAGATAAGTGGGTGGGAGGGCAGATAAATGATCAATTATTAGATAGATAGGTGGGTGCGTGAAGTGCAATACCTGTAAAAAAATATGTGGGTGATCCCTCACTCCTTGTGTAATAGTGCAGCTTGGCCAGCAGGGAGTTGTTATCCTTTGGGACCCACATATTTTTTTCACTGAGCGCATTAACTGTAGATAGATAGAAAGATAGATGGTTAGGAATATAAAGTAGTAGGTGTATGTTTGGGTGGGTAGATAAATGTTAAACTATTAGATAGGTGGGTGGGTGAAGTGCAATACCTGTAAAAAAATATGTGGGTGATCCTCACTCCTTGTGTAATAGTGCAGCTTGGCCAGCAGGGAGTTGTTATCCTTTGGGACCCACATATTTTTTTCACTGAGCGCACTAACTATAGATAGATAGGAAGATAGCTAGATGGTTAGGTATATAAATGGGTATGTGTGTGGTTGGGTAGGTGGATAGTGAATCATTATATAGACAGATAAGTGGGTGGGAGGGTAGATAAATGGTAAATTATTAGATAGATAGGTGGGTGCGTGAAGTGCAGTACCTGTAAAAAAATCTGTGGGTGATCCCTCACTCCTTGTGTAATCGTGCAGCTTGGCCAGCAGGGAGTTGTTATCCTTTGTGACCCACATATTTTTTTCACTGAGCGCATTAACTGTAGATATATAGGAAGATAGATGGTTAGGTATATAAATGGGTAGGTGTGTGGTTGGGTAGGTGGATAGATAGTGAATCATTAGATAGACAGATAAGTGGGTGGAAGGGTAGATAAATGGTAAATTATTAGATAGTTAGGTGGGTGGGTGAAGTGGAATACCTGTAAAAAAATATGTGGGTGATCCCTCACTCCTTGTGTAATAGTGCAGCTTGGCCAGCAGGGAGTTGTTATCCTTTGGGACCCACATATTTTTTTCACTGAGCCCATTAACTGTAGATAGATAGGAAGATAGATGGTTAGGTATATAAATGGATATGTGTGTGGTTGGGTAGGTGGATAGATAGTGAATCATTAGATAGACAGATAAGTGGGTGGGAGGGCAGATAAATGATCAATTATTAGAAAGATAGGTGGGTGCGTGAAGTGCAATACCTGTAAAAAAATATGTGGGTGATCCCTCACTCCTTGTGTAATAGTGCAGCTTGGCCAGCAGGGAGTTGTTATCCTTTGGGACCCACATATTTTTTTCACTGAGCTCATTAACTGTAGATAGATAGAAAGATAGATGGTTAGGTATATAAAGTAGTAGGTGTGTGTTTGGGTGGGTAGATAAATGTTAAACTATTAGATAGGTGGGTGGGTGAAGTGCAATACCTGTAAAAAAATATGTGTGTGATCCTCACTCCTTGTGTAATAGTGCAGCTTGGCCAGCAGGGAGTTGTTATCCTTTGAGACCCACATATTTTTTTCACTGAGCGCACTAACTGTAGATAGATAGGAAGATAGCTAGATGGTTAGGTATATAAATGGGTATGTGTGTGGTTGGGTAGGTGGATAGTGAATCATTATATTGACAGATAAGTGGGTGGGAGGGTAGATAAATGGTAAATTGTTAGATAGATAGGTGGGTGCGTGAAGTGCAGTACCTGTAAAAAAATCTGTGGGTGATCCCTCACTCCTTGTGTAATCGTGCAGCTTGGCCAGCAGGGAGTTGTTATCCTTTGGGACCCACATATTTTTTTCACTGAGCGCATTAACTGTAGATAGATAGGCAGATAGATGGTTAGGTATATAAATGGGTAGGTGTGTGGTTGGGTAGGTGGATAGATAGTGAATCATTAGATAGACAGATAAGTGGGTGGAAGGGTAGATAAATGGTAAATTATTAGATAGATAGGTGGGTGGATGAAGTGGAATACCTGTAAAAAAATCTGTGGGTGATCCCTCACTCCTTGTGTAATCGTGCAGCTTGGCCAGCAGGGGTTGTTATCCTTTGGGACCCACATATTTTTTTCACTGAGCGCATTAACTGTAGATAGATAGGAAGATAGATGGTTAGGTATATAAATGGGTAGGTGTGTGGTTGGGTAGGTGGATAGATAGTGAATCATTAGATAGACAGATATGTGGGTGGAAGGGTAGATAAATGGTAAAGTATTAGATAGTTAGGTGGGTGGGTGAAGTGGAATACCTGTAAAAAAATATGTGGGTGATCCCTCACTCCTTGTGTAATAGTGCAGCTTGGCCAGCAGGGAGTTGTTATCCTTTGGGACCCACATATTTTTTTCACTGAGCCCATTAACTGTAGATAGATAGGAAGATAGATGGTTAGGTATATAAATGGGTATGTGTGTGGTTGGGTAGGTGGATAGATAGTGAATCATTAGATAGACAGATAAGTGGGTGGGAGGGCAGATAAATGATCAATTATTAGATAGATAGGTGGGTGCGTGAAGTGCAATACCTGTAAAAAAATATGTGGGTGATCCCTCACTCCTTGTGTAATAGTGCAGCTTGGCCAGCAGGGAGTTGTTATCCTTTGGGACCCACATATTTTTTTCACTGAGCGCATTAACTGTAGATAGATAGAAAGATAGATGGTTAGGTATATAAAGTAGTAGGTGTGTGTTTGGGTGGGTAGATAAATGTTAAACTATTAGATAGGTGGGTGGGTGAAGTGCAATACCTGTAAATAAATATGTGGGTGATCCTCACTCCTTGTGTAATAGTGCAGCTTAGCCAGCAGGGAGTTGTTATCCTTTGGGACCCACATATTTTTTTCACTGAGCGCACTAACTATAGATAGATAGACAGTTATGTATATAAATGGGTAGGTGTGTGGTTTTGTAGGTGGATAGATAGTGAATCATTAGATAGACAGATAAGTGGGTGGGAGGGTAGATAAATGATAAATTATTAGATAGATAGGTGGGTGCATGAAGTGCAATACCTGTAAAAAAAATATGTGGGTGATCCCTCACTCCTTGTGTAATAGTGCAGCTTGGCCAGCAGGGAGTTGTTATCCTTTGGGACCCACATATTTTTTTTACTGAGCGCATTAACTGTAGATAGATAGAAAGATAGATAGATGGTTAGGTATATAAATGGGTAGGTGTGTGGTTGAGTAGGTGGATAGATAGTGAATCATTAGATAGACAGATAAGTGGGTGGGAGGGTAGATAAATGTTAAATCATTAGATAGTTAAGTGGGTGGGTGAAGTGCAATACCTGTAAAAAAGTATGTGGGTGATCCCTCACTCCTTGTGTAATAGTGCAGCTTGGCCAGCAGGGAGTTGTTATCCTTTGGGACCCACATATTTTTTTCACTGAGCCCATTAACTGTAGATAGATAGGAAGATAGATAGATGGTTAGGTATATAAATGGGTAGGTGTGTGGTTGGGTATGTGGATAGATAGTGAATTATTCGATAGACAGATAAGTGGGTGGGAGGGTAGATAAATGATAAATTGTTAGATAGATAGGTGGGTGCGTGAAGTGCAATACCTGTAAAAAAAATATGTGGGTGATCCCTCACTCCTTGTGTAATAGTGCAGCTTGGCCAGCAGGGAGTTGTTATCCTTTGGGACCCACATATTTTTTTTTCACTGAGTGTATTAACTGTAGATAGATAGGTAGATAAATGGGTGGGTGCGTAGGTAGGTAGATAGTGAATCATTAGATAGATAACTGAGTGGGTGGGTAGATAAATGTTAAACTATTAGATAGGTGGGGGGGGTGAAGCGCAATACCTGTAAAAAAAATATGTGGGTGATCCCTCCCTCTCATTTTCTAAAGCCCCATACATGCTACACGAGCAATGAAAATATATTACTCAGAAGACCCTTTTTGAGCAAACTCTTTTCTTTGAAAAAAAAATCTCTTGTGTGTGTGTACTCAATATCAGTAATGATGTGTGCTCCCGCGCATCCTTAATGACCACCGCCTTCACTTGAACATCCAGGTCAACTTTGGCCATATAGCCTATGACCCGCATGTTCAGCAGGTCACTGGGACATCACTGAACGATTTCGGTAACCGATTTCGTTCAGTGTGAATAGTGGAACCATTGATATAGTTAACTATATAGATGGAGCCCCTATACTCCCAGTGTGTAAAGGGCTTAAGGGTCATTGTATACTGCGAACATATTATCATGCCTCTTTTCATTTTTTAAGTGAGAATTCTCCAGAAAACAGATGATGAGGTCATAACAGCCGACTACTGCGAGGTGACCTGGACTGCAGAATTGTCCTCAAGCTAACAAACAAAAATGAAGTCAGGTAATTAATGAAAATTAATTACTGATAATAAGTTTTGGTATACATTTGAAAGTCACGAATAGGAGTTCTCACTAGATACTCTTCTATTATTGTATATTGTGATAACTAAGTGTACAGTTAAATAAATAGAGATAGCTAGAGAGAAATCGAAAGAGCAAAAAATAAACATACCTTCCCCCTTTACTGTCCACTAGGGCAGCTTGGTGGATATGGAGGTAAAGGAAGGGAACTCAGTAACACACTTTTTATTTCAGTCAGGGCCCTACTTCCCACAAAAAATATGTGGGTTATCCCTCACTCCTTGTGTAATAGGGTAGCTTGACCAGCAGGAAGGGAGGGATCCTTAGGTGGGTAGGTAGATATTTTGTAAATCATTAGATAGGTAAGATAGATAGATAAATGGGTGAGTAGATCAATGTTAACCTAGTAGATAGGTGTGTGTGTGTGTGTGGGGGGAGCGCAATACCTGTAAAAGATATGTGGGTGATCCCTCACTCCTTGTGTAATAGTGCAGCTTGGCCAGCAGGGAATTGTTATACTTTGGGACCCACATATTTTTTTCACTGAGTGTATTAACTGTAAATAGATAGGTAGATAAATGGGTGGGTGCGTGGGTAGGTAGATAGTGAATCATTAGATAGATAAATGAGTCGGTGGGTAGATAAATGTTAAACTATTAGATAGGTGGGTGGGTGAAGTGCAATACCTGTAAAATAATATGTGGGTGATCCTCACTCCTTGTGTAATAGTGCAGCTTGGCCAGCAGGGAGTTGTTATCCTTTGGGACCCACATATTTTTTTCACTGAGCGCACTAACTATAGATAGATAGGAAGATAGCTAGATGGTTAGGTATATAAATGGGTATGTGTGTGGTTGGGTAGGTGGATAGTGAATCATTATATAGACAGATAAGTGGGTGGGAGGGTAGATAAATGGTAAATTATTAGATAGATAGGTGGGTGCGTGAAGTGCAGTACCTGTAAAAAAATCTGTGGGTGATCCCTCACTCCTTGTGTAATCGTGCAGCTTGGCCAGCAGGGAGTTGTTATCCTTTGGGACCCACATATTTTTTTCACTGAGCGCATTAACTGTAGATAGATAGGAAGATAGATGGTTAGGTATATAAATGGGTAGGTGTGTGGTTGGGTAGGTGGATAGATAGTGAATCATTAGATAGACAGATAAGTGGGTGGAAGGGTAGATAAATGGTAAATTATTAGATAGGTGGGTGGGTGAAGTGGAATACCTGTAAAAAAATATGTGGGTGATCCCTCACTCCTTGTGTAATAGTGCAGCTTGGCCAGCAGGGAGTTGTTATCCTTTGGGACCCACATATTTTTTTCACTGAGCCCATTAACTGTAGATAGATAGGAAGATAGATGGTTAGGTATATAAATGGATATGTGTGTGGTTGGGTAGGTGGATAGATAGTGAATCATTAGATAGACAGATAAGTGGGTGGGAGGGCAGATAAATGATCAATTATTAGATAGATAGGTGGGTGCGTGAAGTGCAATACCTGTAAAAAAATATGTGGGTGATCCCTCACTCCTTGTGTAATAGTGCAGCTTGGCCAGCAGGGAGTTGTTATCCTTTGGGACCCACATATTTTTTTCACTGAGCTCATTAACTGTAGATAGATAGAAAGATAGATGGTTAGGTATATAAAGTAGTAGGTGTGTGTTTGGGTGGGTAGATAAATGTTAAACTATTAGATAGGTGGGTGGGTGAAGTGCAATACCTGTAAAAAAATATGTGTGTGATCCTCACTCCTTGTGTAATAGTGCAGCTTGGCCAGCAGGGAGTTGTTATCCTTTGGGACCCACATATTTTTTTCACTGAGCGCACTAACTGTAGATAGATAGGAAGATAGCTAGATGGTTAGGTATATAAATGGGTATGTGTGTGGTTGGGTAGGTGGATAGTGAATCATTATATTGACAGATAAGTGGGTGGGAGGGTAGATAAATGGTAAATTATTAGATAGATAGGTGGGTGCGTGAAGTGCAGTACCTGTAAAAAAATCTGTGGGTGATCCCTCACTCCTTGTGTAATCGTGCAGCTTGGCCAGCAGGGAGTTGTTATCCTTTGGGACCCACATATTTTTTTCACTGAGCACATTAACTGTAGATAGATAGGCAGATAGATGGTTAGGTATATAAATGGGTAGGTGTGTGGTTGGGTAGGTGGATAGATAGTGAATCATTAGATAGACAGATAAGTGGGTGGAAGGGTAGATAAATGGTAAATTATTAGATAGTTAGGTGGGTGGATGAAGTGGAATACCTGTAAAAAAATATGTGGGTGATCCCTCACTCCTTGTGTAATAGTGCAGCTTGGCCAGCAGGGAGTTGTTATCCTTTGGGACCCACATATTTTTTTCACTGAGCCCATTAACTGTAGATAGATAGGAAGATAGATGGTTAGGTATATAAATGGGTAGGTGTGTGGTTGGGTAGGTGGATAGATAGTGAATCATTAGATAGACAGATAAGTGGGTGGGAGGGCAGATAAATGATCAATTATTAGATAGATAGGTGGGTGCGTGAAGTGCAATACCTGTAAAAAAATATGTGGGTGATCCCTCACTCCTTGTGTAATAGTGCAGCTTGGCCAGCAGGGAGTTGTTATCCTTTGGGACCCACATATTTTTTTCACTGAGCGCATTAACTGTAGATAGATAGAAAGATAGATGGTTAGGAATATAAAGTAGTAGGTGTATGTTTGGGTGGGTAGATAAATGTTAAACTATTAGATAGGTGGGTGGGTGAAGTGCAATACCTGTAAAAAAATATGTGGGTGATCCTCACTCCTTGTGTAATAGTGCAGCTTGGCCAGCAGGGAGTTGTTATCCTTTGGGACCCACATATTTTTTTCACTGAGCGCACTAACTATAGATAGATAGGAAGATAGCTAGATGGTTAGGTATATAAATGGGTATGTGTGTGGTTGGGTAGGTGGATAGTGAATCATTATATAGACAGATAAGTGGGTGGGAGGGTAGATAAATGGTAAATTATTAGATAGATAGGTGGGTGCGTGAAGTGCAGTACCTGTAAAAAAATCTGTGGGTGATCCCTCACTCCTTGTGTAATCGTGCAGCTTGGCCAGCAGGGAGTTGTTATCCTTTGTGACCCACATATTTTTTTCACTGAGCGCATTAACTGTAGATATATAGGAAGATAGATGGTTAGGTATATAAATGGGTAGGTGTGTGGTTGGGTAGGTGGATAGATAGTGAATCATTAGATAGACAGATAAGTGGGTGGAAGGGTAGATAAATGGTAAATTATTAGATAGTTAGGTGGGTGGGTGAAGTGGAATACCTGTAAAAAAATATGTGGGTGATCCCTCACTCCTTGTGTAATAGTGCAGCTTGGCCAGCAGGGAGTTGTTATCCTTTGGGACCCACATATTTTTTTCACTGAGCCCATTAACTGTAGATAGATAGGAAGATAGATGGTTAGGTATATAAATGGATATGTGTGTGGTTGGGTAGGTGGATAGATAGTGAATCATTAGATAGACAGATAAGTGGGTGGGAGGGCAGATAAATGATCAATTATTAGAAAGATAGGTGGGTGCGTGAAGTGCAATACCTGTAAAAAAATATGTGGGTGATCCCTCACTCCTTGTGTAATAGTGCAGCTTGGCCAGCAGGGAGTTGTTATCCTTTGGGACCCACATATTTTTTTCACTGAGCTCATTAACTGTAGATAGATAGAAAGATAGATGGTTAGGTATATAAAGTAGTAGGTGTGTGTTTGGGTGGGTAGATAAATGTTAAACTATTAGATAGGTGGGTGGGTGAAGTGCAATACCTGTAAAAAAATATGTGTGTGATCCTCACTCCTTGTGTAATAGTGCAGCTTGGCCAGCAGGGAGTTGTTATCCTTTGAGACCCACATATTTTTTTCACTGAGCGCACTAACTGTAGATAGATAGGAAGATAGCTAGATGGTTAGGTATATAAATGGGTATGTGTGTGGTTGGGTAGGTGGATAGTGAATCATTATATTGACAGATAAGTGGGTGGGAGGGTAGATAAATGGTAAATTATTAGATAGATAGGTGGGTGCGTGAAGTGCAGTACCTGTAAAAAAATCTGTGGGTGATCCCTCACTCCTTGTGTAATCGTGCAGCTTGGCCAGCAGGGAGTTGTTATCCTTTGGGACCCACATATTTTTTTCACTGAGCGCATTAACTGTAGATAGATAGGCAGATAGATGGTTAGGTATATAAATGGGTAGGTGTGTGGTTGGGTAGGTGGATAGATAGTGAATCATTAGATAGACAGATAAGTGGGTGGAAGGGTAGATAAATGGTAAATTATTAGATAGATAGGTGGGTGGATGAAGTGGAATACCTGTAAAAAAATCTGTGGGTGATCCCTCACTCCTTGTGTAATCGTGCAGCTTGGCCAGCAGGGGTTGTTATCCTTTGGGACCCACATATTTTTTTCACTGAGCGCATTAACTGTAGATAGATAGGAAGATAGATGGTTAGGTATATAAATGGGTAGGTGTGTGGTTGGGTAGGTGGATAGATAGTGAATCATTAGATAGACAGATATGTGGGTGGAAGGGTAGATAAATGGTAAAGTATTAGATAGTTAGGTGGGTGGGTGAAGTGGAATACCTGTAAAAAAATATGTGGGTGATCCCTCACTCCTTGTGTAATAGTGCAGCTTGGCCAGCAGGGAGTTGTTATCCTTTGGGACCCACATATTTTTTTCACTGAGCCCATTAACTGTAGATAGATAGGAAGATAGATGGTTAGGTATATAAATGGGTATGTGTGTGGTTGGGTAGGTGGATAGATAGTGAATCATTAGATAGACAGATAAGTGGGTGGGAGGGCAGATAAATGATCAATTATTAGATAGATAGGTGGGTGCGTGAAGTGCAATACCTGTAAAAAAATATGTGGGTGATCCCTCACTCCTTGTGTAATAGTGCAGCTTGGCCAGCAGGGAGTTGTTATCCTTTGGGACCCACATATTTTTTTCACTGAGCGCATTAACTGTAGATAGATAGAAAGATAGATGGTTAGGTATATAAAGTAGTAGGTGTGTGTTTGGGTGGGTAGATAAATGTTAAACTATTAGATAGGTGGGTGGGTGAAGTGCAATACCTGTAAATAAATATGTGGGTGATCCTCACTCCTTGTGTAATAGTGCAGCTTAGCCAGCAGGGAGTTGTTATCCTTTGGGACCCACATATTTTTTTCACTGAGCGCACTAACTATAGATAGATAGACAGTTATGTATATAAATGGGTAGGTGTGTGGTTTTGTAGGTGGATAGATAGTGAATCATTAGATAGACAGATAAGTGGGTGGGAGGGTAGATAAATGATAAATTATTAGATAGATAGGTGGGTGCATGAAGTGCAATACCTGTAAAAAAAATATGTGGGTGATCCCTCACTCCTTGTGTAATAGTGCAGCTTGGCCAGCAGGGAGTTGTTATCCTTTGGGACCCACATATTTTTTTTACTGAGCGCATTAACTGTAGATAGATAGAAAGATAGATAGATGGTTAGGTATATAAATGGGTAGGTGTGTGGTTGAGTAGGTGGATAGATAGTGAATCATTAGATAGACAGATAAGTGGGTGGGAGGGTAGATAAATGTTAAATCATTAGATAGTTAAGTGGGTGGGTGAAGTGCAATACCTGTAAAAAAGTATGTGGGTGATCCCTCACTCCTTGTGTAATAGTGCAGCTTGGCCAGCAGGGAGTTGTTATCCTTTGGGACCCACATATTTTTTTCACTGAGCCCATTAACTGTAGATAGATAGGAAGATAGATAGATGGTTAGGTATATAAATGGGTAGGTGTGTGGTTGGGTATGTGGATAGATAGTGAATTATTCGATAGACAGATAAGTGGGTGGGAGGGTAGATAAATGATAAATTGTTAGATAGATAGGTGGGTGCGTGAAGTGCAATACCTGTAAAAAAAATATGTGGGTGATCCCTCACTCCTTGTGTAATAGTGCAGCTTGGCCAGCAGGGAGTTGTTATCCTTTGGGACCCACATATTTTTTTTTCACTGAGTGTATTAACTGTAGATAGATAGGTAGATAAATGGGTGGGTGCGTAGGTAGGTAGATAGTGAATCATTAGATAGATAACTGAGTGGGTGGGTAGATAAATGTTAAACTATTAGATAGGTGGGGGGGGTGAAGCGCAATACCTGTAAAAAAAATATGTGGGTGATCCCTCCCTCTCATTTTCTAAAGCCCCATACATGCTACACGAGCAATGAAAATATATTACTCAGAAGACCCTTTTTGAGCAAACTCTTTTCTTTGAAAAAAAAATCTCTTGTGTGTGTGTACTCAATATCAGTAATGATGTGTGCTCCCGCGCATCCTTAATGACCACCGCCTTCACTTGAACATCCAGGTCAACTTTGGCCATATAGCCTATGACCCGCATGTTCAGCAGGTCACTGGGACATCACTGAACGATTTCGGTAACCGATTTCGTTCAGTGTGAATAGTGGAACCACTGATATAGTTAACTATATAGATGGAGCCCCTATACTCCCAGTGTGTAAAGGGCTTAAGGGTCATTGTATACTGCGAACATATTATCATGCCTCTTTTCATTTTTTAAGTGAGAATTCTCCAGAAAACAGATGATGAGGTCATAACAGCCGACTACTGCGAGGTGACCTGGACTGCAGAATTGTCCTCAAGCTAACAAACAAAAATGAAGTCAGGTAATTAATGAAAATTAATTACTGATAATAAGTTTTGGTATACATTTGAAAGTCACGAATAGGAGTTCTCACTAGATACTCTTCTATTATTGTATATTGTGATAACTAAGTGTACAGTTAAATAAATAGAGATAGCTAGAGAGAAATCGAAAGAGCAAAAAATAAACATACCTTCCCCCTTTACTGTCCACTAGGGCAGCTTGGTGGATATGGAGGTAAAGGAAGGGAACTCAGTAACACACTTTTTATTTCAGTCAGGGCCCTACTTCCCACAAAAAATATGTGGGTTATCCCTCACTCCTTGTGTAATAGGGTAGCTTGACCAGCAGGAAGGGAGGGATCCTTAGGTGGGTAGGTAGATATTTTGTAAATCATTAGATAGGTAAGATAGATAGATAAATGGGTGAGTAGATCAATGTTAACCTAGTAGATAGGTGTGTGTGTGTGTGTGTGGGGGGAGCGCAATACCTGTAAAAGATATGTGGGTGATCCCTCACTCCTTGTGTAATAGTGCAGCTTGGCCAGCAGGGAATTGTTATACTTTGGGACCCACATATTTTTTTCACTGAGTGTATTAACTGTAAATAGATAGGTAGATAAATGGGTGGGTGCGTGGGTAGGTAGATAGTGAATCATTAGATAGATAAATGAGTGGGTGGGTAGATAAATGTTAAACTATTAGATAGGTGGGTGGGTGAAGTGCAATACCTGTAAAATAATATGTGGGTGATCCTCACTCCTTGTGTAATAGTGCAGCTTGGCCAGCAGGGAGTTGTTATCCTTTGGGACCCACATATTTTTTTCACTGAGCGCACTAACTGTAGATAGATAGGAAGATAGCTAGATGGTTAGGTATATAAATGGGTATGTGTGTGATTGGGTAGGTGGATAGTGAATCATTATATAGACAGATAAGTGGGTGGGAGGGTAGATAAATGGTAAATTATTAGATAGATAGGTGGGTGCGTGAAGTGCAGTACCTGTAAAAAAATCTGTGGGTGATCCCTCACTCCTTGTGTAATCGTGCAGCTTGGCCAGCAGGGAGTTGTTATCCTTTGGGACCCACATATTTTTTTCACTGAGCGCATTAACTGTAGATAGATAGGAAGATAGATGGTTAGGTATATAAATGGGTAGGTGTGTGGTTGGGTAGGTGGATAGATAGTGAATCATTAGATAGACAGATAAGTGGGTGGAAGGGTAGATAAATGGTAAATTATTAGATAGTTAGGTGGGTGGATGAAGTGGAATACCTGTAAAAAAATATGTGGGTGATCCCTCACTCCTTGTGTAATAGTGCAGCTTGGCCAGCAGGGAGTTGTTATCCTTTGGGACCCACATATTTTTTTCACTGAGCCCATTAACTGTAGATAGATAGGAAGATAGATGGTTAGGTATATAAATGGGTAGGTGTGTGGTTGGGTAGGTGGATAGATAGTGAATCATTAGATAGACAGATAAGTGGGTGGGAGGGCAGATAAATGATCAATTATTAGATAGATAGGTGGGTGAGTGAAGTGCAATACCTGTAAAAAATATATGTGGGTGATCCCTCACTCCTTGTGTAATAGTGCAGCTTGGCCAGCAGGGAGTTGTTATCCTTTGGGACCCACATATTTTTTTCACTGAGCGCATTAACTGTAAATAGATAGAAAGATAGATGGTTAGGAATATAAAGTAGTAGGTGTGTGTTTGGGTGGGTAGATCAATGTTAAACTATTAGATAGGTGGGTGGGTGAAGTGCAATACCTGTAAAAAAATATGTGGGTGATCCTCACTCCTTGTGTAATAGTGCAGCTTGGCCAGCAGGGAGTTGTTATCCTTTGGGACCCACATATTTTTTTCACTGAGCGCACTATCTGTAGATAGATAGGAAGATAGCTAGATGGTTAGGTATATAAATGGGTATGTGTGTGGTTGGGTAGGTGGATAGTGAATCATTATATAGACAGAGAAGTGGGTGGGAGGGTAGATAAATGATAAATTGTTAGATAGATAGGTGGGTGCGTGACGTGCAATACCTGTAAAAAAAATATGTGGGTGATCCCTCACTCCTTGTGTAATAGTGCAGCTTGGCCAGCAGGGAGTTGTTATCCTTCGGGACCCACATATTTTTTTTCACTGAGTGTATTTATTGTAGATAGATAGATAGGTAGATAAATGGGTGGGTGCGTGGGTAGGTAGATAGTGAATCATTAGATAGATAAATGAGTGGGTGGGTAGATAAATGTTATACTATTAGATAGGTGGGGGGGTGAAGCGCTATACTTGTAAAAAAAATACGTGGGTGATCCCGCACTCCTTGTGTAATAGTGCAGCTTGGCCAGCAGGGAGTTGTTATCCTTTGGGACCCACATATTTTTTTCACTGAGCGCATTAACTGTAGATAGATAGGAAGATAGATGGTTAGGTATATAAATGGGTAGGTGTGTGGTTGGGTAGTTGGATAGATAGTGAATCATTAGATAGACAGATAAGTGGGTGGGAGGGTAGATAAATGGTAAATTATTAGATAGTTAGGTGGGTGGGTGAAGTGGAATACCTGTAAAAAAATATGTGGGTGATCCCTCACTCCTTGTGTAATAGTGCAGCTTGGCCAGCAGGGAGTTGTTATCCTTTGGGACCCACATATTTTTTTCACTGAGCGCACTAACTATAGATAGATAGACGGTTATGTATATAAATGGGTAGGTGTGTGGTTTTGTAGGTGGATAGATAGTGAATCATTAGATAGACAGATAAGTGGGTGGGAGGGTAGATAAATGGTAAATTATTAGATAGATAGGTGGGTGCGTGAAGTGCAGTACCTGTAAAAAAATCTGTGGGTGATCCCTCACTCCTTGTGTAATCGTGCAGCTTGGCCAGCAGGGAGTTGTTATCCTTTGTGACCCACATATTTTTTTCACTGAGCGCATTAACTGTAGATAGATAGGAAGATAGATGGTTAGGTATATAAATGGGTAGGTGTGTGGTTGGGTAGGTGGATAGATAGTGAATCATTAGATAGACAGATAAGTGGGTGGAAGGGTAGATAAATGGTAAATTATTAGATAGTTAGGTGGGTGGGTGAAGTGGAATACCTGTAAAAAAATATGTGTGTGATCCCTCACTCCTTGTGTAATAGTGCAGCTTGGCCAGCAGGGAGTTGTTATCCTTTGGGACCCACATATTTTTTTCACTGAGCCCATTAACTGTAGATAGATAGGAAGATAGATGGTTAGGTATATAAATGGATATGTGTGTGGTTGGGTAGGTGGATAGATAGTGAATCATTAGATAGACAGATAAGTGGGTGGGAGGGCAGATAAATGATCAATTATTAGATAGATAGGTGGGTGCGTGAAGTGCAATACCTGTAAAAAAATATGTGGGTGATCCCTCACTCCTTGTGTAATAGTGCAGCTTGGCCAGCAGGGAGTTGTTATCCTTTGGGACCCACATATTTTTTTCACTGAGCGCATTAACTGTAGATAGATAGAAAGATAGATAGATGGTTAGGTATATAAATGGGTAGGTGTGTGGTTGAGTAGGTGAATAGATAGTGAATCATTAGATAGACAGATAAGTGGGTGGGAGGGTAGATAAATGTTAAATCATTAGATAGTTAAGTGGGTGGGTGAAGTGCAATACCTGTAAAAAAATATGTGGGTGATCCCTCACTCCTTGTGTAATAGTGCAGCTTGGCCAGCAGGGAGTTGTTATCCTTTGGGACCCACATATTTTTTTCACTGAGCCCATTAACTGTAGATAGATAGGAAGATAGATACATGGTTAGGTATATAAATGGGTAGGTGTGTGGTTGGGTATGTGGATAGATAGTGAATCATTCGATAGACAGATAAGTGGGTGGGAGGGTAGATAAATGATAAATTGTTAGATAGATAGGTGGGTGCGTGAAGTGCAATACCTGTAAAAAAAATATGTGGGTGATCCCTCACTCCTTGTGTAATAGTGCAGCTTGGCCAGCAGGGAGTTGTTATCCTTTGGGACCCACATATTTTTTTTCACTGAGTGTATTAACTGTAGATAGATAGGTAGATAAATGGGTGGGTGCGTGGGTAGGTGGATAGTGAATCATTAGATAGATAAATGAGTGGGTGGGTAGATAAATGTTAAACTATTAGATAGGTGGGGGGGGGGTGAAGCGCAATACCTGTAAAAAAAATATGTGGGTGATCCCTCCCTCTCATTTTCTAAAGCCCCATACATGCTACACGAGCAATGAAAATATATTACTCAAAAGACCCTTTTTGAGCAAACTCTTTTCTTTGAAAAAAAATCTCTTGTGTGTGTGTACTCAATATCTGTAATGATGTGTGCTCCCGCGCATCCTTAACGACCACCGCCTTCACTTGAACATCCAGGTCAACTTTGGCCATATAGCCTATGACCCGCATGTTCAGCAGGTCACTGGGACATCACTGAACGATTTCGGTAACCGATTTCGTTCAGTGTGAATAGTGGAACCACTGATATAGTTAACTATATAGATGGAGCCCCTATACTCCCAGTGTGTAAAGGGCTTAAGGGTCATTGTATACTGCGAACATATTATCATGCCTCTTTTCATTTTTTAAGTGAGAATTCTCCAGAAAACAGATGATGAGGTCATAACAGCCGACTACTGCGAGGTGACCTGGACTGCAGAATTGTCCTCAAGCTAACGAACAAAAATGAAGTCAGGTAATTAATGAAAATTAATTACTGATAATATGTTTTGGTATACATTTGAAAGTCACGAATAGGAGTTCTCGCTAGATACTCTTCTATTATTGTATATTGTGATAACTAAGTGTACAGTTAAATAAATAGAGATAGCTAGAGAGAAATCGAAAGAGCAAAAAATAAACATACCTTACCCCTTTACTGTCCACTAGGGCAGCTTGGCGGATATGGAGGTAAAGGAAGGGAACTCAGTAACACACTTTTTATTTCAGTCAGGGCCCTACTTCCCACAAAAAATATGTGGGTTATCCCTCACTCCTTGTGTAATAGGGTAGCTTGACCAGCAGGAAGGGAGGGATCCTTAGGTGGGTAGGTAGATATTTTGTAAATCATTAGATAGATAAGATAGATAGATAAATGGGTGGGTAGATCAATGTTAACCTATTAGATAGGTGTGTGTGTGTGGGGGGGGAGCGCAATACCTGTAAAAGATATGTGGGTGATCCCTCACTCCTTGTGTAATAGTGCAGCTTGGCCAGCAGGGAGTTGTTATCCTTAGGGACCCACATATTTTTTTTCCCCTGAGTGTATTAACTGTAGATAGATAGGTAGATAAATGGGTGGGTGCATGGGTAGGTAGATAGTGAATCGTTAGATAGATAAATGAGTGGGTGGGTAGATAAATGTAAACTATTAGATAGGTGGGTGGTCGAAGTGCAATACCTGTAAAAATATATGTGGGTTATCCCTCACTCCTTGTGTAATAGGGTAGCTTGACCAGCAGGAAGGGAGGGATCCTTAGGTGGGTAGGTAGATATTTTGTAAATCATTAGATAGATAAGATAGATAGATAAATGGGTGGGTAGATCAATGTTAACCTATTAGATAGGTGTGTGTGTGTGTGGGGGGGGGAGCGCAATACCTGTAAAAGATATGTGGGTGATCCCTCACTCCTTGTGTAATAGTGCAGCTTGGCCAGCAGGGAATTGTTATACTTTGGGACCCACATATTTTTTTTCACTGAGTGTATTAACTGTAAATAGATAGGTAGATAAATGGGTGGGTGCGTGGGTAGGTAGATAGTGAATCATTAGATAGATAAATGAGTGGGTGGGTAGATAAATGTTAAACTATTAGATAGGTGGGTGGGTGAAGTGCAATACCTGTAAAAAAATATGTGGGTGATCCTCACTCCTTGTGTAATAGTGCAGCTTGGCCAGCAGGGAGTTGTTATCCTTTGGGACCCACATATTTTTTTCACTGAGCGCACTAACTATAGATAGATAGGAAGATAGCTAGATGGTTAGGTATATAAATGGGTATGTGTGTGGTTGAGTAGGTGGATAGTGAATCATTATATAGACAGATAAGTGGGTGGGAGGGTAGATAAATGGTAAATTATTAGATAGATAGGTGGGTGCGTGAAGTGCAGTACCTGTAAAAAAATCTGTGGGTGATCCCTCACTCCTTGTGTAATCGTGCAGCTTGGCCAGCAGGGAGTTGTTATCCTTTGGGACCCACATATTTTTTTCACTGAGCGCATTAACTGTAGATAGATAGGAAGATAGATGGTTAGGTATATAAATGGGTAGGTGTGTGGTTGGGTAGGTGGATAGATAGTGAATCATTAGATAGACAGATAAGTGGGTGGAAGGGTAGATAAATGGTAAATTATTAGATAGGTGGGTGGGTGAAGTGGAATACCTGTAAAAAAATATGTGGGTGATCCCTCACTCCTTGTGTAATAGTGCAGCTTGGCCAGCAGGGAGTTGTTATCCTTTGGGACCCACATATTTTTTTCACTGAGCCCATTAACTGTAGATAGATAGGAAGATAGATGGTTAGGTATATAAATGGATATGTGTGTGGTTGGGTAGGTGGATAGATAGTGAATCATTAGATAGACAGATAAGTGGGTGGGAGGGCAGATAAATGATCAATTATTAGATAGATAGGTGGGTGCGTGAAGTGCAATACCTGTAAAAAAATATGTGGGTGATCCCTCACTCCTTGTGTAATAGTGCAGCTTGGCCAGCAGGGAGTTGTTATCCTTTGGGACCCACATATTTTTTTCACTGAGCTCATTAACTGTAGATAGATAGAAAGATAGATGGTTAGGTATATAAAGTAGTAGGTGTGTGTTTGGGTGGGTAGATAAATGTTAAACTATTAGATAGGTGGGTGGGTGAAGTGCAATACCTGTAAAAAAATATGTGTGTGATCCTCACTCCTTGTGTAATAGTGCAGCTTGGCCAGCAGGGAGTTGTTATCCTTTGGGACCCACATATTTTTTTCACTGAGCGCACTAACTGTAGATAGATAGGAAGATAGCTAGATGGTTAGGTATATAAATGGGTATGTGTGTGGTTGGGTAGGTGGATAGTGAATCATTATATTGACAGATAAGTGGGTGGGAGGGTAGATAAATGGTAAATTATTAGATAGATAGGTGGGTGCGTGAAGTGCAGTACCTGTAAAAAAATCTGTGGGTGATCCCTCACTCCTTGTGTAATCGTGCAGCTTGGCCAGCAGGGAGTTGTTATCCTTTGGGACCCACATATTTTTTTCACTGAGCACATTAACTTTAGATAGATAGGCAGATAGATGGTTAGGTATATAAATGGGTAGGTGTGTGGTTGGGTAGGTGGATAGATAGTGAATCATTAGATAGACAGATAAGTGGGTGGAAGGGTAGATAAATGGTAAATTATTAGATAGTTAGGTGGGTGGATGAAGTGGAATACCTGTAAAAAAATATGTGGGTGATCCCTCACTCCTTGTGTAATAGTGCAGCTTGGCCAGCAGGGAGTTGTTATCCTTTGGGACCCACATATTTTTTTCACTGAGCCCATTAACTGTAGATAGATAGGAAGATAGATGGTTAGGTATATAAATGGGTAGGTGTGTGGTTGGGTAGGTGGATAGATAGTGAATCATTAGATAGACAGATAAGTGGGTGGGAGGGCAGATAAATGATCAATTATTAGATAGATAGGTGGGTGCGTGAAGTGCAATACCTGTAAAAAAATATGTGGGTGATCCCTCACTCCTTGTGTAATAGTGCAGCTTGGCCAGCAGGGAGTTGTTATCCTTTGGGACCCACATATTTTTTTCACTGAGCGCATTAACTGTAGATAGATAGAAAGATAGATGGTTAGGAATATAAAGTAGTAGGTGTATGTTTGGGTGGGTAGATAAATGTTAAACTATTAGATAGGTGGGTGGGTGAAGTGCAATACCTGTAAAAAAATATGTGTGTGATCCTCACTCCTTGTGTAATAGTGCAGCTTGGCCAGCAGGGAGTTGTTATCCTTTGAGACCCACATATTTTTTTCACTGAGCGCACTAACTGTAGATAGATAGGAAGATAGCTAGATGGTTAGGTATATAAATGGGTATGTGTGTGGTTGGGTAGGTGGATAGTGAATCATTATATTGACAGATAAGTGGGTGGGAGGGTAGATAAATGGTAAATTATTAGATAGATAGGTGGGTGCGTGAAGTGCAGTACCTGTAAAAAAATCTGTGGGTGATCCCTCACTCCTTGTGTAATCGTGCAGCTTGGCCAGCAGGGAGTTGTTATCCTTTGGGACCCACATATTTTTTTCACTGAGCGCATTAACTGTAGATAGATAGGCAGATAGATGGTTAGGTATATAAATGGGTAGGTGTGTGGTTGGGTAGGTGGATAGATAGTGAATCATTAGATAGACAGATAAGTGGGTGGAAGGGTAGATAAATGGTAAATTATTAGATAGATAGGTGGGTGGATGAAGTGGAATACCTGTAAAAAAATATGTGGGTGATCCCTCACTCCTTGTGTAATCGTGCAGCTTGGCCAGCAGGGGTTGTTATCCTTTGGGACCCACATATTTTTTTCACTGAGCGCATTAACTGTAGATAGATAGGAAGATAGATGGTTAGGTATATAAATGGGTAGGTGTGTGGTTGGGTAGGTGGATAGATAGTGAATCATTAGATAGACAGATATGTGGGTGGAAGGGTAGATAAATGGTAAAGTATTAGATAGTTAGGTGGGTGGGTGAAGTGGAATACCTGTAAAAAAATATGTGGGTGATCCCTCACTCCTTGTGTAATAGTGCAGCTTGGCCAGCAGGGAGTTGTTATCCTTTGGGACCCACATATTTTTTTCACTGAGCCCATTAACTGTAGATAGATAGGAAGATAGATGGTTAGGTATATAAATGGGTATGTGTGTGGTTGGGTAGGTGGATAGATAGTGAATCATTAGATAGACAGATAAGTGGGTGGGAGGGCAGATAAATGATCAATTATTAGATAGATAGGTGGGTGCGTGAAGTGCAATACCTGTAAAAAAATATGTGGGTGATCCCTCACTCCTTGTGTAATAGTGCAGCTTGGCCAGCAGGGAGTTGTTATCCTTTGGGACCCACATATTTTTTTCACTGAGCGCATTAACTGTAGATAGATAGAAAGATAGATGGTTAGGTATATAAAGTAGTAGGTGTGTGTTTGGGTGGGTAGATAAATGTTAAACTATTAGATAGGTGGGTGGGTGAAGTGCAATACCTGTAAATAAATATGTGGGTGATCCTCACTCCTTGTGTAATAGTGCAGCTTAGCCAGCAGGGAGTTGTTATCCTTTGGGACCCACATATTTTTTTCACTGAGCGCACTAACTATAGATAGATAGACAGTTATGTATATAAATGGGTAGGTGTGTGGTTTTGTAGGTGGATAGATAGTGAATCATTAGATAGACAGATAAGTGGGTGGGAGGGTAGATAAATGATAAATTATTAGATAGATAGGTGGGTGCATGAAGTGCAATACCTGTAAAAAAAATATGTGGGTGATCCCTCACTCCTTGTGTAATAGTGCAGCTTGGCCAGCAGGGAGTTGTTATCCTTTGGGACCCACATATTTTTTTTACTGAGCGCATTAACTGTAGATAGATAGAAAGATAGATAGATGGTTAGGTATATAAATGGGTAGGTGTGTGGTTGAGTAGGTGGATAGATAGTGAATCATTAGATAGACAGATAAGTGGGTGGGAGGGTAGATAAATGTTAAATCATTAGATAGTTAAGTGGGTGGGTGAAGTGCAATACCTGTAAAAAAGTATGTGGGTGATCCCTCACTCCTTGTGTAATAGTGCAGCTTGGCCAGCAGGGAGTTGTTATCCTTTGGGACCCACATATTTTTTTCACTGAGCCCATTAACTGTAGATAGATAGGAAGATAGATAGATGGTTAGGTATATAAATGGGTAGGTGTGTGGTTGGGTATGTGGATAGATAGTGAATCATTCGATAGACAGATAAGTGGGTGGGAGGGTAGATAAATGATAAATTGTTAGATAGATAGGTGGGTGCGTGAAGTGCAATACCTGTAAAAAAAATATGTGGGTGATCCCTCACTCCTTGTGTAATAGTGCAGCTTGGCCAGCAGGGAGTTGTTATCCTTTGGGACCCACATATTTTTTTTTCACTGAGTGTATTAACTGTAGATAGATAGGTAGATAAATGGGTGGGTGCGTAGGTAGGTAGATAGTGAATCATTAGATAGATAACTGAGTGGGTGGGTAGATAAATGTTAAACTATTAGATAGGTGGGGGGGGTGAAGCGCAATACCTGTAAAAAAAATATGTGGGTGATCCCTCCCTCTCATTTTCTAAAGCCCCATACATGCTACACGAGCAATGAAAATATATTACTCAGAAGACCCTTTTTGAGCAAACTCTTTTCTTTGAAAAAAAAATCTCTTGTGTGTGTGTACTCAATATCAGTAATGATGTGTGCTCCCGCGCATCCTTAATGACCACCGCCTTCACTTGAACATCCAGGTCAACTTTGGCCATATAGCCTATGACCCGCATGTTCAGCAGGTCACTGGGACATCACTGAACGATTTCGGTAACCGATTTCGTTCAGTGTGAATAGTGGAACCACTGATATAGTTAACTATATAGATGGAGCCCCTATACTCCCAGTGTGTAAAGGGCTTAAGGGTCATTGTATACTGCGAACATATTATCATGCCTCTTTTCATTTTTTAAGTGAGAATTCTCCAGAAAACAGATGATGAGGTCATAACAGCCGACTACTGCGAGGTGACCTGGACTGCAGAATTGTCCTCAAGCTAACAAACAAAAATGAAGTCAGGTAATTAATGAAAATTAATTACTGATAATAAGTTTTGGTATACATTTGAAAGTCACGAATAGGAGTTCTCACTAGATACTCTTCTATTATTGTATATTGTGATAACTAAGTGTACAGTTAAATAAATAGAGATAGCTAGAGAGAAATCGAAAGAGCAAAAAATAAACATACCTTCCCCCTTTACTGTCCACTAGGGCAGCTTGGTGGATATGGAGGTAAAGGAAGGGAACTCAGTAACACACTTTTTATTTCAGTCAGGGCCCTACTTCCCACAAAAAATATGTGGGTTATCCCTCACTCCTTGTGTAATAGGGTAGCTTGACCAGCAGGAAGGGAGGGATCCTTAGGTGGGTAGGTAGATATTTTGTAAATCATTAGATAGATAAGATAGATAGATAAATGGGTGGGTAGATCAATGTTAACCTATTAGATAGGTGTGTGTGTGTGTGGGGGGGGAGCGCAATACCTGTAAAAGATATGTGGGTGATCCCTCACTCCTTGTGTAATAGTGCAGCTTGGCCAGCAGGGAGTAGTTATCCTTAGGGACCCACATATTTTTTTTTCCCCTGAGTGTATTAACTGTAGATAGATAGGTAGATAAATGGGTGGGTGCATGGGTAGGTAGATAGTGAATCGTTAGATAGATAAATGAGTGGGTGGGTAGATAAATGTAAACTATTAGATAGGTGGGTGGTCGAAGTGCAATACCTGTAAAAATATATGTGGGTTATCCCTCACTCCTTGTGTAATAGGGTAGCTTGACCAGCAGGAAGGGAGGGATCCTTAGGTGGGTAGGTAGATATTTTGTAAATCATTAGATAGATAAGATAGATAGATAAATGGGTGGGTAGATCAATGTTAACCTATTAGATAGGTGTGTGTGTGTGTGGGGGGGGGGAGCGCAATACCTGTAAAAGATATGTGGGTGATCCCTCATTCCTTGTGTAATAGTGCAGCTTGGCCAGCAGGGAATTGTTATATTTTGGGACCCACATATTTTTTTTCACTGAGTGTATTAACTGTAAATAGATAGGTAGATTAATGGGTGGGTGCGTGGGTAGGTAGATAGTGAATCATTAGATAGATAAATGAGTGGGTGGGTAGATAAATGTTAAACTATTAGATAGGTGGGTGGGTGAAGTGCAATACCTGTAAAAAAATATGTGGTGATTCTCACTCCTTGTGTAATAGTGCAGCTTGGCCAGCAGGGAGTTGTTATCCTTTGGGACCCACATATTTTTTTCACTGAGCGCACTAACTATAGATAGATAGGAAGATAGCTAGATGGTTAGGTATATAAATGGGTATGTGTGTGGTTGGGTAGGTGGATAGTGAATCATTATATAGACAGATAAGTGGGTGGGAGGGTAGATAAATGGTAAATTATTAGATAGATAGGTGGGTGCGTGAAGTGCAGTACCTGTAAAAAAATCTGTGGGTGATCCCTCACTCCTTGTGTAATCGTGCAGCTTGGCCAGCAGGGAGTTGTTATCCTTTGGGACCCACATATTTTTTTCACTGAGCGCATTAACTGTAGATAGATAGGAAGATAGATGGTTAGGTATATAAATGGGTAGGTGTGTGGTTGGGTAGGTGGATAGATAGTGAATCATTAGATAGACAGATAAGTGGGTGGAAGGGTAGATAAATAGTAAATTATTAGATAGTTAGGTGGGTGGGTGAAGTGCAATACCTGTAAAAAAATATGTGGGTGATCCCTCACTCCTTGTGTAATAGTGCAGCTTGGCCAGCAGGGAGTTGTTATCCTTTGGGACCCACATATTTTTTTCACTGAGCCCATTAACTGTAGATAGATAGGAAGATAGATGGTTAGGTATATAAATGGGTATGTGTGTGGTTGGGTAGGTGGATAGATAGTGAATCATTAGATAGACAGATAAGTGGGTGGGAGGACAGATAAATGATCAATTATTAGATAGATAGGTGGGTGCGTGAAGTGCAATACCTGTAAAAAAATATGTGGGTGATCCCTCACTCCTTGTGTAATAGTGCAGCTTGGCCAGCAGGGAGTTGTTATCCTTTGGGACCCACATATTTTTTTCACTGAGCGCATTAACTGTAGATAGATAGAAAGATAGATGGTTAGGTATATAAAGTAGTAGGTGTGTGTTTGGGTGGGTAGATAAATGTTAAACTATTAGATAGGTGGGTGGGTGAAGTGCAATACCTGTAAATAAATATGTGGGTGATCCTCACTCCTTGTGTAATAGTGCAGCTTAGCCAGCAGGGAGTTGTTATCCTTTGGGACCCACATATTTTTTTCACTGAGCGCACTAACTATAGATAGATAGACAGTTATGTATATAAATGGGTAGGTGTGTGGTTTTGTAGGTGGATAGATAGTGAATCATTAGATAGACAGATAAGTGGGTGGGAGGGTAGATAAATGATAAATTATTAGATAGATAGGTGGGTGCATGAAGTGCAATACCTGTAAAAAAAATATGTGGGTGATCCCTCACTCCTTGTGTAATAGTGCAGCTTGGCCAGCAGGGAGTTGTTATCCTTTGGGACCCACATATTTTTTTTACTGAGCGCATTAACTGTAGATAGATAGAAAGATAGATAGATGGTTAGGTATATAAATGGGTAGGTGTGTGGTTGAGTAGGTGGATAGATAGTGAATCATTAGATAGACAGATAAGTGGGTGGGAGGGTAGATAAATGTTAAATCATTAGATAGTTAAGTGGGTGGGTGAAGTGCAATACCTGTAAAAAAGTATGTGGGTGATCCCTCACTCCTTGTGTAATAGTGCAGCTTGGCCAGCAGGGAGTTGTTATCCTTTGGGACCCACATATTTTTTTCACTGAGCCCATTAACTGTAGATAGATAGGAAGATAGATAGATGGTTAGGTATATAAATGGGTAGGTGTGTGGTTGGGTATGTGGATAGATAGTGAATCATTCGATAGACAGATAAGTGGGTGGGAGGGTAGATAAATGATAAATTGTTAGATAGATAGGTGGGTGCGTGAAGTGCAATACCTGTAAAAAAAATATGTGGGTGATCCCTCACTCCTTGTGTAATAGTGCAGCTTGGCCAGCAGGGAGTTGTTATCCTTTGGGACCCACATATTTTTTTTTCACTGAGTGTATTAACTGTAGATAGATAGGTAGATAAATGGGTGGGTGCGTAGGTAGGTAGATAGTGAATCATTAGATAGATAACTGAGTGGGTGGGTAGATAAATGTTAAACTATTAGATAGGTGGGGGGGGTGAAGCGCAATACCTGTAAAAAAAATATGTGGGTGATCCCTCCCTCTCATTTTCTAAAGCCCCATACATGCTACACGAGCAATGAAAATATATTACTCAGAAGACCCTTTTTGAGCAAACTCTTTTCTTTGAAAAAAAAATCTCTTGTGTGTGTGTACTCAATATCAGTAATGATGTGTGCTCCCGCGCATCCTTAATGACCACCGCCTTCACTTGAACATCCAGGTCAACTTTGGCCATATAGCCTATGACCCGCATGTTCAGCAGGTCACTGGGACATCACTGAACGATTTCGGTAACCGATTTCGTTCAGTGTGAATAGTGGAACCACTGATATAGTTAACTATATAGATGGAGCCCCTATACTCCCAGTGTGTAAAGGGCTTAAGGGTCATTGTATACTGCGAACATATTATCATGCCTCTTTTCATTTTTTAAGTGAGAATTCTCCAGAAAACAGATGATGAGGTCATAACAGCCGACTACTGCGAGGTGACCTGGACTGCAGAATTGTCCTCAAGCTAACAAACAAAAATGAAGTCAGGTAATTAATGAAAATTAATTACTGATAATAAGTTTTGGTATACATTTGAAAGTCACGAATAGGAGTTCTCACTAGATACTCTTCTATTATTGTATATTGTGATAACTAAGTGTACAGTTAAATAAATAGAGATAGCTAGAGAGAAATCGAAAGAGCAAAAAATAAACATACCTTCCCCCTTTACTGTCCACTAGGGCAGCTTGGTGGATATGGAGGTAAAGGAAGGGAACTCAGTAACACACTTTTTATTTCAGTCAGGGCCCTACTTCCCACAAAAAATATGTGGGTTATCCCTCACTCCTTGTGTAATAGGGTAGCTTGACCAGCAGGAAGGGAGGGATCCTTAGGTGGGTAGGTAGATATTTTGTAAATCATTAGATAGATAAGATAGATAGATAAATGGGTGGGTAGATCAATGTTAACCTATTAGATAGGTGTGTGTGTGTGTGTGGGGGGGAGCGCAATACCTGTAAAAGATATGTGGGTGATCCCTCACTCCTTGTGTAATAGTGCAGCTTGGCCAGCAGGGAGTAGTTATCCTTAGGGACCCACATATTTTTTTTTCCCCTGAGTGTATTAACTGTAGATAGATAGGTAGATAAATGGGTGGGTGCATGGGTAGGTAGATAGTGAATCGTTAGATAGATAAATGAGTGGGTGGGTAGATAAATGTAAACTATTAGATAGGTGGGTGGTCGAAGTGCAATACCTGTAAAAATATATGTGGGTTATCCCTCACTCCTTGTGTAATAGGGTAGCTTGACCAGCAGGAAGGGAGGGATCCTTAGGTGGGTAGGTAGATATTTTGTAAATCATTAGATAGATAAGATAGATAGATAAATGGGTGGGTAGATCAATGTTAACCTATTAGATAGGTGTGTGTGTGTGTGTGGGGGGGGAGCGCAATACCTGTAAAAGATATGTGGGTGATCCCTCATTCCTTGTGTAATAGTGCAGCTTGGCCAGCAGGGAATTGTTATATTTTGGGACCCACATATTTTTTTTCACTGAGTGTATTAACTGTAAATAGATAGGTAGATAAATGGGTGGGTGCGTGGGTAGGTAGATAGTGAATCATTAGATAGATAAATGAGTGGGTGGGTAGATAAATGTTAAACTATTAGATAGGTGGGTGGGTGAAGTGCAATACCTGTAAAAAAATATGTGGTGATTCTCACTCCTTGTGTAATAGTGCAGCTTGGCCAGCAGGGAGTTGTTATCCTTTGGGACCCACATATTTTTTTCACTGAGCGCACTAACTATAGATAGATAGGAAGATAGCTAGATGGTTAGGTATATAAATGGGTATGTGTGTGGTTGGGTAGGTGGATAGTGAATCATTATATAGACAGATAAGTGGGTGGGAGGGTAGATAAATGGTAAATTATTAGATAGATAGGTGGGTGCGTGAAGTGCAGTACCTGTAAAAAAATCTGTGGGTGATCCCTCACTCCTTGTGTAATCGTGCAGCTTGGCCAGCAGGGAGTTGTTATCCTTTGGGACCCACATATTTTTTTCACTGAGCGCATTAACTGTAGATAGATAGGAAGATAGATGGTTAGGTATATAAATGGGTAGGTGTGTGGTTGGGTAGGTGGATAGATAGTGAATCATTAGATAGACAGATAAGTGGGTGGAAGGGTAGATAAATAGTAAATTATTAGATAGTTAGGTGGGTGGGTGAAGTGGAATACCTGTAAAAAAATATGTGGGTGATCCCTCACTCCTTGTGTAATAGTGCAGCTTGGCCAGCAGGGAGTTGTTATCCTTTGGGACCCACATATTTTTTTCACTGAGCCCATTAACTGTAGATAGATAGGAAGATAGATGGTTAGGTATATAAATGGGTATGTGTGTGGTTGGGTAGGTGGATAGATAGTGAATCATTAGATAGACAGATAAGTGGGTGGGAGGACAGATAAATGATCAATTATTAGATAGATAGGTGGGTGCGTGAAGTGCAATACCTGTAAAAAAATATGTGGGTGATCCCTCACTCCTTGTGTAATAGTGCAGCTTGGCCAGCAGGGAGTTGTTATCCTTTGGGACCCACATATTTTTTTCACTGAGCGCATTAACTGTAGATAGATAGAAAGATAGATGGTTAGGTATATAAAGTAGTAGGTGTGTGTTTGGGTGGGTAGATAAATGTTAAACTATTAGATAGGTGGGTGGGTGAAGTGCAATACCTGTAAATAAATATGTGGGTGATCCTCACTCCTTGTGTAATAGTGCAGCTTAGCCAGCAGGGAGTTGTTATCCTTTGGGACCCACATATTTTTTTCACTGAGCGCACTAACTATAGATAGATAGACAGTTATGTATATAAATGGGTAGGTGTGTGGTTTTGTAGGTGGATAGATAGTGAATCATTAGATAGACAGATAAGTGGGTGGGAGGGTAGATAAATGATAAATTATTAGATAGATAGGTGGGTGCATGAAGTGCAATACCTGTAAAAAAAATATGTGGGTGATCCCTCACTCCTTGTGTAATAGTGCAGCTTGGCCAGCAGGGAGTTGTTATCCTTTGGGACCCACATATTTTTTTTACTGAGCGCATTAACTGTAGATAGATAGAAAGATAGATAGATGGTTAGGTATATAAATGGGTAGGTGTGTGGTTGAGTAGGTGGATAGATAGTGAATCATTAGATAGACAGATAAGTGGGTGGGAGGGTAGATAAATGTTAAATCATTAGATAGTTAAGTGGGTGGGTGAAGTGCAATACCTGTAAAAAAGTATGTGGGTGATCCCTCACTCCTTGTGTAATAGTGCAGCTTGGCCAGCAGGGAGTTGTTATCCTTTGGGACCCACATATTTTTTTCACTGAGCCCATTAACTGTAGATAGATAGGAAGATAGATAGATGGTTAGGTATATAAATGGGTAGGTGTGTGGTTGGGTATGTGGATAGATAGTGAATCATTCGATAGACAGATAAGTGGGTGGGAGGGTAGATAAATGATAAATTGTTAGATAGATAGGTGGGTGCGTGAAGTGCAATACCTGTAAAAAAAATATGTGGGTGATCCCTCACTCCTTGTGTAATAGTGCAGCTTGGCCAGCAGGGAGTTGTTATCCTTTGGGACCCACATATTTTTTTTTCACTGAGTGTATTAACTGTAGATAGATAGGTAGATAAATGGGTGGGTGCGTAGGTAGGTAGATAGTGAATCATTAGATAGATAACTGAGTGGGTGGGTAGATAAATGTTAAACTATTAGATAGGTGGGGGGGGGGGTGAAGCGCAATACCTGTAAAAAAAATATGTGGGTGATCCCTCCCTCTCATTTTCTAAAGCCCCATACATGCTACACGAGCAATGAAAATATATTACTCAGAAGACCCTTTTTGAGCAAACTCTTTTCTTTGAAAAAAAAAACTCTTGTGTGTGTGTACTCAATATCAGTAATGATGTGTGCTCCCGCGCATCCTTAATGACCACCGCCTTCACTTGAACATCCAGGTCAACTTTGGCCATATAGCCTATGACCCGCATGTTCAGCAGGTCACTGGGACATCACTGAACGATTTCGGTAACCGATTTCGTTCAGTGTGAATAGTGGAACCACTGATATAGTTAACTATATAGATGGAGCCCCTATACTCCCAGTGTGTAAAGGGCTTAAGGGTCATTGTATACTGCGAACATATTATCATGCCTCTTTTCATTTTTTAAGTGAGAATTCTCCAGAAAACAGATGATGAGGTCATAACAGCCGACGACTGCGAGGTGACCTGGACTGCAGAATTGTCCTCAAGTTAACGAACAAAAATGAAGTCAGGTAATTAATGAAAATTAATTACTGATAATATGTTTTGGTATACATTTGAAAGTCACGAATAGGAGTTCTCGCTAGAGACTCTTCTATTATTGTATATTGTGATAACTAAGTGTACAGTTAAATAAATAGAGATAGCTAGAGAGAAATCGAAAGAGCAAAAAATAAACATACCTTCCCCCTTTACTGTCCACTAGGGCAGCTTGGCGGATATGGAGGTAAAGGAAGGGAACTCAGTAACACACTTTTTATTTCAGTCAGGGCCCTACTTCCCACAAAAAATATGTGGGTTATCCCTCACTCCTTGTGTAATAGGGTAGCTTGACCAGCAGGAAGGGAGGGATCCTTAGGTGGGTAGGTAGATATTTTGTAAATCATTAGATAGATAAGATAGATAGATAAATGGGTGGGTAGATCAATGTTAACCTATTAGATAGGTGTGTGTGTGTGTGTGGGGGGGGAGCACAATACCTGTAAAAGATATGTGGGTGATCCCTCACTCCTTGTGTAATAGTGCAGCTTGGCGAGCAGGGAGTAGTTATCCTTAGGGACCCACATATTTTTTTTCCCCTGAGTGTATTAACTGTAGATAGATAGGTAGATAAATGGGTGGGTGCATGGGTAGGTAGATAGTGAATCGTTAGATAGATAAATGAGTGGGTGGGTAGATAAATGTAAACTATTAGATAGGTGGGTGGTCGAAGTGCAATACCTGTAAAAATATATGTGGGTTATCCCTCACTCCTTGTGTAATAGGGTAGCTTGACCAGCAGGAAGGGAGGGATCCTTAGGTGGGTAGGTAGATATTTTGTAAATCATTAGATAGATAAGATAGATAGATAAATGGGTGGGTAGATCAATGTTAACCTATTAGATAGGTGTGTGTGTTTGGGGGGGGGGAGCGCAATACCTGTAAAAGATATGTGGGTGATCCCTCATTCCTTGTGTAATAGTGCAGCTTGGCCAGCAGGGAATTGTTATACTTTGGGACCCACATATTTTTTTTCACTGAGTGTATTAACTGTAAATAGATAGGTAGATAAATGGGTGGGTGCGTGGGTAGGTAGATAGTGAATCATTAGATAGATAAATGAGTGGGTGGGTAGATAAATGTTAAACTATTAGATAGGTGGGTGGGTGAAGTGCAATACCTGTAAAAAAAATATGTGGGTGATTCTCACTCCTTGTGTAATAGTGCAGCTTGGCCAGCAGGGAGTTTTTATCCTTTGGGACCCACATATTTTTTTCACTGAGCGCACTAACTATAGATAGATAGGAAGATAGCTAGATGGTTAGGTATATAAATTGGTATGTGTGTGGTTGGGTAGGTGGATAGTGAATCATTATATAGACAGATAAGTGGGTGGGAGGGTAGATAAATGGTAAATTATTAGATAGATAGGTGGGTGCGTGAAGTGCAGTACCTGTAAAAAAATCTGTGGGTGATCCCTCACTCCTTGTGTAATAGTGCAGCTTGGCCAGCAGGGAGTTGTTATCCTTTGGGACCCACATATTTTTTTCACTGAGCGCATTAACTGTAGATAGATAGAAAGATAGATGGTTAGGTATATAAAGTAGTAGGTGTGTGTTTGGGTGGGTAGATAAATGTTAAACTATTAGATAGGTGGGTGGGTGAAGTGCAATACCTGTAAATAAATATGTGGGTGATCCTCACTCCTTGTGTAATAGTGCAGCTTAGCCAGCAGGGAGTTGTTATCCTTTGGGACCCACATATTTTTTTCACTGAGCGCACTAACTATAGATAGATAGACAGTTATGTATATAAATGGGTAGGTGTGTGGTTTTGTAGGTGGATAGATAGTGAATCATTAGATAGACAGATAAGTGGGTGGGAGGGTAGATAAATGATAAATTATTAGATAGATAGGTGGGTGCATGAAGTGCAATACCTGTAAAAAAAATATGTGGGTGATCCCTCACTTCTTGTGTAATAGTGCAGCTTGGCCAGTAGGGAGTTGTTATCCTTTGGGACCCACATATTTTTTTCACTGAGCGCATTAACTGTAGATAGATAGAAAGATAGATAGATGGTTAGGTATATAAATGGGTAGGTGTGTGGTTGAGTAGGTGGATAGATAGTGAATCATTAGATAGACAGATAAGTGGGTGGGAGGGTAGATAAATGTTAAATCATTAGATAGTTAAGTGGGTGGGTGAAGTGCAATACCTGTAAAAAAATATGTGGGTGATCCCTCACTCCTTGTGTAATAGTGCAGCTTGGCCAGCAGGGAGTTGTTATCCTTTGGGACCCACATATTTTTTTCACTGAGCCCATTAACTGTAGATAGATAGGAAGATAGATAGATGGTTAGGTATATAAATGGGTAGGTGTGTGGTTGGGTATGTGGATAGATAGTGAATCATTCGATAGACAGATAAGTGGGTGGGAGGGTAGATAAATGATAAATTGTTAGATAGATAGGTGGGTGCGTGAAGTGCAATACCTGTAAAAAAAATATGTGGGTGATCCCTCACTCCTTGTGTAATAGTGCAGCTTGGCCAGCAGGGAGTTGTTATCCTTTGGGACCCACATATTTTTTTCACTGAGCTCATTAACTGTAGATAGATAGAAAGATAGATGGTTAGGTATATAAAGTAGTAGGTGTGTGTTTGGGTGGGTAGATAAATGTTAAACTATTAGATAGGTGGGTGGGTGAAGTGCAATACCTGTAAAAAAATATGTGTGTGATCCTCACTCCTTGTGTAATAGTGCAGCTTGGCCAGCAGGGAGTTGTTATCCTTTGGGACCCACATATTTTTTTCACTGAGCGCACTAACTGTAGATAGATAGGAAGATAGCTAGATGGTTAGGTATATAAATGGGTATGTGTGTGGTTGGGTAGGTGGATAGTGAATCATTATATTGACAGATAAGTGGGTGGGAGGGTAGATAAATGGTAAATTATTAGATAGATAGGTGGGTGCGTGAAGTGCAGTACCTGTAAAAAAATCTGTGGGTGATCCCTCACTCCTTGTGTAATCGTGCAGCTTGGCCAGCAGGGAGTTGTTATCCTTTGGGACCCACATATTTTTTTCACTGAGCGCATTAACTGTAGATAGATAGGCAGATAGATGGTTAGGTATATAAATGGGTAGGTGTGTGGTTGGGTAGGTGGATAGATAGTGAATCATTAGATAGACAGATAAGTGGGTGGAAGGGTAGATAAATGGTAAATTATTAGATAGTTAGGTGGGTGGATGAAGTGGAATACCTGTAAAAAAATATGTGGGTGATCCCTCACTCCTTGTGTAATAGTGCAGCTTGGCCAGCAGGGAGTTGTTATCCTTTGGGACCCACATATTTTTTTCACTGAGCCCATTAACTGTAGATAGATAGGAAGATAGATGGTTAGGTATATAAATGGGTAGGTGTGTGGTTGGGTAGGTGGATAGATAGTGAATCATTAGATAGACAGATAAGTGGGTGGGAGGGCAGATAAATGATCAATTATTAGATAGATAGGTGGGTGCGTGAAGTGCAATACCTGTAAAAAAATATGTGGGTGATCCCTCACTCCTTGTGTAATAGTGCAGCTTGGCCAGCAGGGAGTTGTTATCCTTTGGGACCCACATATTTTTTTCACTGAGCGCATTAACTGTAGATAGATAGAAAGATAGATTGTTAGGAATATAAAGTAGTAGGTGTATGTTTGGGTGGGTAGATAAATGTTAAACTATTAGATAGGTGGGTGGGTGAAGTGCAATACCTGTAAAAAAATATGTGGGTGATCCTCACTCCTTGTGTAATAGTGCAGCTTGGCCAGCAGGGAGTTGTTATCCTTTGGGACCCACATATTTTTTTCACTGAGCGCACTAACTATAGATAGATAGGAAGATAGCTAGATGGTTAGGTATATAAATGGGTATGTGTGTGGTTGGGTAGGTGGATAGTGAATCATTATATAGACAGATAAGTGGGTGGGAGGGTAGATAAATGGTAAATTATTAGATAGATAGGTGGGTGCGTGAAGTGCAGTACCTGTAAAAAAATCTGTGGGTGATCCCTCACTCCTTGTGTAATCGTGCAGCTTGGCCGGCAGGGAGTTGTTATCCTTTGTGACCCACATATTTTTTTCACTGAGCCCATTAACTGTAGATAGATAGGAAGATAGATGGTTAGGTATATAAATGGATATGTGTGTGGTTGGGTAGGTGGATAGATAGTGAATCATTAGATAGACAGATAAGTGGGTGGGAGGGCAGATAAATGATCAATTATTAGATAGATAGGTGGGTGCGTGAAGTGCAATACCTGTAAAAAAATATGTGGGTGATCCCTCACTCCTTGTGTAATAGTGCAGCTTGGCCAGCAGGGAGTTGTTATCCTTTGGGACCCACATATTTTTTTCACTGAGCTCATTAACTGTAGATAGATAGAAAGATAGATGGTTAGGTATATAAAGTAGTAGGTGTGTGTTTGGGTGGGTAGATAAATGTTAAACTATTAGATAGGTGGGTGGGTGAAGTGCAATACCTGTAAAAAAATATGTGTGTGATCCTCACTCCTTGTGTAATAGTGCAGCTTGGCCAGCAGGGAGTTGTTATCCTTTGAGACCCACATATTTTTTTCACTGAGCGCACTAACTGTAGATAGATAGGAAGATAGCTAGATGGTTAGGTATATAAATGGGTATGTGTGTGGTTGGGTAGGTGGATAGTGAAACATTATATTGACAGATAAGTGGGTGGGAGGGTAGATAAATGGTAAATTATTAGATAGATAGGTGGGTGCGTGAAGTGCAGTACCTGTAAAAAAATCTGTGGGTGATCCCTCACTCCTTGTGTAATCGTGCAGCTTGGCCAGCAGGGAGTTGTTATCCTTTGGGACCCACATATTTTTTTCACTGAGCGCATTAACTGTAGATAGATAGGCAGATAGATGGTTAGGTATATAAATGGGTAGGTGTGTGGTTGGGTAGGTGGATAGATAGTGAATCATTAGATAGACAGATAAGTGGGTGGAAGGGTAGATAAATGGTAAATTATTAGATAGATAGGTGGGTGGATGAAGTGGAATACCTGTAAAAAAATATGTGGGTGATCCCTCACTCCTTGTGTAATCGTGCAGCTTGGCCAGCAGGGGTTGTTATCCTTTGGGACCCACATATTTTTTTCACTGAGCGCATTAACTGTAGATAGATAGGAAGATAGATGGTTAGGTATATAAATGGGTAGGTGTGTGGTTGGGTAGGTGGATAGATAGTGAATCATTAGATAGACAGATATGTGGGTGGAAGGGTAGATAAATGGTAAAGTATTAGATAGTTAGGTGGGTGGGTGAAGTGGAATACCTGTAAAAAAATATGTGGGTGATCCCTCACTCCTTGTGTAATAGTGCAGCTTGGCCAGCAGGGAGTTGTTATCCTTTGGGACCCACATATTTTTTTCACTGAGCCCATTAACTGTAGATAGATAGGAAGATAGATGGTTAGGTATATAAATGGGTATGTGTGTGGTTGGGTAGGTGGATAGATAGTGAATCATTAGATAGACAGATAAGTGGGTGGGAGGGCAGATAAATGATCAATTATTAGATAGATAGGTGGGTGCGTGAAGTGCAATACCTGTAAAAAAATATGTGGGTGATCCCTCACTCCTTGTGTAATAGTGCAGCTTGGCCAGCAGGGAGTTGTTATCCTTTGGGACCCACATATTTTTTTCACTGAGCGCATTAACTGTAGATAGATAGAAAGATAGATGGTTAGGTATATAAAGTAGTAGGTGTGTGTTTGGGTGGGTAGATAAATGTTAAACTATTAGATAGGTGGGTGGGTGAAGTGCAATACCTGTAAATAAATATGTGGGTGATCCTCACTCCTTGTGTAATAGTGCAGCTTAGCCAGCAGGGAGTTGTTATCCTTTGGGACCCACATATTTTTTTCACTGAGCGCACTAACTATAGATAGATAGACAGTTATGTATATAAATGGGTAGGTGTGTGGTTTTGTAGGTGGATAGATAGTGAATCATTAGATAGACAGATAAGTGGGTGGGAGGGTAGATAAATGATAAATTATTAGATAGATAGGTGGGTGCATGAAGTGCAATACCTGTAAAAAAAATATGTGGGTGATCCCTCACTCCTTGTGTAATAGTGCAGCTTGGCCAGCAGGGAGTTGTTATCCTTTGGGACCCACATATTTTTTTTACTGAGCGCATTAACTGTAGATAGATAGAAAGATAGATAGATGGTTAGGTATATAAATGGGTAGGTGTGTGGTTGAGTAGGTGGATAGATAGTGAATCATTAGATAGACAGATAAGTGGGTGGGAGGGTAGATAAATGTTAAATCATTAGATAGTTAAGTGGGTGGGTGAAGTGCAATACCTGTAAAAAAGTATGTGGGTGATCCCTCACTCCTTGTGTAATAGTGCAGCTTGGCCAGCAGGGAGTTGTTATCCTTTGGGACCCACATATTTTTTTCACTGAGCCCATTAACTGTAGATAGATAGGAAGATAGATAGATGGTTAGGTATATAAATGGGTAGGTGTGTGGTTGGGTATGTGGATAGATAGTGAATCATTCGATAGACAGATAAGTGGGTGGGAGGGTAGATAAATGATAAATTGTTAGATAGATAGGTGGGTGCGTGAAGTGCAATACCTGTAAAAAAAATATGTGGGTGATCCCTCACTCCTTGTGTAATAGTGCAGCTTGGCCAGCAGGGAGTTGTTATCCTTTGGGACCCACATATTTTTTTTTCACTGAGTGTATTAACTGTAGATAGATAGGTAGATAAATGGGTGGGTGCGTAGGTAGGTAGATAGTGAATCATTAGATAGATAACTGAGTGGGTGGGTAGATAAATGTTAAACTATTAGTTAGGTGGGGGGGGGGTGAAGCGCAATACCTGTAAAAAAAATATGTGGGTGATCCCTCCCTCTCATTTTCTAAAGCCCCATACATGCTACACGAGCAATGAAAATATATTACTCAGAAGACCCTTTTTGAGCAAACTCTTTTCTTTGAAAAAAAAATCTCTTGTGTGTGTGTACTCAATATCAGTAATGATGTGTGCTCCCGCGCATCCTTAATGACCACCGCCTTCACTTGAACATCCAGGTCAACTTTGGCCATATAGCCTATGACCCGCATGTTCAGCAGGTCACTGGGACATCACTGAACGATTTCGGTAACCGATTTCGTTCAGTGTGAATAGTGGAACCACTGATATAGTTAACTATATAGATGGAGCCCCTAAACTCCCAGTGTGTAAAGGGCTTAAGGGTCATTGTATACTGCGAACATATTATCATGCCTCTTTTCATTTTTTAAGTGAGAATTCTCCAGAAAACAGATGATGAGGTCATAACAGCCGACTACTGCGAGGTGACCTGGACTGCAGAATTGTCCTCAAGCTAACAAACAAAAATGAAGTCAGGTAATTAATGAAAATTAATTACTGATAATAAGTTTTGGTATACATTTGAAAGTCACGAATAGGAGTTCTCACTAGATACTCTTCTATTATTGTATATTGTGATAACTAAGTGTACAGTTAAATAAATAGAGATAGCTAGAGAGAAATCGAAAGAGCAAAAAATAAACATACCTTCCCCCTTTACTGTCCACTAGGGCAGCTTGGCGGATATGGAGGTAAAGGAAGGGAACTCAGTAACACACTTTTTATTTCAGTCAGGGCCCTACTTCCCACAAAAAATATGTGGGTTATCCCTCACTCCTTGTGTAATAGGGTAGCTTGACCAGCAGGAAGGGAGGGATCCTTAGGTGGGTAGGTAGATATTTTGTAAATCATTAGATAGATAAGATAGATAGATAAATGGGTGGGTAGATCAATGTTAACCTATTAGATAGGTGTGTGTGTGTGGGGGGGGGGGGAGCGCAATACCTGTAAAAGATATGTGGGTGATCCCTCACTCCTTGTGTAATAGTGCAGCTTGGCGAGCAGGGAGTAGTTATCCTTAGGGACCCACATATTTTTTTTCCCCTGAGTGTATTAACTGTAGATAGATAGGTAGATAAATGGGTGGGTGCATGGGTAGGTAGATAGTGAATCGTTAGATAGATAAATGAGTGGGTGGGTAGATAAATGTAAACTATTAGATAGGTGGGTGGTCGAAGTGCAATACCTGTAAAAATATATGTGGGTTATCCCTCACTCCTTGTGTAATAGGGTAGCTTGACCAGCAGGAAGGGAGGGATCCTTAGGTGGGTAGGTAGATATTTTGTAAATCATTAGACAGATAAGATAGATAGATAAATGGGTGGGTAGATCAATGTTAACCTATTAGATAGGTGTGTGTGTTTGGGGGGGGGGAGCGCAATACCTGTAAAAGATATGTGGGTGATCCCTCATTCCTTGTGTAATAGTGCAGCTTGGCCAGCAGGGAATTGTTATACTTTGGGACCCACATATTTTTTTTCACTGAGTGTATTAACTGTAAATAGATAGGTAGATAAATGGGTGGGTGCGTGGGTAGGTAGATAGTGAATCATTAGATAGATAAATGAGTGGGTGGGTAGATAAATGTTAAACTATTAGATAGGTGGGTGGGTGAAGTGCAATACCTGTAAAAAAAATATGTGGGTGATTCTCACTCCTTGTGTAATAGTGCAGCTTGGCCAGCAGGGAGTTTTTATCCTTTGGGACCCACATATTTTTTTCACTGAGCGCACTAACTATAGATAGATAGGAAGATAGCTAGATGGTTAGGTATATAAATTGGTATGTGTGTGGTTGGGTAGGTGGATAGTGAATCATTATATAGACAGATAAGTGGGTGGGAGGGTAGATAAATGGTAAATTATTAGATAGATAGGTGGGTGCGTGAAGTGCAGTACCTGTAAAAAAATCTGTGGGTGATCCCTCACTCCTTGTGTAATCGTGCAGCTTGGCCAGCAGGGAGTTGTTATCCTTTGGGACCCACATATTTTTTTCACTGAGCGCATTAACTGTAGATAGATAGGAAGATAGATGGTTAGGTATATAAATGGGTAGGTGTGTGGTTGGGTAGGTGGATAGATAGTGAATCATTAGATAGACAGATAAGTGGGTGGAAGGGTAGATAAATAGTAAATTATTAGATAGTTAGGTGGGTGGGTGAAGTGGAATACCTGTAAAAAAATATGTGGGTGATCCCTCACTCCTTGTGTAATAGTGCAGCTTGGCCAGCAGGGAGTTGTTATCCTTTGGGACCCACATATTTTTTTCACTGAGCCCATTAACTGTAGATAGATAGGAAGATAGATGGTTAGGTATATAAATGGGTATGTGTGTGGTTGGGTAGGTGGATAGATAGTGAATCATTAGATAGACAGATAAGTGGGTGGGAGGACAGATAAATGATCAATTATTAGATAGATAGGTGGGTGCGTGAAGTGCAATACCTGTAAAAAAATATGTGGGTGATCCCTCACTCCTTGTGTAATAGTGCAGCTTGGCCAGCAGGGAGTTGTTATCCTTTGGGACCCACATATTTTTTTCACTGAGCGCATTAACTGTAGATAGATAGAAAGATAGATGGTTAGGTATATAAAGTAGTAGGTGTGTGTTTGGGTGGGTAGATAAATGTTAAACTATTAGATAGGTGGGTGGGTGAAGTGCAATACCTGTAAATAAATATGTGGGTGATCCTCACTCCTTGTGTAATAGTGCAGCTTAGCCAGCAGGGAGTTGTTATCCTTTGGGACCCACATATTTTTTTCACTGAGCGCACTAACTATAGATAGATAGGAAGATAGCTAGATGGTTAGGTATATAAATTGGTATGTGTGTGGTTGGGTAGGTGGATAGTGAATCATTATATAGACAGATAAGTGGGTGGGAGGGTAGATAAATGGTAAATTATTAGATAGATAGGTGGGTGCGTGAAGTGCAGTACCTGTAAAAAAATCTGTGGGTGATCCCTCACTCCTTGTGTAATCGTGCAGCTTGGCCAGCAGGGAGTTGTTATCCTTTGGGACCCACATATTTTTTTCACTGAGCGCATTAACTGTAGATAGATAGGAAGATAGATGGTTAGGTATATAAATGGGTAGGTGTGTGGTTGGGTAGGTGGATAGATAGTGAATCATTAGATAGACAGATAAGTGGGTGGAAGGGTAGATAAATAGTAAATTATTAGATAGTTAGGTGGGTGGGTGGGTGAAGTGGAATACCTGTAAAAAAATATGTGGGTGATCCCTCACTCCTTGTGTAATAGTGCAGCTTGGCCAGCAGGGAGTTGTTATCCTTTGGGACCCACATATTTTTTTCACTGAGCCCATTAACTGTAGATAGATAGGAAGATAGATGGTTAGGTATATAAATGGGTATGTGTGTGGTTGGGTAGGTGGATAGATAGTGAATCATTAGATAGACAGATAAGTGGGTGGGAGGACAGATAAATGATCAATTATTAGATAGATAGGTGGGTGCGTGAAGTGCAATACCTGTAAAAAAATATGTGGGTGATCCCTCACTCCTTGTGTAATAGTGCAGCTTGGCCAGCAGGGAGTTGTTATCCTTTGGGACCCACATATTTTTTTCACTGAGCGCATTAACTGTAGATAGATAGAAAGATAGATGGTTAGGTATATAAAGTAGTAGGTGTGTGTTTGGGTGGGTAGATAAATGTTAAACTATTAGATAGGTGGGTGGGTGAAGTGCAATACCTGTAAATAAATATGTGGGTGATCCTCACTCCTTGTGTAATAGTGCAGCTTAGCCAGCAGGGAGTTGTTATCCTTTGGGACCCACATATTTTTTTCACTGAGCGCACTAACTATAGATAGATAGACAGTTATGTATATAAATGGGTAGGTGTGTGGTTTTGTAGGTGGATAGATAGTGAATCATTAGATAGACAGATAAGTGGGTGGGAGGGTAGATAAATGATAAATTATTAGATAGATAGGTGGGTGCATGAAGTGCAATACCTGTAAAAAAAATATGTGGGTGATCCCTCACTCCTTGTGTAATAGTGCAGCTTGGCCAGCAGGGAGTTGTTATCCTTTGGGACCCACATATTTTTTTCACTGAGCGCATTAACTGTAGATAGATAGAAAGATAGATAGATGGTTAGGTATATAAATGGGTAGGTGTGTGGTTGAGTAGGTGGATAGATAGTGAATCATTAGATAGACAGATAAGTGGGTGGGAGGGTAGATAAATGTTAAATCATTAGATAGTTAAGTGGGTGGGTGAAGTGCAATACCTGTAAAAAAATATGTGGGTGATCCCTCACTCCTTGTGTAATAGTGCAGCTTGGCCAGCAGGGAGTTGTTATCCTTTGGGACCCACATATTTTTTTCACTGAGCCCATTAACTGTAGATAGATAGGAAGATAGATAGATGGTTAGGTATATAAATGGGTAGGTGTGTGGTTGGGTATGTGGATAGATAGTGAATCATTCGATAGACAGATAAGTGGGTGGGAGGGTAGATAAATGATAAATTGTTAGATAGATAGGTGGGTGCGTGAAGTGCAATACCTGTAAAAAAAATATGTGGGTGATCCCTCACTCCTTGTGTAATAGTGCAGCTTGGCCAGCAGGGAGTTGTTATCCTTTGGGACCCACATATTTTTTTCACTGAGCTCATTAACTGTAGATAGATAGAAAGATAGATGGTTAGGTATATAAAGTAGTAGGTGTGTGTTTGGGTGGGTAGATAAATGTTAAACTATTAGATAGGTGGGTGGGTGAAGTGCAATACCTGTAAAAAAATATGTGTGTGATCCTCACTCCTTGTGTAATAGTGCAGCTTGGCCAGCAGGGAGTTGTTATCCTTTGGGACCCACATATTTTTTTCACTGAGCGCACTAACTGTAGATAGATAGGAAGATAGCTAGATGATTAGGTATATAAATGGGTATGTGTGTGGTTGGGTAGGTGGATAGTGAATCATTATATTGACAGATAAGTGGGTGGGAGGGTAGATAAATGGTAAATTATTAGATAGATAGGTGGGTGCGTGAAGTGCAGTACCTGTAAAAAAATCTGTGGGTGATCCCTCACTCCTTGTGTAATCGTGCAGCTTGGCCAGCAGGGAGTTGTTATCCTTTGGGACCCACATATTTTTTTCACTGAGCGCATTAACTGTAGATAGATAGGCAGATAGATGGTTAGGTATATAAATGGGTAGGTGTGTGGTTGGGTAGGTGGATAGATAGTGAATCATTAGATAGACAGATAAGTGGGTGGAAGGGTAGATAAATGGTAAATTATTAGATAGTTAGGTGGGTGGATGAAGTGGAATACCTGTAAAAAAATATGTGGGTGATCCCTCACTCCTTGTGTAATAGTGCAGCTTGGCCAGCAGGGAGTTGTTATCCTTTGGGACCCACATATTTTTTTCACTGAGCCCATTAACTGTAGATAGATAGGAAGATAGATGGTTAGGTATATAAATGGGTAGGTGTGTGGTTGGGTAGGTGGATAGATAGTGAATCATTAGATAGACAGATAAGTGGGTGGGAGGGCAGATAAATGATCAATTATTAGATAGATAGGTGGGTGCGTGAAGTGCAATACCTGTAAAAAAATATGTGGGTGATCCCTCACTCCTTGTGTAATAGTGCAGCTTGGCCAGCAGGGAGTTGTTATCCTTTGGGACCCACATATTTTTTTCACTGAGCGCATTAACTGTAGATAGATAGAAAGATAGATGGTTAGGAATATAAAGTAGTAGGTGTATGTTTGGGTGGGTAGATAAATGTTAAACTATTAGATAGGTGGGTGGGTGAAGTGCAATACCTGTAAAAAAATATGTGGGTGATCCTCACTCCTTGTGTAATAGTGCAGCTTGGCCAGCAGGGAGTTGTTATCCTTTGGGACCCACATATTTTTTTCACTGAGCGCACTAACTATAGATAGATAGGAAGATAGCTAGATGGTTAGGTATATAAATGGGTATGTGTGTGGTTGGGTAGGTGGATAGTGAATCATTATATAGACAGATAAGTGGGTGGGAGGGTAGATAAATGGTAAATTATTAGATAGATAGGTGGGTGCGTGAAGTGCAGTACCTGTAAAAAAATCTGTGGGTGATCCCTCACTCCTTGTGTAATCGTGCAGCTTGGCCAGCAGGGAGTTGTTATCCTTTGTGACCCACATATTTTTTTCACTGAGCGCATTAACTGTAGATATATAGGAAGATAGATGGTTAGGTATATAAATGGGTAGGTGTGTGGTTGGGTAGGTGGATAGATAGTGAATCATTAGATAGACAGATAAGTGGGTGGAAGGATAGATAAATGGTAAATTATTAGATAGTTAGGTGGGTGGGTGAAGTGGAATACCTGTAAAAAAATATGTGGGTGATCCCTCACTCCTTGTGTAATAGTGCAGCTTGGCCAGCAGGGAGTTGTTATCCTTTGGGACCCACATATTTTTTTCACTGAGCCCATTAACTGTAGATAGATAGGAAGATAGATGGTTAGGTATATAAATGGATATGTGTGTGGTTGGGTAGGTGGATAGATAGTGAATCATTAGATAGACAGATAAGTGGGTGGGAGGGCAGATAAATGATCAATTATTAGATAGATAGGTGGGTGCGTGAAGTGCAATACCTGTAAAAAAATATGTGGGTGATCCCTCACTCCTTGTGTAATAGTGCAGCTTGGCCAGCAGGGAGTTGTTATCCTTTGGGACCCACATATTTTTTTCACTGAGCTCATTAACTGTAGATAGATAGAAAGATAGATGGTTAGGTATATAAAGTAGTAGGTGTGTGTTTGGGTGGGTAGATAAATGTTAAACTATTAGATAGGTGGGTGGGTGAAGTGCAATACCTGTAAAAAAATGTGTGTGATCCTCACTCCTTGTGTAATAGTGCAGCTTGGCCAGCAGGGAGTTGTTATCCTTTGAGACCCACATATTTTTTTCACTGAGCGCACTAACTGTAGATAGATAGGAAGATAGCTAGATGGTTAGGTATATAAATGGGTATGTGTGTGGTTGGGTAGGTGGATAGTGAATCATTATATTGACAGATAAGTGGGTGGGAGGGTAGATAAATGGTAAATTATTAGATAGATAGGTGGGTGCGTGAAGTGCAGTACCTGTAAAAAAATCTGTGGGTGATCCCTCACTCCTTGTGTAATCGTGCAGCTTGGCCAGCAGGGAGTTGTTATCCTTTGGGACCCACATATTTTTTTCACTGAGCGCATTAACTGTAGATAGATAGGCAGATAGATGGTTAGGTATATAAATGGGTAGGTGTGTGGTTGGGTAGGTGGATAGATAGTGAATCATTAGATAGACAGATAAGTGGGTGGAAGGGTAGATAAATGGTAAATTATTAGATAGATAGGTGGGTGGATGAAGTGGAATACCTGTAAAAAAATATGTGGGTGATCCCTCACTCCTTGTGTAATCGTGCAGCTTGGCCAGCAGGGGTTGTTATCCTTTGGGACCCACATATTTTTTTCACTGAGCGCATTAACTGTAGATAGATAGGAAGATAGATGGTTAGGTATATAAATGGGTAGGTGTGTGGTTGGGTAGGTGGATAGATAGTGAATCATTAGATAGACAGATATGTGGGTGGAAGGGTAGATAAATGGTAAAGTATTAGATAGTTAGGTGGGTGGGTGAAGTGGAATACCTGTAAAAAAATATGTGGGTGATCCCTCACTCCTTGTGTAATAGTGCAGCTTGGCCAGCAGGGAGTTGTTATCCTTTGGGACCCACATATTTTTTTCACTGAGCCCATTAACTGTAGATAGATAGGAAGATAGATGGTTAGGTATATAAATGGGTATGTGTGTGGTTGGGTAGGTGGATAGATAGTGAATCATTAGATAGACAGATAAGTGGGTGGGAGGGCAGATAAATGATCAATTATTAGATAGATAGGTGGGTGCGTGAAGTGCAATACCTGTAAAAAAATATGTGGGTGATCCCTCACTCCTTGTGTAATAGTGCAGCTTGGCCAGCAGGGAGTTGTTATCCTTTGGGACCCACATATTTTTTTCACTGAGCGCATTAACTGTAGATAGATAGAAAGATAGATGGTTAGGTATATAAAGTAGTAGGTGTGTGTTTGGGTGGGTAGATAAATGTTAAACTATTAGATAGGTGGGTGGGTGAAGTGCAATACCTGTAAATAAATATGTGGGTGATCCTCACTCCTTGTGTAATAGTGCAGCTTAGCCAGCAGGGAGTTGTTATCCTTTGGGACCCACATATTTTTTTCACTGAGCGCACTAACTATAGATAGATAGACAGTTATGTATATAAATGGGTAGGTGTGTGGTTTTGTAGGTGGATAGATAGTGAATCATTAGATAGACAGATAAGTGGGTGGGAGGGTAGATAAATGATAAATTATTAGATAGATAGGTGGGTGCATGAAGTGCAATACCTGTAAAAAAAATATGTGGGTGATCCCTCACTCCTTGTGTAATAGTGCAGCTTGGCCAGCAGGGAGTTGTTATCCTTTGGGACCCACATATTTTTTTTACTGAGCGCATTAACTGTAGATAGATAGAAAGATAGATAGATGGTTAGGTATATAAATGGGTAGGTGTGTGGTTGAGTAGGTGGATAGATAGTGAATCATTAGATAGACAGATAAGTGGGTGGGAGGGTAGATAAATGTTAAATCATTAGATAGTTAAGTGGGTGGGTGAAGTGCAATACCTGTAAAAAAGTATGTGGGTGATCCCTCACTCCTTGTGTAATAGTGCAGCTTGGCCAGCAGGGAGTTGTTATCCTTTGGGACCCACATATTTTTTTCACTGAGCCCATTAACTGTAGATAGATAGGAAGATAGATAGATGGTTAGGTATATAAATGGGTAGGTGTGTGGTTGGGTATGTGGATAGATAGTGAATCATTCGATAGACAGATAAGTGGGTGGGAGGGTAGATAAATGATAAATTGTTAGATAGATAGGTGGGTGCGTGAAGTGCAATACCTGTAAAAAAAATATGTGGGTGATCCCTCACTCCTTGTGTAATAGTGCAGCTTGGCCAGCAGGGAGTTGTTATCCTTTGGGACCCACATATTTTTTTTTTCACTGAGTGTATTAACTGTAGATAGATAGGTAGATAAATGGGTGGGTGCGTAGGTAGGTAGATAGTGAATCATTAGATAGATAACTGAATGGGTGGGTAGATAAATGTTAAACTATTAGATAGGTGGGGGGGGGTGAAGCGCAATACCTGTAAAAAAAATATGTGGGTGATCCCTCCCTCTCATTTTCTAAAGCCCCATACATGCTACACGAGCAATGAAAATATATTACTCAGAAGACCCTTTTTGAGCAAACTCTTTTCTTTGAAAAAAAAATCTCTTGTGTGTGTGTACTCAATATCAGTAATGATGTGTGCTCCCGCGCATCCTTAATGACCACCGCCTTCACTTGAACATCCAGGTCAACTTTGGCCATATAGCCTATGACCCGCATGTTCAGCAGGTCACTGGGACATCACTGAACGATTTCGGTAACCGATTTCGTTCAGTGTGAATAGTGGAACCACTGATATAGTTAACTATATAGATGGAGCCCCTATACTCCCAGTGTGTAAAGGGCTTAAGGGTCATTGTATACTGCGAACATATTATCATGCCTCTTTTCATTTTTTAAGTGAGAATTCTCCAGAAAACAGATGATGAGGTCATAACAGCCGACTACTGCGAGGTGACCTGGACTGCAGAATTGTCCTCAAGCTAACAAACAAAAATGAAGTCAGGTAATTAATGAAAATTAATTACTGATAATAAGTTTTGGTATACATTTGAAAGTCACGAATAGGAGTTCTCACTAGATACTCTTCTATTATTGTATATTGTGATAACTAAGTGTACAGTTAAATAAATAGAGATAGCTAGAGAGAAATCGAAAGAGCAAAAAATAAACATACCTTCCCCCTTTACTGTCCACTAGGGCAGCTTGGCGGATATGGAGGTAAAGGAAGGGAACTCAGTAACACACTTTTTATTTCAGTCAGGGCCCTACTTCCCACAAAAAATATGTGGGTTATCCCTCACTCCTTGTGTAATAGGGTAGCTTGACCAGCAGGAAGGGAGGGATCCTTAGGTGGGTAGGTAGATATTTTGTAAATCATTAGATAGATAAGATAGATAGATAAATGGGTGGGTAGATCAATGTTAACCTATTAGATAGGTGTGTGTGTGTGTGTGTGGGGGGGAGCGCAATACCTGTAAAAGATATGTGGGTGATCCCTCACTCCTTGTGTAATAGTGCAGCTTGGCCAGCAGGGAGTAGTTATCCTTAGGGACCCACATATTTTTTTTTCCCCTGAGTGTATTAACTGTAGATAGATAGGTAGATAAATGGGTGGGTGCATGGGTAGGTAGATAGTGAATCGTTAGATAGATAAATGAGTGGGTGGGTAGATAAATGTAAACTATTAGATAGGTGGGTGGTCGAAGTGCAATACCTGTAAAAATATATGTGGGTTATCCCTCACTCCTTGTGTAATAGGGTAGCTTGACCAGCAGGAAGGGAGGGATCCTTAGGTGGGTAGGTAGATATTTTGTAAATCATTAGATAGATAAGATAGATAGATAAATGGGTGGGTAGATCAATGTTAACCTATTAGATAGGTGTGTGTGTGTGTGTGGGGGGGGGAGCGCAATACCTGTAAAAGATATGTGGGTGATCCCTCATTCCTTGTGTAATAGTGCAGCTTGGCCAGCAGGGAATTGTTATATTTTGGGACCCACATATTTTTTTTCACTGAGTGTATTAACTGTAAATAGATAGGTAGATAAATGGGTGGGTGCGTGGGTAGGTAGATAGTGAATCATTAGATAGATAAATGAGTGGGTGGGTAGATAAATGTTAAACTATTAGATAGGTGGGTGGGTGAAGTGCAATACCTGTAAAAAAATATGTGGTGATTCTCACTCCTTGTGTAATAGTGCAGCTTGGCCAGCAGGGAGTTGTTATCCTTTGGGACCCACATATTTTTTTCACTGAGCGCACTAACTATCGATAGATAGGAAGATAGCTAGATGGTTAGGTATATAAATGGGTATGTGTGTGGTTGGGTAGGTGGATAGTGAATCATTATATAGACAGATAAGTGGGTGGGAGGGTAGATAAATGGTAAATTATTAGATAGATAGGTGGGTGCGTGAAGTGCAGTACCTGTAAAAAAATCTGTGGGTGATCCCTCACTCCTTGTGTAATCGTGCAGCTTGGCCAGCAGGGAGTTGTTATCCTTTGGGACCCACATATTTTTTTCACTGAGCGCATTAACTGTAGATAGATAGGAAGATAGATGGTTAGGTATATAAATGGGTAGGTGTGTGGTTGGGTAGGTGGATAGATAGTGAATCATTAGATAGACAGATAAGTGGGTGGAAGGGTAGATAAATAGTAAATTATTAGATAGTTAGGTGGGTGGGTGAAGTGGAATACCTGTAAAAAAATATGTGGGTGATCCCTCACTCCTTGTGTAATAGTGCAGCTTGGCCAGCAGGGAGTTGTTATCCTTTGGGACCCACATATTTTTTTCACTGAGCCCATTAACTGTAGATAGATAGGAAGATAGATGGTTAGGTATATAAATGGGTATGTGTGTGGTTGGGTAGGTGGATAGATAGTGAATCATTAGATAGACAGATAAGTGGGTGGGAGGGCAGATAAATGATCAATTATTAGATAGATAGGTGGGTGCGTGAAGTGCAATACCTGTAAAAAAATATGTGGGTGATCCCTCACTCCTTGTGTAATAGTGCAGCTTGGCCAGCAGGGAGTTGTTATCCTTTGGGACCCACATATTTTTTTCACTGAGCGCATTAACTGTAGATAGATAGAAAGATAGATGGTTAGGTATATAAAGTAGTAGGTGTGTGTTTGGGTGGGTAGATAAATGTTAAACTATTAGATAGGTGGGTGGGTGAAGTGCAATACCTGTAAATAAATATGTGGGTGATCCTCACTCCTTGTGTAATAGTGCAGCTTAGCCAGCAGGGAGTTGTTATCCTTTGGGACCCACATATTTTTTTCACTGAGCGCACTAACTATAGATAGATAGACAGTTATGTATATAAATGGGTAGGTGTGTGGTTTTGTAGGTGGATAGATAGTGAATCATTAGATAGACAGATAAGTGGGTGGGAGGGTAGATAAATGATAAATTATTAGATAGATAGGTGGGTGCATGAAGTGCAATACCTGTAAAAAAAATATGTGGGTGATCCCTCACTCCTTGTGTAATAGTGCAGCTTGGCCAGCAGGGAGTTGTTATCCTTTGGGACCCACATATTTTTTTTACTGAGCGCATTAACTGTAGATAGATAGAAAGATAGATAGATGGTTAGGTATATAAATGGGTAGGTGTGTGGTTGAGTAGGTGGATAGATAGTAAATCATTAGATAGACAGATAAGTGGGTGGGAGGGTAGATAAATGTTAAATCATTAGATAGTTAAGTGGGTGGGTGAAGTGCAATACCTGTAAAAAAGTATGTGGGTGATCCCTCACTCCTTGTGTAATAGTGCAGCTTGGCCAGCAGGGAGTTGTTATCCTTTGGGACCCACATATTTTTTTCACTGAGCCCATTAACTGTAGATAGATAGGAAGATAGATAGATGGTTAGGTATATAAATGGGTAGGTGTGTGGTTGGGTATGTGGATAGATAGTGAATCATTCGATAGACAGATAAGTGGGTGGGAGGGTAGATAAATGATAAATTGTTAGATAGATAGGTGGGTGCGTGAAGTGCAATACCTGTAAAAAAAATATGTGGGTGATCCCTCACTCCTTGTGTAATAGTGCAGCTTGGCCAGCAGGGAGTTGTTATCCTTTGGGACCCACATATTTTTTTTTTCACTGAGTGTATTAACTGTAGATAGATAGGTAGATAAATGGGTGGGTGCGTAGGTAGGTAGATAGTGAATCATTAGATAGATAACTGAATGGGTGGGTAGATAAATGTTAAACTATTAGATAGGTGGGGGGGGGTGAAGCGCAATACCTGTAAAAAAAATATGTGGGTGATCCCTCCCTCTCATTTTCTAAAGCCCCATACATGCTACACGAGCAATGAAAATATATTACTCAGAAGACCCTTTTTGAGCAAACTCTTTTCTTTGAAAAAAAAATCTCTTGTGTGTGTGTACTCAATATCAGTAATGATGTGTGCTCCCGTGCATCCTTAATGACCACCGCCTTCACTTGAACATCCAGGTCAACTTTGGCCATATAGCCTATGACCCGCATGTTCAGCAGGTCACTGGGACATCACTGAACGATTTCGGTAACCGATTTCGTTCAGTGTGAATAGTGGAACCACTGATATAGTTAACTATATAGATGGAGCCCCTATACTCCCAGTGTGTAAAGGGCTTAAGGGTCATTGTATACTGCGAACATATTATCATGCCTCTTTTCATTTTTTAAGTGAGAATTCTCCAGAAAACAGATGATGAGGTCATAACAGCCGACTACTGCGAGGTGACCTGGACTGCAGAATTGTCCTCAAGCTAACAAACAAAAATGAAGTCAGGTAATTAATGAAAATTAATTACTGATAATAAGTTTTGGTATACATTTGAAAGTCACGAATAGGAGTTCTCACTAGATACTCTTCTATTATTGTATATTGTGATAACTAAGTGTACAGTTAAATAAATAGAGATAGCTAGAGAGAAATCGAAAGAGCAAAAAATAAACATACCTTCCCCCTTTACTGTCCACTAGGGCAGCTTGGCGGATATGGAGGTAAAGGAAGGGAACTCAGTAACACACTTTTTATTTCAGTCAGGGCCCTACTTCCCACAAAAAATATGTGGGTTATCCCTCACTCCTTGTGTAATAGGGTAGCTTGACCAGCAGGAAGGGAGGGATCCTTAGGTGGGTAGGTAGATATTTTGTAAATCATTAGATAGATAAGATAGATAGATAAATGGGTGGGTAGATCAATGTTAACCTATTAGATAGGTGTGTGTGTGTGTGTGGGGGGGAGCGCAATACCTGTAAAAGATATGTGGGTGATCCCTCACTCCTTGTGTAATAGTGCAGCTTGGCCAGCAGGGAGTAGTTATCCTTAGGGACCCACATATTTTTTTTCCCCTGAGTGTATTAACTGTAGATAGATAGGTAGATAAATGGGTGGGTGCATGGGTAGGTAGATAGTGAATCGTTAGATAGATAAATGAGTGGGTGGGTAGATAAATGTAAACTATTAGATAGGTGGGTGGTCGAAGTGCAATACCTGTAAAAATATATGTGGGTTATCCCTCACTCCTTGTGTAATAGGGTAGCTTGACCAGCAGGAAGGGAGGGATCCTTAGGTGGGTAGGTAGATATTTTGTAAATCATTAGATAGATAAGATAGATAGATAAATGGGTGGGTAGATCAATGTTAACCTATTAGATAGGTGTGTGTGTGTGTGTGGGGGGGGGAGCGCAATACCTGTAAAAGATATGTGGGTGATCCCTCATTCCTTGTGTAATAGTGCAGCTTGGCCAGCAGGGAATTGTTATATTTTGGGACCCACATATTTTTTTTCACTGAGTGTATTAACTGTAAATAGATAGGTAGATAAATGGGTGGGTGCGTGGGTAGGTAGATAGTGAATCATTAGATAGATAAATGAGTGGGTGGGTAGATAAATGTTAAACTATTAGATAGGTGGGTGGGTGAAGTGCAATACCTGTAAAAAAATATGTGGTGATTCTCACTCCTTGTGTAATAGTGCAGCTTGGCCAGCAGGGAGTTGTTATCCTTTGGGACCCACATATTTTTTTCACTGAGCGCACTAACTATCGATAGATAGGAAGATAGCTAGATGGTTAGGTATATAAATGGGTATGTGTGTGGTTGGGTAGGTGGATAGTGAATCATTATATAGACAGATAAGTGGGTGGGAGGGTAGATAAATGGTAAATTATTAGATAGATAGGTGGGTGCGTGAAGTGCAGTACCTGTAAAAAAATCTGTGGGTGATCCCTCACTCCTTGTGTAATCGTGCAGCTTGGCCAGCAGGGAGTTGTTATCCTTTGGGACCCACATATTTTTTTCACTGAGCGCATTAACTGTAGATAGATAGGAAGATAGATGGTTAGGTATATAAATGGGTAGGTGTGTGGTTGGGTAGGTGGATAGATAGTGAATCATTAGATAGACAGATAAGTGGGTGGAAGGGTAGATAAATAGTAAATTATTAGATAGTTAGGTGGGTGGGTGAAGTGGAATACCTGTAAAAAAATATGTGGGTGATCCCTCACTCCTTGTGTAATAGTGCAGCTTGGCCAGCAGGGAGTTGTTATCCTTTGGGACCCACATATTTTTTTCACTGAGCCCATTAACTGTAGATAGATAGGAAGATAGATGGTTAGGTATATAAATGGGTATGTGTGTGGTTGGGTAGGTGGATAGATAGTGAATCATTAGATAGACAGATAAGTGGGTGGGAGGACAGATAAATGATCAATTATTAGATAGATAGGTGGGTGCGTGAAGTGCAATACCTGTAAAAAAATATGTGGGTGATCCCTCACTCCTTGTGTAATAGTGCAGCTTGGCCAGCAGGGAGTTGTTATCCTTTGGGACCCACATATTTTTTTCACTGAGCGCATTAACTGTAGATAGATAGAAAGATAGATGGTTAGGTATATAAAGTAGTAGGTGTGTGTTTGGGTGGGTAGATAAATGTTAAACTATTAGATAGGTGGGTGGGTGAAGTGCAATACCTGTAAATAAATATGTGGGTGATCCTCACTCCTTGTGTAATAGTGCAGCTTAGCCAGCAGGGAGTTGTTATCCTTTGGGACACACATATTTTGTTCACTGAGCGCACTAACTATAGATAGATAGACAGTTATGTATATAAATGGGTAGGTGTGTGGTTTTGTAGGTGGATAGATAGTGAATCATTAGATAGACAGATAAGTGGGTGGGAGGGTAGATAAATGATAAATTATTAGATAGATAGGTGGGTGCATGAAGTGCAATACCTGTAAAAAAAATATGTGGGTGATCCCTCACTCCTTGTGTAATAGTGCAGCTTGGCCAGCAGGGAGTTGTTATCCTTTGGGACCCACATATTTTTTTTACTGAGCGCATTAACTGTAGATAGATAGAAAGATAGATAGATGGTTAGGTATATAAATGGGTAGGTGTGTGGTTGAGTAGGTGGATAGATAGTGAATCATTAGATAGACAGATAAGTGGGTGGGAGGGTAGATAAATGTTAAATTATTAGATAGTTAAGTGGGTGGGTGAAGTGCAATACCTGTAAAAAAGTATGTGGGTGATCCCTCACTCCTTGTGTAATAGTGCAGCTTGGCCAGCAGGGAGTTGTTATCCTTTGGGACCCACATATTTTTTTCACTGAGCGCACTAACTGTAGATAGATAGGAAGATAGCTAGATGGTTAGGTATATAAATGGGTATGTGTGTGGTTGGGTAGGTGGATAGTGAATCATTATATTGACAGATAAGTGGGTGGGAGGGTAGATAAATGGTAAATTATTAGATAGATAGGTGGGTGCGTGAAGTGCAGTACCTGTAAAAAAATCTGTGGGTGATCCCTCACTCCTTGTGTAATCGTGCAGCTTTGCCAGCAGGGAGTTGTTATCCTTTGGGACCCACATATTTTTTTCACTGAGCTCATTAACTGTAGATAGATAGAAAGATAGATGGTTAGGTATATAAAGTAGTAGGTGTGTGTTTGGGTGGGTAGATAAATGTTAAACTATTAGATAGGTGGGTGGGTGAAGTGCAATACCTGTAAAAAAATATGTGTGTGATCCTCACTCCTTGTGTAATAGTGCAGCTTGGCCAGCAGGGAGTTGTTATCCTTTGGGACCCACATATTTTTTTCACTGAGCGCACTAACTGTAGATAGATAGGAAGATAGCTAGATGGTTAGGTATATAAATGGGTATGTGTGTGGTTGGGTAGGTGGATAGTGAATCATTATATTGACAGATAAGTGGGTGGGAGGGTAGATAAATGGTAAATTATTAGATAGATAGGTGGGTGCGTGAAGTGCAGTACCTGTAAAAAAATCTGTGGGTGATCCCTCACTCCTTGTGTAATCGTGCAGCTTGGCCAGCAGGGAGTTGTTATCCTTTGGGACCCACATATTTTTTTCACTGAGCGCATTAACTGTAGATAGATAGGCAGATAGATGGTTAGGTATATAAATGGGTAGGTGTGTGGTTGGGTAGGTGGATAGATAGTGAATCATTAGATAGACAGATAAGTGGGTGGAAGGGTAGATAAATGGTAAATTATTAGATAGTTAGGTGGGTGGATGAAGTGGAATACCTGTAAAAAAATATGTGGGTGATCCCTCACTCCTTGTGTAATAGTGCAGCTTGGCCAGCAGGGAGTTGTTATCCTTTGGGACCCACATATTTTTTTCACTGAGCCCATTAACTGTAGATAGATAGGAAGATAGATGGTTAGGTATATAAATGGGTAGGTGTGTGGTTGGGTAGGTGGATAGATAGTGAATCATTAGATAGACAGATAAGTGGGTGGGAGGGCAGATAAATGATCAATTATTAGATAGATAGGTGGGTGCGTGAAGTGCAATACCTGTAAAAAAATATGTGGGTGATCCCTCACTCCTTGTGTAATAGTGCAGCTTGGCCAGCAGGGAGTTGTTATCCTTTGGGACCCACATATTTTTTTCACTGAGCGCATTAACTGTAGATAGATAGAAAGATAGATTGTTAGGAATATAAAGTAGTAGGTGTATGTTTGGGTGGGTAGATAAATGTTAAACTATTAGATAGGTGGGTGGGTGAAGTGCAATACCTGTAAAAAAATATGTGGGTGATCCTCACTCCTTGTGTAATAGTGCAGCTTGGCCAGCAGGGAGTTGTTATCCTTTGGGACCCACATATTTTTTTCACTGAGCGCACTAACTATAGATAGATAGGAAGATAGCTAGATGGTTAGGTATATAAATGGGTATGTGTGTGGTTGGGTAGGTGGATAGTGAATCATTATATAGACAGATAAGTGGGTGGGAGGGTAGATAAATGGTAAATTATTAGATAGATAGGTGGGTGCGTGAAGTGCAGTACCTGTAAAAAAATCTGTGGGTGATCCCTCACTCCTTGTGTAATCGTGCAGCTTGGCCGGCAGGGAGTTGTTATCCTTTGTGACCCACATATTTTTTTCACTGAGCCCATTAACTGTAGATAGATAGGAAGATAGATGGTTAGGTATATAAATGGATATGTGTGTGGTTGGGTAGGTGGATAGATAGTGAATCATTAGATAGACAGATAAGTGGGTGGGAGGGCAGATAAATGATCAATTATTAGATAGATAGGTGGGTGCGTGAAGTGCAATACCTGTAAAAAAATATGTGGGTGATCCCTCACTCCTTGTGTAATAGTGCAGCTTGGCCAGCAGGGAGTTGTTATCCTTTGGGACCCACATATTTTTTTCACTGAGCTCATTAACTGTAGATAGATAGAAAGATAGATGGTTAGGTATATAAAGTAGTAGGTGTGTGTTTGGGTGGGTAGATAAATGTTAAACTATTAGATAGGTGGGTGGGTGAAGTGCAATACCTGTAAAAAAATATGTGTGTGATCCTCACTCCTTGTGTAATAGTGCAGCTTGGCCAGCAGGGAGTTGTTATCCTTTGAGACCCACATATTTTTTTCACTGAGCGCACTAACTGTAGATAGATAGGAAGATAGCTAGATGGTTAGGTATATAAATGGGTATGTGTGTGGTTGGGTAGGTGGATAGTGAAACATTATATTGACAGATAAGTGGGTGGGAGGGTAGATAAATGGTAAATTATTAGATAGATAGGTGGGTGCGTGAAGTGCAGTACCTGTAAAAAAATCTGTGGGTGATCCCTCACTCCTTGTGTAATCGTGCAGCTTGGCCAGCAGGGAGTTGTTATCCTTTGGGACCCACATATTTTTTTCACTGAGCGCATTAACTGTAGATAGATAGGCAGATAGATGGTTAGGTATATAAATGGGTAGGTGTGTGGTTGGGTAGGTGGATAGATAGTGAATCATTAGATAGACAGATAAGTGGGTGGAAGGGTAGATAAATGGTAAATTATTAGATAGATAGGTGGGTGGATGAAGTGGAATACCTGTAAAAAAATATGTGGGTGATCCCTCACTCCTTGTGTAATCGTGCAGCTTGGCCAGCAGGGGTTGTTATCCTTTGGGACCCACATATTTTTTTCACTGAGCGCATTAACTGTAGATAGATAGGAAGATAGATGGTTAGGTATATAAATGGGTAGGTGTGTGGTTGGGTAGGTGGATAGATAGTGAATCATTAGATAGACAGATATGTGGGTGGAAGGGTAGATAAATGGTAAAGTATTAGATAGTTAGGTGGGTGGGTGAAGTGGAATACCTGTAAAAAAATATGTGGGTGATCCCTCACTCCTTGTGTAATAGTGCAGCTTGGCCAGCAGGGAGTTGTTATCCTTTGGGACCCACATATTTTTTTCACTGAGCCCATTAACTGTAGATAGATAGGAAGATAGATGGTTAGGTATATAAATGGGTATGTGTGTGGTTGGGTAGGTGGATAGATAGTGAATCATTAGATAGACAGATAAGTGGGTGGGAGGGCAGATAAATGATCAATTATTAGATAGATAGGTGGGTGCGTGAAGTGCAATACCTGTAAAAAAATATGTGGGTGATCCCTCACTCCTTGTGTAATAGTGCAGCTTGGCCAGCAGGGAGTTGTTATCCTTTGGGACCCACATATTTTTTTCACTGAGCGCATTAACTGTAGATAGATAGAAAGATAGATGGTTAGGTATATAAAGTAGTAGGTGTGTGTTTGGGTGGGTAGATAAATGTTAAACTATTAGATAGGTGGGTGGGTGAAGTGCAATACCTGTAAATAAATATGTGGGTGATCCTCACTCCTTGTGTAATAGTGCAGCTTAGCCAGCAGGGAGTTGTTATCCTTTGGGACCCACATATTTTTTTCACTGAGCGCACTAACTATAGATAGATAGACAGTTATGTATATAAATGGGTAGGTGTGTGGTTTTGTAGGTGGATAGATAGTGAATCATTAGATAGACAGATAAGTGGGTGGGAGGGTAGATAAATGATAAATTATTAGATAGATAGGTGGGTGCATGAAGTGCAAAACCTGTAAAAAAAATATGTGGGTGATCCCTCACTCCTTGTGTAATAGTGCAGCTTGGCCAGCAGGGAGTTGTTATCCTTTGGGACCCACATATTTTTTTTACTGAGCGCATTAACTGTAGATAGATAGAAAGATAGATAGATGGTTAGGTATATAAATGGGTAGGTGTGTGGTTGAGTAGGTGGATAGATAGTGAATCATTAGATAGACAGATAAGTGGGTGGGAGGGTAGATAAATGTTAAATCATTAGATAGTTAAGTGGGTGGGTGAAGTGCAATACCTGTAAAAAAGTATGTGGGTGATCCCTCACTCCTTGTGTAATAGTGCAGCTTGGCCAGCAGGGAGTTGTTATCCTTTGGGACCCACATATTTTTTTCACTGAGCCCATTAACTGTAGATAGATAGGAAGATAGATAGATGGTTAGGTATATAAATGGGTAGGTGTGTGGTTGGGTATGTGGATAGATAGTGAATCATTCGATAGACAGATAAGTGGGTGGGAGGGTAGATAAATGATAAATTGTTAGATAGATAGGTGGGTGCGTGAAGTGCAATACCTGTAAAAAAAATATGTGGGTGATCCCTCACTCCTTGTGTAATAGTGCAGCTTGGCCAGCAGGGAGTTGTTATCCTTTGGGACCCACATATTTTTTTTTCACTGAGTGTATTAACTGTAGATAGATAGGTAGATAAATGGGTGGGTGCGTAGGTAGGTAGATAGTGAATCATTAGATAGATAACTGAGTGGGTGGGTAGATAAATGTTAAACTATTAGTTAGGTGGGGGGGGGTGAAGCGCAATACCTGTAAAAAAAATATGTGGGTGATCCCTCCCTCTCATTTTCTAAAGCCCCATACATGCTACACGAGCAATGAAAATATATTACTCAGAAGACCCTTTTTGAGCAAACTCTTTTCTTTGAAAAAAAAATCTCTTGTGTGTGTGTACTCAATATCAGTAATGATGTGTGCTCCCGCGCATCCTTAATGACCACCGCCTTCACTTGAACATCCAGGTCAACTTTGGCCATATAGCCTATGACCCGCATGTTCAGCAGGTCACTGGGACATCACTGAACGATTTCGGTAACCGATTTCGTTCAGTGTGAATAGTGGAACCACTGATATAGTTAACTATATAGATGGAGCCCCTATACTCCCAGTGTGTAAAGGGCTTAAGGGTCATTGTATACTGCGAACATATTATCATGCCTCTTTTCATTTTTTAAGTGAGAATTCTCCAGAAAACAGATGATGAGGTCATAACAGCCGACTACTGCGAGGTGACCTGGACTGCAGAATTGTCCTCAAGCTAACAAACAAAAATGAAGTCAGGTAATTAATGAAAATTAATTACTGATAATAAGTTTTGGTATACATTTGAAAGTCACGAATAGGAGTTCTCACTAGATACTCTTCTATTATTGTATATTGTGATAACTAAGTGTACAGTTAAATAAATAGAGATAGCTAGAGAGAAATCGAAAGAGCAAAAAATAAACATACCTTCCCCCTTTACTGTCCACTAGGGCAGCTTGGCGGATATGGAGGTAAAGGAAGGGAACTCAGTAACACACTTTTTATTTCAGTCAGGGCCCTACTTCCCACAAAAAATATGTGGGTTATCCCTCACTCCTTGTGTAATAGGGTAGCTTGACCAGCAGGAAGGGAGGGATCCTTAGGTGGGTAGGTAGATATTTTGTAAATCATTAGATAGATAAGATAGATAGATAAATGGGTGGGTAGATCAATGTTAACCTATTAGATAGGTGTGTGTGTGTGGGGGGGGGGGGAGCGCAATACCTGTAAAAGATATGTGGGTGATCCCTCACTCCTTGTGTAATAGTGCAGCTTGGCGAGCAGGGAGTAGTTATCCTTAGGGACCCACATATTTTTTTTCCCCTGAGTGTATTAACTGTAGATAGATAGGTAGATAAATGGGTGGGTGCATGGGTAGGTAGATAGTGAATCGTTAGATAGATAAATGAGTGGGTGGGTAGATAAATGTAAACTATTAGATAGGTGGGTGGTCGAAGTGCAATACCTGTAAAAATATATGTGGGTTATCCCTCACTCCTTGTGTAATAGGGTAGCTTGACCAGCAGGAAGGGAGGGATCCTTAGGTGGGTAGGTAGATATTTTGTAAATCATTAGACAGATAAGATAGATAGATAAATGGGTGGGTAGATCAATGTTAACCTATTAGATAGGTGTGTGTGTTTGGGGGGGGGGAGCGCAATACCTGTAAAAGATATGTGGGTGATCCCTCATTCCTTGTGTAATAGTGCAGCTTGGCCAGCAGGGAATTGTTATACTTTGGGACCCACATATTTTTTTTTCACTGAGTGTATTAACTGTAAATAGATAGGTAGATAAATGGGTGGGTGCGTGGGTAGGTAGATAGTGAATCATTAGATAGATAAATGAGTGGGTGGGTAGATAAATGTTAAACTATTAGATAGGTGGGTGGGTGAAGTGCAATACCTGTAAAAAAAATATGTGGGTGATTCTCACTCCTTGTGTAATAGTGCAGCTTGGCCAGCAGGGAGTTTTTATCCTTTGGGACCCACATATTTTTTTCACTGAGCGCACTAACTATAGATAGATAGGAAGATAGCTAGATGGTTAGGTATATAAATTGGTATGTGTGTGGTTGGGTAGGTGGATAGTGAATCATTATATAGACAGATAAGTGGGTGGGAGGGTAGATAAATGGTAAATTATTAGATAGATAGGTGGGTGCGTGAAGTGCAGTACCTGTAAAAAAATCTGTGGGTGATCCCTCACTCCTTGTGTAATCGTGCAGCTTGGCCAGCAGGGAGTTGTTATCCTTTGGGACCCACATATTTTTTTCACTGAGCGCATTAACTGTAGATAGATAGGAAGATAGATGGTTAGGTATATAAATGGGTAGGTGTGTGGTTGGGTAGGTGGATAGATAGTGAATCATTAGATAGACAGATAAGTGGGTGGAAGGGTAGATAAATAGTAAATTATTAGATAGTTAGGTGGGTGGGTGAAGTGGAATACCTGTAAAAAAATATGTGGGTGATCCCTCACTCCTTGTGTAATAGTGCAGCTTGGCCAGCAGGGAGTTGTTATCCTTTGGGACCCACATATTTTTTTCACTGAGCCCATTAACTGTAGATAGATAGGAAGATAGATGGTTAGGTATATAAATGGGTATGTGTGTGGTTGGGTAGGTGGATAGATAGTGAATCATTAGATAGACAGATAAGTGGGTGGGAGGACAGATAAATGATCAATTATTAGATAGATAGGTGGGTGCGTGAAGTGCAATACCTGTAAAAAAATATGTGGGTGATCCCTCACTCCTTGTGTAATAGTGCAGCTTGGCCAGCAGGGAGTTGTTATCCTTTGGGACCCACATATTTTTTTCACTGAGCGCATTAACTGTAGATAGATAGAAAGATAGATGGTTAGGTATATAAAGTAGTAGGTGTGTGTTTGGGTGGGTAGATAAATGTTAAACTATTAGATAGGTGGGTGGGTGAAGTGCAATACCTGTAAATAAATATGTGGGTGATCCTCACTCCTTGTGTAATAGTGCAGCTTAGCCAGCAGGGAGTTGTTATCCTTTGGGACCCACATATTTTTTTCACTGAGCGCACTAACTATAGATAGATAGGAAGATAGCTAGATGGTTAGGTATATAAATTGGTATGTGTGTGGTTGGGTAGGTGGATAGTGAATCATTATATAGACAGATAAGTGGGTGGGAGGGTAGATAAATGGTAAATTATTAGATAGATAGGTGGGTGCGTGAAGTGCAGTACCTGTAAAAAAATCTGTGGGTGATCCCTCACTCCTTGTGTAATCGTGCAGCTTGGCCAGCAGGGAGTTGTTATCCTTTGGGACCCACATATTTTTTTCACTGAGCGCATTAACTGTAGATAGATAGGAAGATAGATGGTTAGGTATATAAATGGGTAGGTGTGTGGTTGGGTAGGTGGATAGATAGTGAATCATTAGATAGACAGATAAGTGGGTGGAAGGGTAGATAAATAGTAAATTATTAGATAGTTAGGTGGGTGGGTGAAGTGGAATACCTGTAAAAAAATATGTGGGTGATCCCTCACTCCTTGTGTAATAGTGCAGCTTGGCCAGCAGGGAGTTGTTATCCTTTGGGACCCACATATTTTTTTCACTGAGCCCATTAACTGTAGATAGATAGGAAGATAGATGGTTAGGTATATAAATGGGTATGTGTGTGGTTGGGTAGGTGGATAGATAGTGAATCATTAGATAGACAGATAAGTGGGTGGGAGGACAGATAAATGATCAATTATTAGATAGATAGGTGGGTGCGTGAAGTGCAATACCTGTAAAAAAATATGTGGGTGATCCCTCACTCCTTGTGTAATAGTGCAGCTTGGCCAGCAGGGAGTTGTTATCCTTTGGGACCCACATATTTTTTTCACTGAGCGCATTAACTGTAGATAGATAGAAAGATAGATGGTTAGGTATATAAAGTAGTAGGTGTGTGTTTGGGTGGGTAGATAAATGTTAAACTATTAGATAGGTGGGTGGGTGAAGTGCAATACCTGTAAATAAATATGTGGGTGATCCTCACTCCTTGTGTAATAGTGCAGCTTAGCCAGCAGGGAGTTGTTATCCTTTGGGACCCACATATTTTTTTCACTGAGCGCACTAACTATAGATAGATAGACAGTTATGTATATAAATGGGTAGGTGTGTGGTTTTGTAGGTGGATAGATAGTGAATCATTAGATAGACAGATAAGTGGGTGGGAGGGTAGATAAATGATAAATTATTAGATAGATAGGTGGGTGCATGAAGTGCAATACCTGTAAAAAAAATATGTGGGTGATCCCTCACTCCTTGTGTAATAGTGCAGCTTGGCCAGCAGGGAGTTGTTATCCTTTGGGACCCACATATTTTTTTCACTGAGCGCATTAACTGTAGATAGATAGAAAGATAGATAGATGGTTAGGTATATAAATGGGTAGGTGTGTGGTTGAGTAGGTGGATAGATAGTGAATCATTAGATAGACAGATAAGTGGGTGGGAGGGTAGATAAATGTTAAATCATTAGATAGTTAAGTGGGTGGGTGAAGTGCAATACCTGTAAAAAAATATGTGGGTGATCCCTCACTCCTTGTGTAATAGTGCAGCTTGGCCAGCAGGGAGTTGTTATCCTTTGGGACCCACATATTTTTTTCACTGAGCCCATTAACTGTAGATAGATAGGAAGATAGATAGATGGTTAGGTATATAAATGGGTAGGTGTGTGGTTGGGTATGTGGATAGATAGTGAATCATTCGATAGACAGATAAGTGGGTGGGAGGGTAGATAAATGATAAATTGTTAGATAGATAGGTGGGTGCGTGAAGTGCAATACCTGTAAAAAAAATATGTGGGTGATCCCTCACTCCTTGTGTAATAGTGCAGCTTGGCCAGCAGGGAGTTGTTATCCTTTGGGACCCACATATTTTTTTCACTGAGCTCATTAACTGTAGATAGATAGAAAGATAGATGGTTAGGTATATAAAGTAGTAGGTGTGTGTTTGGGTGGGTAGATAAATGTTAAACTATTAGATAGGTGGGTGGGTGAAGTGCAATACCTGTAAAAAAATATGTGTGTGATCCTCACTCCTTGTGTAATAGTGCAGCTTGGCCAGCAGGGAGTTGTTATCCTTTGGGACCCACATATTTTTTTCACTGAGCGCACTAACTGTAGATAGATAGGAAGATAGCTAGATGATTAGGTATATAAATGGGTATGTGTGTGGTTGGGTAGGTGGATAGTGAATCATTATATTGACAGATAAGTGGGTGGGAGGGTAGATAAATGGTAAATTATTAGATAGATAGGTGGGTGCGTGAAGTGCAGTACCTGTAAAAAAATCTGTGGGTGATCCCTCACTCCTTGTGTAATCGTGCAGCTTGGCCAGCAGGGAGTTGTTATCCTTTGGGACCCACATATTTTTTTCACTGAGCGCATTAACTGTAGATAGATAGGCAGATAGATGGTTAGGTATATAAATGGGTAGGTGTGTGGTTGGGTAGGTGGATAGATAGTGAATCATTAGATAGACAGATAAGTGGGTGGAAGGGTAGATAAATGGTAAATTATTAGATAGTTAGGTGGGTGGATGAAGTGGAATACCTGTAAAAAAATATGTGGGTGATCCCTCACTCCTTGTGTAATAGTGCAGCTTGGCCAGCAGGGAGTTGTTATCCTTTGGGACCCACATATTTTTTTCACTGAGCCCATTAACTGTAGATAGATAGGAAGATAGATGGTTAGGTATATAAATGGGTAGGTGTGTGGTTGGGTAGGTGGATAGATAGTGAATCATTAGATAGACAGATAAGTGGGTGGGAGGGCAGATAAATGATCAATTATTAGATAGATAGGTGGGTGCGTGAAGTGCAATACCTGTAAAAAAATATGTGGGTGATCCCTCACTCCTTGTGTAATAGTGCAGCTTGGCCAGCAGGGAGTTGTTATCCTTTGGGACCCACATATTTTTTTCACTGAGCGCATTAACTGTAGATAGATAGAAAGATAGATGGTTAGGAATATAAAGTAGTAGGTGTATGTTTGGGTGGGTAGATAAATGTTAAACTATTAGATAGGTGGGTGGGTGAAGTGCAATACCTGTAAAAAAATATGTGGGTGATCCTCACTCCTTGTGTAATAGTGCAGCTTGGCCAGCAGGGAGTTGTTATCCTTTGGGACCCACATATTTTTTTCACTGAGCGCACTAACTATAGATAGATAGGAAGATAGCTAGATGGTTAGGTATATAAATGGGTATGTGTGTGGTTGGGTAGGTGGATAGTGAATCATTATATAGACAGATAAGTGGGTGGGAGGGTAGATAAATGGTAAATTATTAGATAGATAGGTGGGTGCGTGAAGTGCAGTACCTGTAAAAAAATCTGTGGGTGATCCCTCACTCCTTGTGTAATCGTGCAGCTTGGCCAGCAGGGAGTTGTTATCCTTTGTGACCCACATATTTTTTTCACTGAGCGCATTAACTGTAGATATATAGGAAGATAGATGGTTAGGTATATAAATGGGTAGGTGTGTGGTTGGGTAGGTGGATAGATAGTGAATCATTAGATAGACAGATAAGTGGGTGGAAGGGTAGATAAATGGTAAATTATTAGATAGTTAGGTGGGTGGGTGAAGTGGAATACCTGTAAAAAAATATGTGGGTGATCCCTCACTCCTTGTGTAATAGTGCAGCTTGGCCAGCAGGGAGTTGTTATCCTTTGGGACCCACATATTTTTTTCACTGAGCCCATTAACTGTAGATAGATAGGAAGATAGATGGTTAGGTATATAAATGGATATGTGTGTGGTTGGGTAGGTGGATAGATAGTGAATCATTAGATAGACAGATAAGTGGGTGGGAGGGCAGATAAATGATCAATTATTAGATAGATAGGTGGGTGCGTGAAGTGCAATACCTGTAAAAAAATATGTGGGTGATCCCTCACTCCTTGTGTAATAGTGCAGCTTGGCCAGCAGGGAGTTGTTATCCTTTGGGACCCACATATTTTTTTCACTGAGCTCATTAACTGTAGATAGATAGAAAGATAGATGGTTAGGTATATAAAGTAGTAGGTGTGTGTTTGGGTGGGTAGATAAATGTTAAACTATTAGATAGGTGGGTGGGTGAAGTGCAATACCTGTAAAAAATGTGTGTGATCCTCACTCCTTGTGTAATAGTGCAGCTTGGCCAGCAGGGAGTTGTTATCCTTTGAGACCCACATATTTTTTTCACTGAGCGCACTAACTGTAGATAGATAGGAAGATAGCTAGATGGTTAGGTATATAAATGGGTATGTGTGTGGTTGGGTAGGTGGATAGTGAATCATTATATTGACAGATAAGTGGGTGGGAGGGTAGATAAATGGTAAATTATTAGATAGATAGGTGGGTGCGTGAAGTGCAGTACCTGTAAAAAAATCTGTGGGTGATCCCTCACTCCTTGTGTAATCGTGCAGCTTGGCCAGCAGGGAGTTGTTATCCTTTGGGACCCACATATTTTTTTCACTGAGCGCATTAACTGTAGATAGATAGGCAGATAGATGGTTAGGTATATAAATGGGTAGGTGTGTGGTTGGGTAGGTGGATAGATAGTGAATCATTAGATAGACAGATAAGTGGGTGGAAGGGTAGATAAATGGTAAATTATTAGATAGATAGGTGGGTGGATGAAGTGGAATACCTGTAAAAAAATATGTGGGTGATCCCTCACTCCTTGTGTAATCGTGCAGCTTGGCCAGCAGGGGTTGTTATCCTTTGGGACCCACATATTTTTTTCACTGAGCGCATTAACTGTAGATAGATAGGAAGATAGATGGTTAGGTATATAAATGGGTAGGTGTGTGGTTGGGTAGGTGGATAGATAGTGAATCATTAGATAGACAGATATGTGGGTGGAAGGGTAGATAAATGGTAAAGTATTAGATAGTTAGGTGGGTGGGTGAAGTGGAATACCTGTAAAAAAATATGTGGGTGATCCCTCACTCCTTGTGTAATAGTGCAGCTTGGCCAGCAGGGAGTTGTTATCCTTTGGGACCCACATATTTTTTTCACTGAGCCCATTAACTGTAGATAGATAGGAAGATAGATGGTTAGGTATATAAATGGGTATGTGTGTGGTTGGGTAGGTGGATAGATAGTGAATCATTAGATAGACAGATAAGTGGGTGGGAGGGCAGATAAATGATCAATTATTAGATAGATAGGTGGGTGCGTGAAGTGCAATACCTGTAAAAAAATATGTGGGTGATCCCTCACTCCTTGTGTAATAGTGCAGCTTGGCCAGCAGGGAGTTGTTATCCTTTGGGACCCACATATTTTTTTCACTGAGCGCATTAACTGTAGATAGATAGAAAGATAGATGGTTAGGTATATAAAGTAGTAGGTGTGTGTTTGGGTGGGTAGATAAATGTTAAACTATTAGATAGGTGGGTGGGTGAAGTGCAATACCTGTAAATAAATATGTGGGTGATCCTCACTCCTTGTGTAATAGTGCAGCTTAGCCAGCAGGGAGTTGTTATCCTTTGGGACCCACATATTTTTTTCACTGAGCGCACTAACTATAGATAGATAGACAGTTATGTATATAAATGGGTAGGTGTGTGGTTTTGTAGGTGGATAGATAGTGAATCATTAGATAGACAGATAAGTGGGTGGGAGGGTAGATAAATGATAAATTATTAGATAGATAGGTGGGTGCATGAAGTGCAATACCTGTAAAAAAAATATGTGGGTGATCCCTCACTCCTTGTGTAATAGTGCAGCTTGGCCAGCAGGGAGTTGTTATCCTTTGGGACCCACATATTTTTTTTACTGAGCGCATTAACTGTAGATAGATAGAAAGATAGATAGATGGTTAGGTATATAAATGGGTAGGTGTGTGGTTGAGTAGGTGGATAGATAGTGAATCATTAGATAGACAGATAAGTGGGTGGGAGGGTAGATAAATGTTAAATCATTAGATAGTTAAGTGGGTGGGTGAAGTGCAATACCTGTAAAAAAGTATGTGGGTGATCCCTCACTCCTTGTGTAATAGTGCAGCTTGGCCAGCAGGGAGTTGTTATCCTTTGGGACCCACATATTTTTTTCACTGAGCCCATTAACTGTAGATAGATAGGAAGATAGATAGATGGTTAGGTATATAAATGGGTAGGTGTGTGGTTGGGTATGTGGATAGATAGTGAATCATTCGATAGACAGATAAGTGGGTGGGAGGGTAGATAAATGATAAATTGTTAGATAGATAGGTGGGTGCGTGAAGTGCAATACCTGTAAAAAAAATATGTGGGTGATCCCTCACTCCTTGTGTAATAGTGCAGCTTGGCCAGCAGGGAGTTGTTATCCTTTGGGACCCACATATTTTTTTTTTCACTGAGTGTATTAACTGTAGATAGATAGGTAGATAAATGGGTGGGTGCGTAGGTAGGTAGATAGTGAATCATTAGATAGATAACTGAATGGGTGGGTAGATAAATGTTAAACTATTAGATAGGTGGGGGGGGGTGAAGCGCAATACCTGTAAAAAAAATATGTGGGTGATCCCTCCCTCTCATTTTCTAAAGCCCCATACATGCTACACGAGCAATGAAAATATATTACTCAGAAGACCCTTTTTGAGCAAACTCTTTTCTTTGAAAAAAAAATCTCTTGTGTGTGTGTACTCAATATCAGTAATGATGTGTGCTCCCGCGCATCCTTAATGACCACCGCCTTCACTTGAACATCCAGGTCAACTTTGGCCATATAGCCTATGACCCGCATGTTCAGCAGGTCACTGGGACATCACTGAACGATTTCGGTAACCGATTTCGTTCAGTGTGAATAGTGGAACCACTGATATAGTTAACTATATAGATGGAGCCCCTATACTCCCAGTGTGTAAAGGGCTTAAGGGTCATTGTATACTGCGAACATATTATCATGCCTCTTTTCATTTTTTAAGTGAGAATTCTCCAGAAAACAGATGATGAGGTCATAACAGCCGACTACTGCGAGGTGACCTGGACTGCAGAATTGTCCTCAAGCTAACAAACAAAAATGAAGTCAGGTAATTAATGAAAATTAATTACTGATAATAAGTTTTGGTATACATTTGAAAGTCACGAATAGGAGTTCTCACTAGATACTCTTCTATTATTGTATATTGTGATAACTAAGTGTACAGTTAAATAAATAGAGATAGCTAGAGAGAAATCGAAAGAGCAAAAAATAAACATACCTTCCCCCTTTACTGTCCACTAGGGCAGCTTGGCGGATATGGAGGTAAAGGAAGGGAACTCAGTAACACACTTTTTATTTCAGTCAGGGCCCTACTTCCCACAAAAAATATGTGGGTTATCCCTCACTCCTTGTGTAATAGGGTAGCTTGACCAGCAGGAAGGGAGGGATCCTTAGGTGGGTAGGTAGATATTTTGTAAATCATTAGATAGATAAGATAGATAGATAAATGGGTGGGTAGATCAATGTTAACCTATTAGATAGGTGTGTGTGTGTGTGTGGGGGGGAGCGCAATACCTGTAAAAGATATGTGGGTGATCCCTCACTCCTTGTGTAATAGTGCAGCTTGGCCAGCAGGGAGTAGTTATCCTTAGGGACCCACATATTTTTTTTTCCCCTGAGTGTATTAACTGTAGATAGATAGGTAGATAAATGGGTGGGTGCATGGGTAGGTAGATAGTGAATCGTTAGATAGATAAATGAGTGGGTGGGTAGATAAATGTAAACTATTAGATAGGTGGGTGGTCGAAGTGCAATACCTGTAAAAATATATGTGGGTTATCCCTCACTCCTTGTGTAATAGGGTAGCTTGACCAGCAGGAAGGGAGGGATCCTTAGGTGGGTAGGTAGATATTTTGTAAATCATTAGATAGATAAGATAGATAGATAAATGGGTGGGTAGATCAATGTTAACCTATTAGATAGGTGTGTGTGTGTGTGGGGGGGGGAGCGCAATACCTGTAAAAGATATGTGGGTGATCCCTCATTCCTTGTGTAATAGTGCAGCTTGGCCAGCAGGGAATTGTTATATTTTGGGACCCACATATTTTTTTTCACTGAGTGTATTAACTGTAAATAGATAGGTAGATAAATGGGTGGGTGCGTGGGTAGGTAGATAGTGAATCATTAGATAGATAAATGAGTGGGTGGGTAGATAAATGTTAAACTATTAGATAGGTGGGTGGGTGAAGTGCAATACCTGTAAAAAAATATGTGGTGATTCTCACTCCTTGTGTAATAGTGCAGCTTGGCCAGCAGGGAGTTGTTATCCTTTGGGACCCACATATTTTTTTCACTGAGCGCACTAACTATCGATAGATAGGAAGATAGCTAGATGGTTAGGTATATAAATGGGTATGTGTGTGGTTGGGTAGGTGGATAGTGAATCATTATATAGACAGATAAGTGGGTGGGAGGGTAGATAAATGGTAAATTATTAGATAGATAGGTGGGTGCGTGAAGTGCAGTACCTGTAAAAAAATCTGTGGGTGATCCCTCACTCCTTGTGTAATCGTGCAGCTTGGCCAGCAGGGAGTTGTTATCCTTTGGGACCCACATATTTTTTTCACTGAGCGCATTAACTGTAGATAGATAGGAAGATAGATGGTTAGGTATATAAATGGGTAGGTGTGTGGTTGGGTAGGTGGATAGATAGTGAATCATTAGATAGACAGATAAGTGGGTGGAAGGGTAGATAAATAGTAAATTATTAGATAGTTAGGTGGGTGGGTGAAGTGGAATACCTGTAAAAAAATATGTGGGTGATCCCTCACTCCTTGTGTAATAGTGCAGCTTGGCCAGCAGGGAGTTGTTATCCTTTGGGACCCACATATTTTTTTCACTGAGCCCATTAACTGTAGATAGATAGGAAGATAGATGGTTAGGTATATAAATGGGTATGTGTGTGGTTGGGTAGGTGGATAGATAGTGAATCATTAGATAGACAGATAAGTGGGTGGGAGGGCAGATAAATGATCAATTATTAGATAGATAGGTGGGTGCGTGAAGTGCAATACCTGTAAAAAAATATGTGGGTGATCCCTCACTCCTTGTGTAATAGTGCAGCTTGGCCAGCAGGGAGTTGTTATCCTTTGGGACCCACATATTTTTTTCACTGAGCGCATTAACTGTAGATAGATAGAAAGATAGATGGTTAGGTATATAAAGTAGTAGGTGTGTGTTTGGGTGGGTAGATAAATGTTAAACTATTAGATAGGTGGGTGGGTGAAGTGCAATACCTGTAAATAAATATGTGGGTGATCCTCACTCCTTGTGTAATAGTGCAGCTTAGCCAGCAGGGAGTTGTTATCCTTTGGGACCCACATATTTTTTTCACTGAGCGCACTAACTATAGATAGATAGACAGTTATGTATATAAATGGGTAGGTGTGTGGTTTTGTAGGTGGATAGATAGTGAATCATTAGATAGACAGATAAGTGGGTGGGAGGGTAGATAAATGATAAATTATTAGATAGATAGGTGGGTGCATGAAGTGCAATACCTGTAAAAAAAATATGTGGGTGATCCCTCACTCCTTGTGTAATAGTGCAGCTTGGCCAGCAGGGAGTTGTTATCCTTTGGGACCCACATATTTTTTTTACTGAGCGCATTAACTGTAGATAGATAGAAAGATAGATAGATGGTTAGGTATATAAATGGGTAGGTGTGTGGTTGAGTAGGTGGATAGATAGTAAATCATTAGATAGACAGATAAGTGGGTGGGAGGGTAGATAAATGTTAAATCATTAGATAGTTAAGTGGGTGGGTGAAGTGCAATACCTGTAAAAAAGTATGTGGGTGATCCCTCACTCCTTGTGTAATAGTGCAGCTTGGCCAGCAGGGAGTTGTTATCCTTTGGGACCCACATATTTTTTTCACTGAGCCCATTAACTGTAGATAGATAGGAAGATAGATAGATGGTTAGGTATATAAATGGGTAGGTGTGTGGTTGGGTATGTGGATAGATAGTGAATCATTCGATAGACAGATAAGTGGGTGGGAGGGTAGATAAATGATAAATTGTTAGATAGATAGGTGGGTGCGTGAAGTGCAATACCTGTAAAAAAAATATGTGGGTGATCCCTCACTCCTTGTGTAATAGTGCAGCTTGGCCAGCAGGGAGTTGTTATCCTTTGGGACCCACATATTTTTTTTTTCACTGAGTGTATTAACTGTAGATAGATAGGTAGATAAATGGGTGGGTGCGTAGGTAGGTAGATAGTGAATCATTAGATAGATAACTGAATGGGTGGGTAGATAAATGTTAAACTATTAGATAGGTGGGGGGGGTGAAGCGCAATACCTGTAAAAAAAATATGTGGGTGATCCCTCCCTCTCATTTTCTAAAGCCCCATACATGCTACACGAGCAATGAAAATATATTACTCAGAAGACCCTTTTTGAGCAAACTCTTTTCTTTGAAAAAAAAATCTCTTGTGTGTGTGTACTCAATATCAGTAATGATGTGTGCTCCCGTGCATCCTTAATGACCACCGCCTTCACTTGAACATCCAGGTCAACTTTGGCCATATAGCCTATGACCCGCATGTTCAGCAGGTCACTGGGACATCACTGAACGATTTCGGTAACCGATTTCGTTCAGTGTGAATAGTGGAACCACTGATATAGTTAACTATATAGATGGAGCCCCTATACTCCCAGTGTGTAAAGGGCTTAAGGGTCATTGTATACTGCGAACATATTATCATGCCTCTTTTCATTTTTTAAGTGAGAATTCTCCAGAAAACAGATGATGAGGTCATAACAGCCGACTACTGCGAGGTGACCTGGACTGCAGAATTGTCCTCAAGCTAACAAACAAAAATGAAGTCAGGTAATTAATGAAAATTAATTACTGATAATAAGTTTTGGTATACATTTGAAAGTCACGAATAGGAGTTCTCACTAGATACTCTTCTATTATTGTATATTGTGATAACTAAGTGTACAGTTAAATAAATAGAGATAGCTAGAGAGAAATCGAAAGAGCAAAAAATAAACATACCTTCCCCCTTTACTGTCCACTAGGGCAGCTTGGCGGATATGGAGGTAAAGGAAGGGAACTCAGTAACACACTTTTTATTTCAGTCAGGGCCCTACTTCCCACAAAAAATATGTGGGTTATCCCTCACTCCTTGTGTAATAGGGTAGCTTGACCAGCAGGAAGGGAGGGATCCTTAGGTGGGTAGGTAGATATTTTGTAAATCATTAGATAGATAAGATAGATAGATAAATGGGTGGGTAGATCAATGTTAACCTATTAGATAGGTGTGTGTGTGTGTGTGGGGGGGAGCGCAATACCTGTAAAAGATATGTGGGTGATCCCTCACTCCTTGTGTAATAGTGCAGCTTGGCCAGCAGGGAGTAGTTATCCTTAGGGACCCACATATTTTTTTTCCCCTGAGTGTATTAACTGTAGATAGATAGGTAGATAAATGGGTGGGTGCATGGGTAGGTAGATAGTGAATCGTTAGATAGATAAATGAGTGGGTGGGTAGATAAATGTAAACTATTAGATAGGTGGGTGGTCGAAGTGCAATACCTGTAAAAATATATGTGGGTTATCCCTCACTCCTTGTGTAATAGGGTAGCTTGACCAGCAGGAAGGGAGGGATCCTTAGGTGGGTAGGTAGATATTTTGTAAATCATTAGATAGATAAGATAGATAGATAAATGGGTGGGTAGATCAATGTTAACCTATTAGATAGGTGTGTGTGTGTGTGTGGGGGGGGGAGCGCAATACCTGTAAAAGATATGTGGGTGATCCCTCATTCCTTGTGTAATAGTGCAGCTTGGCCAGCAGGGAATTGTTATATTTTGGGACCCACATATTTTTTTTCACTGAGTGTATTAACTGTAAATAGATAGGTAGATAAATGGGTGGGTGCGTGGGTAGGTAGATAGTGAATCATTAGATAGATAAATGAGTGGGTGGGTAGATAAATGTTAAACTATTAGATAGGTGGGTGGGTGAAGTGCAATACCTGTAAAAAAATATGTGGTGATTCTCACTCCTTGTGTAATAGTGCAGCTTGGCCAGCAGGGAGTTGTTATCCTTTGGGACCCACATATTTTTTTCACTGAGCGCACTAACTATCGATAGATAGGAAGATAGCTAGATGGTTAGGTATATAAATGGGTATGTGTGTGGTTGGGTAGGTGGATAGTGAATCATTATATAGACAGATAAGTGGGTGGGAGGGTAGATAAATGGTAAATTATTAGATAGATAGGTGGGTGCGTGAAGTGCAGTACCTGTAAAAAAATCTGTGGGTGATCCCTCACTCCTTGTGTAATCGTGCAGCTTGGCCAGCAGGGAGTTGTTATCCTTTGGGACCCACATATTTTTTTCACTGAGCGCATTAACTGTAGATAGATAGGAAGATAGATGGTTAGGTATATAAATGGGTAGGTGTGTGGTTGGGTAGGTGGATAGATAGTGAATCATTAGATAGACAGATAAGTGGGTGGAAGGGTAGATAAATAGTAAATTATTAGATAGTTAGGTGGGTGGGTGAAGTGGAATACCTGTAAAAAAATATGTGGGTGATCCCTCACTCCTTGTGTAATAGTGCAGCTTGGCCAGCAGGGAGTTGTTATCCTTTGGGACCCACATATTTTTTTCACTGAGCCCATTAACTGTAGATAGATAGGAAGATAGATGGTTAGGTATATAAATGGGTATGTGTGTGGTTGGGTAGGTGGATAGATAGTGAATCATTAGATAGACAGATAAGTGGGTGGGAGGACAGATAAATGATCAATTATTAGATAGATAGGTGGGTGCGTGAAGTGCAATACCTGTAAAAAAATATGTGGGTGATCCCTCACTCCTTGTGTAATAGTGCAGCTTGGCCAGCAGGGAGTTGTTATCCTTTGGGACCCACATATTTTTTTCACTGAGCGCATTAACTGTAGATAGATAGAAAGATAGATGGTTAGGTATATAAAGTAGTAGGTGTGTGTTTGGGTGGGTAGATAAATGTTAAACTATTAGATAGGTGGGTGGGTGAAGTGCAATACCTGTAAAAAAATATGTGGGTGATCCTCACTCCTTGTGTAATAGTGCAGCTTGGCCAGCAGGGAGTTGTTATCCTTTGGGACCCACATATTTTTTTCACTGAGCGCACTAACTGTAGATAGATAGGAAGATAGCTAGATGATTAGGTATATAAATGGGTATGTGTGTGGTTGGGTAGGTGGATAGTGAATCATTATATTGACAGATAAGTGGGTGGGAGGGTAGATAAATGGTAAATTATTAGATAGATAGGTGGGTGCGTGAAGTGCAGTACCTGTAAAAAAATCTGTGGGTGATCCCTCACTCCTTGTGTAATCGTGCAGCTTGGCCAGCAGGGAGTTGTTATCCTTTGGGACCCACATATTTTTTTCACTGAGCGCATTAACTGTAGATAGATAGGCAGATAGATGGTTAGGTATATAAATGGGTAGGTGTGTGGTTGGGTAGGTGGATAGATAGTGAATCATTAGATAGACAGATAAGTGGGTGGAAGGGTAGATAAATGGTAAATTATTAGATAGTTAGGTGGGTGGATGAAGTGGAATACCTGTAAAAAAATATGTGGGTGATCCCTCACTCCTTGTGTAATAGTGCAGCTTGGCCAGCAGGGAGTTGTTATCCTTTGGGACCCACATATTTTTTTCACTGAGCCCATTAACTGTAGATAGATAGGAAGATAGATGGTTAGGTATATAAATGGGTAGGTGTGTGGTTGGGTAGGTGGATAGATAGTGAATCATTAGATAGACAGATAAGTGGGTGGGAGGGCAGATAAATGATCAATTATTAGATAGATAGGTGGGTGCGTGAAGTGCAATACCTGTAAAAAAATATGTGGGTGATCCCTCACTCCTTGTGTAATAGTGCAGCTTGGCCAGCAGGGAGTTGTTATCCTTTGGGACCCACATATTTTTTTCACTGAGCGCATTAACTGTAGATAGATAGAAAGATAGATGGTTAGGAATATAAAGTAGTAGGTGTATGTTTGGGTGGGTAGATAAATGTTAAACTATTAGATAGGTGGGTGGGTGAAGTGCAATACCTGTAAAAAAATATGTGGGTGATCCTCACTCCTTGTGTAATAGTGCAGCTTGGCCAGCAGGGAGTTGTTATCCTTTGGGACCCACATATTTTTTTCACTGAGCGCACTAACTATAGATAGATAGGAAGATAGCTAGATGGTTAGGTATATAAATGGGTATGTGTGTGGTTGGGTAGGTGGATAGTGAATCATTATATAGACAGATAAGTGGGTGGGAGGGTAGATAAATGGTAAATTATTAGATAGATAGGTGGGTGCGTGAAGTGCAGTACCTGTAAAAAAATCTGTGGGTGATCCCTCACTCCTTGTGTAATCGTGCAGCTTGGCCAGCAGGGAGTTGTTATCCTTTGTGACCCACATATTTTTTTCACTGAGCGCATTAACTGTAGATATATAGGAAGATAGATGGTTAGGTATATAAATGGGTAGGTGTGTGGTTGGGTAGGTGGATAGATAGTGAATCATTAGATAGACAGATAAGTGGGTGGAAGGGTAGATAAATGGTAAATTATTAGATAGTTAGGTGGGTGGGTGAAGTGGAATACCTGTAAAAAAATATGTGGGTGATCCCTCACTCCTTGTGTAATAGTGCAGCTTGGCCAGCAGGGAGTTGTTATCCTTTGGGACCCACATATTTTTTTCACTGAGCCCATTAACTGTAGATAGATAGGAAGATAGATGGTTAGGTATATAAATGGATATGTGTGTGGTTGGGTAGGTGGATAGATAGTGAATCATTAGATAGACAGATAAGTGGGTGGGAGGGCAGATAAATGATCAATTATTAGATAGATAGGTGGGTGCGTGAAGTGCAATACCTGTAAAAAAATATGTGGGTGATCCCTCACTCCTTGTGTAATAGTGCAGCTTGGCCAGCAGGGAGTTGTTATCCTTTGGGACCCACATATTTTTTTCACTGAGCTCATTAACTGTAGATAGATAGAAAGATAGATGGTTAGGTATATAAAGTAGTAGGTGTGTGTTTGGGTGGGTAGATAAATGTTAAACTATTAGATAGGTGGGTGGGTGAAGTGCAATACCTGTAAAAAAATGTGTGTGATCCTCACTCCTTGTGTAATAGTGCAGCTTGGCCAGCAGGGAGTTGTTATCCTTTGAGACCCACATATTTTTTTCACTGAGCGCACTAACTGTAGATAGATAGGAAGATAGCTAGATGGTTAGGTATATAAATGGGTATGTGTGTGGTTGGGTAGGTGGATAGTGAATCATTATATTGACAGATAAGTGGGTGGGAGGGTAGATAAATGGTAAATTATTAGATAGATAGGTGGGTGCGTGAAGTGCAGTACCTGTAAAAAAATCTGTGGGTGATCCCTCACTCCTTGTGTAATCGTGCAGCTTGGCCAGCAGGGAGTTGTTATCCTTTGGGACCCACATATTTTTTTCACTGAGCGCATTAACTGTAGATAGATAGGCAGATAGATGGTTAGGTATATAAATGGGTAGGTGTGTGGTTGGGTAGGTGGATAGATAGTGAATCATTAGATAGACAGATAAGTGGGTGGAAGGGTAGATAAATGGTAAATTATTAGATAGATAGGTGGGTGGATGAAGTGGAATACCTGTAAAAAAATATGTGGGTGATCCCTCACTCCTTGTGTAATCGTGCAGCTTGGCCAGCAGGGGTTGTTATCCTTTGGGACCCACATATTTTTTTCACTGAGCGCATTAACTGTAGATAGATAGGAAGATAGATGGTTAGGTATATAAATGGGTAGGTGTGTGGTTGGGTAGGTGGATAGATAGTGAATCATTAGATAGACAGATATGTGGGTGGAAGGGTAGATAAATGGTAAAGTATTAGATAGTTAGGTGGGTGGGTGAAGTGGAATACCTGTAAAAAAATATGTGGGTGATCCCTCACTCCTTGTGTAATAGTGCAGCTTGGCCAGCAGGGAGTTGTTATCCTTTGGGACCCACATATTTTTTTCACTGAGCCCATTAACTGTAGATAGATAGGAAGATAGATGGTTAGGTATATAAATGGGTATGTGTGTGGTTGGGTAGGTGGATAGACAGTGAATCATTAGATAGACAGATAAGTGGGTGGGAGGGCAGATAAATGATCAATTATTAGATAGATAGGTGGGTGCGTGAAGTGCAATACCTGTAAAAAAATATGTGGGTGATCCCTCACTCCTTGTGTAATAGTGCAGCTTGGCCAGCAGGGAGTTGTTATCCTTTGGGACCCACATATTTTTTTCACTGAGCGCATTAACTGTAGATAGATAGAAAGATAGATGGTTAGGTATATAAAGTAGTAGGTGTGTGTTTGGGTGGGTAGATAAATGTTAAACTATTAGATAGGTGGGTGGGTGAAGTGCAATACCTGTAAATAAATATGTGGGTGATCCTCACTCCTTGTGTAATAGTGCAGCTTAGCCAGCAGGGAGTTGTTATCCTTTGGGACCCACATATTTTTTTCACTGAGCGCACTAACTATAGATAGATAGACAGTTATGTATATAAATGGGTAGGTGTGTGGTTTTGTAGGTGGATAGATAGTGAATCATTAGATAGACAGATAAGTGGGTGGGAGGGTAGATAAATGATAAATTATTAGATAGATAGGTGGGTGCATGAAGTGCAATACCTGTAAAAAAAATATGTGGGTGATCCCTCACTCCTTGTGTAATAGTGCAGCTTGGCCAGCAGGGAGTTGTTATCCTTTGGGACCCACATATTTTTTTTACTGAGCGCATTAACTGTAGATAGATAGAAAGATAGATAGATGGTTAGGTATATAAATGGGTAGGTGTGTGGTTGAGTAGGTGGATAGATAGTGAATCATTAGATAGACAGATAAGTGGGTGGGAGGGTAGATAAATGTTAAATCATTAGATAGTTAAGTGGGTGGGTGAAGTGCAATACCTGTAAAAAAGTATGTGGGTGATCCCTCACTCCTTGTGTAATAGTGCAGCTTGGCCAGCAGGGAGTTGTTATCCTTTGGGACCCACATATTTTTTTCACTGAGCCCATTAACTGTAGATAGATAGGAAGATAGATAGATGGTTAGGTATATAAATGGGTAGGTGTGTGGTTGGGTATGTGGATAGATAGTGAATCATTCGATAGACAGATAAGTGGGTGGGAGGGTAGATAAATGATAAATTGTTAGATAGATAGGTGGGTGCGTGAAGTGCAATACCTGTAAAAAAAATATGTGGGTGATCCCTCACTCCTTGTGTAATAGTGCAGCTTGGCCAGCAGGGAGTTGTTATCCTTTGGGACCCACATATTTTTTTTTTCACTGAGTGTATTAACTGTAGATAGATAGGTAGATAAATGGGTGGGTGCGTAGGTAGGTAGATAGTGAATCATTAGATAGATAACTGAATGGGTGGGTAGATAAATGTTAAACTATTAGATAGGTGGGGGGGGGTGAAGCGCAATACCTGTAAAAAAAATATGTGGGTGATCCCTCCCTCTCATTTTCTAAAGCCCCATACATGCTACACGAGCAATGAAAATATATTACTCAGAAGACCCTTTTTGAGCAAACTCTTTTCTTTGAAAAAAAAATCTCTTGTGTGTGTGTACTCAATATCAGTAATGATGTGTGCTCCCGTGCATCCTTAATGACCACCGCCTTCACTTGAACATCCAGGTCAACTTTGGCCATATAGCCTATGACCCGCATGTTCAGCAGGTCACTGGGACATCACTGAACGATTTCGGTAACCGATTTCGTTCAGTGTGAATAGTGGAACCACTGATATAGTTAACTATATAGATGGAGCCCCTATACTCCCAGTGTGTAAAGGGCTTAAGGGTCATTGTATACTGCGAACATATTATCATGCCTCTTTTCATTTTTTAAGTGAGAATTCTCCAGAAAACAGATGATGAGGTCATAACAGCCGACTACTGCGAGGTGACCTGGACTGCAGAATTGTCCTCAAGCTAACAAACAAAAATGAAGTCAGGTAATTAATGAAAATTAATTACTGATAATAAGTTTTGGTATACATTTGAAAGTCACGAATAGGAGTTCTCACTAGATACTCTTCTATTATTGTATATTGTGATAACTAAGTGTACAGTTAAATAAATAGAGATAGCTAGAGAGAAATCGAAAGAGCAAAAAATAAACATACCTTCCCCCTTTACTGTCCACTAGGGCAGCTTGGCGGATATGGAGGTAAAGGAAGGGAACTCAGTAACACACTTTTTATTTCAGTCAGGGCCCTACTTCCCACAAAAAATATGTGGGTTATCCCTCACTCCTTGTGTAATAGGGTAGCTTGACCAGCAGGAAGGGAGGGATCCTTAGGTGGGTAGGTAGATATTTTGTAAATCATTAGATAGATAAGATAGATAGATAAATGGGTGGGTAGATCAATGTTAACCTATTAGATAGGTGTGTGTGTGTGTGTGGGGGGGAGCGCAATACCTGTAAAAGATATGTGGGTGATCCCTCACTCCTTGTGTAATAGTGCAGCTTGGCCAGCAGGGAGTAGTTATCCTTAGGGACCCACATATTTTTTTTCCCCTGAGTGTATTAACTGTAGATAGATAGGTAGATAAATGGGTGGGTGCATGGGTAGGTAGATAGTGAATCGTTAGATAGATAAATGAGTGGGTGGGTAGATAAATGTAAACTATTAGATAGGTGGGTGGTCGAAGTGCAATACCTGTAAAAATATATGTGGGTTATCCCTCACTCCTTGTGTAATAGGGTAGCTTGACCAGCAGGAAGGGAGGGATCCTTAGGTGGGTAGGTAGATATTTTGTAAATCATTAGATAGATAAGATAGATAGATAAATGGGTGGGTAGATCAATGTTAACCTATTAGATAGGTGTGTGTGTGTGTGTGTGGGGGGGAGCGCAATACCTGTAAAAGATATGTGGGTGATCCCTCATTCCTTGTGTAATAGTGCAGCTTGGCCAGCAGGGAATTGTTATATTTTGGGACCCACATATTTTTTTTCACTGAGTGTATTAACTGTAAATAGATAGGTAGATAAATGGGTGGGTGCGTGGGTAGGTAGATAGTGAATCATTAGATAGATAAATGAGTGGGTGGGTAGATAAATGTTAAACTATTAGATAGGTGGGTGGGTGAAGTGCAATACCTGTAAAAAAATATGTGGTGATTCTCACTCCTTGTGTAATAGTGCAGCTTGGCCAGCAGGGAGTTGTTATCCTTTGGGACCCACATATTTTTTTCACTGAGCGCACTAACTATCGATAGATAGGAAGATAGCTAGATGGTTAGGTATATAAATGGGTATGTGTGTGGTTGGGTAGGTGGATAGTGAATCATTATATAGACAGATAAGTGGGTGGGAGGGTAGATAAATGGTAAATTATTAGATAGATAGGTGGGTGCGTGAAGTGCAGTACCTGTAAAAAAATCTGTGGGTGATCCCTCACTCCTTGTGTAATCGTGCAGCTTGGCCAGCAGGGAGTTGTTATCCTTTGGGACCCACATATTTTTTTCACTGAGCGCATTAACTGTAGATAGATAGGAAGATAGATGGTTAGGTATATAAATGGGTAGGTGTGTGGTTGGGTAGGTGGATAGATAGTGAATCATTAGATAGACAGATAAGTGGGTGGAAGGGTAGATAAATAGTAAATTATTAGATAGTTAGGTGGGTGGGTGAAGTGGAATACCTGTAAAAAAATATGTGGGTGATCCCTCACTCCTTGTGTAATAGTGCAGCTTGGCCAGCAGGGAGTTGTTATCCTTTGGGACCCACATATTTTTTTCACTGAGCCCATTAACTGTAGATAGATAGGAAGATAGATGGTTAGGTATATAAATGGGTATGTGTGTGGTTGGGTAGGTGGATAGATAGTGAATCATTAGATAGACAGATAAGTGGGTGGGAGGACAGATAAATGATCAATTATTAGATAGATAGGTGGGTGCGTGAAGTGCAATACCTGTAAAAAAATATGTGGGTGATCCCTCACTCCTTGTGTAATAGTGCAGCTTGGCCAGCAGGGAGTTGTTATCCTTTGGGACCCACATATTTTTTTCACTGAGCGCATTAACTGTAGATAGATAGAAAGATAGATGGTTAGGTATATAAAGTAGTAGGTGTGTGTTTGGGTGGGTAGATAAATGTTAAACTATTAGATAGGTGGGTGGGTGAAGTGCAATACCTGTAAATAAATATGTGGGTGATCCTCACTCCTTGTGTAATAGTGCAGCTTAGCCAGCAGGGAGTTGTTATCCTTTGGGACACACATATTTTGTTCACTGAGCGCACTAACTATAGATAGATAGACAGTTATGTATATAAATGGGTAGGTGTGTGGTTTTGTAGGTGGATAGATAGTGAATCATTAGATAGACAGATAAGTGGGTGGGAGGGTAGATAAATGATAAATTATTAGATAGATAGGTGGGTGCATGAAGTGCAATACCTGTAAAAAAAATATGTGGGTGATCCCTCACTCCTTGTGTAATAGTGCAGCTTGGCCAGCAGGGAGTTGTTATCCTTTGGGACCCACATATTTTTTTTACTGAGCGCATTAACTGTAGATAGATAGAAAGATAGATAGATGGTTAGGTATATAAATGGGTAGGTGTGTGGTTGAGTAGGTGGATAGATAGTGAATCATTAGATAGACAGATAAGTGGGTGGGAGGGTAGATAAATGTTAAATTATTAGATAGTTAAGTGGGTGGGTGAAGTGCAATACCTGTAAAAAAGTATGTGGGTGATCCCTCACTCCTTGTGTAATAGTGCAGCTTGGCCAGCAGGGAGTTGTTATCCTTTGGGACCCACATATTTTTTTCACTGAGCGCACTAACTGTAGATAGATAGGAAGATAGCTAGATGGTTAGGTATATAAATGGGTATGTGTGTGGTTGGGTAGGTGGATAGTGAATCATTATATTGACAGATAAGTGGGTGGGAGGGTAGATAATGGTAAATTATTAGATAGATAGGTGGGTGCGTGAAGTGCAGTACCTGTAAAAAAATCTGTGGGTGATCCCTCACTCCTTGTGTAATCGTGCAGCTTTGCCAGCAGGGAGTTGTTATCCTTTGGGACCCACATATTTTTTTCACTGAGCGCATTAACTGTAGATAGATAGAAAGATAGATAGATGGTTAGGTATATAAATGGGTAGGTGTGTGGTTGGGTATGTGGATAGATAGTGAATCATTATATAGACAGAGAAGTGGGTGGGAGGGTAGATAAATGATCAATTATTAGATAGATAGGTGGGTGCGTGAAGTGCAGTACCTGTAAAAAAATCTGTGGGTGATCCCTCACTCCTTGTGTAATCATGCAGCTTGGCCAGCAGGGAGTTGTTATCCTTTGGGACCCACATATTTTTTTCACTGAGCGCATTAACTGTAGATAGATAGGAAGATAGATGGTTAGGTATATAAATGGGTAGGTGTGTGGTTGGGTAGGTGGATAGATAGTGAATCATTAGATAGACAGATAAGTGGGTGGAAGGGTAGATAAATGGTAAATTATTAGATAGTTAGGTGGGTGGATGAAGTGGAATACCTGTAAAAAAATATGTGGGTGATCCCTCACTCCTTGTGTAATAGTGCAGCTTGGCCAGCAGGGAGTTGTTATCCTTTGGGACCCACATATTTTTTTCACTGAGCCCATTAACTGTAGATAGATAGGAAGATAGATGGTTAGGTATATAAATGGGTAGGTGTGTGGTTGGGTAGGTGGATAGATAGTGATTCATTAGATAGACAGATAAGTGGGTGGGAGGGCAGATAAATGATCAATTATTAGATAGATAGGTGGGTGCGTGAAGTGCAATACCTGTAAAAAAATATGTGGGTGATCCCTCACTCCTTGTGTAATAGTGCAGCTTGGCCAGCAGGGAGTTGTTATCCTTTGGGACCCACATATTTTTTTCACTGAGCGCATTAACTGTAGATAGATAGAAAGATAGATGGTTAGGAATATAAAGTAGTAGGTGTGTGTTTGGGTGGGTAGATAAATGTTAAACTATTAGATAGGTGGGTGGGTGAAGTGCAATACCTGTAAAAAAATATGTGGGTGATCCTCACTCCTTGTGTAATAGTGCAGCTTGGCCAGCAGGGAGTTGTTATCCTTTGGGACCCACGTATTTTTTTCACTGAGCGCACTAACTGTAGATAGATAGGAAGATAGCTAGATGGTTAGGTATATAAATGGGTATGTGTGTGATTGGGTAGGTGGATAGTGAATCATTATATAGACAGATAAGTGGGTGGGAGGGTAGATAAATGGTAAATTATTAGATAGATAGGTGGGTGCGTGAAGTGCAGTACCTGTAAAAAAATCTGTGGGTGATCCCTCACTCCTTGTGTAATCGTGCAGCTTGGCCAGCAGGGAGTTGTTATCCTTTGGGACCCACATATTTTTTTCACTGAGCGCATTAACTGTAGATAGATAGGAAGATAGATGGTTAGGTATATAAATGGGTAGGTGTGTGGTTGGGTAGGTGGATAGATAGTGAATCATTAGATAGACAGATAAGTGGGTGGAAGGGTAGATAAATGGTAAATTATTAGATAGTTAGGTGGGTGGATGAAGTGGAATACCTGTAAAAAAATATGTGGGTGATCCCTCACTCCTTGTGTAATAGTGCAGCTTGGCCAGCAGGGAGTTGTTATCCTTTGGGACCCACATATTTTTTTCACTGAGCCCATTAACTGTAGATAGATAGGAAGATAGATGGTTAGGTATATAAATGGGTAGGTGTGTGGTTGGGTAGGTGGATAGATAGTGAATCATTAGATAGACAGATAAGTGGGTGGGAGGGCAGATAAATGATCAATTATTAGATAGATAGGTGGGTGAGTGAAGTGCAATACCTGTAAAAAATATATGTGGGTGATCCCTCACTCCTTGTGTAATAGTGCAGCTTGGCCAGCAGGGAGTTGTTATCCTTTGGGACCCACATATTTTTTTCACTGAGCGCATTAACTGTAGATAGATAGAAAGATAGATGGTTAGGAATATAAAGTAGTAGGTGTGTGTTTGGGTGGGTAGATCAATGTTAAACTATTAGATAGGTGGGTGGGTGAAGTGCAATACCTGTAAAAAAATATGTGGGTGATCCTCACTCCTTGTGTAATAGTGCAGCTTGGCCAGCAGGGAGTTGTTATCCTTTGGGACCCACATATTTTTTTCACTGAGCGCACTATCTGTAGATAGATAGGAAGATAGCTAGATGGTTAGGTATATAAATGGGTATGTGTGTGGTTGGGTAGGTGGATAGTGAATCATTATATAGACAGAGAAGTGGGTGGGAGGGTAGATAAATGATAAATTGTTAGATAGATAGGTGGGTGCGTGACGTGCAATACCTGTAAAAAAAATATGTGGGTGATCCCTCACTCCTTGTGTAATAGTGCAGCTTGGCCAGCAGGGAGTTGTTATCCTTCGGGACCCACATATTTTTTTTCACTGAGTGTATTTATTGTAGATAGATAGATAGGTAGATAAATGGGTGGGTGCGTGGGTAGGTAGATAGTGAATCATTAGATAGATAAATGAGTGGGTGGGTAGATAAATGTTATACTATTAGATAGGTGGGGGGGGGTGAAGCGCTATACTTGTAAAAAAAATACGTGGGTGATCCCTCACTCCTTGTGTAATAGTGCAGCTTGGCCAGCAGGGAGTTGTTATCCTTTGGGACCCACATATTTTTTTCACTGAGCGCATTAACTGTAGATAGATAGGAAGATAGATGGTTAGGTATATAAATGGGTAGGTGTGTGGTTGGGTAGTTGGATAGATAGTGAATCATTAGATAGACAGATAAGTGGGTGGGAGGGTAGATAAATGGTAAATTATTAGATAGTTAGGTGGGTGGGTGAAGTGGAATACCTGTAAAAAAATATGTGGGTGATCCCTCACTCCTTGTGTAATAGTGCAGCTTGGCCAGCAGGGAGTTGTTATCCTTTGGGACCCACATATTTTTTTCACTGAGCGCACTAACTATAGATAGATAGACGGTTATGTATATAAATGGGTAGGTGTGTGGTTTTGTAGGTGGATAGATAGTGAATCATTAGATAGACAGATAAGTGGGTGGGAGGGTAGATAAATGGTAAATTATTAGATAGATAGGTGGGTGCGTGAAGTGCAGTACCTGTAAAAAAATCTGTGGGTGATCCCTCACTCCTTGTGTAATCGTGCAGCTTGGCCAGCAGGGAGTTGTTATCCTTTGTGACCCACATATTTTTTTCACTGAGCGCATTAACTGTAGATAGATAGGAAGATAGATGGTTAGGTATATAAATGGGTAGGTGTGTGGTTGGGTAGGTGGATAGATAGTGAATCATTAGATAGACAGATAAGTGGGTGGAAGGGTAGATAAATGGTAAATTATTAGATAGTTAGGTGGGTGGGTGAAGTGGAATACCTGTAAAAAAATATGTGGGTGATCCCTCACTCCTTGTGTAATAGTGCAGCTTGGCCAGCAGGGAGTTGTTATCCTTTGGGACCCACATATTTTTTTCACTGAGCCCATTAACTGTAGATAGATAGGAAGATAGATGGTTAGGTATATAAATGGATATGTGTGTGGTTGGGTAGGTGGATAGATAGTGAATCATTAGATAGACAGATAAGTGGGTGGGAGGGCAGATAAATGATCAATTATTAGATAGATAGGTGGGTGCGTGAAGTGCAATACCTGTAAAAAAATATGTGGGTGATCCCTCACTCCTTGTGTAATAGTGCAGCTTGGCCAGCAGGGAGTTGTTATCCTTTGGGACCCACATATTTTTTTCACTGAGCGCATTAACTGTAGATAGATAGAAAGATAGATAGATGGTTAGGTATATAAATGGGTAGGTGTGTGGTTGAGTAGGTGAATAGATAGTGAATCATTAGATAGACAGATAAGTGGGTGGGAGGGTAGATAAATGTTAAATCATTAGATAGTTAAGTGGGTGGGTGAAGTGCAATACCTGTAAAAAAATATGTGGGTGATCCCTCACTCCTTGTGTAATAGTGCAGCTTGGCCAGCAGGGAGTTGTTATCCTTTGGGACCCACATATTTTTTTCACTGAGCCCATTAACTGTAGATAGATAGGAAGATAGATACATGGTTAGGTATATAAATGGGTAGGTGTGTGGTTGGGTATGTGGATAGATAGTGAATCATTCGATAGACAGATAAGTGGGTGGGAGGGTAGATAAATGATAAATTGTTAGATAGATAGGTGGGTGCGTGAAGTGCAATACCTGTAAAAAAAATATGTGGGTGATCCCTCACTCCTTGTGTAATAGTGCAGCTTGGCCAGCAGGGAGTTGTTATCCTTTGGGACCCACATATTTTTTTTCACTGAGTGTATTAACTGTAGATAGATAGGTAGATAAATGGGTGGGTGCGTGGGTAGGTGGATAGTGAATCATTAGATAGATAAATGAGTGGGTGGGTAGATAAATGTTAAACTATTAGATAGGTGGGGGGGGGGGTGAAGCGCAATACCTGTAAAAAAAATATGTGGGTGATCCCTCCCTCTCATTTTCTAAAGCCCCATACATGCTACACGAGCAATGAAAATATATTACTCAAAAGACCCTTTTTGAGCAAACTCTTTTCTTTGAAAAAAAATCTCTTGTGTGTGTGTACTCAATATCTGTAATGATGTGTGCTCCCGCGCATCCTTAACGACCACCGCCTTCACTTGAACATCCAGGTCAACTTTGGCCATATAGCCTATGACCCGCATGTTCAGCAGGTCACTGGGACATCACTGAACGATTTCGGTAACCGATTTCGTTCAGTGTGAATAGTGGAACCACTGATATAGTTAACTATATAGATGGAGCCCCTATACTCCCAGTGTGTAAAGGGCTTAAGGGTCATTGTATACTGCGAACATATTATCATGCCTCTTTTCATTTTTTAAGTGAGAATTCTCCAGAAAACAGATGATGAGGTCATAACAGCCGACTACTGCGAGGTGACCTGGACTGCAGAATTGTCCTCAAGCTAACGAACAAAAATGAAGTCAGGTAATTAATGAAAATTAATTACTGATAATATGTTTTGGTATACATTTGAAAGTCACGAATAGGAGTTCTCGCTAGATACTCTTCTATTATTGTATATTGTGATAACTAAGTGTACAGTTAAATAAATAGAGATAGCTAGAGAGAAATCGAAAGAGCAAAAAATAAACATACCTTACCCCTTTACTGTCCACTAGGGCAGCTTGGCGGATATGGAGGTAAAGGAAGGGAACTCAGTAACACACTTTTTATTTCAGTCAGGGCCCTACTTCCCACAAAAAATATGTGGGTTATCCCTCACTCCTTGTGTAATAGGGTAGCTTGACCAGCAGGAAGGGAGGGATCCTTAGGTGGGTAGGTAGATATTTTGTAAATCATTAGATAGATAAGATAGATAGATAAATGGGTGGGTAGATCAATGTTAACCTATTAGATAGGTGTGTGTGTGTGTGGGGGGGAGCGCAATACCTGTAAAAGATATGTGGGTGATCCCTCACTCCTTGTGTAATAGTGCAGCTTGGCCAGCAGGGAGTAGTTATCCTTAGGGACCCACATATTTTTTTTCCCCTGAGTGTATTAACTGTAGATAGATAGGTAGATAAATGGGTGGGTGCATGGGTAGGTAGATAGTGAATCGTTAGATAGATAAATGAGTGGGTGGGTAGATAAATGTAAACTATTAGATAGGTGGGTGGTCGAAGTGCAATACCTGTAAAAATATATGTGGGTTATCCCTCACTCCTTGTGTAATAGGGTAGCTTGACCAGCAGGAAGGGAGGGATCCTTAGGTGGGTAGGTAGATATTTTGTAAATCATTAGATAGATAAGATAGATAGATAAATGGGTGGGTAGATCAATGTTAACCTATTAGATAGGTGTGTGTGTGTGTGGGGGGGGGAGCGCAATACCTGTAAAAGATATGTGGGTGATCCCTCACTCCTTGTGTAATAGTGCAGCTTGGCCAGCAGGGAATTGTTATACTTTGGGACCCACATATTTTTTTTCACTGAGTGTATTAACTGTAAATAGATAGGTAGATAAATGGGTGGGTGCGTGGGTAGGTAGATAGTGAATCATTAGATAGATAAATGAGTGGGTGGGTAGATAAATGTTAAACTATTAGATAGGTGGGTGGGTGAAGTGCAATACCTGTAAAAAAATATGTGGGTGATCCTCACTCCTTGTGTAATAGTGCAGCTTGGCCAGCAGGGAGTTGTTATCCTTTGGGACCCACATATTTTTTTCACTGAGCGCACTAACTATAGATAGATAGGAAGATAGCTAGATGGTTAGGTATATAAATGGGTATGTGTGTGGTTGAGTAGGTGGATAGTGAATCATTATATAGACAGATAAGTGGGTGGGAGGGTAGATAAATGGTAAATTATTAGATAGATAGGTGGGTGCGTGAAGTGCAGTACCTGTAAAAAAATCTGTGGGTGATCCCTCACTCCTTGTGTAATCGTACAGCTTGGCCAGCAGGGAGTTGTTATCCTTTGGGACCCACATATTTTTTTCACTGAGCGCATTAACTGTAGATAGATAGGAAGATAGATGGTTAGGTATATAAATGGGTAGGTGTGTGGTTGGGTAGGTGGATAGATAGTGAATCATTAGATAGACAGATAAGTGGGTGGAAGGGTAGATAAATGGTAAATTATTAGATAGGTGGGTGGGTGAAGTGGAATACCTGTAAAAAAATATGTGGGTGATCCCTCACTCCTTGTGTAATAGTGCAGCTTGGCCAGCAGGGAGTTGTTATCCTTTGGGACCCACATATTTTTTTCACTGAGCCCATTAACTGTAGATAGATAGGAAGATAGATGGTTAGGTATATAAATGGATATGTGTGTGGTTGGGTAGGTGGATAGATAGTGAATCATTAGATAGACAGATAAGTGGGTGGGAGGGCAGATAAATGATCAATTATTAGATAGATAGGTGGGTGCGTGAAGTGCAATACCTGTAAAAAAATATGTGGGTGATCCCTCACTCCTTGTGTAATAGTGCAGCTTGGCCAGCAGGGAGTTGTTATCCTTTGGGACCCACATATTTTTTTCACTGAGCTCATTAACTGTAGATAGATAGAAAGATAGATGGTTAGGTATATAAAGTAGTAGGTGTGTGTTTGGGTGGGTAGATAAATGTTAAACTATTAGATAGGTGGGTGGGTGAAGTGCAATACCTGTAAAAAATATGTGTGTGATCCTCACTCCTTGTGTAATAGTGCAGCTTGGCCAGCAGGGAGTTGTTATCCTTTGGGACCCACATATTTTTTTCACTGAGCGCACTAACTGTAGATAGATAGGAAGATAGCTAGATGGTTAGGTATATGAATGGGTATGTGTGTGGTTGGGTAGGTGGATAGTGAATCATTATATAGACAGAGAAGTGGGTGGGAGGGTAGATAAATGATCAATTATTAGATAGATAGGTGGGTGCGTGAAGTGCAGTACCTGTAAAAAAATCTGTGGGTGATCCCTCACTCCTTGTGTAATCATGCAGCTTGGCCAGCAGGGAGTTGTTATCCTTTGGGACCCACATATTTTTTTCACTGAGCGCATTAACTGTAGATAGATAGGAAGATAGATGGTTAGGTATATAAATGGGTAGGTGTGTGGTTGGGTAGGTGGATAGATAGTGAATCATTAGATAGACAGATAAGTGGGTGGAAGGGTAGATAAATGGTAAATTATTAGATAGTTAGGTGGGTGGATGAAGTGGAATACCTGTAAAAAAATATGTGGGTGATCCCTCACTCCTTGTGTAATAGTGCAGCTTGGCCAGCAGGGAGTTGTTATCCTTTGGGACCCACATATTTTTTTCACTGAGCCCATTAACTGTAGATAGATAGGAAGATAGATGGTTAGGTATATAAATGGGTAGGTGTGTGGTTGGGTAGGTGGATAGATAGTGATTCATTAGATAGACAGATAAGTGGGTGGGAGGGCAGATAAATGATCAATTATTAGATAGATAGGTGGGTGCGTGAAGTGCAATACCTGTAAAAAAATATGTGGGTGATCCCTCACTCCTTGTGTAATAGTGCAGCTTGGCCAGCAGGGAGTTGTTATCCTTTGGGACCCACATATTTTTTTCACTGAGCGCATTAACTGTAGATAGATAGAAAGATAGATGGTTAGGAATATAAAGTAGTAGGTGTGTGTTTGGGTGGGTAGATAAATGTTAAACTATTAGATAGGTGGGTGGGTGAAGTGCAATACCTGTAAAAAAATATGTGGGTGATCCTCACTCCTTGTGTAATAGTGCAGCTTGGCCAGCAGGGAGTTGTTATCCTTTGGGACCCACGTATTTTTTTCACTGAGCGCACTAACTGTAGATAGATAGGAAGATAGCTAGATGGTTAGGTATATAAATGGGTATGTGTGTGATTGGGTAGGTGGATAGTGAATCATTATATAGACAGATAAGTGGGTGGGAGGGTAGATAAATGGTAAATTATTAGATAGATAGGTGGGTGCGTGAAGTGCAGTACCTGTAAAAAAATCTGTGGGTGATCCCTCACTCCTTGTGTAATCGTGCAGCTTGGCCAGCAGGGAGTTGTTATCCTTTGGGACCCACATATTTTTTTCACTGAGCGCATTAACTGTAGATAGATAGGAAGATAGATGGTTAGGTATATAAATGGGTAGGTGTGTGGTTGGGTAGGTGGATAGATAGTGAATCATTAGATAGACAGATAAGTGGGTGGAAGGGTAGATAAATGGTAAATTATTAGATAGTTAGGTGGGTGGATGAAGTGGAATACCTGTAAAAAAATATGTGGGTGATCCCTCACTCCTTGTGTAATAGTGCAGCTTGGCCAGCAGGGAGTTGTTATCCTTTGGGACCCACATATTTTTTTCACTGAGCCCATTAACTGTAGATAGATAGGAAGATAGATGGTTAGGTATATAAATGGGTAGGTGTGTGGTTGGGTAGGTGGATAGATAGTGAATCATTAGATAGACAGATAAGTGGGTGGGAGGGCAGATAAATGATCAATTATTAGATAGATAGGTGGGTGAGTGAAGTGCAATACCTGTAAAAAATATATGTGGGTGATCCCTCACTCCTTGTGTAATAGTGCAGCTTGGCCAGCAGGGAGTTGTTATCCTTTGGGACCCACATATTTTTTTCACTGAGCGCATTAACTGTAGATAGATAGAAAGATAGATGGTTAGGAATATAAAGTAGTAGGTGTGTGTTTGGGTGGGTAGATCAATGTTAAACTATTAGATAGGTGGGTGGGTGAAGTGCAATACCTGTAAAAAAATATGTGGGTGATCCTCACTCCTTGTGTAATAGTGCAGCTTGGCCAGCAGGGAGTTGTTATCCTTTGGGACCCACATATTTTTTTCACTGAGCGCACTATCTGTAGATAGATAGGAAGATAGCTAGATGGTTAGGTATATAAATGGGTATGTGTGTGGTTGGGTAGGTGGATAGTGAATCATTATATAGACAGAGAAGTGGGTGGGAGGGTAGATAAATGATAAATTGTTAGATAGATAGGTGGGTGCGTGACGTGCAATACCTGTAAAAAAATATGTGGGTGATCCCTCACTCCTTGTGTAATAGTGCAGCTTGGCCAGCAGGGAGTTGTTATCCTTCGGGACCCACATATTTTTTTTCACTGAGTGTATTTATTGTAGATAGATAGATAGGTAGATAAATGGGTGGGTGCGTGGGTAGGTAGATAGTGAATCATTAGATAGATAAATGAGTGGGTGGGTAGATAAATGTTATACTATTAGATAGGTGGGGGGGGTGAAGCGCTATACTTGTAAAAAAAATACGTGGGTGATCCCTCACTCCTTGTGTAATAGTGCAGCTTGGCCAGCAGGGAGTTGTTATCCTTTGGGACCCACATATTTTTTTCACTGAGCGCATTAACTGTAGATAGATAGGAAGATAGATGGTTAGGTATATAAATGGGTAGGTGTGTGGTTGGGTAGTTGGATAGATAGTGAATCATTAGATAGACAGATAAGTGGGTGGGAGGGTAGATAAATGGTAAATTATTAGATAGTTAGGTGGGTGGGTGAAGTGGAATACCTGTAAAAAAATATGTGGGTGATCCCTCACTCCTTGTGTAATAGTGCAGCTTGGCCAGCAGGGAGTTGTTATCCTTTGGGACCCACATATTTTTTTCACTGAGCGCACTAACTATAGATAGATAGACGGTTATGTATATAAATGGGTAGGTGTGTGGTTTTGTAGGTGGATAGATAGTGAATCATTAGATAGACAGATAAGTGGGTGGGAGGGTAGATAAATGGTAAATTATTAGATAGATAGGTGGGTGCGTGAAGTGCAGTACCTGTAAAAAAATCTGTGGGTGATCCCTCACTCCTTGTGTAATCGTGCAGCTTGGCCAGCAGGGAGTTGTTATCCTTTGTGACCCACATATTTTTTTCACTGAGCGCATTAACTGTAGATAGATAGGAAGATAGATGGTTAGGTATATAAATGGGTAGGTGTGTGGTTGGGTAGGTGGATAGATAGTGAATCATTAGATAGACAGATAAGTGGGTGGAAGGGTAGATAAATGGTAAATTATTAGATAGTTAGGTGGGTGGGTGAAGTGGAATACCTGTAAAAAAATATGTGGGTGATCCCTCACTCCTTGTGTAATAGTGCAGCTTGGCCAGCAGGGAGTTGTTATCCTTTGGGACCCACATATTTTTTTCACTGAGCCCATTAACTGTAGATAGATAGGAAGATAGATGGTTAGGTATATAAATGGATATGTGTGTGGTTGGGTAGGTGGATAGATAGTGAATCATTAGATAGACATATAAGTGGGTGGGAGGGCAGATAAATGATCAATTATTAGATAGATAGGTGGGTGCGTGAAGTGCAATACCTGTAAAAAAATATGTGGGTGATCCCTCACTCCTTGTGTAATAGTGCAGCTTGGCCAGCAGGGAGTTGTTATCCTTTGGGACCCACATATTTTTTTCACTGAGCGCATTAACTGTAGATAGATAGAAAGATAGATAGATGGTTAGGTATATAAATGGGTAGGTGTGTGGTTGAGTAGGTGAATAGATAGTGAATCATTAGATAGACAGATAAGTGGGTGGGAGGGTAGATAAATGTTAAATCATTAGATAGTTAAGTGGGTGGGTGAAGTGCAATACCTGTAAAAAAATATGTGGGTGATCCCTCACTCCTTGTGTAATAGTGCAGCTTGGCCAGCAGGGAGTTGTTATCCTTTGGGACCCACATATTTTTTTCACTGAGCCCATTAACTGTAGATAGATAGGAAGATAGATACATGGTTAGGTATATAAATGGGTAGGTGTGTGGTTGGGTATGTGGATAGATAGTGAATCATTCGATAGACAGATAAGTGGGTGGGAGGGTAGATAAATGATAAATTGTTAGATAGATAGGTGGGTGCGTGAAGTGCAATACCTGTAAAAAAAATATGTGGGTGATCCCTCACTCCTTGTGTAATAGTGCAGCTTGGCCAGCAGGGAGTTGTTATCCTTTGGGACCCACATATTTTTTTTCACTGAGTGTATTAACTGTAGATAGATAGGTAGATAAATGGGTGGGTGCGTGGGTAGGTGGATAGTGAATCATTAGATAGATAAATGAGTGGGTGGGTAGATAAATGTTAAACTATTAGATAGGTGGGGGGGGGGGTGAAGCGCAATACCTGTAAAAAAAATATGTGGGTGATCCCTCCCTCTCATTTTCTAAAGCCCCATACATGCTACACGAGCAATGAAAATATATTACTCAAAAGACCCTTTTTGAGCAAACTCTTTTCTTTGAAAAAAAATCTCTTGTGTGTGTGTACTCAATATCTGTAATGATGTGTGCTCCCGCGCATCCTTAACGACCACCGCCTTCACTTGAACATCCAGGTCAACTTTGGCCATATAGCCTATGACCCGCATGTTCAGCAGGTCACTGGGACATCACTGAACGATTTCGGTAACCGATTTCGTTCAGTGTGAATAGTGGAACCACTGATATAGTTAACTATATAGATGGAGCCCCTATACTCCCAGTGTGTAAAGGGCTTAAGGGTCATTGTATACTGCGAACATATTATCATGCCTCTTTTCATTTTTTAAGTGAGAATTCTCCAGAAAACAGATGATGAGGTCATAACAGCCGACTACTGCGAGGTGACCTGGACTGCAGAATTGTCCTCAAGCTAACGAACAAAAATGAAGTCAGGTAATTAATGAAAATTAATTACTGATAATATGTTTTGGTATACATTTGAAAGTCACGAATAGGAGTTCTCGCTAGATACTCTTCTATTATTGTATATTGTGATAACTAAGTGTACAGTTAAATAAATAGAGATAGCTAGAGAGAAATCGAAAGAGCAAAAAATAAACATACCTTACCCCTTTACTGTCCACTAGGGCAGCTTGGCGGATATGGAGGTAAAGGAAGGGAACTCAGTAACACACTTTTTATTTCAGTCAGGGCCCTACTTCCCACAAAAAATATGTGGGTTATCCCTCACTCCTTGTGTAATAGGGTAGCTTGACCAGCAGGAAGGGAGGGATCCTTAGGTGGGTAGGTAGATATTTTGTAAATCATTAGATAGATAAGATAGATAGATAAATGGGTGGGTAGATCAATGTTAACCTATTAGATAGGTGTGTGTGTGTGGGGGGGGGGAGCGCAATACCTGTAAAAGATATGTGGGTGATCCCTCACTCCTTGTGTAATAGTGCAGCTTGGCCAGCAGGGAGTTGTTATCCTTAGGGACCCACATATTTTTTTTCCCCTGAGTGTATTAACTGTAGATAGATAGGTAGATAAATGGGTGGGTGCATGGGTAGGTAGATAGTGAATCGTTAGATAGATAAATGAGTGGGTGGGTAGATAAATGTAAACTATTAGATAGGTGGGTGGTCGAAGTGCAATACCTGTAAAAATATATGTGGGTTATCCCTCACTCCTTGTGTAATAGGGTAGCTTGACCAGCAGGAAGGGAGGGATCCTTAGGTGGGTAGGTAGATATTTTGTAAATCATTAGATAGATAAGATAGATAGATAAATGGGTGGGTAGATCAATGTTAACCTATTAGATAGGTGTGTGTGTGTGTGGGGGGGGGAGCGCAATACCTGTAAAAGATATGTGGGTGATCCCTCACTCCTTGTGTAATAGTGCAGCTTGGCCAGCAGGGAATTGTTATACTTTGGGACCCACATATTTTTTTTCACTGAGTGTATTAACTGTAAATAGATAGGTAGATAAATGGGTGGGTGCGTGGGTAGGTAGATAGTGAATCATTAGATAGATAAATGAGTGGGTGGGTAGATAAATGTTAAACTATTAGATAGGTGGGTGGGTGAAGTGCAATACCTGTAAAAAAATATGTGGGTGATCCTCACTCCTTGTGTAATAGTGCAGCTTGGCCAGCAGGGAGTTGTTATCCTTTGGGACCCACATATTTTTTTCACTGAGCGCACTAACTATAGATAGATAGGAAGATAGCTAGATGGTTAGGTATATAAATGGGTATGTGTGTGGTTGAGTAGGTGGATAGTGAATCATTATATAGACAGATAAGTGGGTGGGAGGGTAGATAAATGGTAAATTATTAGATAGATAGGTGGGTGCGTGAAGTGCAGTACCTGTAAAAAAATCTGTGGGTGATCCCTCACTCCTTGTGTAATCGTGCAGCTTGGCCAGCAGGGAGTTGTTATCCTTTGGGACCCACATATTTTTTTCACTGAGCGCATTAACTGTAGATAGATAGGAAGATAGATGGTTAGGTATATAAATGGGTAGGTGTGTGGTTGGGTAGGTGGATAGATAGTGAATCATTAGATAGACAGATAAGTGGGTGGAAGGGTAGATAAATGGTAAATTATTAGATAGGTGGGTGGGTGAAGTGGAATACCTGTAAAAAAATATGTGGGTGATCCCTCACTCCTTGTGTAATAGTGCAGCTTGGCCAGCAGGGAGTTGTTATCCTTTGGGACCCACATATTTTTTTCACTGAGCCCATTAACTGTAGATAGATAGGAAGATAGATGGTTAGGTATATAAATGGATATGTGTGTGGTTGGGTAGGTGGATAGATAGTGAATCATTAGATAGACAGATAAGTGGGTGGGAGGGCAGATAAATGATCAATTATTAGATAGATAGGTGGGTGCGTGAAGTGCAATACCTGTAAAAAAATATGTGGGTGATCCCTCACTCCTTGTGTAATAGTGCAGCTTGGCCAGCAGGGAGTTGTTATCCTTTGGGACCCACATATTTTTTTCACTGAGCTCATTAACTGTAGATAGATAGAAAGATAGATGGTTAGGTATATAAAGTAGTAGGTGTGTGTTTGGGTGGGTAGATAAATGTTAAACTATTAGATAGGTGGGTGGGTGAAGTGCAATACCTGTAAAAAAATATGTGTGTGATCCTCACTCCTTGTGTAATAGTGCAGCTTGGCCAGCAGGGAGTTGTTATCCTTTGGGACCCACATATTTTTTTCACTGAGCGCACTAACTGTAGATAGATAGGAAGATAGCTAGATGGTTAGGTATATAAATGGGTATGTGTGTGGTTGGGTAGGTGGATAGTGAATCATTATATTGACAGATAAGTGGGTGGGAGGGTAGATAAATGGTAAATTATTAGATAGATAGGTGGGTGCGTGAAGTGCAGTACCTGTAAAAAAATCTGTGGGTGATCCCTCACTCCTTGTGTAATCGTGCAGCTTGGCCAGCAGGGAGTTGTTATCCTTTGGGACCCACATATTTTTTTCACTGAGCACATTAACTGTAGATAGATAGGCAGATAGATGGTTAGGTATATAAATGGGTAGGTGTGTGGTTGGGTAGGTGGATAGATAGTGAATCATTAGATAGACAGATAAGTGGGTGGAAGGGTAGATAAATGGTAAATTATTAGATAGTTAGGTGGGTGGATGAAGTGGAATACCTGTAAAAAAATATGTGGGTGATCCCTCACTCCTTGTGTAATAGTGCAGCTTGGCCAGCAGGGAGTTGTTATCCTTTGGGACCCACATATTTTTTTCACTGAGCCCATTAACTGTAGATAGATAGGAAGATAGATGGTTAGGTATATAAATGGGTAGGTGTGTGGTTGGGTAGGTGGATAGATAGTGAATCATTAGATAGACAGATAAGTGGGTGGGAGGGCAGATAAATGATCAATTATTAGATAGATAGGTGGGTGCGTGAAGTGCAATACCTGTAAAAAAATATGTGGGTGATCCCTCACTCCTTGTGTAATAGTGCAGCTTGGCCAGCAGGGAGTTGTTATCCTTTGGGACCCACATATTTTTTTCACTGAGCGCATTAACTGTAGATAGATAGATAGAAAGATAGATGGTTAGGAATATAAAGTAGTAGGTGTATGTTTGGGTGGGTAGATAAATGTTAAACTATTAGATAGGTGGGTGGGTGAAGTGCAATACCTGTAAAAAAATATGTGGGTGATCCTCACTCCTTGTGTAATAGTGCATCTTGGCCAGCAGGGAGTTGTTATCCTTTGGGACCCACATATTTTTTTCACTGAGCGCACTAACTATAGATAGATAGGAAGATAGCTAGATGGTTAGGTATATAAATGGGTATGTGTGTGGTTGGGTAGGTGGATAGTGAATCATTATATAGACAGATAAGTGGGTGGGAGGGTAGATAAATGGTAAATTATTAGATAGATAGGTGGGTGCGTGAAGTGCAGTACCTGTAAAAAAATCTGTGGGTGATCCCTCACTCCTTGTGTAATCGTGCAGCTTGGCCAGCAGGGAGTTGTTATCCTTTGTGACCCACATATTTTTTTCACTGAGCGCATTAACTGTAGATATATAGGAAGATAGATGGTTAGGTATATAAATGGGTAGGTGTGTGGTTGGGTAGGTGGATAGATAGTGAATCATTAGATAGACAGATAAGTGGGTGGAAGGGTAGATAAATGGTAAATTATTAGATAGTTAGGTGGGTGGGTGAAGTGGAATACCTGTAAAAAAAATGTGGGTGATCCCTCACTCCTTGTGTAATAGTGCAGCTTGGCCAGCAGGGAGTTGTTATCCTTTGGGACCCACATATTTTTTTCACTGAGCCCATTAACTGTAGATAGATAGGAAGATAGATGGTTAGGTATATAAATGGATATGTGTGTGGTTGGGTAGGTGGATAGATAGTGAATCATTAGATAGACAGATAAGTGGGTGGGAGGGCAGATAAATGATCAATTATTAGAAAGATAGGTGGGTGCGTGAAGTGCAATACCTGTAAAAAAATATGTGGGTGATCCCTCACTCCTTGTGTAATAGTGCAGCTTGGCCAGCAGGGAGTTGTTATCCTTTGGGACCCACATATTTTTTTCACTGAGCTCATTAACTGTAGATAGATAGAAAGATAGATGGTTAGGTATATAAAGTAGTAGGTGTGTGTTTGGGTGGGTAGATAAATGTTAAACTATTAGATAGGTGGGTGAGTGAAGTGCAATACCTGTAAAAAAATATGTGTGTGATCCTCACTCCTTGTGTAATAGTGCAGCTTGGCCAGCAGGGAGTTGTTATCCTTTGAGACCCACATATTTTTTTCACTGAGCGCACTAACTGTAGATAGATAGGAAGATAGCTAGATGGTTAGGTATATAAATGGGTATGTGTGTGGTTGGGTAGGTGGATAGTGAATCATTATATTGACAGATAAGTGGGTGGGAGGGTAGATAAATGGTAAATTATTAGATAGATAGGTGGGTGCGTGAAGTGCAGTACCTGTAAAAAAATCTGTGGGTGATCCCTCACTCCTTGTGTAATCGTGCAGCTTGGCCAGCAGGGAGTTGTTATCCTTTGGGACCCACATATTTTTTTCACTGAGCGCATTAACTGTAGATAGATAGGCAGATAGATGGTTAGGTATATAAATGGGTAGGTGTGTGGTTGGGTAGGTGGATAGATAGTGAATCATTAGATAGACAGATAAGTGGGTGGAAGGGTAGATAAATGGTAAATTATTAGATAGATAGGTGGGTGGATGAAGTGGAATACCTGTAAAAAAATCTGTGGGTGATCCCTCACTCCTTGTGTAATCGTGCAGCTTGGCCAGCAGGGGTTGTTATCCTTTGGGACCCACATATTTTTTTCACTGAGCGCATTAACTGTAGATAGATAGGAAGATAGATGGTTAGGTATATAAATGGGTAGGTGTGTGGTTGGGTAGGTGGATAGATAGTGAATCATTAGATAGACAGATATGTGGGTGGAAGGGTAGATAAATGGTAAAGTATTAGATAGTTAGGTGGGTGGGTGAAGTGGAATACCTGTAAAAACATATGTGGGTGATCCCTCACTCCTTGTGTAATAGTGCAGCTTGGCCAGCAGGGAGTTGTTATCCTTTGGGACCCACATATTTTTTTCACTGAGCCCATTAACTGTAGATAGATAGGAAGATAGATGGTTAGGTATATAAATGGGTATGTGTGTGGTTGGGTAGGTGGATAGATAGTGAATCATTAGATAGACAGATAAGTGGGTGGGAGGGCAGATAAATGATCAATTATTAGATAGATAGGTGGGTGCGTGAAGTGCAATACCTGTAAAAAAATATGTGGGTGATCCCTCACTCCTTGTGTAATAGTGCAGCTTGGCCAGCAGGGAGTTGTTATCCTTTGGGACCCACATATTTTTTTCACTGAGCGCATTAACTGTAGATAGATAGAAAGATAGATGGTTAGGTATATAAAGTAGTAGGTGTGTGTTTGGGTGGGTAGATAAATGTTAAACTATTAGATAGGTGGGTGGGTGAAGTGCAATACCTGTAAATAAATATGTGGGTGATCCTCACTCCTTGTGTAATAGTGCAGCTTAGCCAGCAGGGAGTTGTTATCCTTTGGGACCCACATATTTTTTTCACTGAGCGCACTAACTATAGATAGATAGACAGTTATGTATATAAATGGGTAGGTGTGTGGTTTTGTAGGTGGATAGATAGTGAATCATTAGATAGACAGATAAGTGGGTGGGAGGGTAGATAAATGATAAATTATTAGATAGATAGGTGGGTGCATGAAGTGCAATACCTGTAAAAAAAATATGTGGGTGATCCCTCACTCCTTGTGTAATAGTGCAGCTTGGCCAGCAGGGAGTTGTTATCCTTTGGGACCCACATATTTTTTTTACTGAGCGCATTAACTGTAGATAGATAGAAAGATAGATAGATGGTTAGGTATATAAATGGGTAGGTGTGTGGTTGAGTAGGTGGATAGATAGTGAATCATTAGATAGACAGATAAGTGGGTGGGAGGGTAGATAAATGTTAAATCATTAGATAGTTAAGTGGGTGGGTGAAGTGCAATACCTGTAAAAAAGTATGTGGGTGATCCCTCACTCCTTGTGTAATAGTGCAGCTTGGCCAGCAGGGAGTTGTTATCCTTTGGGACCCACATATTTTTTTCACTGAGCCCATTAACTGTAGATAGATAGGAAGATAGATAGATGGTTAGGTATATAAATGGGTAGGTGTGTGGTTGGGTATGTGGATAGATAGTGAATTATTCGATAGACAGATAAGTGGGTGGGAGGGTAGATAAATGATAAATTGTTAGATAGATAGGTGGGTGCGTGAAGTGCAATACCTGTAAAAAAAATATGTGGGTGATCCCTCACTCCTTGTGTAATAGTGCAGCTTGGCCAGCAGGGAGTTGTTATCCTTTGGGACCCACATATTTTTTTTTCACTGAGTGTATTAACTGTAGATAGATAGGTAGATAAATGGGTGGGTGCGTAGGTAGGTAGATAGTGAATCATTAGATAGATAACTGAGTGGGTGGGTAGATAAATGTTAAACTATTAGATAGGTGGGGGGGGTGAAGCGCAATACCTGTAAAAAAAATATGTGGGTGATCCCTCCCTCTCATTTTCTAAAGCCCCATACATGCTACACGAGCAATGAAAATATATTACTCAGAAGACCCTTTTTGAGCAAACTCTTTTCTTTGAAAAAAAAATCTCTTGTGTGTGTGTACTCAATATCAGTAATGATGTGTGCTCCCGCGCATCCTTAATGACCACCGCCTTCACTTGAACATCCAGGTCAACTTTGGCCATATAGCCTATGACCCGCATGTTCAGCAGGTCACTGGGACATCACTGAACGATTTCGGTAACCGATTTCGTTCAGTGTGAATAGTGGAACCACTGATATAGTTAACTATATAGATGGAGCCCCTATACTCCCAGTGTGTAAAGGGCTTAAGGGTCATTGTATACTGCGAACATATTATCATGCCTCTTTTCATTTTTTAAGTGAGAATTCTCCAGAAAACAGATGATGAGGTCATAACAGCCGACTACTGCGAGGTGACCTGGACTGCAGAATTGTCCTCAAGCTAACAAACAAAAATGAAGTCAGGTAATTAATGAAAATTAATTACTGATAATAAGTTTTGGTATACATTTGAAAGTCACGAATAGGAGTTCTCACTAGATACTCTTCTATTATTGTATATTGTGATAACTAAGTGTACAGTTAAATAAATAGAGATAGCTAGAGAGAAATCGAAAGAGCAAAAAATAAACATACCTTCCCCCTTTACTGTCCACTAGGGCAGCTTGGTGGATATGGAGGTAAAGGAAGGGAACTCAGTAACACACTTTTTATTTCAGTCAGGGCCCTACTTCCCACAAAAAATATGTGGGTTATCCCTCACTCCTTGTGTAATAGGGTAGCTTGACCAGCAGGAAGGGAGGGATCCTTAGGTGGGTAGGTAGATATTTTGTAAATCATTAGATAGGTAAGATAGATAGATAAATGGGTGAGTAGATCAATGTTAACCTAGTAGATAGGTGTGTGTGTGTGTGTGTGGGGGGAGCGCAATACCTGTAAAAGATATGTGGGTGATCCCTCACTCCTTGTGTAATAGTGCAGCTTGGCCAGCAGGGAATTGTTATACTTTGGGACCCACATATTTTTTTCACTGAGTGTATTAACTGTAAATAGATAGGTAGATAAATGGGTGGGTGCGTGGGTAGGTAGATAGTGAATCATTAGATAGATAAATGAGTGGGTGGGTAGATAAATGTTAAACTATTAGATAGGTGGGTGGGTGAAGTGCAATACCTGTAAAATAATATGTGGGTGATCCTCACTCCTTGTGTAATAGTGCAGCTTGGCCAGCAGTGAGTTGTTATCCTTTGGGACCCACATATTTTTTTCACTGAGCGCACTAACTGTAGATAGATAGGAAGATAGCTAGATGGTTAGGTATATAAATGGGTATGTGTGTGATTGGGTAGGTGGATAGTGAATCATTATATAGACAGATAAGTGGGTGGGAGGGTAGATAAATGGTAAATTATTAGATAGATAGGTGGGTGCGTGAAGTGCAGTACCTGTAAAAAAATCTGTGGGTGATCCCTCACTCCTTGTGTAATCGTGCAGCTTGGCCAGCAGGGAGTTGTTATCCTTTGGGACCCACATATTTTTTTCACTGAGCGCATTAACTGTAGATAGATAGGAAGATAGATGGTTAGGTATATAAATGGGTAGGTGTGTGGTTGGGTAGGTGGATAGATAGTGAATCATTAGATAGACAGATAAGTGGGTGGAAGGGTAGATAAATGGTAAATTATTAGATAGTTAGGTGGGTGGATGAAGTGGAATACCTGTAAAAAAATATGTGGGTGATCCCTCACTCCTTGTGTAATAGTGCAGCTTGGCCAGCAGGGAGTTGTTATCCTTTGGGACCCACATATTTTTTTCACTGAGCCCATTAACTGTAGATAGATAGGAAGATAGATGGTTAGGTATATAAATGGGTAGGTGTGTGGTTGGGTAGGTGGATAGATAGTGAATCATTAGATAGACAGATAAGTGGGTGGGAGGGCAGATAAATGATCAATTATTAGATAGATAGGTGGGTGAGTGAAGTGCAATACCTGTAAAAAATATATGTGGGTGATCCCTCACTCCTTGTGTAATAGTGCAGCTTGGCCAGCAGGGAGTTGTTATCCTTTGGGACCCACATATTTTTTTCACTGAGCGCATTAACTGTAGATAGATAGAAAGATAGATGGTTAGGAATATAAAGTAGTAGGTGTGTGTTTGGGTGGGTAGATCAATGTTAAACTATTAGATAGGTGGGTGGGTGAAGTGCAATACCTGTAAAAAAATATGTGGGTGATCCTCACTCCTTGTGTAATAGTGCAGCTTGGCCAGCAGGGAGTTGTTATCCTTTGGGACCCACATATTTTTTTCACTGAGCGCACTATCTGTAGATAGATAGGAAGATAGCTAGATGGTTAGGTATATAAATGGGTATGTGTGTGGTTGGGTAGGTGGATAGTGAATCATTATATAGACAGAGAAGTGGGTGGGAGGGTAGATAAATGATAAATTGTTAGATAGATAGGTGGGTGCGTGACGTGCAATACCTGTAAAAAAAATATGTGGGTGATCCCTCACTCCTTGTGTAATAGTGCAGCTTGGCCAGCAGGGAGTTGTTATCCTTCGGGACCCACATATTTTTTTTCACTGAGTGTATTTATTGTAGATAGATAGATAGGTAGATAAATGGGTGGGTGCGTGGGTAGGTAGATAGTGAATCATTAGATAGATAAATGAGTGGGTGGGTAGATAAATGTTATACTATTAGATAGGTGGGGGGGGTGAAGCGCTATAGTTGTAAAAAAAATACGTGGGTGATCCCGCACTCCTTGTGTAATAGTGCAGCTTGGCCAGCAGGGAGTTGTTATCCTTTGGGACCCACATATTTTTTTCACTGAGCGCATTAACTGTAGATAGATAGGAAGATAGATGGTTAGGTATATAAATGGGTAGGTGTGTGGTTGGGTAGTTGGATAGATAGTGAATCATTAGATAGACAGATAAGTGGGTGGGAGGGTAGATAAATGGTAAATTATTAGATAGTTAGGTGGGTGGGTGAAGTGGAATACCTGTAAAAAAATATGTGGGTGATCCTCACTCCTTGTGTAATAGTGCAGCTTGGCCAGCAGGGAGTTGTTATCCTTTGGGACCCACATATTTTTTTCACTGAGCGCACTAACTATAGATAGATAGACGGTTATGTATATAAATGGGTAGGTGTGTGGTTTTGTAGGTGGATAGATAGTGAATCATTAGATAGACAGATAAGTGGGTGGGAGGGTAGATAAATGGTAAATTATTAGATAGATAGGTGGGTGCGTGAAGTGCAGTACCTGTAAAAAAATCTGTGGGTGATCCCTCACTCCTTGTGTAATCGTGCAGCTTGGCCAGCAGGGAGTTGTTATCCTTTGTGACCCACATATTTTTTTCACTGAGCGCATTAACTGTAGATAGATAGGAAGATAGATGGTTAGGTATATAAATGGGTAGGTGTGTGGTTGGGTAGGTGGATAGATAGTGAATCATTAGATAGACAGATAAGTGGGTGGAAGGGTAGATAAATGGTAAATTATTAGATAGTTAGGTGGGTGGGTGAAGTGGAATACCTGTAAAAAAATATGTGGGTGATCCCTCACTCCTTGTGTAATAGTGCAGCTTGGCCAGCAGGGAGTTGTTATCCTTTGGGACCCACATATTTTTTTCACTGAGCCCATTAACTGTAGATAGATAGGAAGATAGATGGTTAGGTATATAAATGGATATGTGTGTGGTTGGGTAGGTGGATAGATAGTGAATCATTAGATAGACAGATAAGTGGGTGGGAGGGTAGATAAATGATAAATTATTAGATAGATAGGTGGGTGCATGAAGTGCAATACCTGTAAAAAAAATATGTGGGTGATCCCTCACTCCTTGTGTAATAGTGCAGCTTGGCCAGCAGGGAGTTGTTATCCTTTGGGACCCACATATTTTTTTTACTGAGCGCATTAACTGTAGATAGATAGAAAGATAGATAGATGGTTAGGTATATAAATGGGTAGGTGTGTGGTTGAGTAGGTGGATAGATAGTGAATCATTAGATAGACAGATAAGTGGGTGGGAGGGTAGATAAATGTTAAATCATTAGATAGTTAAGTGGGTGGGTGAAGTGCAATACCTGTAAAAAAGTATGTGGGTGATCCCTCACTCCTTGTGTAATAGTGCAGCTTGGCCAGCAGGGAGTTGTTATCCTTTGGGACCCACATATTTTTTTCACTGAGCCCATTAACTGTAGATAGATAGAAAGATAGATAGATGGTTAGGTATATAAATGGGTAGGTGTGTGGTTGGGTATGTGGATAGATAGTGAATCATTCGATAGACAGATAAGTGGGTGGGAGGGTAGATAAATGATAAATTGTTAGATAGATAGGTGGGTGCGTGAAGTGCAATACCTGTAAAAAAAATATGTGGGTGATCCCTCACTCCTTGTGTAATAGTGCAGCTTGGCCAGCAGGGAGTTGTTATCCTTTGGGACCCACATATTTTTTTTTCACTGAGTGTATTAACTGTAGATAGATAGGTAGATAAATGGGTGGGTGCGTAGGTAGGTAGATAGTGAATCATTAGATAGATAACTGAGTGGGTGGGTAGATAAATGTTAAACTATTAGATAGGTGGGGGGGGTGAAGCGCAATACCTGTAAAAAAAATATGTGGGTGATCCCTCCCTCTCATTTTCTAAAGCCCCATACATGCTACACGAGCAATGAAAATATATTACTCAGAAGACCCTTTTTGAGCAAACTCTTTTCTTTGAAAAAAAAATCTCTTGTGTGTGTGTACTCAATATCAGTAATGATGTGTGCTCCCGCGCATCCTTAATGACCACCGCCTTCACTTGAACATCCAGGTCAACTTTGGCCATATAGCCTATGACCCGCATGTTCAGCAGGTCACTGGGACATCACTGAACGATTTCGGTAACCGATTTCGTTCAGTGTGAATAGTGGAACCACTGATATAGTTAACTATATAGATGGAGCCCCTATACTCCCAGTGTGTAAAGGGCTTAAGGGTCATTGTATACTGCGAACATATTATCATGCCTCTTTTCATTTTTTAAGTGAGAATTCTCCAGAAAACAGATGATGAGGTCATAACAGCCGACTACTGCGAGGTGACCTGGACTGCAGAATTGTCCTCAAGCTAACAAACAAAAATGAAGTCAGGTAATTAATGAAAATTAATTACTGATAATAAGTTTTGGTATACATTTGAAAGTCACGAATAGGAGTTCTCACTAGATACTCTTCTATTATTGTATATTGTGATAACTAAGTGTACAGTTAAATAAATAGAGATAGCTAGAGAGAAATCGAAAGAGCAAAAAATAAACATACCTTCCCCCTTTACTGTCCACTAGGGCAGCTTGGTGGATATGGAGGTAAAGGAAGGGAACTCAGTAACACACTTTTTATTTCAGTCAGGGCCCTACTTCCCACAAAAAATATGTGGGTTATCCCTCACTCCTTGTGTAATAGGGTAGCTTGACCAGCAGGAAGGGAGGGATCCTTAGGTGGGTAGGTAGATATTTTGTAAATCATTAGATAGATAAGATAGATAGATAAATGGGTGGGTAGATCAATGTTAACCTATTAGATAGGTGTGTGTGTGTGTGTGGGGGGGAGCGCAATACCTGTAAAAGATATGTGGGTGATCCCTCACTCCTTGTGTAATAGTGCAGCTTGGCCAGCAGGGAGTAGTTATCCTTAGGGACCCACATATTTTTTTTTCCCCTGAGTGTATTAACTGTAGATAGATAGGTAGATAAATGGGTGGGTGCATGGGTAGGTAGATAGTGAATCGTTAGATAGATAAATGAGTGGGTGGGTAGATAAATGTAAACTATTAGATAGGTGGGTGGTCGAAGTGCAATACCTGTAAAAATATATGTGGGTTATCCCTCACTCCTTGTGTAATAGGGTAGCTTGACCAGCAGGAAGGGAGGGATCCTTAGGTGGGTAGGTAGATATTTTGTAAATCATTAGATAGATAAGATAGATAGATAAATGGGTGGGTAGATCAATGTTAACCTATTAGATAGGTGTGTGTGTGTGTGTGGGGGGGGAGCGCAATACCTGTAAAAGATATGTGGGTGATCCCTCATTCCTTGTGTAATAGTGCAGCTTGGCCAGCAGGGAATTGTTATATTTTGGGACCCACATATTTTTTTTCACTGAGTGTATTAACTGTAAATAGATAGGTAGATTAATGGGTGGGTGCGTGGGTAGGTAGATAGTGAATCATTAGATAGATAAATGAGTGGGTGGGTAGATAAATGTTAAACTATTAGATAGGTGGGTGGGTGAAGTGCAATACCTGTAAAAAAATATGTGGTGATTCTCACTCCTTGTGTAATAGTGCAGCTTGGCCAGCAGGGAGTTGTTATCCTTTGGGACCCACATATTTTTTTCACTGAGCGCACTAACTATAGATAGATAGGAAGATAGCTAGATGGTTAGGTATATAAATGGGTATGTGTGTGGTTGGGTAGGTGGATAGTGAATCATTATATAGACAGATAAGTGGGTGGGAGGGTAGATAAATGGTAAATTATTAGATAGATAGGTGGGTGCGTGAAGTGCAGTACCTGTAAAAAAATCTGTGGGTGATCCCTCACTCCTTGTGTAATCGTGCAGCTTGGCCAGCAGGGAGTTGTTATCCTTTGGGACCCACATATTTTTTTCACTGAGCGCATTAACTGTAGATAGATAGGAAGATAGATGGTTAGGTATATAAATGGGTAGGTGTGTGGTTGGGTAGGTGGATAGATAGTGAATCATTAGATAGACAGATAAGTGGGTGGAAGGGTAGATAAATAGTAAATTATTAGATAGTTAGGTGGGTGGGTGAAGTGCAATACCTGTAAAAAAATATGTGGGTGATCCCTCACTCCTTGTGTAATAGTGCAGCTTGGCCAGCAGGGAGTTGTTATCCTTTGGGACCCACATATTTTTTTCACTGAGCCCATTAACTGTAGATAGATAGGAAGATAGATGGTTAGGTATATAAATGGGTATGTGTGTGGTTGGGTAGGTGGATAGATAGTGAATCATTAGATAGACAGATAAGTGGGTGGGAGGACAGATAAATGATCAATTATTAGATAGATAGGTGGGTGCGTGAAGTGCAATACCTGTAAAAAAATATGTGGGTGATCCCTCACTCCTTGTGTAATAGTGCAGCTTGGCCAGCAGGGAGTTGTTATCCTTTGGGACCCACATATTTTTTTCACTGAGCGCATTAACTGTAGATAGATAGAAAGATAGATGGTTAGGTATATAAAGTAGTAGGTGTGTGTTTGGGTGGGTAGATAAATGTTAAACTATTAGATAGGTGGGTGGGTGAAGTGCAATACCTGTAAATAAATATGTGGGTGATCCTCACTCCTTGTGTAATAGTGCAGCTTAGCCAGCAGGGAGTTGTTATCCTTTGGGACCCACATATTTTTTTCACTGAGCGCACTAACTATAGATAGATAGACAGTTATGTATATAAATGGGTAGGTGTGTGGTTTTGTAGGTGGATAGATAGTGAATCATTAGATAGACAGATAAGTGGGTGGGAGGGTAGATAAATGATAAATTATTAGATAGATAGGTGGGTGCATGAAGTGCAATACCTGTAAAAAAAATATGTGGGTGATCCCTCACTCCTTGTGTAATAGTGCAGCTTGGCCAGCAGGGAGTTGTTATCCTTTGGGACCCACATATTTTTTTTACTGAGCGCATTAACTGTAGATAGATAGAAAGATAGATAGATGGTTAGGTATATAAATGGGTAGGTGTGTGGTTGAGTAGGTGGATAGATAGTGAATCATTAGATAGACAGATAAGTGGGTGGGAGGGTAGATAAATGTTAAATCATTAGATAGTTAAGTGGGTGGGTGAAGTGCAATACCTGTAAAAAAGTATGTGGGTGATCCCTCACTCCTTGTGTAATAGTGCAGCTTGGCCAGCAGGGAGTTGTTATCCTTTGGGACCCACATATTTTTTTCACTGAGCCCATTAACTGTAGATAGATAGGAAGATAGATAGATGGTTAGGTATATAAATGGGTAGGTGTGTGGTTGGGTATGTGGATAGATAGTGAATCATTCGATAGACAGATAAGTGGGTGGGAGGGTAGATAAATGATAAATTGTTAGATAGATAGGTGGGTGCGTGAAGTGCAATACCTGTAAAAAAAATATGTGGGTGATCCCTCACTCCTTGTGTAATAGTGCAGCTTGGCCAGCAGGGAGTTGTTATCCTTTGGGACCCACATATTTTTTTTTCACTGAGTGTATTAACTGTAGATAGATAGGTAGATAAATGGGTGGGTGCGTAGGTAGGTAGATAGTGAATCATTAGATAGATAACTGAGTGGGTGGGTAGATAAATGTTAAACTATTAGATAGGTGGGGGGGGGGGGTGAAGCGCAATACCTGTAAAAAAAATATGTGGGTGATCCCTCCCTCTCATTTTCTAAAGCCCCATACATGCTACACGAGCAATGAAAATATATTACTCAGAAGACCCTTTTTGAGCAAACTCTTTTCTTTGAAAAAAAAATCTCTTGTGTGTGTGTACTCAATATCAGTAATGATGTGTGCTCCCGCGCATCCTTAATGACCACCGCCTTCACTTGAACATCCAGGTCAACTTTGGCCATATAGCCTATGACCCGCATGTTCAGCAGGTCACTGGGACATCACTGAACGATTTCGGTAACCGATTTCGTTCAGTGTGAATAGTGGAACCACTGATATAGTTAACTATATAGATGGAGCCCCTATACTCCCAGTGTGTAAAGGGCTTAAGGGTCATTGTATACTGCGAACATATTATCATGCCTCTTTTCATTTTTTAAGTGAGAATTCTCCAGAAAACAGATGATGAGGTCATAACAGCCGACTACTGCGAGGTGACCTGGACTGCAGAATTGTCCTCAAGCTAACAAACAAAAATGAAGTCAGGTAATTAATGAAAATTAATTACTGATAATAAGTTTTGGTATACATTTGAAAGTCACGAATAGGAGTTCTCACTAGATACTCTTCTATTATTGTATATTGTGATAACTAAGTGTACAGTTAAATAAATAGAGATAGCTAGAGAGAAATCGAAAGAGCAAAAAATAAACATACCTTCCCCCTTTACTGTCCACTAGGGCAGCTTGGTGGATATGGAGGTAAAGGAAGGGAACTCAGTAACACACTTTTTATTTCAGTCAGGGCCCTACTTCCCACAAAAAATATGTGGGTTATCCCTCACTCCTTGTGTAATAGGGTAGCTTGACCAGCAGGAAGGGAGGGATCCTTAGGTGGGTAGGTAGATATTTTGTAAATCATTAGATAGATAAGATAGATAGATAAATGGGTGGGTAGATCAATGTTAACCTATTAGATAGGTGTGTGTGTGTGTGTGGGGGGGAGCGCAATACCTGTAAAAGATATGTGGGTGATCCCTCACTCCTTGTGTAATAGTGCAGCTTGGCCAGCAGGGAGTAGTTATCCTTAGGGACCCACATATTTTTTTTCCCCTGAGTGTATTAACTGTAGATAGATAGGTAGATAAATGGGTGGGTGCATGGGTAGGTAGATAGTGAATCGTTAGATAGATAAATGAGTGGGTGGGTAGATAAATGTAAACTATTAGATAGGTGGGTGGTCGAAGTGCAATACCTGTAAAAATATATGTGGGTTATCCCTCACTCCTTGTGTAATAGGGTAGCTTGACCAGCAGGAAGGGAGGGATCCTTAGGTGGGTAGGTAGATATTTTGTAAATCATTAGATAGATAAGATAGATAGATAAATGGGTGGGTAGATCAATGTTAACCTATTAGATAGGTGTGTGTGTGTGTGTGGGGGGGGAGCGCAATACCTGTAAAAGATATGTGGGTGATCCCTCATTCCTTGTGTAATAGTGCAGCTTGGCCAGCAGGGAATTGTTATATTTTGGGACCCACATATTTTTTTTCACTGAGTGTATTAACTGTAAATAGATAGGTAGATAAATGGGTGGGTGCGTGGGTAGGTAGATAGTGAATCATTAGATAGATAAATGAGTGGGTGGGTAGATAAATGTTAAACTATTAGATAGGTGGGTGGGTGAAGTGCAATACCTGTAAAAAAATATGTGGTGATTCTCACTCCTTGTGTAATAGTGCAGCTTGGCCAGCAGGGAGTTGTTATCCTTTGGGACCCACATATTTTTTTCACTGAGCGCACTAACTATAGATAGATAGGAAGATAGCTAGATGGTTAGGTATATAAATGGGTATGTGTGTGGTTGGGTAGGTGGATAGTGAATCATTATATAGACAGATAAGTGGGTGGGAGGGTAGATAAATGGTAAATTATTAGATAGATAGGTGGGTGCGTGAAGTGCAGTACCTGTAAAAAAATCTGTGGGTGATCCCTCACTCCTTGTGTAATCGTGCAGCTTGGCCAGCAGGGAGTTGTTATCCTTTGGGACCCACATATTTTTTTCACTGAGCGCATTAACTGTAGATAGATAGGAAGATAGATGGTTAGGTATATAAATGGGTAGGTGTGTGGTTGGGTAGGTGGATAGATAGTGAATCATTAGATAGACAGATAAGTGGGTGGAAGGGTAGATAAATAGTAAATTATTAGATAGTTAGGTGGGTGGGTGAAGTGGAATACCTGTAAAAAAATATGTGGGTGATCCCTCACTCCTTGTGTAATAGTGCAGCTTGGCCAGCAGGGAGTTGTTATCCTTTGGGACCCACATATTTTTTTCACTGAGCCCATTAACTGTAGATAGATAGGAAGATAGATGGTTAGGTATATAAATGGGTATGTGTGTGGTTGGGTAGGTGGATAGATAGTGAATCATTAGATAGACAGATAAGTGGGTGGGAGGACAGATAAATGATCAATTATTAGATAGATAGGTGGGTGCGTGAAGTGCAATACCTGTAAAAAAATATGTGGGTGATCCCTCACTCCTTGTGTAATAGTGCAGCTTGGCCAGCAGGGAGTTGTTATCCTTTGGGACCCACATATTTTTTTCACTGAGCGCATTAACTGTAGATAGATAGAAAGATAGATGGTTAGGTATATAAAGTAGTAGGTGTGTGTTTGGGTGGGTAGATAAATGTTAAACTATTAGATAGGTGGGTGGGTGAAGTGCAATACCTGTAAATAAATATGTGGGTGATCCTCACTCCTTGTGTAATAGTGCAGCTTAGCCAGCAGGGAGTTGTTATCCTTTGGGACCCACATATTTTTTTCACTGAGCGCACTAACTATAGATAGATAGACAGTTATGTATATAAATGGGTAGGTGTGTGGTTTTGTAGGTGGATAGATAGTGAATCATTAGATAGACAGATAAGTGGGTGGGAGGGTAGATAAATGATAAATTATTAGATAGATAGGTGGGTGCATGAAGTGCAATACCTGTAAAAAAAATATGTGGGTGATCCCTCACTCCTTGTGTAATAGTGCAGCTTGGCCAGCAGGGAGTTGTTATCCTTTGGGACCCACATATTTTTTTTACTGAGCGCATTAACTGTAGATAGATAGAAAGATAGATAGATGGTTAGGTATATAAATGGGTAGGTGTGTGGTTGAGTAGGTGGATAGATAGTGAATCATTAGATAGACAGATAAGTGGGTGGGAGGGTAGATAAATGTTAAATCATTAGATAGTTAAGTGGGTGGGTGAAGTGCAATACCTGTAAAAAAGTATGTGGGTGATCCCTCACTCCTTGTGTAATAGTGCAGCTTGGCCAGCAGGGAGTTGTTATCCTTTGGGACCCACATATTTTTTTCACTGAGCCCATTAACTGTAGATAGATAGGAAGATAGATAGATGGTTAGGTATATAAATGGGTAGGTGTGTGGTTGGGTATGTGGATAGATAGTGAATCATTCGATAGACAGATAAGTGGGTGGGAGGGTAGATAAATGATAAATTGTTAGATAGATAGGTGGGTGCGTGAAGTGCAATACCTGTAAAAAAAATATGTGGGTGATCCCTCACTCCTTGTGTAATAGTGCAGCTTGGCCAGCAGGGAGTTGTTATCCTTTGGGACCCACATATTTTTTTTTCACTGAGTGTATTAACTGTAGATAGATAGGTAGATAAATGGGTGGGTGCGTAGGTAGGTAGATAGTGAATCATTAGATAGATAACTGAGTGGGTGGGTAGATAAATGTTAAACTATTAGATAGGTGGTGGGGGGGGTGAAGCGCAATACCTGTAAAAAAAATATGTGGGTGATCCCTCCCTCTCATTTTCTAAAGCCCCATACATGCTACACGAGCAATGAAAATATATTACTCAGAAGACCCTTTTTGAGCAAACTCTTTTCTTTGAAAAAAAAATCTCTTGTGTGTGTGTACTCAATATCAGTAATGATGTGTGCTCCCGCGCATCCTTAATGACCACCGCCTTCACTTGAACATCCAGGTCAACTTTGGCCATATAGCCTATGACCCGCATGTTCAGCAGGTCACTGGGACATCACTGAACGATTTCGGTAACCGATTTCGTTCAGTGTGAATAGTGGAACCACTGATATAGTTAACTATATAGATGGAGCCCCTATACTCCCAGTGTGTAAAGGGCTTAAGGGTCATTGTATACTGCGAACATATTATCATGCCTCTTTTCATTTTTTAAGTGAGAATTCTCCAGAAAACAGATGATGAGGTCATAACAGCCGACGACTGCGAGGTGACCTGGACTGCAGAATTGTCCTCAAGTTAACGAACAAAAATGAAGTCAGGTAATTAATGAAAATTAATTACTGATAATATGTTTTGGTATACATTTGAAAGTCACGAATAGGAGTTCTCGCTAGAGACTCTTCTATTATTGTATATTGTGATAACTAAGTGTACAGTTAAATAAATAGAGATAGCTAGAGAGAAATCGAAAGAGCAAAAAATAAACATACCTTCCCCCTTTACTGTCCACTAGGGCAGCTTGGCGGATATGGAGGTAAAGGAAGGGAACTCAGTAACACACTTTTTATTTCAGTCAGGGCCCTACTTCCCACAAAAAATATGTGGGTTATCCCTCACTCCTTGTGTAATAGGGTAGCTTGACCAGCAGGAAGGGAGGGATCCTTAGGTGGGTAGGTAGATATTTTGTAAATCATTACATAGATAAGATAGATAGATAAATGGGTGGGTAGATCAATGTTAACCTATTAGATAGGTGTGTGTGTGTGTGTGGGGGGGGAGCACAATACCTGTAAAAGATATGTGGGTGATCCCTCACTCCTTGTGTAATAGTGCAGCTTGGCGAGCAGGGAGTAGTTATCCTTAGGGACCCACATATTTTTTTTCCCCTGAGTGTATTAACTGTAGATAGATAGGTAGATAAATGGGTGGGTGCATGGGTAGGTAGATAGTGAATCGTTAGATAGATAAATGAGTGGGTGGGTAGATAAATGTAAACTATTAGATAGGTGGGTGGTCGAAGTGCAATACCTGTAAAAATATATGTGGGTTATCCCTCACTCCTTGTGTAATAGGGTAGCTTGACCAGCAGGAAGGGAGGGATCCTTAGGTGGGTAGGTAGATATTTTGTAAATCATTAGATAGATAAGATAGATAGATAAATGGGTGGGTAGATCAATGTTAACCTATTAGATAGGTGTGTGTGTTTGGGGGGGGGGAGCGCAATACCTGTAAAAGATATGTGGGTGATCCCTCATTCCTTGTGTAATAGTGCAGCTTGGCCAGCAGGGAATTGTTATACTTTGGGACCCACATATTTTTTTTCACTGAGTGTATTAACTGTAAATAGATAGGTAGATAAATGGGTGGGTGCGTGGGTAGGTAGATAGTGAATCATTAGATAGATAAATGAGTGGGTGGGTAGATAAATGTTAAACTATTAGATAGGTGGGTGGGTGAAGTGCAATACCTGTAAAAAAAATATGTGGGTGATTCTCACTCCTTGTGTAATAGTGCAGCTTGGCCAGCAGGGAGTTTTTATCCTTTGGGACCCACATATTTTTTTCACTGAGCGCACTAACTATAGATAGATAGGAAGATAGCTAGATGGTTAGGTATATAAATTGGTATGTGTGTGGTTGGGTAGGTGGATAGTGAATCATTATATAGACAGATAAGTGGGTGGGAGGGTAGATAAATGGTAAATTATTAGATAGATAGGTGGGTGCGTGAAGTGCAGTACCTGTAAAAAAATCTGTGGGTGATCCCTCACTCCTTGTGTAATCGTGCAGCTTGGCCAGCAGGGAGTTGTTATCCTTTGGGACCCACATATTTTTTTCACTGAGCGCATTAACTGTAGATAGATAGGAAGATAGATGGTTAGGTATATAAATGGGTAGGTGTGTGGTTGGGTAGGTGGATAGATAGTGAATCATTAGATAGACAGATAAGTGGGTGGAAGGGTAGATAAATAGTAAATTATTAGATAGTTAGGTGGGTGGGTGAAGTGGAATACCTGTAAAAAAATATGTGGGTGATCCCTCACTCCTTGTGTAATAGTGCAGCTTGGCCAGCAGGGAGTTGTTATCCTTTGGGACCCACATATTTTTTTCACTGAGCCCATTAACTGTAGATAGATAGGAAGATAGATGGTTAGGTATATAAATGGGTATGTGTGTGGTTGGGTAGGTGGATAGATAGTGAATCATTAGATAGACAGATAAGTGGGTGGGAGGACAGATAAATGATCAATTATTAGATAGATAGGTGGGTGCGTGAAGTGCAATACCTGTAAAAAAATATGTGGGTGATCCCTCACTCCTTGTGTAATAGTGCAGCTTGGCCAGCAGGGAGTTGTTATCCTTTGGGACCCACATATTTTTTTCACTGAGCGCATTAACTGTAGATAGATAGAAAGATAGATGGTTAGGTATATAAAGTAGTAGGTGTGTGTTTGGGTGGGTAGATAAATGTTAAACTATTAGATAGGTGGGTGGGTGAAGTGCAATACCTGTAAATAAATATGTGGGTGATCCTCACTCCTTGTGTAATAGTGCAGCTTAGCCAGCAGGGAGTTGTTATCCTTTGGGACCCACATATTTTTTTCACTGAGCGCACTAACTATAGATAGATAGACAGTTATGTATATAAATGGGTAGGTGTGTGGTTTTGTAGGTGGATAGATAGTGAATCATTAGATAGACAGATAAGTGGGTGGGAGGGTAGATAAATGATAAATTATTAGATAGATAGGTGGGTGCATGAAGTGCAATACCTGTAAAAAAAATATGTGGGTGATCCCTCACTCCTTGTGTAATAGTGCAGCTTGGCCAGCAGGGAGTTGTTATCCTTTGGGACCCACATATTTTTTTTACTGAGCGCATTAACTGTAGATAGATAGAAAGATAGATAGATGGTTAGGTATATAAATGGGTAGGTGTGTGGTTGAGTAGGTGGATAGATAGTGAATCATTAGATAGACAGATAAGTGGGTGGGAGGGTAGATAAATGTTAAATCATTAGATAGTTAAGTGGGTGGGTGAAGTGCAATACCTGTAAAAAAGTATGTGGGTGATCCCTCACTCCTTGTGTAATAGTGCAGCTTGGCCAGCAGGGAGTTGTTATCCTTTGGGACCCACATATTTTTTTCACTGAGCCCATTAACTGTAGATAGATAGGAAGATAGATAGATGGTTAGGTATATAAATGGGTAGGTGTGTGGTTGGGTATGTGGATAGATAGTGAATCATTCGATAGACAGATAAGTGGGTGGGAGGGTAGATAAATGATAAATTGTTAGATAGATAGGTGGGTGCGTGAAGTGCAATACCTGTAAAAAAAATATGTGGGTGATCCCTCACTCCTTGTGTAATAGTGCAGCTTGGCCAGCAGGGAGTTGTTATCCTTTGGGACCCACATATTTTTTTTTCACTGAGTGTATTAACTGTAGATAGATAGGTAGATAAATGGGTGGGTGCGTAGGTAGGTAGATAGTGAATCATTAGATAGATAACTGAGTGGGTGGGTAGATAAATGTTAAACTATTAGATAGGTGGGGGGGGGGGTGAAGCGCAATACCTGTAAAAAAAATATGTGGGTGATCCCTCCCTCTCATTTTCTAAAGCCCCATACATGCTACACGAGCAATGAAAATATATTACTCAGAAGACCCTTTTTGAGCAAACTCTTTTCTTTGAAAAAAAAATCTCTTGTGTGTGTGTACTCAATATCAGTAATGATGTGTGCTCCCGCGCATCCTTAATGACCACCGCCTTCACTTGAACATCCAGGTCAACTTTGGCCATATAGCCTATGACCCGCATGTTCAGCAGGTCACTGGGACATCACTGAACGATTTCGGTAACCGATTTCGTTCAGTGTGAATAGTGGAACCACTGATATAGTTAACTATATAGATGGAGCCCCTATACTCCCAGTGTGTAAAGGGCTTAAGGGTCATTGTATACTGCGAACATATTATCATGCCTCTTTTCATTTTTTAAGTGAGAATTCTCCAGAAAACAGATGATGAGGTCATAACAGCCGACGACTGCGAGGTGACCTGGACTGCAGAATTGTCCTCAAGTTAACGAACAAAAATGAAGTCAGGTAATTAATGAAAATTAATTACTGATAATATGTTTTGGTATACATTTGAAAGTCACGAATAGGAGTTCTCGCTAGAGACTCTTCTATTATTGTATATTGTGATAACTAAGTGTACAGTTAAATAAATAGAGATAGCTAGAGAGAAATCGAAAGAGCAAAAAATAAACATACCTTCCCCCTTTACTGTCCACTAGGGCAGCTTGGCGGATATGGAGGTAAAGGAAGGGAACTCAGTAACACACTTTTTATTTCAGTCAGGGCCCTACTTCCCACAAAAAATATGTGGGTTATCCCTCACTCCTTGTGTAATAGGGTAGCTTGACCAGCAGGAAGGGAGGGATCCTTAGGTGGGTAGGTAGATATTTTGTAAATCATTAGATAGATAAGATAGATAGATAAATGGGTGGGTAGATCAATGTTAACCTATTAGATAGGTGTGTGTGTGTGTGTGGGGGGGGAGCACAATACCTGTAAAAGATATGTGGGTGATCCCTCACTCCTTGTGTAATAGTGCAGCTTGGCGAGCAGGGAGTAGTTATCCTTAGGGACCCACATATTTTTTTTCCCCTGAGTGTATTAACTGTAGATAGATAGGTAGATAAATGGGTGGGTGCATGGGTAGGTAGATAGTGAATCGTTAGATAGATAAATGAGTGGGTGGGTAGATAAATGTAAACTATTAGATAGGTGGGTGGTCGAAGTGCAATACCTGTAAAAATATATGTGGGTTATCCCTCACTCCTTGTGTAATAGGGTAGCTTGACCAGCAGGAAGGGAGGGATCCTTAGGTGGGTAGGTAGATATTTTGTAAATCATTAGATAGATAAGATAGATAGATAAATGGGTGGGTAGATCAATGTTAACCTATTAGATAGGTGTGTGTGTTTGGGGGGGGGGAGCGCAATACCTGTAAAAGATATGTGGGTGATCCCTCATTCCTTGTGTAATAGTGCAGCTTGGCCAGCAGGGAATTGTTATACTTTGGGACCCACATATTTTTTTTCACTGAGTGTATTAACTGTAAATAGATAGGTAGATAAATGGGTGGGTGCGTGGGTAGGTAGATAGTGAATCATTAGATAGATAAATGAGTGGGTGGGTAGATAAATGTTAAACTATTAGATAGGTGGGTGGGTGAAGTGCAATACCTGTAAAAAAAATATGTGGGTGATTCTCACTCCTTGTGTAATAGTGCAGCTTGGCCAGCAGGGAGTTTTTATCCTTTGGGACCCACATATTTTTTTCACTGAGCGCACTAACTATAGATAGATAGGAAGATAGCTAGATGGTTAGGTATATAAATTGGTATGTGTGTGGTTGGGTAGGTGGATAGTGAATCATTATATAGACAGATAAGTGGGTGGGAGGGTAGATAAATGGTAAATTATTAGATAGATAGGTGGGTGCGTGAAGTGCAGTACCTGTAAAAAAATCTGTGGGTGATCCCTCACTCCTTGTGTAATCGTGCAGCTTGGCCAGCAGGGAGTTGTTATCCTTTGGGACCCACATATTTTTTTCACTGAGCGCATTAACTGTAGATAGATAGGAAGATAGATGGTTAGGTATATAAATGGGTAGGTGTGTGGTTGGGTAGGTGGATAGATAGTGAATCATTAGATAGACAGATAAGTGGGTGGAAGGGTAGATAAATAGTAAATTATTAGATAGTTAGGTGGGTGGGTGAAGTGGAAAACCTGTAAAAAAATATGTGGGTGATCCCTCACTCCTTGTGTAATAGTGCAGCTTGGCCAGCAGGGAGTTGTTATCCTTTGGGACCCACATATTTTTTTCACTGAGCCCATTAACTGTAGATAGATAGGAAGATAGATGGTTAGGTATATAAATGGGTATGTGTGTGGTTGGGTAGGTGGATAGATAGTGAATCATTAGATAGACAGATAAGTGGGTGGGAGGACAGATAAATGATCAATTATTAGATAGATAGGTGGGTGCGTGAAGTGCAATACCTGTAAAAAAATATGTGGGTGATCCCTCACTCCTTGTGTAATAGTGCAGCTTGGCCAGCAGGGAGTTGTTATCCTTTGGGACCCACATATTTTTTTCACTGAGCGCATTAACTGTAGATAGATAGAAAGATAGATGGTTAGGTATATAAAGTAGTAGGTGTGTGTTTGGGTGGGTAGATAAATGTTAAACTATTAGATAGGTGGGTGGGTGAAGTGCAATACCTGTAAATAAATATGTGGGTGATCCTCACTCCTTGTGTAATAGTGCAGCTTAGCCAGCAGGGAGTTGTTATCCTTTGGGACCCACATATTTTTTTCACTGAGCGCACTAACTATAGATAGATAGACAGTTATGTATATAAATGGGTAGGTGTGTGGTTTTGTAGGTGGATAGATAGTGAATCATTAGATAGACAGATAAGTGGGTGGGAGGGTAGATAAATGATAAATTATTAGATAGATAGGTGGGTGCATGAAGTGCAATACCTGTAAAAAAAATATGTGGGTGATCCCTCACTCCTTGTGTAATAGTGCAGCTTGGCCAGCAGGGAGTTGTTATCCTTTGGGACCCACATATTTTTTTTACTGAGCGCATTAACTGTAGATAGATAGAAAGATAGATAGATGGTTAGGTATATAAATGGGTAGGTGTGTGGTTGAGTAGGTGGATAGATAGTGAATCATTAGATAGACAGATAAGTGGGTGGGAGGGTAGATAAATGTTAAATCATTAGATAGTTAAGTGGGTGGGTGAAGTGCAATACCTGTAAAAAAGTATGTGGGTGATCCCTCACTCCTTGTGTAATAGTGCAGCTTGGCCAGCAGGGAGTTGTTATCCTTTGGGACCCACATATTTTTTTCACTGAGCCCATTAACTGTAGATAGATAGGAAGATAGATAGATGGTTAGGTATATAAATGGGTAGGTGTGTGGTTGGGTATGTGGATAGATAGTGAATCATTCGATAGACAGATAAGTGGGTGGGAGGGTAGATAAATGATAAATTGTTAGATAGATAGGTGGGTGCGTGAAGTGCAATACCTGTAAAAAAAATATGTGGGTGATCCCTCACTCCTTGTGTAATAGTGCAGCTTGGCCAGCAGGGAGTTGTTATCCTTTGGGACCCACATATTTTTTTTTCACTGAGTGTATTAACTGTAGATAGATAGGTAGATAAATGGGTGGGTGCGTAGGTAGGTAGATAGTGAATCATTAGATAGATAACTGAGTGGGTGGGTAGATAAATGTTAAACTATTAGATAGGTGGGGGGGGGGTGAAGCGCAATACCTGTAAAAAAAATATGTGGGTGATCCCTCCCTCTCATTTTCTAAAGCCCCATACATGCTACACGAGCAATGAAAATATATTACTCAGAAGACCCTTTTTGAGCAAACTCTTTTCTTTGAAAAAAAAATCTCTTGTGTGTGTGTACTCAATATCAGTAATGATGTGTGCTCCCGCGCATCCTTAATGACCACCGCCTTCACTTGAACATCCAGGTCAACTTTGGCCATATAGCCTATGACCCGCATGTTCAGCAGGTCACTGGGACATCACTGAACGATTTCGGTAACCGATTTCGTTCAGTGTGAATAGTGGAACCACTGATATAGTTAACTATATAGATGGAGCCCCTATACTCCCAGTGTGTAAAGGGCTTAAGGGTCATTGTATACTGCGAACATATTATCATGCCTCTTTTCATTTTTTAAGTGAGAATTCTCCAGAAAACAGATGATGAGGTCATAACAGCCGACGACTGCGAGGTGACCTGGACTGCAGAATTGTCCTCAAGTTAACGAACAAAAATGAAGTCAGGTAATTAATGAAAATTAATTACTGATAATATGTTTTGGTATACATTTGAAAGTCACGAATAGGAGTTCTCGCTAGAGACTCTTCTATTATTGTATATTGTGATAACTAAGTGTACAGTTAAATAAATAGAGATAGCTAGAGAGAAATCGAAAGAGCAAAAAATAAACATACCTTCCCCCTTTACTGTCCACTAGGGCAGCTTGGCGGATATGGAGGTAAAGGAAGGGAACTCAGTAACACACTTTTTATTTCAGTCAGGGCCCTACTTCCCACAAAAAATATGTGGGTTATCCCTCACTCCTTGTGTAATAGGGTAGCTTGACCAGCAGGAAGGGAGGGATCCTTAGGTGGGTAGGTAGATATTTTGTAAATCATTAGATAGATAAGATAGATAGATAAATGGGTGGGTAGATCAATGTTAACCTATTAGATAGGTGTGTGTGTGTGTGTGGGGGGGGAGCACAATACCTGTAAAAGATATGTGGGTGATCCCTCACTCCTTGTGTAATAGTGCAGCTTGGCGAGCAGGGAGTAGTTATCCTTAGGGACCCACATATTTTTTTTCCCCTGAGTGTATTAACTGTAGATAGATAGGTAGATAAATGGGTGGGTGCATGGGTAGGTAGATAGTGAATCGTTAGATAGATAAATGAGTGGGTGGGTAGATAAATGTAAACTATTAGATAGGTGGGTGGTCGAAGTGCAATACCTGTAAAAATATATGTGGGTTATCCCTCACTCCTTGTGTAATAGGGTAGCTTGACCAGCAGGAAGGGAGGGATCCTTAGGTGGGTAGGTAGATATTTTGTAAATCATTAGATAGATAAGATAGATAGATAAATGGGTGGGTAGATCAATGTTAACCTATTAGATAGGTGTGTGTGTTTGGGGGGGGGGAGCGCAATACCTGTAAAAGATATGTGGGTGATCCCTCATTCCTTGTGTAATAGTGCAGCTTGGCCAGCAGGGAATTGTTATACTTTGGGACCCACATATTTTTTTTCACTGAGTGTATTAACTGTAAATAGATAGGTAGATAAATGGGTGGGTGCGTGGGTAGGTAGATAGTGAATCATTAGATAGATAAATGAGTGGGTGGGTAGATAAATGTTAAACTATTAGATAGGTGGGTGGGTGAAGTGCAATACCTGTAAAAAAAATATGTGGGTGATTCTCACTCCTTGTGTAATAGTGCAGCTTGGCCAGCAGGGAGTTTTTATCCTTTGGGACCCACATATTTTTTTCACTGAGCGCACTAACTATAGATAGATAGGAAGATAGCTAGATGGTTAGGTATATAAATTGGTATGTGTGTGGTTGGGTAGGTGGATAGTGAATCATTATATAGACAGATAAGTGGGTGGGAGGGTAGATAAATGGTAAATTATTAGATAGATAGGTGGGTGCGTGAAGTGCAGTACCTGTAAAAAAATCTGTGGGTGATCCCTCACTCCTTGTGTAATCGTGCAGCTTGGCCAGCAGGGAGTTGTTATCCTTTGGGACCCACATATTTTTTTCACTGAGCGCATTAACTGTAGATAGATAGGAAGATAGATGGTTAGGTATATAAATGGGTAGGTGTGTGGTTGGGTAGGTGGATAGATAGTGAATCATTAGATAGACAGATAAGTGGGTGGAAGGGTAGATAAATAGTAAATTATTAGATAGTTAGGTGGGTGGGTGAAGTGGAATACCTGTAAAAAAATATGTGGGTGATCCCTCACTCCTTGTGTAATAGTGCAGCTTGGCCAGCAGGGAGTTGTTATCCTTTGGGACCCACATATTTTTTTCACTGAGCCCATTAACTGTAGATAGATAGGAAGATAGATGGTTAGGTATATAAATGGGTATGTGTGTGGTTGGGTAGGTGGATAGATAGTGAATCATTAGATAGACAGATAAGTGGGTGGGAGGACAGATAAATGATCAATTATTAGATAGATAGGTGGGTGCGTGAAGTGCAATACCTGTAAAAAAATATGTGGGTGATCCCTCACTCCTTGTGTAATAGTGCAGCTTGGCCAGCAGGGAGTTGTTATCCTTTGGGACCCACATATTTTTTTCACTGAGCGCATTAACTGTAGATAGATAGAAAGATAGATGGTTAGGTATATAAAGTAGTAGGTGTGTGTTTGGGTGGGTAGATAAATGTTAAACTATTAGATAGGTGGGTGGGTGAAGTGCAATACCTGTAAATAAATATGTGGGTGATCCTCACTCCTTGTGTAATAGTGCAGCTTAGCCAGCAGGGAGTTGTTATCCTTTGGGACCCACATATTTTTTTCACTGAGCGCACTAACTATAGATAGATAGACAGTTATGTATATAAATGGGTAGGTGTGTGGTTTTGTAGGTGGATAGATAGTGAATCATTAGATAGACAGATAAGTGGGTGGGAGGGTAGATAAATGATAAATTATTAGATAGATAGGTGGGTGCATGAAGTGCAATACCTGTAAAAAAAATATGTGGGTGATCCCTCACTCCTTGTGTAATAGTGCAGCTTGGCCAGTAGGGAGTTGTTATCCTTTGGGACCCACATATTTTTTTCACTGAGCGCATTAACTGTAGATAGATAGAAAGATAGATAGATGGTTAGGTATATAAATGGGTAGGTGTGTGGTTGAGTAGGTGGATAGATAGTGAATCATTAGATAGACAGATAAGTGGGTGGGAGGGTAGATAAATGTTAAATCATTAGATAGTTAAGTGGGTGGGTGAAGTGCAATACCTGTAAAAAAATATGTGGGTGATCCCTCACTCCTTGTGTAATAGTGCAGCTTGGCCAGCAGGGAGTTGTTATCCTTTGGGACCCACATATTTTTTTCACTGAGCCCATTAACTGTAGATAGATAGGAAGATAGATAGATGGTTAGGTATATAAATGGGTAGGTGTGTGGTTGGGTATGTGGATAGATAGTGAATCATTCGATAGACAGATAAGTGGGTGGGAGGGTAGATAAATGATAAATTGTTAGATAGATAGGTGGGTGCGTGAAGTGCAATACCTGTAAAAAAAATATGTGGGTGATCCCTCACTCCTTGTGTAATAGTGCAGCTTGGCCAGCAGGGAGTTGTTATCCTTTGGGACCCACATATTTTTTTCACTGAGCTCATTAACTGTAGATAGATAGAAAGATAGATGGTTAGGTATATAAAGTAGTAGGTGTGTGTTTGGGTGGGTAGATAAATGTTAAACTATTAGATAGGTGGGTGGGTGAAGTGCAATACCTGTAAAAAAATATGTGTGTGATCCTCACTCCTTGTGTAATAGTGCAGCTTGGCCAGCAGGGAGTTGTTATCCTTTGGGACCCACATATTTTTTTCACTGAGCGCACTAACTGTAGATAGATAGGAAGATAGCTAGATGGTTAGGTATATAAATGGGTATGTGTGTGGTTGGGTAGGTGGATAGTGAATCATTATATTGACAGATAAGTGGGTGGGAGGGTAGATAAATGGTAAATTATTAGATAGATAGGTGGGTGCGTGAAGTGCAGTACCTGTAAAAAAATCTGTGGGTGATCCCTCACTCCTTGTGTAATCGTGCAGCTTGGCCAGCAGGGAGTTGTTATCCTTTGGGACCCACATATTTTTTTCACTGAGCGCATTAACTGTAGATAGATAGGCAGATAGATGGTTAGGTATATAAATGGGTAGGTGTGTGGTTGGGTAGGTGGATAGATAGTGAATCATTAGATAGACAGATAAGTGGGTGGAAGGGTAGATAAATGGTAAATTATTAGATAGTTAGGTGGGTGGATGAAGTGGAATACCTGTAAAAAAATATGTGGGTGATCCCTCACTCCTTGTGTAATAGTGCAGCTTGGCCAGCAGGGAGTTGTTATCCTTTGGGACCCACATATTTTTTTCACTGAGCCCATTAACTGTAGATAGATAGGAAGATAGATGGTTAGGTATATAAATGGGTAGGTGTGTGGTTGGGTAGGTGGATAGATAGTGAATCATTAGATAGACAGATAAGTGGGTGGGAGGGCAGATAAATGATCAATTATTAGATAGATAGGTGGGTGCGTGAAGTGCAATACCTGTAAAAAAATATGTGGGTGATCCCTCACTCCTTGTGTAATAGTGCAGCTTGGCCAGCAGGGAGTTGTTATCCTTTGGGACCCACATATTTTTTTCACTGAGCGCATTAACTGTAGATAGATAGAAAGATAGATGGTTAGGAATATAAAGTAGTAGGTGTATGTTTGGGTGGGTAGATAAATGTTAAACTATTAGATAGGTGGGTGGGTGAAGTGCAATACCTGTAAAAAAATATGTGGGTGATCCTCACTCCTTGTGTAATAGTGCAGCTTGGCCAGCAGGGAGTTGTTATCCTTTGGGACCCACATATTTTTTTCACTGAGCGCACTAACTATAGATAGATAGGAAGATAGCTAGATGGTTAGGTATATAAATGGGTATGTGTGTGGTTGGGTAGGTGGATAGTGAATCATTATATAGACAGATAAGTGGGTGGGAGGGTAGATAAATGGTAAATTATTAGATAGATAGGTGGGTGCGTGAAGTGCAGTACCTGTAAAAAAATCTGTGGGTGATCCCTCACTCCTTGTGTAATCGTGCAGCTTGGCCAGCAGGGAGTTGTTATCCTTTGTGACCCACATATTTTTTTCACTGAGCGCATTAACTGTAGATATATAGGAAGATAGATGGTTAGGTATATAAATGGGTAGGTGTGTGGTTGGGTAGGTGGATAGATAGTGAATCATTAGATAGACAGATAAGTGGGTGGAAGGGTAGATAAATGGTAAATTATTAGATAGTTAGGTGGGTGGGTGAAGTGGAATACCTGTAAAAAAATATGTGGGTGATCCCTCACTCCTTGTGTAATAGTGCAGCTTGGCCAGCAGGGAGTTGTTATCCTTTGGGACCCACATATTTTTTTCACTGAGCCCATTAACTGTAGATAGATAGGAAGATAGATGGTTAGGTATATAAATGGATATGTGTGTGGTTGGGTAGGTGGATAGATAGTGAATCATTAGATAGACAGATAAGTGGGTGGGAGGGCAGATAAATGATCAATTATTAGATAGATAGGTGGGTGCGTGAAGTGCAATACCTGTAAAAAAATATGTGGGTGATCCCTCACTCCTTGTGTAATAGTGCAGCTTGGCCAGCAGGGAGTTGTTATCCTTTGGGACCCACATATTTTTTTCACTGAGCTCATTAACTGTAGATAGATAGAAAGATAGATGGTTAGGTATATAAAGTAGTAGGTGTGTGTTTGGGTGGGTAGATAAATGTTAAACTATTAGATAGGTGGGTGGGTGAAGTGCAATACCTGTAAAAAAATATGTGTGTGATCCTCACTCCTTGTGTAATAGTGCAGCTTGGCCAGCAGGGAGTTGTTATCCTTTGAGACCCACATATTTTTTTCACTGAGCGCACTAACTGTAGATAGATAGGAAGATAGCTAGATGGTTAGGTATATAAATGGGTATGTGTGTGGTTGGGTAGGTGGATAGTGAATCATTATATTGACAGATAAGTGGGTGGGAGGGTAGATAAATGGTAAATTATTAGATAGATAGGTGGGTGCGTGAAGTGCAGTACCTGTAAAAAAATCTGTGGGTGATCCCTCACTCCTTGTGTAATCGTGCAGCTTGGCCAGCAGGGAGTTGTTATCCTTTGGGACCCACATATTTTTTTCACTGAGCGCATTAACTGTAGATAGATAGGCAGATAGATGGTTAGGTATATAAATGGGTAGGTGTGTGGTTGGGTAGGTGGATAGATAGTGAATCATTAGATAGACAGATAAGTGGGTGGAAGGGTAGATAAATGGTAAATTATTAGATAGATAGGTGGGTGGATGAAGTGGAATACCTGTAAAAAAATATGTGGGTGATCCCTCACTCCTTGTGTAATCGTGCAGCTTGGCCAGCAGGGGTTGTTATCCTTTGGGACCCACATATTTTTTTCACTGAGCGCATTAACTGTAGATAGATAGGAAGATAGATGGTTAGGTATATAAATGGGTAGGTGTGTGGTTGGGTAGGTGGATAGATAGTGAATCATTAGATAGACAGATATGTGGGTGGAAGGGTAGATAAATGGTAAAGTATTAGATAGTTAGGTGGGTGGGTGAAGTGGAATACCTGTAAAAAAATATGTGGGTGATCCCTCACTCCTTGTGTAATAGTGCAGCTTGGCCAGCAGGGAGTTGTTATCCTTTGGGACCCACATATTTTTTTCACTGAGCCCATTAACTGTAGATAGATAGGAAGATAGATGGTTAGGTATATAAATGGGTATGTGTGTGGTTGGGTAGGTGGATAGATAGTGAATCATTAGATAGACAGATAAGTGGGTGGGAGGGCAGATAAATGATCAATTATTAGATAGATAGGTGGGTGCGTGAAGTGCAATACCTGTAAAAAAATATGTGGGTGATCCCTCACTCCTTGTGTAATAGTGCAGCTTGGCCAGCAGGGAGTTGTTATCCTTTGGGACCCACATATTTTTTTCACTGAGCGCATTAACTGTAGATAGATAGAAAGATAGATGGTTAGGTATATAAAGTAGTAGGTGTGTGTTTGGGTGGGTAGATAAATGTTAAACTATTAGATAGGTGGGTGGGTGAAGTGCAATACCTGTAAATAAATATGTGGGTGATCCTCACTCCTTGTGTAATAGTGCAGCTTAGCCAGCAGGGAGTTGTTATCCTTTGGGACCCACATATTTTTTTCACTGAGCGCACTAACTATAGATAGATAGACAGTTATGTATATAAATGGGTAGGTGTGTGGTTTTGTAGGTGGATAGATAGTGAATCATTAGATAGACAGATAAGTGGGTGGGAGGGTAGATAAATGATAAATTATTAGATAGATAGGTGGGTGCATGAAGTGCAATACCTGTAAAAAAAATATGTGGGTGATCCCTCACTCCTTGTGTAATAGTGCAGCTTGGCCAGCAGGGAGTTGTTATCCTTTGGGACCCACATATTTTTTTTACTGAGCGCATTAACTGTAGATAGATAGAAAGATAGATAGATGGTTAGGTATATAAATGGGTAGGTGTGTGGTTGAGTAGGTGGATAGATAGTGAATCATTAGATAGACAGATAAGTGGGTGGGAGGGTAGATAAATGTTAAATCATTAGATAGTTAAGTGGGTGGGTGAAGTGCAATACCTGTAAAAAAGTATGTGGGTGATCCCTCACTCCTTGTGTAATAGTGCAGCTTGGCCAGCAGGGAGTTGTTATCCTTTGGGACCCACATATTTTTTTCACTGAGCCCATTAACTGTAGATAGATAGGAAGATAGATAGATGGTTAGGTATATAAATGGGTAGGTGTGTGGTTGGGTATGTGGATAGATAGTGAATCATTTGATAGACAGATAAGTGGGTGGGAGGGTAGATAAATGATAAATTGTTAGATAGATAGGTGGGTGCGTGAAGTGCAATACCTGTAAAAAAAATATGTGGGTGATCCCTCACTCCTTGTGTAATAGTGCAGCTTGGCCAGCAGGGAGTTGTTATCCTTTGGGACCCACATATTTTTTTTTCACTGAGTGTATTAACTGTAGATAGATAGGTAGATAAATGGGTGGGTGCGTAGGTAGGTAGATAGTGAATCATTAGATAGATAACTGAGTGGGTGGGTAGATAAATGTTAAACTATTAGATAGGTGGGGGGGGGGGGTGAAGCGCAATACCTGTAAAAAAAATATGTGGGTGATCCCTCCCTCTCATTTTCTAAAGCCCCATACATGCTACACGAGCAATGAAAATATATTACTCAGAAGACCCTTTTTGAGCAAACTCTTTTCTTTGAAAAAAAAATCTCTTGTGTGTGTGTACTCAATATCAGTAATGATGTGTGCTCCCGCGCATCCTTAATGACCACCGCCTTCACTTGAACATCCAGGTCAACTTTGGCCATATAGCCTATGACCCGCATGTTCAGCAGGTCACTGGGACATCACTGAACGATTTCGGTAACCGATTTCGTTCAGTGTGAATAGTGGAACCACTGATATAGTTAACTATATAGATGGAGCCCCTATACTCCCAGTGTGTAAAGGGCTTAAGGGTCATTGTATACTGCGAACATATTATCATGCCTCTTTTCATTTTTTAAGTGAGAATTCTCCAGAAAACAGATGATGAGGTCATAACAGCCGACTACTGCGAGGTGACCTGGACTGCAGAATTGTCCTCAAGCTAACAAACAAAAATGAAGTCAGGTAATTAATGAAAATTAATTACTGATAATAAGTTTTGGTATACATTTGAAAGTCACGAATAGGAGTTCTCACTAGATACTCTTCTATTATTGTATATTGTGATAACTAAGTGTACAGTTAAATAAATAGAGATAGCTAGAGAGAAATCGAAAGAGCAAAAAATAAACATACCTTCCCCCTTTACTGTCCACTAGGGCAGCTTGGTGGATATGGAGGTAAAGGAAGGGAACTCAGTAACACACTTTTTATTTCAGTCAGGGCCCTACTTCCCACAAAAAATATGTGGGTTATCCCTCACTCCTTGTGTAATAGGGTAGCTTGACCAGCAGGAAGGGAGGGATCCTTAGGTGGGTAGGTAGATATTTTGTAAATCATTAGATAGATAAGATAGATAGATAAATGGGTGGGTAGATCAATGTTAACCTATTAGATAGGTGTGTGTGTGTGTGTGGGGGGGAGCGCAATACCTGTAAAAGATATGTGGGTGATCCCTCACTCCTTGTGTAATAGTGCAGCTTGGCCAGCAGGGAGTAGTTATCCTTAGGGACCCACATATTTTTTTTTCCCCTGAGTGTATTAACTGTAGATAGATAGGTAGATAAATGGGTGGGTGCATGGGTAGGTAGATAGTGAATCGTTAGATAGATAAATGAGTGGGTGGGTAGATAAATGTAAACTATTAGATAGGTGGGTGGTCGAAGTGCAATACCTGTAAAAATATATGTGGGTTATCCCTCACTCCTTGTGTAATAGGGTAGCTTGACCAGCAGGAAGGGAGGGATCCTTAGGTGGGTAGGTAGATATTTTGTAAATCATTAGATAGATAAGATAGATAGATAAATGGGTGGGTAGATCAATGTTAACCTATTAGATAGGTGTGTGTGTGTGTGGGGGGGGGGAGCGCAATACCTGTAAAAGATATGTGGGTGATCCCTCATTCCTTGTGTAATAGTGCAGCTTGGCCAGCAGGGAATTGTTATATTTTGGGACCCACATATTTTTTTTCACTGAGTGTATTAACTGTAAATAGATAGGTAGATAAATGGGTGGGTGCGTGGGTAGGTAGATAGTGAATCATTAGATAGATAAATGAGTGGGTGGGTAGATAAATGTTAAACTATTAGATAGGTGGGTGGGTGAAGTGCAATACCTGTAAAAAAATATGTGGTGATTCTCACTCCTTGTGTAATAGTGCAGCTTGGCCAGCAGGGAGTTGTTATCCTTTGGGACCCACATATTTTTTTCACTGAGCGCACTAACTATAGATAGATAGGAAGATAGCTAGATGGTTAGGTATATAAATGGGTATGTGTGTGGTTGGGTAGGTGGATAGTGAATCATTATATAGACAGATAAGTGGCTGGGAGGGTAGATAAATGGTAAATTATTAGATAGATAGGTGGGTGCGTGAAGTGCAGTACCTGTAAAAAAATCTGTGGGTGATCCCTCACTCCTTGTGTAATCGTGCAGCTTGGCCAGCAGGGAGTTGTTATCCTTTGGGACCCACATATTTTTTTCACTGAGCGCATTAACTGTAGATAGATAGGAAGATAGATGGTTAGGTATATAAATGGGTAGGTGTGTGGTTGGGTAGGTGGATAGATAGTGAATCATTAGATAGACAGATAAGTGGGTGGAAGGGTAGATAAATAGTAAATTATTAGATAGTTAGGTGGGTGGGTGAAGTGGAATACCTGTAAAAAAATATGTGGGTGATCCCTCACTCCTTGTGTAATAGTGCAGCTTGGCCAGCAGGGAGTTGTTATCCTTTGGGACCCACATATTTTTTTCACTGAGCCCATTAACTGTAGATAGATAGGAAGATAGATGGTTAGGTATATAAATGGGTATGTGTGTGGTTGGGTAGGTGGATAGATAGTGAATCATTAGATAGACAGATAAGTGGGTTGGAGGACAGATAAATGATCAATTATTAGATAGATAGGTGGGTGCGTGAAGTGCAATACCTGTAAAAAAATATGTGGGTGATCCCTCACTCCTTGTGTAATAGTGCAGCTTGGCCAGCAGGGAGTTGTTATCCTTTGGGACCCACATATTTTTTTCACTGAGCGCATTAACTGTAGATAGATAGAAAGATAGATGGTTAGGTATATAAAGTAGTAGGTGTGTGTTTGGGTGGGTAGATAAATGTTAAACTATTAGATAGGTGGGTGGGTGAAGTGCAATACCTGTAAATAAATATATGGGTGATCCTCACTCCTTGTGTAATAGTGCAGCTTAGCCAGCAGGGAGTTGTTATCCTTTGGGACCCACATATTTTTTTCACTGAGCGCACTAACTATAGATAGATAGACAGTTATGTATATAAATGGGTAGGTGTGTGGTTTTGTAGGTGGATAGATAGTGAATCATTAGATAGACAGATAAGTGGGTGGGAGGGTAGATAAATGATAAATTATTAGATAGATAGGTGGGTGCATGAAGTGCAATACCTGTAAAAAAAATATGTGGGTGATCCCTCACTCCTTGTGTAATAGTGCAGCTTGGCCAGCAGGGAGTTGTTATCCTTTGGGACCCACATATTTTTTTTACTGAGCGCATTAACTGTAGATAGATAGAAAGATAGATAGATGGTTAGGTATATAAATGGGTAGGTGTGTGGTTGAGTAGGTGGATAGATAGTGAATCATTAGATAGACAGATAAGTGGGTGGGAGGGTAGATAAATGTTAAATCATTAGATAGTTAAGTGGGTGGGTGAAGTGCAATACCTGTAAAAAAGTATGTGGGTGATCCCTCACTCCTTGTGTAATAGTGCAGCTTGGCCAGCAGGGAGTTGTTATCCTTTGGGACCCACATATTTTTTTCACTGAGCCCATTAACTGTAGATAGATAGGAAGATAGATAGATGGTTAGGTATATAAATGGGTAGGTGTGTGGTTGGGTATGTGGATAGATAGTGAATCATTCGATAGACAGATAAGTGGGTGGGAGGGTAGATAAATGATAAATTGTTAGATAGATAGGTGGGTGCGTGAAGTGCAATACCTGTAAAAAAAATATGTGGGTGATCCCTCACTCCTTGTGTAATAGTGCAGCTTGGCCAGCAGGGAGTTGTTATCCTTTGGGACCCACATATTTTTTTTTCACTGAGTGTATTAACTGTAGATAGATAGGTAGATAAATGGGTGGGTGCGTAGGTAGGTAGATAGTGAATCATTAGATAGATAACTGAGTGGGTGGGTAGATAAATGTTAAACTATTAGATAGGTGGGGGGGGGTGAAGCGCAATACCTGTAAAAAAAATATGTGGGTGATCCCTCCCTCTCATTTTCTAAAGCCCCATACATGCTACACGAGCAATGAAAATATATTACTCAGAAGACCCTTTTTGAGCAAACTCTTTTCTTTGAAAAAAAAATCTCTTGTGTGTGTGTACTCAATATCAGTAATGATGTGTGCTCCCGCGCATCCTTAATGACCACCGCCTTCACTTGAACATCCAGGTCAACTTTGGCCATATAGCCTATGACCCGCATGTTCAGCAGGTCACTGGGACATCACTGAACGATTTCGGTAACCGATTTCGTTCAGTGTGAATAGTGGAACCACTGATATAGTTAACTATATAGATGGAGCCCCTATACTCCCAGTGTGTAAAGGGCTTAAGGGTCATTGTATACTGCGAACATATTATCATGCCTCTTTTCATTTTTTAAGTGAGAATTCTCCAGAAAACAGATGATGAGGTCATAACAGCCGACGACTGCGAGGTGACCTGGACTGCAGAATTGTCCTCAAGTTAACGAACAAAAATGAAGTCAGGTAATTAATGAAAATTAATTACTGATAATATGTTTTGGTATACATTTGAAAGTCACGAATAGGAGTTCTCGCTAGAGACTCTTCTATTATTGTATATTGTGATAACTAAGTGTACAGTTAAATAAATAGAGATAGCTAGAGAGAAATCGAAAGAGCAAAAAATAAACATACCTTCCCCCTTTACTGTCCACTAGGGCAGCTTGGCGGATATGGAGGTAAAGGAAGGGAACTCAGTAACACACTTTTTATTTCAGTCAGGGCCCTACTTCCCACAAAAAATATGTGGGTTATCCCTCACTCCTTGTGTAATAGGGTAGCTTGACCAGCAGGAAGGGAGGGATCCTTAGGTGGGTAGGTAGATATTTTGTAAATCATTAGATAGATAAGATAGATAGATAAATGGGTGGGTAGATCAATGTTAACCTATTAGATAGGTGTGTGTGTGTGTGGGGGGGGGGGGAGCGCAATACCTGTAAAAGATATGTGGGTGATCCCTCACTCCTTGTGTAATAGTGCAGCTTGGCGAGCAGGGAGTAGTTATCCTTAGGGACCCACATATTTTTTTTCCCCTGAGTGTATTAACTGTAGATAGATAGGTAGACAAATGGGTGGGTGCATGGGTAGGTAGATAGTGAATCGTTAGATAGATAAATGAGTGGGTGGGTAGATAAATGTAAACTATTAGATAGGTGGGTGGTCGAAGTGCAATACCTGTAAAAATATATGTGGGTTATCCCTCACTCCTTGTGTAATAGGGTAGCTTGACCAGCAGGAAGGGAGGGATCCTTAGGTGGGTAGGTAGATATTTTGTAAATCATTAGACAGATAAGATAGATAGATAAATGGGTGGGTAGATCAATGTTAACCTATTAGATAGGTGTGTGTGTTTGGGGGGGGGGAGCGCAATACCTGTAAAAGATATGTGGGTGATCCCTCATTCCTTGTGTAATAGTGCAGCTTGGCCAGCAGGGAATTGTTATACTTTGGGACCCACATATTTTTTTTCACTGAGTGTATTAACTGTAAATAGATAGGTAGATAAATGGGTGGGTGCGTGGGTAGGTAGATAGTGAATCATTAGATAGATAAATGAGTGGGTGGGTAGATAAATGTTAAACTATTAGATAGGTGGGTGGGTGAAGTGCAATACCTGTAAAAAAATATGTGGTGATTCTCACTCCTTGTGTAATAGTGCAGCTTGGCCAGCAGGGAGTTGTTATCCTTTGGGACCCACATATTTTTTTCACTGAGCGCACTAACTATAGATAGATAGGAAGATAGCTAGATGGTTAGGTATATAAATGGGTATGTGTGTGGTTGGGTAGGTGGATAGTGAATCATTATATAGACAGATAAGTGGCTGGGAGGGTAGATAAATGGTAAATTATTAGATAGATAGGTGGGTGCGTGAAGTGCAGTACCTGTAAAAAAATCTGTGGGTGATCCCTCACTCCTTGTGTAATCGTGCAGCTTGGCCAGCAGGGAGTTGTTATCCTTTGGGACCCACATATTTTTTTCACTGAGCGCATTAACTGTAGATAGATAGGAAGATAGATGGTTAGGTATATAAATGGGTAGGTGTGTGGTTGGGTAGGTGGATAGATAGTGAATCATTAGATAGACAGATAAGTGGGTGGAAGGGTAGATAAATAGTAAATTATTAGATAGTTAGGTGGGTGGGTGAAGTGGAATACCTGTAAAAAAATATGTGGGTGATCCCTCACTCCTTGTGTAATAGTGCAGCTTGGCCAGCAGGGAGTTGTTATCCTTTGGGACCCACATATTTTTTTCACTGAGCCCATTAACTGTAGATAGATAGGAAGATAGATGGTTAGGTATATAAATGGGTATGTGTGTGGTTGGGTAGGTGGATAGATAGTGAATCATTAGATAGACAGATAAGTGGGTTGGAGGACAGATAAATGATCAATTATTAGATAGATAGGTGGGTGCGTGAAGTGCAATACCTGTAAAAAAATATGTGGGTGATCCCTCACTCCTTGTGTAATAGTGCAGCTTGGCCAGCAGGGAGTTGTTATCCTTTGGGACCCACATATTTTTTTCACTGAGCGCATTAACTGTAGATAGATAGGCAGATAGATGGTTAGGTATATAAATGGGTAGGTGTGTGGTTGGGTAGGTGGATAGATAGTGAATCATTAGATAGACAGATAAGTGGGTGGAAGGGTAGATAAATGGTAAATTATTAGATAGTTAGGTGGGTGGATGAAGTGGAATACCTGTAAAAAAATATGTGGGTGATCCCTCACTCCTTGTGTAATAGTGCAGCTTGGCCAGCAGGGAGTTGTTATCCTTTGGGACCCACATATTTTTTTCACTGAGCCCATTAACTGTAGATAGATAGGAAGATAGATGGTTAGGTATATAAATGGGTAGGTGTGTGGTTGGGTAGGTGGATAGATAGTGAATCATTAGATAGACAGATAAGTGGGTGGGAGGGCAGATAAATGATCAATTATTAGATAGATAGGTGGGTGCGTGAAGTGCAATACCTGTAAAAAAATATGTGGGTGATCCCTCACTCCTTGTGTAATAGTGCAGCTTGGCCAGCAGGGAGTTGTTATCCTTTGGGACCCACATATTTTTTTCACTGAGCGCATTAACTGTAGATAGATAGAAAGATAGATGGTTAGGAATATAAAGTAGTAGGTGTATGTTTGGGTGGGTAGATAAATGTTAAACTATTAGATAGGTGGGTGGGTGAAGTGCAATACCTGTAAAAAAATATGTGGGTGATCCTCACTCCTTGTGTAATAGTGCAGCTTGGCCAGCAGGGAGTTGTTATCCTTTGGGACCCACATATTTTTTTCACTGAGCGCACTAACTATAGATAGATAGGAAGATAGCTAGATGGTTAGGTATATAAATGGGTATGTGTGTGGTTGGGTAGGTGGATAGTGAATCATTATATAGACAGATAAGTGGGTGGGAGGGTAGATAAATGGTAAATTATTAGATAGATAGGTGGGTGCGTGAAGTGCAGTACCTGTAAAAAAATCTGTGGGTGATCCCTCACTCCTTGTGTAATCGTGCAGCTTGGCCAGCAGGGAGTTGTTATCCTTTGTGACCCACATATTTTTTTCACTGAGCGCATTAACTGTAGATATATAGGAAGATAGATGGTTAGGTATATAAATGGGTAGGTGTGTGGTTGGGTAGGTGGATAGATAGTGAATCATTAGATAGACAGATAAGTGGGTGGAAGGGTAGATAAATGGTAAATTATTAGATAGTTAGGTGGGTGGGTGAAGTGGAATACCTGTAAAAAAATATGTGGGTGATCCCTCACTCCTTGTGTAATAGTGCAGCTTGGCCAGCAGGGAGTTGTTATCCTTTGGGACCCACATATTTTTTTCACTGAGCCCATTAACTGTAGATAGATAGGAAGATAGATGGTTAGGTATATAAATGGATATGTGTGTGGTTGGGTAGGTGGATAGATAGTGAATCATTAGATAGACAGATAAGTGGGTGGGAGGGCAGATAAATGATCAATTATTAGATAGATAGGTGGGTGCGTGAAGTGCAATACCTGTAAAAAAATATGTGGGTGATCCCTCACTCCTTGTGTAATAGTGAAGCTTGGCCAGCAGGGAGTTGTTATCCTTTGGGACCCACATATTTTTTTCACTGAGCTCATTAACTGTAGATAGATAGAAAGATAGATGGTTAGGTATATAAAGTAGTAGGTGTGTGTTTGGGTGGGTAGATAAATGTTAAACTATTAGATAGGTGGGTGGGTGAAGTGCAATACCTGTAAAAAAATATGTGTGTGATCCTCACTCCTTGTGTAATAGTGCAGCTTGGCCAGCAGGGAGTTGTTATCCTTTGAGACCCACATATTTTTTTCACTGAGCGCACTAACTGTAGATAGATAGGAAGATAGCTAGATGGTTAGGTATATAAATGGGTATGTGTGTGGTTGGGTAGGTGGATAGTGAATCATTATATTGACAGATAAGTGGGTGGGAGGGTAGATAAATGGTAAATTATTAGATAGATAGGTGGGTGCGTGAAGTGCAGTACCTGTAAAAAAATCTGTGGGTGATCCCTCACTCCTTGTGTAATCGTGCAGCTTGGCCAGCAGGGAGTTGTTATCCTTTGGGACCCACATATTTTTTTCACTGAGCGCATTAACTGTAGATAGATAGGCAGATAGATGGTTAGGTATATAAATGGGTAGGTGTGTGGTTGGGTAGGTGGATAGATAGTGAATCATTAGATAGACAGATAAGTGGGTGGAAGGGTAGATAAATGGTAAATTATTAGATAGATAGGTGGGTGGATGAAGTGGAATACCTGTAAAAAAATATGTGGGTGATCCCTCACTCCTTGTGTAATCGTGCAGCTTGGCCAGCAGGGGTTGTTATCCTTTGGGACCCACATATTTTTTTCACTGAGCGCATTAACTGTAGATAGATAGGAAGATAGATGGTTAGGTATATAAATGGGTAGGTGTGTGGTTGGGTAGGTGGATAGATAGTGAATCATTAGATAGACAGATATGTGGGTGGAAGGGTAGATAAATGGTAAAGTATTAGATAGTTAGGTGGGTGGGTGAAGTGGAATACCTGTAAAAAAATATGTGGGTGATCCCTCACTCCTTGTGTAATAGTGCAGCTTGGCCAGCAGGGAGTTGTTATCCTTTGGGACCCACATATTTTTTTCACTGAGCCCATTAACTGTAGATAGATAGGAAGATAGATGGTTAGGTATATAAATGGGTATGTGTGTGGTTGGGTAGGTGGATAGATAGTGAATCATTAGATAGACAGATAAGTGGGTGGGAGGGCAGATAAATGATCAATTATTAGATAGATAGGTGGGTGCGTGAAGTGCAATACCTGTAAAAAAATATGTGGGTGATCCCTCACTCCTTGTGTAATAGTGCAGCTTGGCCAGCAGGGAGTTGTTATCCTTTGGGACCCACATATTTTTTTCACTGAGCGCATTAACTGTAGATAGATAGAAAGATAGATGGTTAGGTATATAAAGTAGTAGGTGTGTGTTTGGGTGGGTAGATAAATGTTAAACTATTAGATAGGTGGGTGGGTGAAGTGCAATACCTGTAAATAAATATGTGGGTGATCCTCACTCCTTGTGTAATAGTGCAGCTTAGCCAGCAGGGAGTTGTTATCCTTTGGGACCCACATATTTTTTTCACTGAGCGCACTAACTATAGATAGATAGACAGTTATGTATATAAATGGGTAGGTGTGTGGTTTTGTAGGTGGATAGATAGTGAATCATTAGATAGACAGATAAGTGGGTGGGAGGGTAGATAAATGATAAATTATTAGATAGATAGGTGGGTGCATGAAGTGCAATACCTGTAAAAAAAATATGTGGGTGATCCCTCACTCCTTGTGTAATAGTGCAGCTTGGCCAGCAGGGAGTTGTTATCCTTTGGGACCCACATATTTTTTTTACTGAGCGCATTAACTGTAGATAGATAGAAAGATAGATAGATGGTTAGGTATATAAATGGGTAGGTGTGTGGTTGAGTAGGTGGATAGATAGTGAATCATTAGATAGACAGATAAGTGGGTGGGAGGGTAGATAAATGTTAAATCATTAGATAGTTAAGTGGGTGGGTGAAGTGCAATACCTGTAAAAAAGTATGTGGGTGATCCCTCACTCCTTGTGTAATAGTGCAGCTTGGCCAGCAGGGAGTTGTTATCCTTTGGGACCCACATATTTTTTTCACTGAGCCCATTAACTGTAGATAGATAGGAAGATAGATAGATGGTTAGGTATATAAATGGGTAGGTGTGTGGTTGGGTATGTGGATAGATAGTGAATCATTTGATAGACAGATAAGTGGGTGGGAGGGTAGATAAATGATAAATTGTTAGATAGATAGGTGGGTGCGTGAAGTGCAATACCTGTAAAAAAAATATGTGGGTGATCCCTCACTCCTTGTGTAATAGTGCAGCTTGGCCAGCAGGGAGTTGTTATCCTTTGGGACCCACATATTTTTTTTTCACTGAGTGTATTAACTGTAGATAGATAGGTAGATAAATGGGTGGGTGCGTAGGTAGGTAGATAGTGAATCATTAGATAGATAACTGAGTGGGTGGGTAGATAAATGTTAAACTATTAGATAGGTGGGGGGGGGGGGTGAAGCGCAATACCTGTAAAAAAAATATGTGGGTGATCCCTCCCTCTCATTTTCTAAAGCCCCATACATGCTACACGAGCAATGAAAATATATTACTCAGAAGACCCTTTTTGAGCAAACTCTTTTCTTTGAAAAAAAAATCTCTTGTGTGTGTGTACTCAATATCAGTAATGATGTGTGCTCCCGCGCATCCTTAATGACCACCGCCTTCACTTGAACATCCAGGTCAACTTTGGCCATATAGCCTATGACCCGCATGTTCAGCAGGTCACTGGGACATCACTGAACGATTTCGGTAACCGATTTCGTTCAGTGTGAATAGTGGAACCACTGATATAGTTAACTATATAGATGGAGCCCCTATACTCCCAGTGTGTAAAGGGCTTAAGGGTCATTGTATACTGCGAACATATTATCATGCCTCTTTTCATTTTTTAAGTGAGAATTCTCCAGAAAACAGATGATGAGGTCATAACAGCCGACTACTGCGAGGTGACCTGGACTGCAGAATTGTCCTCAAGCTAACAAACAAAAATGAAGTCAGGTAATTAATGAAAATTAATTACTGATAATAAGTTTTGGTATACATTTGAAAGTCACGAATAGGAGTTCTCACTAGATACTCTTCTATTATTGTATATTGTGATAACTAAGTGTACAGTTAAATAAATAGAGATAGCTAGAGAGAAATCGAAAGAGCAAAAAATAAACATACCTTCCCCCTTTACTGTCCACTAGGGCAGCTTGGTGGATATGGAGGTAAAGGAAGGGAACTCAGTAACACACTTTTTATTTCAGTCAGGGCCCTACTTCCCACAAAAAATATGTGGGTTATCCCTCACTCCTTGTGTAATAGGGTAGCTTGACCAGCAGGAAGGGAGGGATCCTTAGGTGGGTAGGTAGATATTTTGTAAATCATTAGATAGATAAGATAGATAGATAAATGGGTGGGTAGATCAATGTTAACCTATTAGATAGGTGTGTGTGTGTGTGTGGGGGGGAGCGCAATACCTGTAAAAGATATGTGGGTGATCCCTCACTCCTTGTGTAATAGTGCAGCTTGGCCAGCAGGGAGTAGTTATCCTTAGGGACCCACATATTTTTTTTTCCCCTGAGTGTATTAACTGTAGATAGATAGGTAGATAAATGGGTGGGTGCATGGGTAGGTAGATAGTGAATCGTTAGATAGATAAATGAGTGGGTGGGTAGATAAATGTAAACTATTAGATAGGTGGGTGGTCGAAGTGCAATACCTGTAAAAATATATGTGGGTTATCCCTCACTCCTTGTGTAATAGGGTAGCTTGACCAGCAGGAAGGGAGGGATCCTTAGGTGGGTAGGTAGATATTTTGTAAATCATTAGATAGATAAGATAGATAGATAAATGGGTGGGTAGATCAATGTTAACCTATTAGATAGGTGTGTGTGTGTGTGGGGGGGGGAGCGCAATACCTGTAAAAGATATGTGGGTGATCCCTCATTCCTTGTGTAATAGTGCAGCTTGGCCAGCAGGGAATTGTTATATTTTGGGACCCACATATTTTTTTTCACTGAGTGTATTAACTGTAAATAGATAGGTAGATAAATGGGTGGGTGCGTGGGTAGGTAGATAGTGAATCATTAGATAGATAAATGAGTGGGTGGGTAGATAAATGTTAAACTATTAGATAGGTGGGTGGGTGAAGTGCAATACCTGTAAAAAAATATGTGGTGATTCTCACTCCTTGTGTAATAGTGCAGCTTGGCCAGCAGGGAGTTGTTATCCTTTGGGACCCACATATTTTTTTCACTGAGCGCACTAACTATAGATAGATAGGAAGATAGCTAGATGGTTAGGTATATAAATGGGTATGTGTGTGGTTGGGTAGGTGGATAGTGAATCATTATATAGACAGATAAGTGGCTGGGAGGGTAGATAAATGGTAAATTATTAGATAGATAGGTGGGTGCGTGAAGTGCAGTACCTGTAAAAAAATCTGTGGGTGATCCCTCACTCCTTGTGTAATCGTGCAGCTTGGCCAGCAGGGAGTTGTTATCCTTTGGGACCCACATATTTTTTTCACTGAGCGCATTAACTGTAGATAGATAGGAAGATAGATGGTTAGGTATATAAATGGGTAGGTGTGTGGTTGGGTAGGTGGATAGATAGTGAATCATTAGATAGACAGATAAGTGGGTGGAAGGGTAGATAAATAGTAAATTATTAGATAGTTAGGTGGGTGGGTGAAGTGGAATACCTGTAAAAAAATATGTGGGTGATCCCTCACTCCTTGTGTAATAGTGCAGCTTGGCCAGCAGGGAGTTGTTATCCTTTGGGACCCACATATTTTTTTCACTGAGCCCATTAACTGTAGATAGATAGGAAGATAGATGGTTAGGTATATAAATGGGTATGTGTGTGGTTGGGTAGGTGGATAGATAGTGAATCATTAGATAGACAGATAAGTGGGTTGGAGGACAGATAAATGATCAATTATTAGATAGATAGGTGGGTGCGTGAAGTGCAATACCTGTAAAAAAATATGTGGGTGATCCCTCACTCCTTGTGTAATAGTGCAGCTTGGCCAGCAGGGAGTTGTTATCCTTTGGGACCCACATATTTTTTTCACTGAGCGCATTAACTGTAGATAGATAGAAAGATAGATGGTTAGGTATATAAAGTAGTAGGTGTGTGTTTGGGTGGGTAGATAAATGTTAAACTATTAGATAGGTGGGTGGGTGAAGTGCAATACCTGTAAATAAATATATGGGTGATCCTCACTCCTTGTGTAATAGTGCAGCTTAGCCAGCAGGGAGTTGTTATCCTTTGGGACCCACATATTTTTTTCACTGAGCGCACTAACTATAGATAGATAGACAGTTATGTATATAAATGGGTAGGTGTGTGGTTTTGTAGGTGGATAGATAGTGAATCATTAGATAGACAGATAAGTGGGTGGGAGGGTAGATAAATGATAAATTATTAGATAGATAGGTGGGTGCATGAAGTGCAATACCTGTAAAAAAAATATGTGGGTGATCCCTCACTCCTTGTGTAATAGTGCAGCTTGGCCAGCAGGGAGTTGTTATCCTTTGGGACCCACATATTTTTTTTACTGAGCGCATTAACTGTAGATAGATAGAAAGATAGATAGATGGTTAGGTATATAAATGGGTAGGTGTGTGGTTGAGTAGGTGGATAGATAGTGAATCATTAGATAGACAGATAAGTGGGTGGGAGGGTAGATAAATGTTAAATCATTAGATAGTTAAGTGGGTGGGTGAAGTGCAATACCTGTAAAAAAGTATGTGGGTGATCCCTCACTCCTTGTGTAATAGTGCAGCTTGGCCAGCAGGGAGTTGTTATCCTTTGGGACCCACATATTTTTTTCACTGAGCCCATTAACTGTAGATAGATAGGAAGATAGATAGATGGTTAGGTATATAAATGGGTAGGTGTGTGGTTGGGTATGTGGATAGATAGTGAATCATTCGATAGACAGATAAGTGGGTGGGAGGGTAGATAAATGATAAATTGTTAGATAGATAGGTGGGTGCGTGAAGTGCAATACCTGTAAAAAAAATATGTGGGTGATCCCTCACTCCTTGTGTAATAGTGCAGCTTGGCCAGCAGGGAGTTGTTATCCTTTGGGACCCACATATTTTTTTTTCACTGAGTGTATTAACTGTAGATAGATAGGTAGATAAATGGGTGGGTGCGTAGGTAGGTAGATAGTGAATCATTAGATAGATAACTGAGTGGGTGGGTAGATAAATGTTAAACTATTAGATAGGTGGGGGGGGGTGAAGCGCAATACCTGTAAAAAAAATATGTGGGTGATCCCTCCCTCTCATTTTCTAAAGCCCCATACATGCTACACGAGCAATGAAAATATATTACTCAGAAGACCCTTTTTGAGCAAACTCTTTTCTTTGAAAAAAAAATCTCTTGTGTGTGTGTACTCAATATCAGTAATGATGTGTGCTCCCGCGCATCCTTAATGACCACCGCCTTCACTTGAACATCCAGGTCAACTTTGGCCATATAGCCTATGACCCGCATGTTCAGCAGGTCACTGGGACATCACTGAACGATTTCGGTAACCGATTTCGTTCAGTGTGAATAGTGGAACCACTGATATAGTTAACTATATAGATGGAGCCCCTATACTCCCAGTGTGTAAAGGGCTTAAGGGTCATTGTATACTGCGAACATATTATCATGCCTCTTTTCATTTTTTAAGTGAGAATTCTCCAGAAAACAGATGATGAGGTCATAACAGCCGACGACTGCGAGGTGACCTGGACTGCAGAATTGTCCTCAAGTTAACGAACAAAAATGAAGTCAGGTAATTAATGAAAATTAATTACTGATAATATGTTTTGGTATACATTTGAAAGTCACGAATAGGAGTTCTCGCTAGAGACTCTTCTATTATTGTATATTGTGATAACTAAGTGTACAGTTAAATAAATAGAGATAGCTAGAGAGAAATCGAAAGAGCAAAAAATAAACATACCTTCCCCCTTTACTGTCCACTAGGGCAGCTTGGCGGATATGGAGGTAAAGGAAGGGAACTCAGTAACACACTTTTTATTTCAGTCAGGGCCCTACTTCCCACAAAAAATATGTGGGTTATCCCTCACTCCTTGTGTAATAGGGTAGCTTGACCAGCAGGAAGGGAGGGATCCTTAGGTGGGTAGGTAGATATTTTGTAAATCATTAGATAGATAAGATAGATAGATAAATGGGTGGGTAGATCAATGTTAACCTATTAGATAGGTGTGTGTGTGTGTGGGGGGGGGGGAGCGCAATACCTGTAAAAGATATGTGGGTGATCCCTCACTCCTTGTGTAATAGTGCAGCTTGGCGAGCAGGGAGTAGTTATCCTTAGGGACCCACATATTTTTTTTCCCCTGAGTGTATTAACTGTAGATAGATAGGTAGACAAATGGGTGGGTGCATGGGTAGGTAGATAGTGAATCGTTAGATAGATAAATGAGTGGGTGGGTAGATAAATGTAAACTATTAGATAGGTGGGTGGTCGAAGTGCAATACCTGTAAAAATATATGTGGGTTATCCCTCACTCCTTGTGTAATAGGGTAGCTTGACCAGCAGGAAGGGAGGGATCCTTAGGTGGGTAGGTAGATATTTTGTAAATCATTAGACAGATAAGATAGATAGATAAATGGGTGGGTGGATCAATGTTAACCTATTAGATAGGTGTGTGTGTTTGGGGGGGGGGAGCGCAATACCTGTAAAAGATATGTGGGTGATCCCTCATTCCTTGTGTAATAGTGCAGCTTGGCCAGCAGGGAATTGTTATACTTTGGGACCCACATATTTTTTTTCACTGAGTGTATTAACTGTAAATAGATAGGTAGATAAATGGGTGGGTGCGTGGGTAGGTAGATAGTGAATCATTAGATAGATAAATGAGTGGGTGGGTAGATAAATGTTAAACTATTAGATAGGTGGGTGGGTGAAGTGCAATACCTGTAAAAAAAATATGTGGGTGATTCTCACTCCTTGTGTAATAGTGCAGCTTGGCCAGCAGGGAGTTTTTATCCTTTGGGACCCACATATTTTTTTCACTGAGCGCACTAACTATAGATAGATAGGAAGATAGCTAGATGGTTAGGTATATAAATTGGTATGTGTGTGGTTGGGTAGGTGGATAGTGAATCATTATATAGACAGATAAGTGGGTGGGAGGGTAGATAAATGGTAAATTATTAGATAGATAGGTGGGTGCGTGAAGTGCAGTACCTGTAAAAAAATCTGTGGGTGATCCCTCACTCCTTGTGTAATCGTGCAGCTTGGCCAGCAGGGAGTTGTTATCCTTTGGGACCCACATATTTTTTTCACTGAGCGCATTAACTGTAGATAGATAGGAAGATAGATGGTTAGGTATATAAATGGGTAGGTGTGTGGTTGGGTAGGTGGATAGATAGTGAATCATTAGATAGACAGATAAGTGGGTGGAAGGGTAGATAAATAGTAAATTATTAGATAGTTAGGTGGGTGGGTGAAGTGGAATACCTGTAAAAAAATATGTGGGTGATCCCTCACTCCTTGTGTAATAGTGCAGCTTGGCCAGCAGGGAGTTGTTATCCTTTGGGACCCACATATTTTTTTCACTGAGCCCATTAACTGTAGATAGATAGGAAGATAGATGGTTAGGTATATAAATGGGTATGTGTGTGGTTGGGTAGGTGGATAGATAGTGAATCATTAGATAGACAGATAAGTGGGTGGGAGGACAGATAAATGATCAATTATTAGATAGATAGGTGGGTGCGTGAAGTGCAATACCTGTAAAAAAATATGTGGGTGATCCCTCACTCCTTGTGTAATAGTGCAGCTTGGCCAGCAGGGAGTTGTTATCCTTTGGGACCCACATATTTTTTTCACTGAGCGCATTAACTGTAGATAGATAGAAAGATAGATGGTTAGGTATATAAAGTAGTAGGTGTGTGTTTGGGTGGGTAGATAAATGTTAAACTATTAGATAGGTGGGTGGGTGAAGTGCAATACCTGTAAATAAATATGTGGGTGATCCTCACTCCTTGTGTAATAGTGCAGCTTAGCCAGCAGGGAGTTGTTATCCTTTGGGACCCACATATTTTTTTCACTGAGCGCACTAACTATAGATAGATAGACAGTTATGTATATAAATGGGTAGGTGTGTGGTTTTGTAGGTGGATAGATAGTGAATCATTAGATAGACAGATAAGTGGGTGGGAGGGTAGATAAATGATAAATTATTAGATAGATAGGTGGGTGCATGAAGTGCAATACCTGTAAAAAAAATATGTGGGTGATCCCTCACTCCTTGTGTAATAGTGCAGCTTGGCCAGCAGGGAGTTGTTATCCTTTGGGACCCACATATTTTTTTCACTGAGCGCATTAACTGTAGATAGATAGAAAGATAGATAGATGGTTAGGTATATAAATGGGTAGGTGTGTGGTTGAGTAGGTGGATAGATAGTGAATCATTAGATAGACAGATAAGTGGGTGGGAGGGTAGATAAATGTTAAATCATTAGATAGTTAAGTGGGTGGGTGAAGTGCAATACCTGTAAAAAAATATGTGGGTGATCCCTCACTCCTTGTGTAATAGTGCAGCTTGGCCAGCAGGGAGTTGTTATCCTTTGGGACCCACATATTTTTTTCACTGAGCCCATTAACTGTAGATAGATAGGAAGATAGATAGATGGTTAGGTATATAAATGGGTAGGTGTGTGGTTGGGTATGTGGATAGATAGTGAATCATTCGATAGACAGATAAGTGGGTGGGAGGGTAGATAAATGATAAATTGTTAGATAGATAGGTGGGTGCGTGAAGTGCAATACCTGTAAAAAAAATATGTGGGTGATCCCTCACTCCTTGTGTAATAGTGCAGCTTGGCCAGCAGGGAGTTGTTATCCTTTGGGACCCACATATTTTTTTCACTGAGCTCATTAACTGTAGATAGATAGAAAGATAGATGGTTAGGTATATAAAGTAGTAGGTGTGTGTTTGGGTGGGTAGATAAATGTTAAACTATTAGATAGGTGGGTGGGTGAAGTGCAATACCTGTAAAAAAATATGTGTGTGATCCTCACTCCTTGTGTAATAGTGCAGCTTGGCCAGCAGGGAGTTGTTATCCTTTGGGACCCACATATTTTTTTCACTGAGCGCACTAACTGTAGATAGATAGGAAGATAGCTAGATGATTAGGTATATAAATGGGTATGTGTGTGGTTGGGTAGGTGGATAGTGAATCATTATATTGACAGATAAGTGGGTGGGAGGGTAGATAAATGGTAAATTATTAGATAGATAGGTGGGTGCGTGAAGTGCAGTACCTGTAAAAAAATCTGTGGGTGATCCCTCACTCCTTGTGTAATCGTGCAGCTTGGCCAGCAGGGAGTTGTTATCCTTTGGGACCCACATATTTTTTTCACTGAGCGCATTAACTGTAGATAGATAGGCAGATAGATGGTTAGGTATATAAATGGGTAGGTGTGTGGTTGGGTAGGTGGATAGATAGTGAATCATTAGATAGACAGATAAGTGGGTGGAAGGGTAGATAAATGGTAAATTATTAGATAGTTAGGTGGGTGGATGAAGTGGAATACCTGTAAAAAATATGTGGGTGATCCCTCACTCCTTGTGTAATAGTGCAGCTTGGCCAGCAGGGAGTTGTTATCCTTTGGGACCCACATATTTTTTTCACTGAGCCCATTAACTGTAGATAGATAGGAAGATAGATGGTTAGGTATATAAATGGGTAGGTGTGTGGTTGGGTAGGTGGATAGATAGTGAATCATTAGATAGACAGATAAGTGGGTGGGAGGGCAGATAAATGATCAATTATTAGATAGATAGGTGGGTGCGTGAAGTGCAATACCTGTAAAAAAATATGTGGGTGATCCCTCACTCCTTGTGTAATAGTGCAGCTTGGCCAGCAGGGAGTTGTTATCCTTTGGGACCCACATATTTTTTTCACTGAGCGCATTAACTGTAGATAGATAGAAAGATAGATGGTTAGGAATATAAAGTAGTAGGTGTATGTTTGGGTGGGTAGATAAATGTTAAACTATTAGATAGGTGGGTGGGTGAAGTGCAATACCTGTAAAAAAATATGTGGGTGATCCTCACTCCTTGTGTAATAGTGCAGCTTGGCCAGCAGGGAGTTGTTATCCTTTGGGACCCACATATTTTTTTCACTGAGCGCACTAACTATAGATAGATAGGAAGATAGCTAGATGGTTAGGTATATAAATGGGTATGTGTGTGGTTGGGTAGGTGGATAGTGAATCATTATATAGACAGATAAGTGGGTGGGAGGGTAGATAAATGGTAAATTATTAGATAGATAGGTGGGTGCGTGAAGTGCAGTACCTGTAAAAAAATCTGTGGGTGATCCCTCACTCCTTGTGTAATCGTGCAGCTTGGCCAGCAGGGAGTTGTTATCCTTTGTGACCCACATATTTTTTTCACTGAGCGCATTAACTGTAGATATATAGGAAGATAGATGGTTAGGTATATAAATGGGTAGGTGTGTGGTTGGGTAGGTGGATAGATAGTGAATCATTAGATAGACAGATAAGTGGGTGGAAGGGTAGATAAATGGTAAATTATTAGATAGTTAGGTGGGTGGGTGAAGTGGAATACCTGTAAAAAAATATGTGGGTGATCCCTCACTCCTTGTGTAATAGTGCAGCTTGGCCAGCAGGGAGTTGTTATCCTTTGGGACCCACATATTTTTTTCACTGAGCCCATTAACTGTAGATAGATAGGAAGATAGATGGTTAGGTATATAAATGGATATGTGTGTGGTTGGGTAGGTGGATAGATAGTGAATCATTAGATAGACAGATAAGTGGGTGGGAGGGCAGATAAATGATCAATTATTAGATAGATAGGTGGGTGCGTGAAGTGCAATACCTGTAAAAAAATATGTGGGTGATCCCTCACTCCTTGTGTAATAGTGCAGCTTGGCCAGCAGGGAGTTGTTATCCTTTGGGACCCACATATTTTTTTCACTGAGCTCATTAACTGTAGATAGATAGAAAGATAGATGGTTAGGTATATAAAGTAGTAGGTGTGTGTTTGGGTGGGTAGATAAATGTTAAACTATTAGATAGGTGGGTGGGTGAAGTGCAATACCTGTAAAAAAATATGTGTGTGATCCTCACTCCTTGTGTAATAGTGCAGCTTGGCCAGCAGGGAGTTGTTATCCTTTGAGACCCACATATTTTTTTCACTGAGCGCACTAACTGTAGATAGATAGGAAGATAGCTAGATGGTTAGGTATATAAATGGGTATGTGTGTGGTTGGGTAGGTGGATAGTGAATCATTATATTGACAGATAAGTGGGTGGGAGGGTAGATAAATGGTAAATTATTAGATAGATAGGTGGGTGCGTGAAGTGCAGTACCTGTAAAAAAATCTGTGGGTGATCCCTCACTCCTTGTGTAATCGTGCAGCTTGGCCAGCAGGGAGTTGTTATCCTTTGGGACCCACATATTTTTTTCACTGAGCGCATTAACTGTAGATAGATAGGCAGATAGATGGTTAGGTATATAAATGGGTAGGTGTGTGGTTGGGTAGGTGGATAGATAGTGAATCATTAGATAGACAGATAAGTGGGTGGAAGGGTAGATAAATGGTAAATTATTAGATAGATAGGTGGGTGGATGAAGTGGAATACCTGTAAAAAAATATGTGGGTGATCCCTCACTCCTTGTGTAATCGTGCAGCTTGGCCAGCAGGGGTTGTTATCCTTTGGGACCCACATATTTTTTTCACTGAGCGCATTAACTGTAGATAGATAGGAAGATAGATGGTTAGGTATATAAATGGGTAGGTGTGTGGTTGGGTAGGTGGATAGATAGTGAATCATTAGATAGACAGATATGTGGGTGGAAGGGTAGATAAATGGTAAAGTATTAGATAGTTAGGTGGGTGGGTGAAGTGGAATACCTGTAAAAAAATATGTGGGTGATCCCTCACTCCTTGTGTAATAGTGCAGCTTGGCCAGCAGGGAGTTGTTATCCTTTGGGACCCACATATTTTTTTCACTGAGCCCATTAACTGTAGATAGATAGGAAGATAGATGGTTAGGTATATAAATGGGTATGTGTGTGGTTGGGTAGGTGGATAGATAGTGAATCATTAGATAGACAGATAAGTGGGTGGGAGGGCAGATAAATGATCAATTATTAGATAGATAGGTGGGTGCGTGAAGTGCAATACCTGTAAAAAAATATGTGGGTGATCCCTCACTCCTTGTGTAATAGTGCAGCTTGGCCAGCAGGGAGTTGTTATCCTTTGGGACCCACATATTTTTTTCACTGAGCGCATTAACTGTAGATAGATAGAAAGATAGATGGTTAGGTATATAAAGTAGTAGGTGTGTGTTTGGGTGGGTAGATAAATGTTAAACTATTAGATAGGTGGGTGGGTGAAGTGCAATACCTGTAAATAAATATGTGGGTGATCCTCACTCCTTGTGTAATAGTGCAGCTTAGCCAGCAGGGAGTTGTTATCCTTTGGGACCCACATATTTTTTTCACTGAGCGCACTAACTATAGATAGATAGACAGTTATGTATATAAATGGGTAGGTGTGTGGTTTTGTAGGTGGATAGATAGTGAATCATTAGATAGACAGATAAGTGGGTGGGAGGGTAGATAAATGATAAATTATTAGATAGATAGGTGGGTGCATGAAGTGCAATACCTGTAAAAAAAATATGTGGGTGATCCCTCACTCCTTGTGTAATAGTGCAGCTTGGCCAGCAGGGAGTTGTTATCCTTTGGGACCCACATATTTTTTTTACTGAGCGCATTAACTGTAGATAGATAGAAAGATAGATAGATGGTTAGGTATATAAATGGGTAGGTGTGTGGTTGAGTAGGTGGATAGATAGTGAATCATTAGATAGACAGATAAGTGGGTGGGAGGGTAGATAAATGTTAAATCATTAGATAGTTAAGTGGGTGGGTGAAGTGCAATACCTGTAAAAAAGTATGTGGGTGATCCCTCACTCCTTGTGTAATAGTGCAGCTTGGCCAGCAGGGAGTTGTTATCCTTTGGGACCCACATATTTTTTTCACTGAGCCCATTAACTGTAGATAGATAGGAAGATAGATAGATGGTTAGGTATATAAATGGGTAGGTGTGTGGTTGGGTATGTGGATAGATAGTGAATCATTCGATAGACAGATAAGTGGGTGGGAGGGTAGATAAATGATAAATTGTTAGATAGATAGGTGGGTGCGTGAAGTGCAATACCTGTAAAAAAAATATGTGGGTGATCCCTCACTCCTTGTGTAATAGTGCAGCTTGGCCAGCAGGGAGTTGTTATCCTTTGGGACCCACATATTTTTTTTTCACTGAGTGTATTAACTGTAGATAGATAGGTAGATAAATGGGTGGGTGCGTAGGTAGGTAGATAGTGAATCATTAGATAGATAACTGAATGGGTGGGTAGATAAATGTTAAACTATTAGATAGGTGGGGGGGTGAAGCGCAATACCTGTAAAAAAAATATGTGGGTGATCCCTCCCTCTCATTTTCTAAAGCCCCATACATGCTACACGAGCAATGAAAATATATTACTCAGAAGACCCTTTTTGAGCAAACTCTTTTCTTTGAAAAAAAAATCTCTTGTGTGTGTGTACTCAATATCAGTAATGATGTGTGCTCCCGCGCATCCTTAATGACCACCGCCTTCACTTGAACATCCAGGTCAACTTTGGCCATATAGCCTATGACCCGCATGTTCAGCAGGTCACTGGGACATCACTGAACGATTTCGGTAACCGATTTCGTTCAGTGTGAATAGTGGAACTACTGATATAGTTAACTATATAGATGGAGCCCCTATACTCCCAGTGTGTAAAGGGCTTAAGGGTCATTGTATACTGCGAACATATTATCATGCCTCTTTTCATTTTTTAAGTGAGAATTCTCCAGAAAACAGATGATGAGGTCATAACAGCCGACTACTGCGAGGTGACCTGGACTGCAGAATTGTCCTCAAGCTAACAAACAAAAATGAAGTCAGGTAATTAATGAAAATTAATTACTGATAATAAGTTTTGGTATACATTTGAAAGTCACGAATAGGAGTTCTCACTAGATACTCTTCTATTATTGTATATTGTGATAACTAAGTGTACAGTTAAATAAATAGAGATAGCTAGAGAGAAATCGAAAGAGCAAAAAATAAACATACCTTCCCCCTTTACTGTCCACTAGGGCAGCTTGGCGGATATGGAGGTAAAGGAAGGGAACTCAGTAACACACTTTTTATTTCAGTCAGGGCCCTACTTCCCACAAAAAATATGTGGGTTATCCCTCACTCCTTGTGTAATAGGGTAGCTTGACCAGCAGGAAGGGAGGGATCCTTAGGTGGGTAGGTAGATATTTTGTAAATCATTAGATAGATAAGATAGATAGATAAATGGGTGGGTAGATCAATGTTAACCTATTAGATAGGTGTGTGTGTGTGTGTGGGGGGGAGCGCAATACCTGTAAAAGATATGTGGGTGATCCCTCACTCCTTGTGTAATAGTGCAGCTTGGCCAGCAGGGAGTAGTTATCCTTAGGGACCCACATATTTTTTTTTCCCCTGAGTGTATTAACTGTAGATAGATAGGTAGATAAATGGGTGGGTGCATGGGTAGGTAGATAGTGAATCGTTAGATAGATAAATGAGTGGGTGGGTAGATAAATGTAAACTATTAGATAGGTGGGTGGTCGAAGTGCAATACCTGTAAAAATATATGTGGGTTATCCCTCACTCCTTGTGTAATAGGGTAGCTTGACCAGCAGGAAGGGAGGGATCCTTAGGTGGGTAGGTAGATATTTTGTAAATCATTAGATAGATAAGATAGATAGATAAATGGGTGGGTAGATCAATGTTAACCTATTAGATAGGTGTGTGTGTGTGTGTGGGGGGGGGAGCGCAATACCTGTAAAAGATATGTGGGTGATCCCTCATTCCTTGTGTAATAGTGCAGCTTGGCCAGCAGGGAATTGTTATATTTTGGGACCCACATATTTTTTTTCACTGAGTGTATTAACTGTAAATAGATAGGTAGATAAATGGGTGGGTGCGTGGGTAGGTAGATAGTGAATCATTAGATAGATAAATGAGTGGGTGGGTAGATAAATGTTAAACTATTAGATAGGTGGGTGGGTGAAGTGCAATACCTGTAAAAAAATATGTGGTGATTCTCACTCCTTGTGTAATAGTGCAGCTTGGCCAGCAGGGAGTTGTTATCCTTTGGGACCCACATATTTTTTTCACTGAGCGCACTAACTATCGATAGATAGGAAGATAGCTAGATGGTTAGGTATATAAATGGGTATGTGTGTGGTTGGGTAGGTGGATAGTGAATCATTATATAGACAGATAAGTGGGTGGGAGGGTAGATAAATGGTAAATTATTAGATAGATAGGTGGGTGCGTGAAGTGCAGTACCTGTAAAAAAATCTGTGGGTGATCCCTCACTCCTTGTGTAATCGTGCAGCTTGGCCAGCAGGGAGTTGTTATCCTTTGGGACCCACATATTTTTTTCACTGAGCGCATTAACTGTAGATAGATAGGAAGATAGATGGTTAGGTATATAAATGGGTAGGTGTGTGGTTGGGTAGGTGGATAGATAGTGAATCATTAGATAGACAGATAAGTGGGTGGAAGGGTAGATAAATAGTAAATTATTAGATAGTTAGGTGGGTGGGTGAAGTGGAATACCTGTAAAAAAATATGTGGGTGATCCCTCACTCCTTGTGTAATAGTGCAGCTTGGCCAGCAGGGAGTTGTTATCCTTTGGGACCCACATATTTTTTTCACTGAGCCCATTAACTGTAGATAGATAGGAAGATAGATGGTTAGGTATATAAATGGGTATGTGTGTGGTTGGGTAGGTGGATAGATAGTGAATCATTAGATAGACAGATAAGTGGGTGGGAGGGCAGATAAATGATCAATTATTAGATAGATAGGTGGGTGCGTGAAGTGCAATACCTGTAAAAAAATATGTGGGTGATCCCTCACTCCTTGTGTAATAGTGCAGCTTGGCCAGCAGGGAGTTGTTATCCTTTGGGACCCACATATTTTTTTCACTGAGCGCATTAACTGTAGATAGATAGAAAGATAGATGGTTAGGTATATAAAGTAGTAGGTGTGTGTTTGGGTGGGTAGATAAATGTTAAACTATTAGATAGGTGGGTGGGTGAAGTGCAATACCTGTAAATAAATATGTGGGTGATCCTCACTCCTTGTGTAATAGTGCAGCTTAGCCAGCAGGGAGTTGTTATCCTTTGGGACCCACATATTTTTTTCACTGAGCGCACTAACTATAGATAGATAGACAGTTATGTATATAAATGGGTAGGTGTGTGGTTTTGTAGGTGGATAGATAGTGAATCATTAGATAGACAGATAAGTGGGTGGGAGGGTAGATAAATGATAAATTATTAGATAGATAGGTGGGTGCATGAAGTGCAATACCTGTAAAAAAAATATGTGGGTGATCCCTCACTCCTTGTGTAATAGTGCAGCTTGGCCAGCAGGGAGTTGTTATCCTTTGGGACCCACATATTTTTTTTACTGAGCGCATTAACTGTAGATAGATAGAAAGATAGATAGATGGTTAGGTATATAAATGGGTAGGTGTGTGGTTGAGTAGGTGGATAGATAGTAAATCATTAGATAGACAGATAAGTGGGTGGGAGGGTAGATAAATGTTAAATCATTAGATAGTTAAGTGGGTGGATGAAGTGCAATACCTGTAAAAAAGTATGTGGGTGATCCCTCACTCCTTGTGTAATAGTGCAGCTTGGCCAGCAGGGAGTTGTTATCCTTTGGGACCCACATATTTTTTTCACTGAGCCCATTAACTGTAGATAGATAGGAAGATAGATAGATGGTTAGGTATATAAATGGGTAGGTGTGTGGTTGGGTATGTGGATAGATAGTGAATCATTCGATAGACAGATAAGTGGGTGGGAGGGTAGATAAATGATAAATTGTTAGATAGATAGGTGGGTGCGTGAAGTGCAATACCTGTAAAAAAAATATGTGGGTGATCCCTCACTCCTTGTGTAATAGTGCAGCTTGGCCAGCAGGGAGTTGTTATCCTTTGGGACCCACATATTTTTTTTTTCACTGAGTGTATTAACTGTAGATAGATAGGTAGATAAATGGGTGGGTGCGTAGGTAGGTAGATAGTGAATCATTAGATAGATAACTGAATGGGTGGGTAGATAAATGTTAAACTATTAGATAGGTGGGGGGGGGGTGAAGCGCAATACCTGTAAAAAAAATATGTGGGTGATCCCTCCCTCTCATTTTCTAAAGCCCCATACATGCTACACGAGCAATGAAAATATATTACTCAGAAGACCCTTTTTGAGCAAACTCTTTTCTTTGAAAAAAAAATCTCTTGTGTGTGTGTACTCAATATCAGTAATGATGTGTGCTCCCGCGCATCCTTAATGACCACCGCCTTCACTTGAACATCCAGGTCAACTTTGGCCATATAGCCTATGACCCGCATGTTCAGCAGGTCACTGGGACATCACTGAACGATTTCGGTAACCGATTTCGTTCAGTGTGAATAGTGGAACCACTGATATAGTTAACTATATAGATGGAGCCCCTATACTCCCAGTGTGTAAAGGGCTTAAGGGTCATTGTATACTGCGAACATATTATCATGCCTCTTTTCATTTTTTAAGTGAGAATTCTCCAGAAAACAGATGATGAGGTCATAACAGCCGACTACTGCGAGGTGACCTGGACTGCAGAATTGTCCTCAAGCTAACAAACAAAAATGAAGTCAGGTAATTAATGAAAATTAATTACTGATAATAAGTTTTGGTATACATTTGAAAGTCACGAATAGGAGTTCTCACTAGATACTCTTCTATTATTGTATATTGTGATAACTAAGTGTACAGTTAAATAAATAGAGATAGCTAGAGAGAAATCGAAAGAGCAAAAAATAAACATACCTTCCCCCTTTACTGTCCACTAGGGCAGCTTGGCGGATATGGAGGTAAAGGAAGGGAACTCAGTAACACACTTTTTATTTCAGTCAGGGCCCTACTTCCCACAAAAAATATGTGGGTTATCCCTCACTCCTTGTGTAATAGGGTAGCTTGACCAGCAGGAAGGGAGGGATCCTTAGGTGGGTAGGTAGATATTTTGTAAATCATTAGATAGATAAGATAGATAGATAAATGGGTGGGTAGATCAATGTTAACCTATTAGATAGGTGTGTGTGTGTGTGTGGGGGGGAGCGCAATACCTGTAAAAGATATGTGGGTGATCCCTCACTCCTTGTGTAATAGTGCAGCTTGGCCAGCAGGGAGTAGTTATCCTTAGGGACCCACATATTTTTTTTCCCCTGAGTGTATTAACTGTAGATAGATAGGTAGATAAATGGGTGGGTGCATGGGTAGGTAGATAGTGAATCGTTAGATAGATAAATGAGTGGGTGGGTAGATAAATGTAAACTATTAGATAGGTGGGTGGTCGAAGTGCAATACCTGTAAAAATATATGTGGGTTATCCCTCACTCCTTGTGTAATAGGGTAGCTTGACCAGCAGGAAGGGAGGGATCCTTAGGTGGGTAGGTAGATATTTTGTAAATCATTAGATAGATAAGATAGATAGATAAATGGGTGGGTAGATCAATGTTAACCTATTAGATAGGTGTGTGTGTGTGTGTGTGTGGGGGGGAGCGCAATACCTGTAAAAGATATGTGGGTGATCCCTCATTCCTTGTGTAATAGTGCAGCTTGGCCAGCAGGGAATTGTTATATTTTGGGACCCACATATTTTTTTTCACTGAGTGTATTAACTGTAAATAGATAGGTAGATAAATGGGTGGGTGCGTGGGTAGGTAGATAGTGAATCATTAGATAGATAAATGAGTGGGTGGGTAGATAAATGTTAAACTATTAGATAGGTGGGTGGGTGAAGTGCAATACCTGTAAAAAAATATGTGGTGATTCTCACTCCTTGTGTAATAGTGCAGCTTGGCCAGCAGGGAGTTGTTATCCTTTGGGACCCACATATTTTTTTCACTGAGCGCACTAACTATCGATAGATAGGAAGATAGCTAGATGGTTAGGTATATAAATGGGTATGTGTGTGGTTGGGTAGGTGGATAGTGAATCATTATATAGACAGATAAGTGGGTGGGAGGGTAGATAAATGGTAAATTATTAGATAGATAGGTGGGTGCGTGAAGTGCAGTACCTGTAAAAAAATCTGTGGGTGATCCCTCACTCCTTGTGTAATCGTGCAGCTTGGCCAGCAGGGAGTTGTTATCCTTTGGGACCCACATATTTTTTTCACTGAGCGCATTAACTGTAGATAGATAGGAAGATAGATGGTTAGGTATATAAATGGGTAGGTGTGTGGTTGGGTAGGTGGATAGATAGTGAATCATTAGATAGACAGATAAGTGGGTGGAAGGGTAGATAAATAGTAAATTATTAGATAGTTAGGTGGGTGGGTGAAGTGGAATACCTGTAAAAAAATATGTGGGTGATCCCTCACTCCTTGTGTAATAGTGCAGCTTGGCCAGCAGGGAGTTGTTATCCTTTGGGACCCACATATTTTTTTCACTGAGCCCATTAACTGTAGATAGATAGGAAGATAGATGGTTAGGTATATAAATGGGTATGTGTGTGGTTGGGTAGGTGGATAGATAGTGAATCATTAGATAGACAGATAAGTGGGTGGGAGGACAGATAAATGATCAATTATTAGATAGATAGGTGGGTGCGTGAAGTGCAATACCTGTAAAAAAATATGTGGGTGATCCCTCACTCCTTGTGTAATAGTGCAGCTTGGCCAGCAGGGAGTTGTTATCCTTTGGGACCCACATATTTTTTTCACTGAGCGCATTAACTGTAGATAGATAGAAAGATAGATGGTTAGGTATATAAAGTAGTAGGTGTGTGTTTGGGTGGGTAGATAAATGTTAAACTATTAGATAGGTGGGTGGGTGAAGTGCAATACCTGTAAATAAATATGTGGGTGATCCTCACTCCTTGTGTAATAGTGCAGCTTAGCCAGCAGGGAGTTGTTATCCTTTGGGACACACATATTTTGTTCACTGAGCGCACTAACTATAGATAGATAGACAGTTATGTATATAAATGGGTAGGTGTGTGGTTTTGTAGGTGGATAGATAGTGAATCATTAGATAGACAGATAAGTGGGTGGGAGGGTAGATAAATGATAAATTATTAGATAGATAGGTGGGTGCATGAAGTGCAATACCTGTAAAAAAAATATGTGGGTGATCCCTCACTCCTTGTGTAATAGTGCAGCTTGGCCAGCAGGGAGTTGTTATCCTTTGGGACCCACATATTTTTTTTACTGAGCGCATTAACTGTAGATAGATAGAAAGATAGATAGATGGTTAGGTATATAAATGGGTAGGTGTGTGGTTGAGTAGGTGGATAGATAGTGAATCATTAGATAGACAGATAAGTGGGTGGGAGGGTAGATAAATGTTAAATCATTAGATAGTTAAGTGGGTGGGTGAAGTGCAATACCTGTAAAAAAGTATGTGGGTGATCCCTCACTCCTTGTGTAATAGTGCAGCTTGGCCAGCAGGGAGTTGTTATCCTTTGGGACCCACATATTTTTTTCACTGAGCCCATTAACTGTAGATAGATAGGAAGATAGATAGATGGTTAGGTATATAAATGGGTAGGTGTGTGGTTGGGTATGTGGATAGATAGTGAATCATTCGATAGACAGATAAGTGGGTGGGAGGGTAGATAAATGATAAATTGTTAGATAGATAGGTGGGTGCGTGAAGTGCAATACCTGTAAAAAAAATATGTGGGTGATCCCTCACTCCTTGTGTAATAGTGCAGCTTGGCCAGCAGGGAGTTGTTATCCTTTGGGACCCACATATTTTTTTTTCACTGAGTGTATTAACTGTAGATAGATAGGTAGATAAATGGGTGGGTGCGTAGGTAGGTAGATAGTGAATCATTAGATAGATAACTGAGTGGGTGGGTAGATAAATGTTAAACTATTAGATAGGTGGGGGGGGTGAAGCGCAATACCTGTAAAATAAATATGTGGGTGATCCCTCCCTCTCATTTTCTAAAGCCCCATACATGCTACACGAGCAATGAAAATATATTACTCAGAAGACCCTTTTTGAGCAAACTCTTTTCTTTGAAAAAAAAATCTCTTGTGTGTGTGTACTCAATATCAGTAATGATGTGTGCTCCCGCGCATCCTTAATGACCACCGCCTTCACTTGAACATCCAGGTCAACTTTGGCCATATAGCCTATGACCCGCATGTTCAGCAGGTCACTGGGACATCACTGAACGATTTCGGTAACCGATTTCGTTCAGTGTGAATAGTGGAACCACTGATATAGTTAACTATATAGATGGAGCCCCTATACTCCCAGTGTGTAAAGGGCTTAAGGGTCATTGTATACTGCGAACATATTATCATGCCTCTTTTCATTTTTTAAGTGAGAATTCTCCAGAAAACAGATGATGAGGTCATAACAGCCGACGACTGCGAGGTGACCTGGACTGCAGAATTGTCCTCAAGTTAACGAACAAAAATGAAGTCAGGTAATTAATGAAAATTAATTACTGATAATATGTTTTGGTATACATTTGAAAGTCACGAATAGGAGTTCTCGCTAGAGACTCTTCTATTATTGTATATTGTGATAACTAAGTGTACAGTTAAATAAATAGAGATAGCTAGAGAGAAATCGAAAGAGCAAAAAATAAACATACCTTCCCCCTTTACTGTCCACTAGGGCAGCTTGGCGGATATGGAGGTAAAGGAAGGGAACTCAGTAACACACTTTTTATTTCAGTCAGGGCCCTACTTCCCACAAAAAATATGTGGGTTATCCCTCACTCCTTGTGTAATAGGGTAGCTTGACCAGCAGGAAGGGAGGGATCCTTAGGTGGGTAGGTAGATATTTTGTAAATCATTAGATAGATAAGATAGATAGATAAATGGGTGGGTAGATCAATGTTAACCTATTAGATAGGTGTGTGTGTGTGTGTGGGGGGGGAGCGCAATACCTGTAAAAGATATGTGGGTGATCCCTCACTCCTTGTGTAATAGTGCAGCTTGGCGAGCAGGGAGTAGTTATCCTTAGGGACCCACATATTTTTTTTCCCCTGAGTGTATTAACTGTAGATAGATAGGTAGATAAATGGGTGGGTGCATGGGTAGGTAGATAGTGAATCGTTAGATAGATAAATGAGTGGGTGGGTAGATAAATGTAAACTATTAGATAGGTGGGTGGTCGAAGTGCAATACCTGTAAAAATATATGTGGGTTATCCCTCACTCCTTGTGTAATAGGGTAGCTTGACCAGCAGGAAGGGAGGGATCCTTAGGTGGGTAGGTAGATATTTTGTAAATCATTAGATAGATAAGATAGATAGATAAATGGGTGGGTAGATCAATGTTAACCTATTAGATAGGTGTGTGTGTTTGGGGGGGGGGGAGCGCAATACCTGTAAAAGATATGTGGGTGATCCCTCATTCCTTGTGTAATAGTGCAGCTTGGCCAGCAGGGAATTGTTATACTTTGGGACCCACATATTTTTTTTCACTGAGTGTATTAACTGTAAATAGATAGGTAGATAAATGGGTGGGTGCGTGGGTAGGTAGATAGTGAATCATTAGATAGATAAATGAGTGGGTGGGTAGATAAATGTTAAACTATTAGATAGGTGGGTGGGTGAAGTGCAATACCTGTAAAAAAAATATGTGGGTGATTCTCACTCCTTGTGTAATAGTGCAGCTTGGCCAGCAGGGAGTTTTTATCCTTTGGGACCCACATATTTTTTTCACTGAGCGCACTAACTATAGATAGATAGGAAGATAGCTAGATGGTTAGGTATATAAATTGGTATGTGTGTGGTTGGGTAGGTGGATAGTGAATCATTATATAGACAGATAAGTGGGTGGGAGGGTAGATAAATGGTAAATTATTAGATAGATAGGTGGGTGCGTGAAGTGCAGTACCTGTAAAAAAATCTGTGGGTGATCCCTCACTCCTTGTGTAATCGTGCAGCTTGGCCAGCAGGGAGTTGTTATCCTTTGGGACCCACATATTTTTTTCACTGAGCGCATTAACTGTAGATAGATAGGAAGATAGATGGTTAGGTATATAAATGGGTAGGTGTGTGGTTGGGTAGGTGGATAGATAGTGAATCATTAGATAGACAGATAAGTGGGTGGAAGGGTAGATAAATAGTAAATTATTAGATAGTTAGGTGGGTGGGTGAAGTGGAATACCTGTAAAAAAATATGTGGGTGATCCCTCACTCCTTGTGTAATAGTGCAGCTTGGCCAGCAGGGAGTTGTTATCCTTTGGGACCCACATATTTTTTTCACTGAGCCCATTAACTGTAGATAGATAGGAAGATAGATGGTTAGGTATATAAATGGGTATGTGTGTGGTTGGGTAGGTGGATAGATAGTGAATCATTAGATAGACAGATAAGTGGGTGGGAGGACAGATAAATGATCAATTATTAGATAGATAGGTGGGTGCGTGAAGTGCAATACCTGTAAAAAAATATGTGGGTGATCCCTCACTCCTTGTGTAATAGTGCAGCTTGGCCAGCAGGGAGTTGTTATCCTTTGGGACCCACATATTTTTTTCACTGAGCGCATTAACTGTAGATAGATAGAAAGATAGATGGTTAGGTATATAAAGTAGTAGGTGTGTGTTTGGGTGGGTAGATAAATGTTAAACTATTAGATAGGTGGGTGGGTGAAGTGCAATACCTGTAAATAAATATGTGGGTGATCCTCACTCCTTGTGTAATAGTGCAGCTTAGCCAGCAGGGAGTTGTTATCCTTTGGGACCCACATATTTTTTTCACTGAGCGCACTAACTATAGATAGATAGACAGTTATGTATATAAATGGGTAGGTGTGTGGTTTTGTAGGTGGATAGATAGTGAATCATTAGATAGACAGATAAGTGGGTGGGAGGGTAGATAAATGATAAATTATTAGATAGATAGGTGGGTGCATGAAGTGCAATACCTGTAAAAAAAATATGTGGGTGATCCCTCACTCCTTGTGTAATAGTGCAGCTTGGCCAGCAGGGAGTTGTTATCCTTTGGGACCCACATATTTTTTTTACTGAGCGCATTAACTGTAGATAGATAGAAAGATAGATAGATGGTTAGGTATATAAATGGGTAGGTGTGTGGTTGAGTAGGTGGATAGATAGTGAATCATTAGATAGACAGATAAGTGGGTGGGAGGGTAGATAAATGTTAAATCATTAGATAGTTAAGTGGGTGGGTGAAGTGCAATACCTGTAAAAAAGTATGTGGGTGATCCCTCACTCCTTGTGTAATAGTGCAGCTTGGCCAGCAGGGAGTTGTTATCCTTTGGGACCCACATATTTTTTTCACTGAGCCCATTAACTGTAGATAGATAGGAAGATAGATAGATGGTTAGGTATATAAATGGGTAGGTGTGTGGTTGGGTATGTGGATAGATAGTGAATCATTCGATAGACAGATAAGTGGGTGGGAGGGTAGATAAATGATAAATTGTTAGATAGATAGGTGGGTGCGTGAAGTGCAATACCTGTAAAAAAAATATGTGGGTGATCCCTCACTCCTTGTGTAATAGTGCAGCTTGGCCAGCAGGGAGTTGTTATCCTTTGGGACCCACATATTTTTTTTTCACTGAGTGTATTAACTGTAGATAGATAGGTAGATAAATGGGTGGGTGCGTAGGTAGGTAGATAGTGAATCATTAGATAGATAACTGAGTGGGTGGGTAGATAAATGTTAAACTATTAGATAGGTGGGGGGGGGTGAAGCGCAATACCTGTAAAAAAAATATGTGGGTGATCCCTCCCTCTCATTTTCTAAAGCCCCATACATGCTACACGAGCAATGAAAATATATTACTCAGAAGACCCTTTTTGAGCAAACTCTTTTCTTTGAAAAAAAAATCTCTTGTGTGTGTGTACTCAATATCAGTAATGATGTGTGCTCCCGCGCATCCTTAACGACCACCGCCTTCACTTGAACATCCAGGTCAACTTTGGCCATATAGCCTATGACCCGCATGTTCAGCAGGTCACTGGGACATCACTGAACGATTTCGGTAACCGATTTCGTTCAGTGTGAATAGTGGAACCACTGATATAGTTAACTATATAGATGGAGCCCCTATACTCCCAGTGTGTAAAGGGCTTAAGGGTCATTGTATACTGCGAACATATTATCATGCCTCTTTTCATTTTTTAAGTGAGAATTCTCCAGAAAACAGATGATGAGGTCATAACAGCCGACTACTGCGAGGTGACCTGGACTGCAGAATTGTCCTCAAGCTAACAAACAAAAATGAAGTCAGGTAATTAATGAAAATTAATTACTGATAATATGTTTTGGTATACATTTGAAAGTCACGAATAGGAGTTCTCGCTAGATACTCTTCTATTATTGTATATTGTGATAACTAAGTGTACAGTTAAATAAATAGAGATAGCTAGAGAGAAATCGAAAGAGCAAAAAATAAACATACCTTCCCCCTTTACTGTCCACTAGGGCAGCTTGGCGGATATGGAGGTAAAGGAAGGGAACTCAGTAACACACTTTTTATTTCAGTCAGGGCCCTACTTCCCACAAAAAATATGTGGGTTATCCCTCACTCCTTGTGTAATAGGGTAGCTTGACCAGCAGGAAGGGAGGGATCCTTAGGTGGGTAGGTAGATATTTTGTAAATCATTAGATAGATAAGATAGATAGATAAATGGGTGGGTAGATCAATGTTAACCTATTAGATAGGTGTGTGTGTGTGTGTGGGGGGGAGCGCAATACCTGTAAAAGATATGTGGGTGATCCCTCACTCCTTGTGTAATAGTGCAGCTTGGCCAGCAGGGAATTGTTATACTTTGGGACCCACATATTTTTTTTCACTGAGTGTATTAACTGTAAATAGATAGGTAGATAAATGGGTGGGTGCGTGGGTAGGTAGATAGTGAATCATTAGATAGATAAATGAGTGGGTGGGTAGATAAATGTTAAACTATTAGATAGGTGGGTGGGTGAAGTGCAATACCTGTAAAAAAATATGTGGGTGATCCTCACTCCTTGTGTAATAGTGCAGCTTGGCCAGCAGGGAGTTGTTATCCTTTGGGACCCACATATTTTTTTCACTGAGCGCACTAACTATAGATAGATAGGAAGATAGCTAGATGGTTAGGTATATAAATGGGTATGTGTGTGGTTGGGTATGTGGATAGTGAATCATTATATAGACAGATAAGTGGGTGGGAGGGTAGATAAATGGTAAATTATTAGATAGATAGGTGGGTGCGTGAAGTGCAGTACCTGTAAAAAAATCTGTGGGTGATCCCTCACTCCTTGTGTAATCGTGCAGCTTGGCCAGCAGGGAGTTGTTATCCTTTGGGACCCACATATTTTTTTCACTGAGCGCATTAACTGTAGATAGATAGGAAGATAGATGGTTAGGTATATAAATGGGTAGGTGTGTGGTTGGGTAGGTGGATAGATAGTGAATCATTAGATAGACAGATAAGTGGGTGGAAGGGTAGATAAATAGTAAATTATTAGATAGTTAGGTGGGTGGGTGAAGTGGAAAACCTGTAAAAAAATATGTGGGTGATCCCTCACTCCTTGTGTAATAGTGCAGCTTGGCCAGCAGGGAGTTGTTATCCTTTGGGACCCACATATTTTTTTCACTGAGCCCATTAACTGTAGATAGATAGGAAGATAGATGGTTAGGTATATAAATGGGTATGTGTGTGGTTGGGTAGGTGGATAGATAGTGAATCATTAGATAGACAGATAAGTGGGTGGGAGGACAGATAAATGATCAATTATTAGATAGATAGGTGGGTGCGTGAAGTGCAATACCTGTAAAAAAATATGTGGGTGATCCCTCACTCCTTGTGTAATAGTGCAGCTTGGCCAGCAGGGAGTTGTTATCCTTTGGGACCCACATATTTTTTTCACTGAGCTCATTAACTGTAGATAGATAGAAAGATAGATGGTTAGGTATATAAAGTAGTAGGTGTGTGTTTGGGTGGGTAGATAAATGTTAAACTATTAGATAGGTGGGTGGGTGAAGTGCAATACCTGTAAAAAATATGTGGGTGATCCTCACTCCTTGTGTAATAGTGCAGCTTGGCCAGCAGGGAGTTGTTATCCTTTGGGACCCACATATTTTTATCACTGAGCGCACTAACTGTAGATAGATAGGAAGATAGCTAGATGGTTAGGTATATAAATGGGTATGTGTGTGGTTGGGTAGGTGGATAGTGAATCATTATATTGACAGATAAGTGGGTGGGAGGGTAGATAAATGGTAAATTATTAGATAGATAGGTGGGTGCGTGAAGTGCAGTACCTGTAAAAAAATCTGTGGGTGATCCCTCACTCCTTGTGTAATCGTGCAGCTTGGCCAGCAGGGAGTTGTTATCCTTTGGGACCCACATATTTTTTTCACTGAGCGCATTAACTGTAGATAGATAGGAAGATAGATGGTTAGGTATATAAATGGGTAGGTGTGTGGTTGGGTAGGTGGATAGATAGTGAATCATTAGATAGACAGATAAGTGGGTGGAAGGGTAGATAAATGGTAAATTATTAGATAGTTAGGTGGGTGGATGAAGTGGAATACCTGTAAAAAAATATGTGGGTGATCCCTCACTCCTTGTGTAATAGTGCAGCTTGGCCAGCAGGGAGTTGTTATCCTTTGGGACCCACATATTTTTTTCACTGAGCCCATTAACTGTAGATAGATAGGAAGATAGATGGTTAGGAATATAAAGTAGTAGGTGTATGTTTGGGTGGGTAGATAAATGTTAAACTATTAGATAGGTGGGTGGGTGAAGTGCAATACCTGTAAAAAAAATATGTGGGTGATCCTCACTCCTCTTGTAATAGTGCAGCTTGGCCAGCAGGGAGTTGTTATCCTTTGGGACCCACATATTTTTTTTACTGAGCGCACTAACTGTAGATAGATAGGAAGATAGCTAGATGGTTAGGTATATAAATGGGTATGTGTGTGGTTGGGTAGGTGGATAGTGAATCATTATATAGACAGATAAGTGGGTGGGAGGGTAGATAAATGGTAAATTATTAGATAGATAGGTGGGTGCGTGAAGTGCAGTACCTGTAAAAAAATCCGTGGGTGATCCCTCACTCCTTGTGTAATCGTGCAGCTTGGCCAGCAGGGGTTGTTATCCTTTGGGACCCACATATTTTTTTCACTGAGCGCATTATCTGTAGATAGATAGGAAGATAGATGGTTAGGTATATAAATGGGTAGGTGTGTGGTTGGGTAGGTGGATAGATAGTGAATCATTAGATAGACAGATATGTGGGTGGAAGGGTAGATAAATGGTAAAGTATTAGATAGGTGGGTGGGTGAAGTGGAATACCTGTAAAAAAATATGTGGGTGATCCCTCACTCCTTGTGTAATAGTGCAGCTTGGCCAGCAGGGAGTTGTTATCCTTTGGGACCCACATATTTTTTTCACTGAGCCCATTAACTGTAGATAGATAGGAAGATAGATGGTTAGGTATATAAATGGGTATGTGTGTGGTTGGGTAGGTGGATAGATAGTGAATCATTAGATAGACAGATAAGTGGGTGGGAGGGCAGATAAATGATCAATTATTAGATAGATAGGTGGGTGCGTGAAGTGCAATACCTGTAAAAAAATATGTGGGTGATCCCTCACTCCTTGTGTAATAGTGCAGCTTGGCCAGCAGGGAGTTGTTATCCTTTGGGACCCACATATTTTTTTCACTGAGAGCATTAACTGTAGATAGATAGAAAGATAGATGGTTAGGTATATAAAGTAGTAGGTGTGTGTTTGGGTGGGTAGATAAATGTTAAACTATTAGATAGGTGGGTGGGTGAAGTGCAATACCTGTAAATAAATATGTGGGTGATCCTCACTCCTTGTGTAATAGTGCAGCTTAGCCAGCAGGGAGTTGTTATCCTTTGGGACCCACATATTTTTTTCACTGAGCGCACTAACTATAGATAGATAGACAGTTATGTATATAAATGGGTAGGTGTGTGGTTTTGTAGGTGGATAGATAGTGAATCATTAGATAGACAGATAAGTGGGTGGGAGGGTAGATAAATGATAAATTATTAGATAGATAGGTGGGTGCATGAAGTGCAATACCTGTAAAAAAAATATGTGGGTGATCCCTCACTCCTTGTGTAATAGTGCAGCTTGGCCAGTAGGGAGTTGTTATCCTTTGGGACCCACATATTTTTTTCACTGAGCGCATTAACTGTAGATAGATAGAAAGATAGATAGATGGTTAGGTATATAAATGGGTAGGTGTGTGGTTGAGTAGGTGGATAGATAGTGAATCATTAGATAGACAGATAAGTGGGTGGGAGGGTAGATAAATGTTAAATCATTAGATAGTTAAGTGGGTGGGTGAAGTGCAATACCTGTAAAAAAATATGTGGGTGATCCCTCACTCCTTGTGTAATAGTGCAGCTTGGCCAGCAGGGAGTTGTTATCCTTTGGGACCCACATATTTTTTTCACTGAGCCCATTAACTGTAGATAGATAGGAAGATAGATAGATGGTTAGGTATATAAATGGGTAGGTGTGTGGTTGGGTATGTGGATAGATAGTGAATCATTCGATAGACAGATAAGTGGGTGGGAGGGTAGATAAATGATAAATTGTTAGATAGATAGGTGGGTGCGTGAAGTGCAATACCTGTAAAAAAAATATGTGGGTGATCCCTCACTCCTTGTGTAATAGTGCAGCTTGGCCAGCAGGGAGTTGTTATCCTTTGGGACCCACATATTTTTTTTTCACTGAGTGTATTAACTGTAGATAGATAGGTAGATAAATGGGTGGGTGCGTAGGTAGGTAGATAGTGAATCATTAGATAGATAACTGAGTGGGTGGGTAGATAAATGTTAAACTATTAGATAGGTGGGGGGGGTGAAGCGCAATACCTGTAAAAAAAATATGTGGGTGATCCCTCCCTCTCATTTTCTAAAGCCCCATACATGCTACACGAGCAATGAAAATATATTACTCAGAAGACCCTTTTTGAGCAAACTCTTTTCTTTGAAAAAAAATCTCTTGTGTGTGTGTGCTCAATATTAGTAATGATGTGTGCTCCCGCGCATCCTTAACGACCACCGCCTTCACTTGAACATCCAGGTCAACTTTGGCCATATAGCCTATGACCCGCATGTTCAGCAGGTCACTGGGACATCACTGAACGATTTCGGTAACCGATTTCGTTCAGTGTGAATAGTGGAACCACTGATATAGTTAACTATATAGATGGAGCCCTTATACTCCCAGTGTGTAAAGGGCTTAAGGGTCATTGTATACTGCGAACATATTATCATGCCTCTTTTCATTTTTTAAGTGAGAATTCTCCAGAAAACAGATGATGAGGTCATAACAGCCGACTACTGCGAGGTGACCTGGACTGCAGAATTGTCCTCAAGCTAACAAACAAAAATGAAGTCAGGTAATTAATGAAAATTAATTACTGATAATATGTTTTGGTATACATTTGAAAGTCACGAATAGGAGTTCTCGCTAGATACTCTTCTATTATTGTATATTGTGATAACTAAGTGTACAGTTAAATAAATAGAGATAGCTAGAGAGAAATCGAAAGAGCAAAAAATAAACATACCTTCCCCCTTTACTGTCCACTAGGGCAGCTTGGCGGATATGGAGGTAAAGGAAGGGAACTCAGTAACACACTTTTTATTTCAGTCAGGGCCCTACTTCCCACAAAAAATATGTGGGTTATCCCTCACTCCTTGTGTAATAGGGTAGCTTGACCAGCAGGAAGGGAGGGATCCTTAGGTGGGTAGGTAGATATTTTGTAAATCATTAGATAGATAAGATAGATAGATAAATGGGTGGGTAGATCAATGTTAACCTATTAGATAGGTGTGTGTGTGTGGGGGGGGGGAGCGCAATACCTGTAAAAGATATGTGGGTGATCCCTCACTCCTTGTGTAATAGTGCAGCTTGGCCAGCAGGGAGTAGTTATCCTTAGGGACCCACATATTTTTTTTCCCCTGAGTGTATTAACTGTAGATAGATAGGTAGATAAATGGGTGGGTGCATGGGTAGGTAGATAGTGAATCGTTAGATAGATAAATGAGTGGGTGGGTAGATAAATGTAAACTATTAGATAGGTGGGTGGTCGAAGTGCAATACCTGTAAAAATATATGTGGGTTATCCCTCACTCCTTGTGTAATAGGGTAGCTTGACCAGCAGGAAGGGAGGGATCCTTAGGTGGGTAGGTAGATATTTTGTAAATCATTAGATAGATAAGATAGATAGATAAATGGGTGGGTAGATCAATGTTAACCTATTAGATAGGTGTGTGTGTGTGTGGGGGGGGGGGAGCGCAATACCTGTAAAAGATATGTGGGTGATCCCTCACTCCTTGTGTAATAGTGCAGCTTGGCCAGCAGGGAATTGTTATACTTTGGGACCCACATATTTTTTTTCACTGAGCGCACTAACTATAGATAGATAGGAAGATAGCTAGATGGTTAGGTATATAAATGGGTATGTGTGTGGTTGGGTAGGTGGATAGTGAATCATTATATAGACAGATAAGTGGGTGGGAGGGTAGATAAATGGTAAATTATTAGATAGTTAGGTGGGTGCGTGAAGTGCAGTACCTGTAAAAAAATCTGTGGGTGATCCCTCACTCCTTGTGTAATCGTGCAGCTTGGCCAGCAGGGAGTTGTTATCCTTTGGGACCCACATATTTTTTTCACTGAGCGCATTAACTGTAGATAGATAGGAAGATAGATGGTTAGGTATATAAATGGGTAGGTGTGTGGTTGGGTAGGTGGATAGATAGTGAATCATTAGATAGACAGATAAGTGGGTGGAAGGGTAGATAAATAGTAAATTATTAGATAGTTAGGTGGGTGGGTGAAGTGGAATACCTGTAAAAAAATATGTGGGTGATCCCTCACTCCTTGTGTAATAGTGCAGCTTGGCCAGCAGGGAGTTGTTATCCTTTGGGACCCACATATTTTTTTCACTGAGCCCATTAACTGTAGATAGATAGGAAGATAGATGGTTAGGTATATAAATGGGTATGTGTGTGGTTGGGTAGGTGGATAGATAGTGAATCATTAGATAGACAGATAAGTGGGTGGGAGGACAGATAAATGATCAATTATTAGATATATAGGTGGGTGCGTGAAGTGCAATACCTGTAAAAAAAATATGTGGGTGATCCCTCACTCCTTGTGTAATAGTGCAGCTTGGCCAGCAGGGAGTTGTTATCCTTTGGGACCCACATATTTTTTTCACTGAGCTCATTAACTGTAGATAGATAGAAAGATAGATGGTTAGGTATATAAAGTAGTAGGTGTGTGTTTGGGTGGGTAGATAAATGTTAAACTATTAGATAGGTGGGTGGGTGAAGTGCAATACCTGTAAAAAAATATGTGGGTGATCCTCACTCCTTGTGTAATAGTGCAGCTTGGCCAGCAGGGAGTTTTTATCCTTTGGGACCCACATATTTTTTTCACTGAGCGCACTAACTGTAGAAAGATAGGAAGATAGCTAGATGGTTAGGTATATAAATGGGTATGTGTGTGGTTGGGTAGGTGGATAGTGAATCATTATATTGACAGATAAGTGGGTGGGAGGGTAGATAAATGGTAAATTATTAGATAGATAGGTGGGTGCGTGAAGTGCAGTACCTGTAAAAAAATCTGTGGGTGATCCCTCACTCCTTGTGTAATCGTGCAGCTTGGCCAGCAGGGAGTTGTTATCCTTTGGGACCCACATATTTTTTTCACTGAGCGCATTAACTGTAGATAGATAGGAAGATAGATGGTTAGGTATATAAATGGGTAGGTGTGTGGTTGGGTAGGTGGATAGATAGTGAATCATTAGATAGACAGATAAGTGGGTGGAAGGGTAGATAAATGGTAAATTATTAGATAGTTAGGTGGGTGGATGAAGTGGAATACCTGTAAAAAAATATGTGGGTGATCCCTCACTCCTTGTGTAATAGTGCAGCTTGGCCAGCAGGGAGTTGTTATCCTTTGGGACCCACATATTTTTTTCACTGAGCCCATTAACTGTAGATAGATAGGAAGATAGATGGTTAGGTATATAAATGGGTAGGTGTGTGGTTGGGTAGGTGGATAGATAGTGAATCATTAGATAGACAGATAAGTGGGTGGGAGGGCAGATAAATGATCAATTATTAGATAGATAGGTGGGTGCGTGAAGTGCAATACCTGTAAAAAAATATGTGGGTGATCCCTCACTCCTTGTGTAATAGTGCAGCTTGGCCAGCAGGGAGTTGTTATCCTTTGGGACCCACATATTTTTTTCACTGAGCGCATTAACTGTAGATAGATAGAAAGATAGATGGTTAGGAATATAAAGTAGTAGGTGTATGTTTGGGTGGGTAGATAAATGTTAAACTATTAGATAGGTGGGTGGGTGAAGTGCAATACCTGTAAAAAAAATCCGTGGGTGATCCCTCACTCCTTGTGTAATCGTGCAGCTTGGCCAGCAGGGGTTGTTATCCTTTGGGACCCACATATTTTTTTCACTGAGCGCATTATCTGTAGATAGATAGGAAGATAGATGGTTAGGTATATAAATGGGTAGGTGTGTGGTTGGGTAGGTGGATAGATAGTGAATCATTAGATAGACAGATAAGTGGGTGGAAGGGTAGATAAATGGTAAATTATTAGATAGTTAGGTGGGTGGATGAAGTGGAATACCTGTAAAAAAATATGTGGGTGATCCCTCACTCCTTGTGTAATAGTGCAGCTTGGCCAGCAGGGAGTTGTTATCCTTTGGGACCCACATATTTTTTTCACTGAGCCCATTAACTGTAGATAGATAGGAAGATAGATGGTTAGGTATATAAATGGGTAGGTGTGTGGTTGGGTAGGTGGATAGATAGTGAATCATTAGATAGACAGATAAGTGGGTGGGAGGGCAGATAAATGATCAATTATTAGATAGATAGGTGGGTGCGTGAAGTGCAATACCTGTAAAAAAATATGTGGGTGATCCCTCACTCCTTGTGTAATAGTGCAGCTTGGCCAGCAGGGAGTTGTTATCCTTTGGGACCCACATATTTTTTTCACTGAGCGCATTAACTGTAGATAGATAGAAAGATAGATGGTTAGGAATATAAAGTAGTAGGTGTATGTTTGGGTGGGTAGATAAATGTTAAACTATTAGATAGGTGGGTGGGTGAAGTGCAATACCTGTAAAAAAATATGTGGGTGATCCTCACTCCTTGTGTAATAGTGCAGCTTGGCCAGCAGGGAGTTGTTATCCTTTGGGACCCACATATTTTTTTCACTGAGCGCACTAACTGTAGATAGATAGGAAGATAGCTAGTTGGTTAGGTATATAAATGGGTATGTGTGTGGTTGGGTAGGTGGATAGTGAATCATTATATAGACAGATAAGTGGGTGGGAGGGTAGATAAATGGTAAATTATTAGATAGATAGGTGGGTGCGTGAAGTGCAGTACCTGTAAAAAAATCTGTGGGTGATCCCTCACTCCTTGTGTAATCGTGCAGCTTGGCCAGCAGGGGTTGTTATCCTTTGGGACCCACATATTTTTTTCACTGAGCGCATTAACTGTAGATAGATAGGAAGATAGATGGTTAGGTATATAAATGGGTAGGTGTGTGGTTGGGTAGGTGGATAGATAGTGAATCATTAGATAGACAGATATGTGGGTGGAAGGGTAGATAAATGGTAAAGTATTAGATAGTTAGGTGGGTGGGTGAAGTGGAATACCTGTAAAAAAATATGTGGGTGATCCCTCACTCCTTGTGTAATAGTGCAGCTTGGCCAGCAGGGAGTTGTTATCCTTTGGGACCCACATATTTTTTTCACTGAGCCCATTAACTGTAGATAGATAGGAAGATAGATGGTTAGGTATATAAATGGGTATGTGTGTGGTTGGGTAGGTGGATAGATAGTGAATCATTAGATAGACAGATAAGTGGGTGGGAGGGCAGATAAATGATCAATTATTAGATAGATAGGTGGGTGCGTGAAGTGCAATACCTGTAAAAAAATATGTGGGTGATCCCTCACTCCTTGTGTAATAGTGCAGCTTGGCCAGCAGGGAGTTGTTATCCTTTGGGACCCACATATTTTTTTCACTGAGCGCATTAACTGTAGATAGATAGAAAGATAGATAGTTAGGTATATAAAGTAGTAGGTGTGTGTTTGGGTGGGTAGATAAATGTTAAACTATTAGGTGGGTGGGTGAAGTGCAATACCTGTAAATAAATATGTGGGTGATCCTCACTCCTTGTGTAATAGTGCAGCTTAGCCAGCAGGGAGTTGTTATCCTTTGGGACCCACATATTTTTTTCACTGAGCGCACTAACTATAGATAGATAGACAGTTATGTATATAAATGGGTAGGTGTGTGGTTTTGTAGGTGGATAGATAGTGAATCATTAGATAGACAGATAAGTGGGTGGGAGGGTAGATAAATGATAAATTATTAGATAGATAGGTGGGTGCATGAAGTGCAATACCTGTAAAAAAAATATGTGGGTGATCCCTCACTCCTTGTGTAATAGTGCAGCTTGGCCAGTAGGGAGTTGTTATCCTTTGGGACCCACATATTTTTTTCACTGAGCGCATTAACTGTAGATAGATAGAAAGATAGATAGATGGTTAGGTATATAAATGGGTAGGTGTGTGGTTGAGTAGGTGGATAGATAGTGAATCATTAGATAGACAGATAAGTGGGTGGGAGGGTAGATAAATGTTAAATCATTAGATAGTTAAGTGGGTGGGTGAAGTGCAATACCTGTAAAAAAATATGTGGGTGATCCCTCACTCCTTGTGTAATAGTGCAGCTTGGCCAGCAGGGAGTTGTTATCCTTTGGGACCCACATATTTTTTTCACTGAGCCCATTAACTGTAGATAGATAGGAAGATAGATAGATGGTTAGGTATATAAATGGGTAGGTGTGTGGTTGGGTATGTGGATAGATAGTGAATCATTCGATAGACTGATAAGTGGGTGGGAGGGTAGATAAATGATAAATTGTTAGATAGATAGGTGGGTGCGTGAAGTGCAATACCTGTAAAAAAAATATGTGGGTGATCCCTCACTCCTTGTGTAATAGTGCAGCTTGGCCAGCAGGGAGTTGTTATCCTTTGGGACCCACATATTTTTTTTCACTGAGTGTATTAACTGTAGATAGATAGGTAGATAAATGGGTGGGTGCGTGGGTAGGTAGATAGTGAATCATTAGATAGATAAATGAGTGGGTGGGTAGATAAATGTTAAACTATTAGATAGGTGGTGGGTGGGGGGGTGAAGCGCAATACCTGTAAAAAAAATATGTGGGTGATCCCTCTCCCTCATTTTCTAAAGCCCCATACATGCTACATGAGCAATGAAAATATATTACTCAGAAGACCCTTTTTGAGCAAACTCTTTTCTTTGAAAAAAAATCTCTTGTGTGTGTGTACTCAATATCAGTAATGATGTGTGCTCCCGCGCATCCTTAACGACCACCGCCTTCACTTGAACATCCAGGTCAACTTTGGCCATATAGCCTATGACCCGCATGTTCAGCATGTCACTGGGACATCACTGAACGATTTCGGTAACCGATTTCGTTCAGTGTGAATAGTGGAACCACTGATATAGTTAACTATATAGATGGAGCCCCTATACTCCCAGTGTGTAAAGGGCTTAAGGGTCATTGTATACTGCGAACATATTATCATGCCTCTTTTCATTTTTTAAGTGAGAATTCTCCAGAAAACAGATGATGAGGTCATAACAGCCGACTACTGCGAGGTGACCTGGACTGCAGAATTGTCCTCAAGCTAACAAACACAAATGAAGTCAGGTAATTAATGAAAATTAATTACTGATAATATGTTTTGGTATACATTTGAAAGTCACGAATAAGAGTTCTCGCTAGATACTCTTCTATTATTGTATATTGTGATAACTAAGTGTACAGTTAAATAAATAGAGATAGCTAGAGAGAAATCGAAAGAGCAAAAAATAAACATACCTTCCCCCTTTACTGTCCACTAGGGCAGCTTGGCGGATATGGAGGTAAAGGAAGGGAACTCAGTAACACACTTTTTATTTCAGTCAGGGCCCTACTTCCCACAAAAAATATGTGGGTTATCCCTCACTCCTTGTGTAATAGGGTAGCTTGACCAGCAGGAAGGGAGGGGTCCTTAGGTGGGTAGGTAGATATTTTGTAAATCATTAGATAGATAAGATAGATAGATAAATGGGTGAGTAGATCAATGTTAACCTATTAGATAGGAGTGTGTGTGTGTGGGGGGGGGAGCGCAATACCTGTAAAAGATATGTGGGTGATCCCTCACTCCTTGTGTAATAGTGCAGCTTGGCCAGCAGGGAGTAGTTATCCTTTGGGACCCACATATTTTTTTCCTCTGAGTGTATTAACTGTAGATAGATAGGTAGATAAATGGGTGGGTGCATGGGTAGGTAGATAGTGAATCATTAGATAGATAAATGAGTGGGTGGGTAGATAAATGTAAACTATTAGATACAGATGGGTCAGGTCCCATCTTTGCAGGGGATGGCGCTGGCGTCGCCAGCCGCCATCCCCCGCCAGCGCCATGGCGATGGTGGGAAGGGGACGCGCTCGCACGAGCGGCGCGCACGTCCCCTTCCGACGGCGCTTCGATCCGTTCCCCCGGGTCCCCGCCGGCTTGCTGGCGGTAACCCGGGGTCCCCGCCGCCTGCCCGCACCCCCCCCTAACCCCCCCTAACCCTGTCCGTCTCCCTGAGGCGGAGACGGACAGGGTTTCCGTCGCGCTAGCGACGGAGACTGAGACGCGCGTGCACGTGAGACGCACGCGCGTCTCAGTCTCCTCGCTGGCGAGGCTGCTGGCGGGTCGCCAGCGCGTACGTTCTGGCGACCCGCCAGCAAGGATGTATACAGTAACATACTGTAGGTGGGTGGTCCAAGTGCAATACCTGTAAAAATATATGTGGGTGATCCCTCACTCCTTGTGTAATAGTGCAGCTTGGCCAGCAGGGAGTTGTTATACTTTGGGACCCACATATTTTTTTTTCACTGAGTGTATTAACTGTAAATAGATAGGTAGATAAATGGGTGGGTGCGTGGGTAGGTAGATAGTGAATCATTAGATAGATAAATGAGTGGGTGGGTAGATAAATGTTAAACTATTAGATAGGTGGGGGGGTGAAGCGCTATACTTGTAAAAAAAATACGTGGGTGATCCCTCACTCCTTGTGTAATAGTGCAGCTTGGCCAGCAGGGAGTTGTTATTCTTTGGGACCCACATATTTTTTTCACTGAGCGCATTAACTGTAGATAGATAGGAAGATAGATGGTTAGGTATATAAATGGGTAGGTGTGTGGTTGGGTAGGTGGATAGATAGTGAATCATTAGATAGACAGATAAGTGGGTGGGAGGGCAGATAAATGATCAATTATTAGATAGATAGGTGGGTGCATGAAGTGCAATACCTGTAAAAAAATATGTGGGTGATCCCTCACTCCTTGTGTAATAGTGCAGCTTGGCCAGCAGGGAGTTGTTATCCTTTGGGACCCACATATTTTTTTTCCACTGAGCGCATTAACTGTAGATAGATAGAAAGATAGATGGTTAGGTATATAAAGTAGTAGGTGTGTGTTTGGGTGGGTAGATAAATGTTAAACTATTAGATAGGTGGGTGGGTGAAGTGCAATACCTGTAAAAAAATATGTGGGTGATCCTCACTCCCTGTGTAATAGTGCAGCTTAGCCAGCAGGGAGTTTTTATCCTTTGGGACCCACATATTTTTTTCACTAACTGTAGATAGATAGACTGTTATGTATATAAATGGGTAGGTGTGTGGTTGGGTAGGTGGAGAGATAGTGAATCATTAGATAGACAGATAAGTGGGTGGGAGGGTAGATAAATTATTAGATAGATAGGTGGATGCATGAAGTGCAATACCTGTAAAAAAAATATGTGGGTGATCCCTCACTCCTTGTGTAATAGTGCAGCTTTGCCAGCAGGGAGTTGTTATCCTTTGGGACCCACATATTTTTTTCACTGAGCGCATTAACTGTAGATAGATAGAAAGATAGATAGATGGTTAGGTATATAAATGGGTAGGTGTGTGTTTGAGTAGGTGGATAGATAGTGAATCATTAGATAGACAGATAAGTGGGTGGGAGGGTAGATAAATGATAAATTATTAGATAGATAGGTGGGTGCGTGAAGTGCAATACCTGTAAAAAAAATATGTGGGTGATCCCTCACTCCTTGTGTAATAGTGCAGCTTGGCCAGCAGGGAGTTGTTATCCTTTAGGACCCACATATTTTTTTTTTAACTGAGTGTATTAACTGTAGATAGATAGGTAGATAAATGGGTGGGTGCGTAGGTAGGTAGATAGTGAATCATTAGATAGATAAATGAGTGGGTGGGTAGATAAATGTTAAACTATTAGATAGGTGGGGGGGGGGTGAAGCGCAATACCTGTAAAAAAAATATGTGGGTGATCCCTCCCTCTCATTTTCTAAAGCCCCATACATGCTACACGAGCAATGAAAATATATTACTCAGAAGACCCTTTTTGAGCAAACTCTTTTCTTTGAAAAAAAATCTCTTGTGTGTGTGTACTCAATATCAGTAATGATGTGTGCTCCCGCGCATCCTTAACGACCACCGCCTTCACTTGAACATCCAGGTCAACTTTGGCCATATAGCCTATGACCCGCATGTTCAGCAGGTCACTGGGACATCACTGAACGATTTCGGTAACCGATTTCGTTCAGTGTGAATAGTGGAACCACTGATATAGTTAACTATATAGATGGAGCCCCTATACTCCCAGTGTGTAAAGGGCTTAAGGGTCATTGTATACTGCGAACATATTATCATGCCTCTTTTCATTTTTTAAGTGAGAATTCTCCAGAAAACAGATGATGAGGTCATAACAGCCGACTACTGCGAGGTGACCTGGACTGCAGAATTGTCCTCAAGCTAACGAACAAAAATGAAGTCAGGTAATTAATGAAAATTAATTACTGATAATATGTTTTGGTATACATTTGAAAGTCACGAATAGGAGTTCTCGCTAGATACTCTTCTATTATTGTATATTGTGATAACTAAGTGTACAGTTAAATAAATAGAGATAGCTAGAGAGAAATCGAAAGAGCAAAAAATAAACATACCTTCCCCCTTTACTGTCCACTAGGGCAGCTTGGCGGATATGGAGGTAAAGGAAGGGAACTCAGTAACACACTTTTTATTTCAGTCAGGGCCCTACTTCCCACAAAAAATATGTGGGTTATCCCTCACTCCTTGTGTAATAGGGTAGCTTGACCAGCAGGAAGGGAAGGATCCTTAGGTGGGTAGGTAGATATTTTGTAAATCGTTAGATAGATAAGATAGATAGATAAATGGGTGGGTAGATCAATGTTAACCGATTAGATAGGTGTGTGTGTGTGGGGGAGCGCAATACCTGTAAAAGATATGTGGGTGATCCCTCACTCCTTGTGTAATAGTGCAGCTTGGCCAGCAGGGAGTAGTTATCCTTTGGGACCCACATATTTTTTTTTTCCCCTGAGTGTATTAACTGTAGATAGATAGGTAGATAAATGGGTGGGTGCATGGGTAGGTTGATAGTGAATCATTATATAGATAAATGAGTGGGTGGGTAGATAAATGTAAACTATTAGATAGGTGGGTGGTCGAAGTGCAATACCTGTAAAAATATATGTGGGTGATCCCTCACTCCTTGTGTAATAGTGCAGCTTGGCCAGCAGGGAGTTGTTATCCTTTGGCACCCACATATTTTTTTCACTGAGCGCATTAACTGTAGATAGATAGGAAGATAGATGGTTAGGTATAAAAATGGGTAGGTGTGTGGTTGGGTAGGTGGATAGATAGTGAATCATTAGATAGACAGATAAGTGGGTGGGAGGGCAGATAAATGATCAATTATTAGATAGATAGGTGGGTGCGTGAAGTGCAATACCTGTAAAAAATATGTGGGTGATCCCTCACTCCTTGTGTAATAGTGCAGCTTGGCCAGCAGGGAGTTGTTATCCTTTGGGACCCACATATTTTTTTCACTGAGCGCATTAACTGTAGATAGATAGAAAGATAGATGGTTAGGTATATAAAGTAGTAGGTGTGTGTTTGGGTGGGTAGATAAATGTTAAACTATTAGATAGGTGGGTGGGTGAAGTGCAATACCTGTAAATAAATATGTGTGTGATCCTCACTCCTTGTGTAATAGTGCAGCTTTTCCAGCAGGGAGTTGTTATCCTTTGGGACCCACATATTTTTTTCACTGAGCGCACTAACTGTAGATAGATAGGAAGATAGCTAGATGGTTAGGTATATAAATGGGTATGTGTGTGGTTGGGTAGGTGGATAGATAGTGAATCATTAGATAGACAGATAAGTGGGTGGGAGGGTAGATAAATGGTAAATTATTAGATAGATAGGTGGGTGCGTGAAGTGCAGTACCTGTAAAAAAAATCTGTGGGTGATCCCTCACTCCTTGTGTAATCGTGCAGCTTGGCCAGCAGGGAGTTGTTATCCTTTGGGACCCACATATTTTTTTCACTAAGCGCATTAACTGTAGATAGATAGGTAGATAGATGGTTAGGTATATAAATGGGTAGGTGTGTGGTTGGGTAGGTGGATAGATAGTGAATCATTAGATAGACAGATAAGTGGGTGGGAGGGTAGATAAATGGTAATTTATTAGATAGTTAGGTGGGTGGGTGAAGTGGAATACCTGTAAAAAATATGTGGGTGATCCCTCACTCCTTGTGTAATAGTGCAGCTTGGCCAGCAGGGAGTTGTTATCCTTTGGGACCCACATATTTTTTCACTGAGCCCATTAACTGTAGATAGATAGGAAGATAGATGGTTAGGTATATAAATGGGTAGGTGTGTGGTTGGGTAGGTGGATAGATAGTGAATCATTAGATAGACAGATAAGTGGGTGGGAGGGCAGATAACTGATCAATTATTAGATAGATAGGTGGGTGCGTGAAGTGCAATACCTGTAAAAAAATATGTGGGTGATCCCTCACTCCTTGTGTAATAGTGCAGCTTGGTCAGCAGGGAGTTGTTATCCTTTGGGACCCACATATTTTTTTTACTGAGCGCATTAACTGTAGATAGATAGAAAGATAGATGGTTAGGTATATAAAGTAGTAGGTGTGTGTTTGGGTGGGTAGATAAATGTTAAACTATTAGATAGGTGGGTGGGTGAAGTGCAATACCTGTAAAAAAATATGTGGGTGATCCTCACTCCTTGTGTAATAGTGCAGCTTTTCCAGCAGGGAGTTGTTATCCTTTGGGACCCACATATTTTTTTCACTGAGCGCACTAACTGTAGATAGATAGGAAGATAGCTAGATGGTTAGGTATATAAATGGGTATGTGTGTGGTTGGGTAGGTGGATAGATAGTGAATCATTAGATAGACAGATAAGTGGGTGGGAGGGTAGATAAATGGTAAATTATTAGATAGATAGGTGGGTGCGTGAAGTGCAGTACCTGTAAAAAAAATCTGTGGGTGATCCCTCACTCCTTGTGTAATCGTACAGCTTGGCCAGCAGGGAGTTGTTATCCTTTGGGACCCACATATTTTTTTCACTGAGCGCATTAACTGTAGATAGATAGGTAGATAGATGGTTAGGTATATAAATGGGTAGGTGTGTGGTTGGGTAGGTGGATAGATAGTGAATCATTAGATAGACAGATAAGTGGGTGGGAGGGTAGATAAATGGTAATTTATTAGATAGTTAGGTGGGTGGGTGAAGTGGAATACCTGTAAAAAAATATGTGGGTGATCCCTCACTCCTTGTGTAATAGTGCAGCTTGGCCAGCAGGGAGTTGTTATCCTTTGGGACCCACATATTTTTTCACTGAGCCCATTAACTGTAGATAGATAGGAAGATAGATGGTTAGGTATATAAATGGGTAGGTGTGTGGTTGGGTAGGTGGATAGATAGTGAATCATTAGATAGACAGATAAGTGGGTGGGAGGGCAGATAAATGATCAATTATTAGATAGATAGGTGGGTGCGTGAAGTGCAATACCTGTAAAAAAATATGTGGGTGATCCCTCACTCCTTGTGTAATAGTGCAGCTTGGCCAGCAGGGAGTTGTTATCCTTTGGGACCCACATATTTTTTTCACTGAGCGCATTAACTGTAGATAGATAGAAAGATAGATGGTTAGGTATATAAAGTAGTAGGTGTGTGTTTGGGTGGGTAGATAAATGTTAAACTATTAGATAGGTGGGTGGGTGAAGTGCAATACCTGTAAATAAATATGTGTGTGATCCTCACTCCTTGTGTAATCGTGCAGCTTAGCCAGCAGGGAGTTGTTATCCTTTGGGACCCACATATTTTTTTCACTGAGCGTACTAACTGTAGATAGATAGGAAGATAGCTAGATGGTTAGGTATATAAATGGGTATGTGTGTGGTTGGGTAGGTGGATAGATAGTGAATCATTAGATAGACAGATAAGTGGGTGGGAGGGTAGATAAATGGTAAATTATTAGATAGATAGGTGGGTGCGTGAAGTGCAGTACCTGTAAAAAAAATCTGTGGGTGATCCCTCACTCCTTGTGTAATCGTGCAGCTTGGCCAGCAGGGAGTTGTTATCCTTTGGGACCCACATATTTTTTTCACTGAGCGCATTAACTGTAGATAGATAGGTAGATAGATGGTTAGGTATATAAATGGGTAGGTGTGTGGTTGGGTAGGTGGATAGATAGTGAATCATTAGATAGACAGATAAGTGGGTGGGAGGGTAGATAAATGGTAATTTATTAGATAGTTAGGTGGGTGGGTGAAGTGGAATACCTGTAAAAAAATATGTGGGTGATCCCTCACTCCTTGTGTAATAGTGCAGCTTGGCCAGCAGGGAGTTGTTATCCTTTGGGACCCACATATTTTTTCACTGAGCCCATTAACTGTAGATAGATAGGAAGATAGATGGTTAGGTATATAAATGGGTAGGTGTGTGGTTGGGTAGGTGGATAGATAGTGAATCATTAGATAGACAGATAAGTGGGTGGGAGGGCAGATAAATGATCAATTATTAGATAGATAGGTGGGTGCGTGAAGTGCAATACCTGTAAAAAAATATGTGGGTGATCCCTCACTCCTTGTGTAATAGTGCAGCTTGGCCAGCAGGGAGTTGTTATCCTTTGGGACCCACATATTTTTTTCACTGAGCGCATTAACTGTAGATAGATAGAAAGATAGATGGTTAGGTATATAAAGTAGTAGGTGTGTGTTTGGGTGGGTAGATAAATGTTAAACTATTAGATAGGTGGGTGGGTGAAGTGCAATACCTGTAAATAAATATGCGTGTGATCCTCACTCCTTGTGTAATAGTGCAGCTTAGCCAGCAGGGAGTTGTTATCCTTTGGGACCCACATATTTTTTTTACTGAGCGCACTAACTATAGATAGATAGACGGTTATGTATATAACTGGGTAGGTGTGTGGTTTTGTAGGTGGATAGATAGTGAATCATTAGATAGACAGATAAGTGGGTGGGAGGGTAGATAAATGATAAATTATTAGATAGATAGGTGGGTGCATGAAGTGCAATACCTGTAAAAAAAATATGTGGGTGATCCCTCACTCCTTGTGTAATAGTGCAGCTTGGCCAGCAGGGAGTTGTTATCCTTTGGGACCCACATATTTTTTTCACTGAGCGCATTAACTGTAGATAGATAGAAAGATAGATAGATGGTTAGGTATATAAATGGGTAGGTGTGTGGTTGAGTAGGTGGATAGATAGTGAACCATAAGATAGACAGATAAGTGGGTGGGAGGGTAGATAAATGTTAAATCATTAGATAGTTAAGTGGGTGGGTGAAGTGCAATACCTGTAAAAAAATATGTGGGTGATCCCTCACTCCTTGTGTAATAGTGCAGCTTGGCCAGCAGGGAGTTGTTATCCTTTGGGACCCACATATTTTTTTCCCCTGAGTGTATTAACTGTCGATAGATAGATAAATGGATGGGTGGGTGCATGGGTAGGTAGATAGTGAATCATTAGATAGACAGATAAGTGGGTGGGAGGGTAGATAAATGGTAAATCATTAGATAGTTAGGTGGGTGAAGTGCAATACCTGTAAAAAAATATGTGGGTGATCCCTCACTCCTTGTGTAATAGTGCAGCTTGGCCAGCAGGGAGTTGTTATCCTTTGGGACCCACATATTTTTTTCACTGAGCCCATTAACTGTAGATAGATAGGAAGATAGATAGATGGTTAGGTATATAAATGGGTAGGTGTGTGGTTGGGTATGTGGATAGATAGTGAATCATTCGATAGACAGATAAGTGGGTGGGAAGGTAGATAAATGATAAATTGTTAGATAGATAGGTGGGTGCGTGACGTGCAATACCTGTAAAAAAAATATGTGGGTGATCCCTCACTCCTTGTGTAATAGTGCAGCTTGGCCAGCAGGGAGTTGTTATCCTTTGGGACCCACATATTTTTTTTCACTGAGTGTATTAACTGTAGATAGATAGGTAGATAAATGGGTGGGTGCGTGGGTAGGTAGATAGTGAATCATTAGATAGATAAATGAGTGGGTGGGTAGATAAATGTTAAACTATTAGATAGGTGGTGGGGGGGGGTGAAGCGCAATACCTGTAAAAAAAATATGTGGGTGATCCCTCCCTCTCATTTTCTAAAGCCCCATACATGCTACACGAGCAATGAAAATATATTACTCAGAAGACCCTTTTTGAGCAAACTCTTTTCTTTGAAAAAAATCTCTTGTGTGTGTACTCAATATCAGTAATGATGTGTGCTCCCGCGCATCCTTAACAACCACCGCCTTCACTTGAACATCCAGGTCAACTTTGGCCATATAGCCTATGACCCGCATGTTCAGCAGGTCACTGGGACATCACTGAACGATTTCGGTAACCGATTTCATTCAGTGTGAATAGTGGAACCACTGATATAGTTAACTATATAGATGGGGCCCCTATACTCCCAGTGTGTAAAGGGCTTAAGGGTCATTGTATACTGCGAACATATTATCATGCCTCTTTTCATTTTTTAAGTGAGAATTCTCCAGAAAACAGATGATGAGGTCATAACAGCCGACGACTGCGAGGTGACCTGGACTGCAGAATTGTCCTCAAGTTAACGAACAAAAATGAAGTCAGGTAATTAATGAAAATTAATTACTGATAATATGTTTTGGTATACATTTGAAAGTCACAAATAGGAGTTCTCACTAGAGACTCTTCTATTATTGTATATTGTGATAACTAAGTGTACAGTTAAATAAATAGAGATAGCTAGAGAGAAACCGAAAGAGCAAAAAATAAACATACCTTCCCCCTTTACTGTCTACTAGGGCATCTTGGCGGATATGGAGGTAAAGGAAGGGAACTCAGTAACACACTTTTTATTTCAGTCAGGGCCCTACTTCCCACAAAAAATATGTGGGTGATCCCTCACTCCTTGTGTAATAGGGCAGCTTGACCAGCAGGAAGGGAGGGATCCTTAGGTGGGTAGGTAGATATTTTGTAAATCATTAGATAGATAAGATAGATAGATAAATGGGTGGGTAGATCAATGTTAACCTATTAGATAGGTGTGTGTGGGGGGGGGGAGTGCAATACCTGTAAAAGATATGTGGGTGATCCCTCACTCCTTGTGTAATAGTGCAGCTTGGCCAGCAGGGAGTTGTTATCCTTTGGGACCCACATATTTTTTTCCCCTGAGTGTATTAACTGTCGATAGATAGATAGATAGATAGATAGATAGATAGATAGATAGATAGATAAATGGGTGGGTGGGTGGGTGCATGGGTAGGTAGATAGTGAATCATTAGATAGATAAATGAGTGGGTGGGTAGATAAATGTAAACTATTAGATAGGTGGGTGGGCGAAGTGCAATACCTGTAAAAATATATGTGGGTGATCCCTCACTCCTTGTGTAATAGTGCAGCTTGGCCAGCAGGGAGTTGTTATAATTTGGGACCCACATATTTTTTTTCACTGAGTGTATTAACTGTAAATAGATAGGTAGATAAATGGGTGGGTGCGTGGGTAGGTAGATAGTGAATCCTTAGATAGATAAATGAGTGGGTGGGTAGATAAATGTTAAACTATTAGATAGGTGGGGGGGTGAAGCGCTATACTTGTAAAAGAAATACGTGGGTGATCCCTCACTCCTTGTGTAATAGTGCAGCTTGGCCAGCAGGGAGTTGTTATCCTTTGGGACCCACATATTTTTTTCACTGAGCGCATTAACTGTAGATAGATAGAAATATAGATAGATGGTTAGGTATATAAATGGGTAGGTGTGTGGTTGGGTAGGTGGATAGATAGTGAATCATTAGATAGACAGATAAGTGGGTGGGAGGGTAGATAAATGGTAAATTATTAGATAGTTAGGTGGGTGGGTGAAGTGGAATACCTGTAAAAAAATATGTGGGTGATCCCTCACTCCTTGTGTAATAGTGCAGCTTGGCCAGCAGGGAGTTGTTATCCTTTGGGATCCACATATTTTTTTCCCCTGAGTGTATTAACTGTAGATAGATAGGTAGATAAATGGGTGGGTGGGTGCATGGGTAGGTAGATAGTGAATCATTAGATAGATAAATGAGTTGGTGGGTAGATAAATGTAAACTATTAGATAGGTGGGTGGGTGAAGTGCAATACCTGTAAAAATATATGTGGGTGATCACTCACATATACAGGTAGGGTGGCACCAGGTCTAACACAGAGGTATAGGGGGTGCAGGGAGTCACATATTGGGAATAAGAGGGTAGAAGAGGTCACATATTGGGAGTGAGGGGGTAGAGGGGGCCATGTACTGGGAATTAAGAGGTAGAGGGGGTCACACAAACAGAGGAGAGAGGCACATGGGGTAACACTAGTGGGTATATGTGCACTTACCAATCTGTGCAGTGTGCTGCAGGCTCCAGGGATGTCAGTGATAAACTGCTTGGATGCACCGATTCACCCTCGTGTGGTAACAGGAGTGGACCAGCTCCTCTTCATCTATGCTGACAGGACGCTCAGCTCCTCTGATTAGAGCAGATGTCAGCTCAGTTCTGACAGCCGCATCCCCCCCCCCCCCCACCACCACTCACAACCTGTCAGCTGTGTGTGGCAGCCGCCCTATTCAATCACTGCCAGTAGTCTCTTCAGCAAATTAAGCCTGCAGTGTCTCCCTCTTTGTCTGCTAGTACAGCGCTCTAATTGATGTTAAGGATCCCTGGGACCCACTTTTTTTTTTGCTCTGCGTGATCACTGTAGATAGACATTTTGTTAGATATATAGATGATAGATAATAATAATTTTAATTAAAAAGTCATATCGATTTTTCTCTTTCAATGGTCCTGGTGACACAGCTTCACATTGGGATGTAGGAGGGTCCGCAGGAGCCAGGCACCTATACCAAAGCTTTGAGAGAGGTAGGCTCCTCCCACTGCATCCCAGAATCCTCAGTTCATTTTAGTTGCCCACCGGAGTGGGTGCAATATTGAAGAGGCTGCTGCGCAGCTGAAGTTTAGCGATAGATAGGTGTTTTTTATTTTATTAATTTTACACTTATTAGGTAGGACACAGTGTTGAGGATTCTCACAGAATCCTCACACTGTCAGCGCAGCAGGGGCGGACAGAAGCGCGTCCTGTCCGCTCCCTGCGTGCGGAGGAGATGCTGTCTGCTCTCTCCGTGCGGCGCTGTCTGCATCACCGGATAAAGCTGCCTGGGCTCCGGAGCGTTCCTGAACCGGCTTCACGCAGGTGGGGATCATGGGGGATGGGCGCTCCGTTATGGCGGCGGCCATTTTATGCGGAGCTTGCAAGCTGAGCTCCTTATTGAAGAGGACAGCAGTTGTTACCATGTGAAGGGGAGACACTAGGAAGGAGGAAATCCAGCAGTGGGAGCGGCTTCTGGGGGTAGTTTGGCGCGAAAGTCCAGAGACAGTTGGTCTCTTCCCTAACTCTGCTTGGCGCCGCTTTGGGAAATGCTGACTGCATTTTCTGGCTGAGTGGTGAATTTCCTGGGCATCGCTTCCTCCTTCATCTGGAGGAGATTGCCGGAGCTTCAGACAGATAAGTGGCTGTGATATATATTGACTCTGTATATAACGCCTGTCATTGTGCACTGTGTGAAATTTATTTATCATTTTAGAGCAACAGTCTGTAGCTTTGGGGGAGGGAGCCCCATTTACCTTGAGCGCGTGCAGTGTTTGTGCACTTCAAATTTCCCCTGAACAGATGACCAAAGGATTGTGCCCTGCTTGCGCAGTTGCGAGACCCATGGGCAGTAAACCCCAGAGGGTAGAGCAAACGGAGCCTGCGTGAGCCAGTGCCCTGGGCAGGTCAGTGAATGCCTTAGTGCAATTGCTTCTGGGGGTAGTTTGGCGCGAAAGTCCACAGACAGCAGCAGAGACAGTTGGTCTCTTCCCTAACTCTGCTTGGCGCCGCTTTGGGAAACGCTGACTGCATTTTCTGGCTGAGTGGTGGATTTCCTGGGCATCGCTTCCTCCTTCATCTGGAGGAGATTGCCGGAGCTTCAGACAGATAAGTGGCTGTGATATATATTGACTCTGTATATAACGCCTGTCATTGTGCACTGTGTGAAATGTATTTATCATTTTAGAGCAACAGTCTGTAGCTTTGGGGGAGGGAGCCCCATTTACCTTGAGCGCGTGCAGTGTTTGTGCACTTCAAATTTCCCCTGAACAGATGACCAAAGGATTGTGCCCTGCTTGCGCAGTTGCGAGACCCATGGGCAGTAAACCCCAGAGGGTAGAGCAAACGGAGCCTGCGTGAGCCAGTGCCCTGGGCAGGTCAGTGAATGCCTTAGTGCAATTTTTGGACAGGCAGAGAGATGTAGTGGTATCTTCCTCTAAATCTATGTCATCTTCTCAACAGTCCTCAGGCTCCTTGCCTCTGACCCAAGCAGATCCTTGTCTATTGCATGTGATGAAGGATACTGCTAAGGGTATTAGCAGATTCAATGCTCTGCTTGATAGATTTGACAATGATTCCGAAGGGACTCCTAGACAGCCTTATTCGGTCCCCCTGCTGGCAGTTGATTCAGGCGAGGAAGGAGAGTGCACCTCAGATATTCCCTGGGAGCAGGGTGATGATTCTGAGGATACCTCGACCCCTGGGGTGGAGGATTTGATTGCTGCTGTTAAGCAGGCCCTGAATTTGTCTGATGAGGACAAGGCTCCTTTTAAAGGGTTGTTTAAGAGGCAACATAGAGAGGCTGTTACCTTCCCGGCAGATGAAGGTTTACAGGATCTTTTAGAAGGGGCTTGGAAAACGCCCGATAAGAGGCTTCAGATGCCAAAACGTTTTTTTTTTTTGTCTTTATCCTATGCCCGAGGTGCATACAGACCTCTGGGAGAAAGTGCCTGTAGTGAATGCTTCAAAAGCTACTGTGCTCCCAGTCCAAGGGGGTGCGGCTTTTAAGGACCCCGTGGACAAGAAGCTGGAAGGACACCTTAAAGCTATATTTGAGGGGGTGGGGTTTACACTCAGGCCTCTCATAGCGTCAGCCTGGGTTTCAAAAGCCATGATTGTATGGGCTAGCAGTTTGTGCACCATGGTGCACGCAGACCCGGGGGTTTTGCTGCTGGCTGAAAAGTTGAAGGCAGCTGCTGAGTATGTCCTAGAGGCAGAGGAAGAAGCTCTCAAGATGGCTTCAAAAGTGTCCACTGTCTCAGTTAATGTCAGGAGAGTACTGTGGCTAAAAGCCTGGGAAGCGGTAATGAGTCCAAAAAGGCCTTAGAGGCGTTTGCTTTTAAGGGCAAGCTGTTGTTTGGCTCCGAGCTGGAGAATATTATAAAGCAGGCCACGGGGGGGGGGGGGGGGGGAAAGTACCTTTCTCCCTGCGCCATCAGCAAAGCAGTCATCAAAATTTTCGTCCTTTCGGCCCTCCCATAGAGGAGGTGCGTCCTTTCGAGGACAGTCTTTCAGGGGTAAATTCCAGTCCAGTCCAGTAAAGGAAAGGCCCCAAAATCTAGTTTCCGCTCTTTCCATAAGAAACCGAACAACAAAGGTGATGAAAAGCTCTCAGCATGACTGCCTAGGAAAGCCCCCATCTGTTTTCAGAGTGGGGGGGTCGTCTGTTAAGGTTCCGGGAAGCTTGGGCCTTGTTGGATTAGGATCCTTGGGTGTTAGACATTGTCTCACAGGGATACAAAATCCCTTTCAAGGGTCTTCCTCCGAGAAGATTCTTACCCACACCACTCCCATATGAGCCACGACTCAGAGCCACTCATTTTGGGACGGCTCAGTCACTTCTAGAAAAAGGAGTGGTGATTCTGGTGCCTCGGGAGGAATGGAAAAAAGGCTTTTATTCCATTCTGTTTTTAGTGCCCAAGCCAGGCGGTACCTTCAGACCAATCCTAAATCTGAAATCATTAAATCTCCACCTGTGGGTAGACCACTTCAAGATGGAGTCTCTGCGGTCTGTGCTTCTCAGCATAGACCAGGGAGAATTTTTGGAGTCCATGGATATCCAGGACGCATATTTGCATGTCCCAATTCACCCGGAGCATCAGGCTCTTCTAAGGTTTGCAATAGGGGACCGACATTTCAAATTCCAGGATTTGCCCTTTGGACTGGCTACGGCTCCAAGGGTATTCACAAAGATCATGTCAGTAATGGCGGCTGTTCTCCGTTTGAGGGGTATCATTGTGATACCTTATTTGGATGATCTGCTGTTCAAAGCGGATTCAGCAGAGACTTTGCAGACACATCTGGCGGAGGCTATTCAGTTTTTGCAAGTTCACGGGTGGCTCTTAAATTTACAAAAGTCACAACTGGTCCAGTCTCAGAGGATCCAATTCCTGGGAGTCATCCTGGATACTCACTTACACCGAGTATTCCTGCCAGAGACGAAAGCCAAGGACATTTCACTCCTGGTAAGGTCAGTTCTGGAATTGCCTGACCCGTCGGTCTGGAAATGTCTTAAGTTGCTGGGCAAAATGGTGGCGACTTTCGAGACGCTACTGTTCGCCAGATTCCATTCTCGGGCCTTTCAATGGAACATCCTAACATCTTGGTCGAGGAACACGCAGACCATGAAGTCAGAAAGGGTGACGCTGACGTTGGAAACCAGGTCTTCTCTGAAATGGTGGACGGATGTGAATTCCCTTCAGTGGAGTTGGTCTCTTCAGTCTTGGGACTGGCTGGTAGTAACTACCGACGCCAGTCTCAGGGGCTGGGGAGCAGTTGTCCTGGACCTGAGGCTTCAGGGCCTGTTGACTACAGTGGAGTCAGCTGTCCCGATAAATATCCTGGAGCTTCGGGCTGTTTGGAAGGCCTTATCCTTGGCGGAAGACAGACTGAGGGGTCTCCCCATAAAGATTCAGTCGGACAACGCCACGGCTGTGGCATACCTGAATCATCAGGGCGGCACACACAGCAAACTGGCTATGTGGGAGGTGTCACGGATTTTCTTGTGGGCGGAGCAGAATGTTCCAGCCTTATCGGCAATATTCATACCAGGTGTGAAGAATGTGGAGGCCGATTTCTTGAGCAGGGAAGAGCTGCTAGAAGGGGAATGGACGTTGAATCCACATATCTTCCAACAGATTGTATCTCGTGGGGGCTTCCGGAGGTGGATATAATGGCGTCCAGGTTCAACCATCAGGTTCCCAAATTCTTCTCCAGGACAAGGGATCCTCTGGCGTCAGCGGTGGATGCAATGACCGTACCCTGGACAGGGAATCTGGCATACGTTTTCCCACCGTTTCCGATGATTGCCAGGGTTCTGAAAAGGATCAGATCCCAAGGGCTTCCAGTAATACTGATAGCTCCAGATTGGCCAAGGAGGTCTTGGTACTCGAGTGTTCGGAAACTATCAGTAGAGTTGTGGCGTCTGCCTCAAAGACCAGACCTACTAAGTCAAGGGCCGTTCTTTCATCAGGATTTAGCTCGGCTAACGGCTTGACTATTGAAACCTCCATTTTAAAGAGCAAAGGATTTTCTGAAGCGGTTGTGAATACCATGATTAAGGCCAGGAAGTCGGTGTCTTTGGCTAACTACTATAGGGTCTGGAAGACGTATATTAGGTGGTGTGAGCGCCAGAAGTCTCATACGTCCAGATTTCGGCTATCAAAATTGCTTGAATTCCTTCAGGTTGGTTTTTCTTCAGGACTAAGTCTCCAGTCTCTTAAAGTGCAGATATCAGCTTTGACGATCTTCAGAAGAGAGTGGCTGTGCTTCCGGAGGTGCAAACCTTCCTTCAGGGAGTTTCTAGATTAAAACCACCATACAAACAACCAGTGGCACCCTGAGATTTGTCTCTGGTGCTGGAGATTCTTCAAAAGTCTCCTTTTGAACCGTTAAGGTCAGCTGACCTCAAGTTTCTCACTTGGAAGTTAGTGTTTTTGTTGGCTGTTTCCTCTGCAAAGAGAGTTTCGGAGTTGGGAGCATTGTCTTGTAAGCCTCCCTTCTTAATCTTTCATGATGATAGGGCTGTTCTGAGAACAGTACCCCAGTTTTTACCGAAAGTAGTGTCTGCTTTCCATTTGAATCAGGAGATTGTTCTTCCTGTGTTTCAACCCCCAGAGGGTTCTAAGAAAGGGGACAAATTGAGGAATTCGGATGTGGTGCGCGCCTTGCGCATTTATGTGGACAGAGTTAAAGTGTTTTGGAAGACGGATACTTTATTCAACTTGTATGATGTACACAAGATAGGCTGGCCCACTTCAAAACAGACCATTGCCAGGTGGTTGAGATCAGTTATTGCTTTTGCATATACTAAAGTTGGTAGGCCTGTACCGGCCAGGATAAACGCACATACCACCAGGTCTGTTGCCACATCTTTGCCATGGGGCTACGGCTGAGCAAGTTTGCAGGGCTGCCACTTGGTTATCTGTTCACACTCGCAGTGATGAGAGCTGCAGACCTGAGCGTACCCTCTCAAAGGACAGGCTCTTGAATGTCCCAATGTAAAGCTGTGTCACCAGGACCATTGAAAGAGAAAAAGGGATTTTTGTAAGAACTTACCGTTTGTATCCCTTTCTCTGATATGGTCCTGGTGACACAGCGATCCCTCCCTTACGCTCAGTAAGTATTGCCAGTGTTCATGATGTATCATGTTATGATGGTAAAATTAAAGTTTGTGCATATAATATGTTCAGGCGTTTGTACTGAGTTGATGTATTCCAGTGGCTTTGAAAGTTGAACTGAGGATTCTGGGATGCAGTGGGAGGAGCCTACCTCTCTCAAAGCTTTGGTATAGGTGCCTGGTTCCTGCGGACCCTCCTACATCCAATGTGAATCTGTGTCACCAGGACCATATCAGAGAAAGGGATTTGAACGGTAAGTTCTTACAAAAATCCCTTTATTTATAAGGTAGATGCATGTAAAGTATGGTTTATTTTTCTCTGTGTCAGTGTATACTGAGAACATATTATCAAGGCTCTTTCCTTTTTTGTTAGGTGAGTCTTCTTCCTGAAGCAAAGCATAAGATCATAATAGGCGACTAATGTGAGGTGACCTGGACTGCAGACTTCTACTAGAGACAATGATCAGAGAGGAACCGCATCAACAGGAGAGGAAGACAGGTCATTTATCATTATTAATTACTGATACTTCTCAGGCTAAAAAAATATAAGATTTATTAATAGGAACATTATACTTTGTTAGTGTTAGTGTTGCTCAGCTGCTTACCAATGAAAGCTTTTACTGACAGACAGCTGCCTGCCTTGGACCCCCTTTTAGAATATGAATGGGTCCCACAAGATGTGTTATGATCTGGATGTGTGCACCAGTGCCCTAGTAAATCAATGGTGGTAGTCTCCCCAGCCAATCACAGACTTTAGGACCCAGAATGCCAACCCCACCGACAAAACGCCCCCCACTGTCGCTGCATGAAACACATCCCCTTGTATGTCCCTCAGCAGGAAGAAATCATTCAATGGTCGGCGACTATCAAATGATTTTCCTGGGCTCGCAAATATAAGTCAGTGGAGACTGATTTATATTTGCTGGGTCCGGACTAAAGACAGGGCAGGATGTGCAGGGGAACGCCCGCGTTAGCATGGGGACATCCATAAAATGCTGGACGTTCCCATGTCAAATCATAGCTAGATTAATTTAAAAAGTAGATTCATGTATAGTTCATGTTTCTAAAGCCCCATACACAGTTGACGAGAAATGAAAAGATATCGCTCAAAGGGCAATATTTTTTTTATTCTAGTGTATATAGACAATATTGTTAATGATGTGTGCTTCCGAGCATCCTTAAGGACCACCCCCCTCCCCCATGCCCTGAACATGCAGGTCAACTTTGGTACAATGGAACCGCCGATAAAGTTAACTGTATCGTGAGTATTCCTAGTCTCCAGTGTGTACAGGACTTAAGGGTCAATGTATACTGCGAACATATTATCATGCCTCTTTCCATTTTTTAGGTGAGAATTCTCCATAAAACAGATAATGAGATGATAACAGCCGTCTACTTCGAAGTGACCTGGACTGCAGAATTGTCCTCAAGTCAACAAACAAAGATGAATTACAGCAACAGGAGACCCAAGTCAGGTAATTAATGAAAATTAATTACTGATAATATGTTTTGGTATACATTTGAAATTCACAAATAGGACTTCTATTATTGTACATTGTGCTAACTTAGGCCCTTATTCTGATCTGTGCGGATATTCCCGCATTCTTACGGAGCGGTCCGCACGCCACGGTGTTTTGCCGCATGCGGCCATCGTCCGTAGAAACGCCCACGTGTCCTCCGCATTCGGACGGACTCACTCTTTAAGAACAGGGCGTGTTTACGGACGACATACAAACCATGCGTGTGCGGGAGAAACACTCCGATTCGGCACGGTATTACAGAGTATTACAGAGTATGCTCGGGAATACCGCATCCGAACGGGAGCCAAGCGGTGCTACCGCACGTAAGCGGAGGATTTACGCCAAACAACCCACTATGAAGTATCTTCTGCAAGACATCACATGACCCACTTATTCAATTACCTATCCTCATAAAAAACTGCTTATTTGGAATTGGAATCAATTAGATTCCAATATATCCTTACAAGCATGCCTAACACATGCATAGCACACATTAACCCTTACAGCAATTGAAGTGCAATGGTTTCAATTAAAGCACTGACAAGCGTCCTATTAGTGAGTAATGAGTAAAGGAGTAGATTGTTATTGGGTTCAGGTGTTAATGGTTGTAGTCATTAGGCGTACGTTCGCCTACCGCATGAACGAGTGGTGTCCGCAAAGCAATAGTACACTTGTGGACACCGCACATTTCTGCCCTTTTTGCTCGCGTGCATTCGGAGTGGTTTCCGAATGTACGCCCCCCAACATAAGTGTACTCCCCCGTGTCCGCCCATGTTTCCGCCCCGTTTTGCCCACTTTGAAACTACGCCCATGTGTCATTCCGCATGACGCCCATAATACGCCCCTATTTCCCGACTGATTGCGGTGACCAGTTTTGGACGGGCTTTGTCCGAACTGGTACCGAGTCAAGGCGTGGCACATGCGCGTAGCGTTCTCCACGCATGCGCAGACGCCGTAAAGACGCGATCCGTAAGAACGCGGTAAAGTCCGCATCAATCAGAATAAGGGCCTTAGTGTACAGTTAATTAGGTAGAGATAGGTAGAATGAAATAGAAAGAGTAAAAATAAACATACCTTCCCCCTTCACTGTCCACTAGGGAAGCTTGGCGGACATGAAGGGGAAGGACTCAGTAACCCACTTTTTATTTCAGTCAGTGCCGTACCTCCCTGTGTAATAGTGCAGCTTGACCAGCAGGAAGGGAGGGATCATTAGGTGGGTAGGTAGATATTTTGTAAATCTTTAGATAGATAAGATAGATAGATAAATGGGTGGGTGAAGCGCATTACCTATAAAAGATATGTGGGTGATCCCTCACTCCTTGTGTAATAGTGCAGCTTGGCCAGCAGGGAGTTGTTATCCTTTGGGACCCACATATTTTTTTCACTGAGCGCATTAACTGTAGATAGATAGAAAGTTTTAGGAAAAAAAACAAGACCGGCCACAAAAAGTCAGGGCAGCTAATCCAAAATAGTTTTTGAAACCCACCATACTGCAATAAGGCTTTGGGCCAGATGCACTAAGCTTCAAAAGTGATAAAATGGAGAGTCATAAACAGCCAGCCAATCAACTCCTACCTGCCATGTCACAGAAAAAATGTCAGACAGAAGCTGATTGTTTGGTTGTTTAGTACTCATCACTTTATCACTTTTTGAAGCTTAGTGCATCTGGTCTTTGTCTTCTATGTTCTTTCTCATGATCCAAATGTTGAAATCTGGCACATACCCTAGAGGGCTAATCTTTGTTTTTAAGCATGGCGGCCCCTTCAAAACATCCGCTAAAAAACAGAAATAGCTATCTACCACAACATATCTTATTCTTAAAGGTACCAGCCTACCCCAATTGATACTAAATTTTAAAAAACAACAATATTCTGGATTGTTTATAGGGAATCGGTACATCTGTCAGAATGAACTTAGGTCTACAGTCATTAGGTCGACCCCACTAGGTCGACTGGCAGGAAGGTCGACCTGATTTAAGGTCGACATGGGCCAAGGTCGACATGACTTAAGGTCGAATTTGCATAAAGGTCGACATGAGGAAGGTCGACTGGTCATAAGGTCGACATGGGTTTTTCACTGTTTTTTGATCCGAATGTCGACACAGTCGACATGGACACAGTTGGCAATGAGAATCGTACCCTTGCATCGCTCGCTTCGCTCGCAATGCTTCGGGCACGGTGACTCGCTTCGCTCGCCACAGCTTTAATAACCTCCTCCACGCCCTAGTGGATGGTAGGGCATGAAATACCGCCTTTCGGTACATGTTTGCTCAAAAAACAGTGAAAAACCCCATGTCGACCTTATGACCAGTCGACCTTCCTCATGTCGACCTTAATGCAAATTCGACCTTAAGTCATGTCGACCTTGGCCCATGTCGACCTTAAATCAGGTCGACCTTCCTGCCAGTCGACCTAGTGTTGTCGACCTAATGACTGTAGACCTAAGTTCATTCTAACAGATGACCGCTTCCCTGTTTATAGCTATGCACTGGAATCTTGAGTATATTAAAATTCCTTACAAATAGAGAAACCCCTTGTACACAAGTGTAGCTCTGTATTGCAGATAGTCTTTATTATTTCTGGAATCAGGTTATGCTAGTGTTCATAACTTATGCAAATTGTACAATGGGCTCCAGTGACCGTTATACATATTTAGCTACCATAATTGCAGATACTCTGCTGTTTGAATATAAATAAATTGCTCTTTGCATCCTTTATGAGAAGAGATAGACTAGTCTGATTTGATGTATAGGTCTCTTCCAACAACGACAGCATACTGCAATAAAAGGAAACATTGGGCCATACGTGCGTACGCTATAACCTACTTTAAAACAAAAACTTAAATCGTGCTTTCGTTTAGCGACATGGTATAACTTAGAAACACTTGAGCACGGTCAGGGGCGTAACTAGATATTCATAGGCCCCATAGCAAAAGTTTGTAAGGGGCCCCTATTTAGCAACTGATGGTGATAAATGTATGTATAGCTAATTACTTAGACAGTAAAGATGGGCCCCCTTCAGTTTTGGGCCCCATAGCAGCTGCACCCCTTACACCTATGGTAGTTATGCCCTTGAGCATGGTGATTCTTTCTAGGGTGCTCATGCTTTCCTAGTATGACTCTTATACTGTTGTCTGCATCCATGTTCGCTGCTGCTCTCATAATCCTCTTCCTCACCAAGTACTCTTTTATCGTACCACTAATGTCTGTTTTAGTCTTATAATAAGGATTGTCCACACAATGCTTTGTTCTCTGATTGTTTTATTTTATGTACTTTACAAGTTATCATTTATTTATGCTTTAAGTCATCAATAAAAATTATGACTGGGAAAAACAGAAACATAGGCCCTAATTCAGGTTGAATTGGTAAGCAGGTAACATCACTGCTTGCCGAGTGCACCATCCGCTGCCCGGCCGAATCCCCCACCCCTCCAAATCCCAACTACTGTATAACATGCAAGGGGATGTGTATAAGAACACATCCCCTCGCATGAAGGAGATGGCGTTCCGGATGCAGTTGCTGGGAAAAGCAATGGCTTGGGTCCTGTGCTCTCAGGAAACACGGCATATCCAGTTATTAACTGCCCTCCTCTAACTGCGGATTGGGGGGCACAGGATGTTTGATCTTCAATGAGAATGCCCAGTGGACTTGGCTGTTCCACTGCACTGTCTCCGGAAGCAGTGGCTCAGTTTGCTGCTAAGAAATTCGTGTTGAGCATTCACCTGGTGTGGTCCAAGCTGCGCTCGTGCACACTGAACACCTGGATTTATCTTAAGCAAGCAGATGTGAAGCTGAGAGACTGCAGCATGTAACACCATAATACAACAATTAAAGCTCTTCCTTTTCTAAGAAAAAAAATGTACTGAGCAGAAATTTTTCAGAGGTGCATAGAACGGTTATGCCAAAATAAAATATGAGCGGTTTGGAACAATGTAGTTTCAACTGTCAGGGTAGAGAGTGAAATAACACATGGGGTTTGTTTTATTAGGTAGATATTAGGACAGAATAGAGCCCTTTGGGGTTATTTTTACACAGACAGGTCTAGTTTTTTTTTTACACTGTTTTCTGCCCCATTATAAAGATAAGGCTTTACAATTTGTTAATCTTGCACAGTAGCTACCAGAGAGTGAGCCACAATCACGGCCATTGCCAGCCAATGTGCAAGCATAACGAGTGCCTGCCATGCCCCCGCAGTGAGAGGCAGCAGCCTTTTACAATTTAAAATGGCAGCTGTAATTTTCTGGCATGTTCACTGCCCTGGTTGGGCGGCAGGTGGTGAGCACCCCCCCCCCCCCACACACACACACACAACACACACACTGGATTAACATGCCGGACAGAGGCAGTGGACATTTTATTATTTAACAGGCGTCCCTCTTTTGAGCCATCGCGCCTCCCGGTGCAGAGGCAGCCGCTGCAAAAGAGCTTAAGGGCCACCGACTGCTAGTTTAAGATGTCAGGAAAGCTTCAGCTGCCGGCTGGGTGACAGGAACCGCCTGCGGGGTGAAAATGTCAAGTCAGCCCCCTGGGTGAAGAAGGGGTATAATAAATTATTCTTAAAAAACAAATGTGTTTTTATTCTAATATATCCTTTACAGGGACGCTATAGGTCCCAGCAGAAGGCTTGCTGGAACCTGTAGTCCTCCTTTAAAGGGCAATATGGGGTGCGGGGGGAAGGATAGCCCTGGTCTTTAGCGGTAGAAAGAATCCCAGGCCTGGGCTGACTAGCACAGGGTTGCTAATGTACAGCCATGGGACCCTAGAGGTGTCTCATGGCTGTGGCATTACCTCCCCGGCTGGTGGAGCCTGGTGCTGGTTCCAGAAATATTTGGGACCCCTACTTATTTTGCCCCCCATATTTTTGCAACCGTGGGTGGCTTCAAGAGCCCGGTGCGGGTACCTTAAATATGGGAGACCTTTACTTAATTTGTCCCCATATTTTTGGAACCATTGCCTGCACCAATATCTAATTTAAAATATATATGGGAGACAAAGCTGTGGGGGTCCTCCGTATTTGCGGAACCAGCACCAGGCCCATGGAGCCGACCCTGGTTCCAAAAATACGGGGGACAAAATGAGTAGGGGTCCCCTGTATTTCAGAAACCAGCACTGGGCTCCACTAGCTGGCAAGGTAATGCCACAGCCAGGGGATCTTATGGGTCCCCTGGCTGTGGCATTACCTCCCGGCTAGTGGAGCTCAGTGCTGGTTCCTGAAATATAGGGGACACACCTTATGGTTCCCCTGGCTATAACAGCACCAACCTTGTGCTATTCAGCCCAGGGCTTCTTTCGATCCCAGGCGTGTGATACCTTAAAAAAATATTGTAATTTACAGGAGGTCTACAGGTCCCTGCAAGCCTGCCACTGGTACCTACAGCTTCCCTGTAAAGGAAATATTTAAAGAAGAACACAGGACAGGTTTTAAAAAGCATTTAACAGCCTCTTCATCCAGGGGAACCAATACACTCCCAGGACTTCCCCACGTCTTCACCAGGCGGGTGGACCCTGCTGTCCAGCAGGGGCTTCCCCGGCTTCTTTGACCGGAGGGCGGCGGCCTGTAAGCTCTTTTCCACGGCCGTCGCGCCTCCGGGACATCGAGGCGCTTTCTTCTGGAGCTCTTCTCTGTTTGTACGCTGCCATCAGACTGTCTCCGCATCCTCACATTCACCGAGGCTATTTTTATTATTCAAAAAAAAAAAATGGTGCTAATACTGTAACTATTGGTGGTTTGTAAATATACAAGAACATTTTCTTTATATTATTCTTATTTTTATGGTTAAAACTCTATATACTGGAGTATAACAGGAGAGCCTCGGCCTCCCCTCACATTACTATTCTTTCCCCTTTCATGCCATCCTGTCTTCCGGCATCCGTGCCTTTATTTCCTTACATCTTTGCTGCTTTCTTACAACCCCATCTATGCTGTTCTGTCTCCACATTGCTGCCCCCCCCCATCTGTACATTGTTTTGTACCAATCTGTGTCACATTATCTCCCCCATATGCGCTGTTTAGTCTTCCCAGCTATTTGCACCTTTCTGCCCTCCCATCCACACCACTCTTACTCCATCCATGCCACCAGGTCTTCCCGCATCCGTGCCACTATTTCCCCCCATTTGTGCGGATTTCTTCCACCCCATTCATGTAGCTCTGTCTCCCCCCCATCCATGACACTGTTCGGGGCGGCCGGATAATGTCACATGACAGCAGTGCCCACCCCAAACAATGCAGGCAGCACAGACGGTGTAATGGTTAGCATTACTGCCTCACAGCACTGAGGTTATGGGTTCGATACCCACCATGGCCCTAAATGTGCAGAGTTTTTATATTCTCCCGGTGTTTGCGTGGGTTTACTCCGGTTTCCTCCCACAATCCAAAATGATACTGGTAGGTCAATTGGCCTCCAACAAAATTAACCCTAGAATGTCTGTGTGCGCGTGTACATGTGGTAGGGAATATAGATTGTAAGCTCCACTGGGGCAGGGACTGATGTGAATGGGCAATTATACTCTGTAAAGCGCTGCGGAATATGTGTGCGCTATATAAGAAACTGGTAATGAATAAAATAAATGCAGCCGAAAAGTAAGTCCTGGGCTACTTTTCTGCTGCAAACAGAGAGAGATTTGATTTTGAGCAACTATTGAATGATTTTCTCCTCTGTGTGGGCGCATTCTAGCAGATATGTAAGCGTACACATACACTCTCAGTGCAGCGTTCGCCAGGGTGGTGTTACCCTACTCTCTAGGCTCTAAATATACAAAGCCTAGCAAACAGGTCTGAATCAGGCTCTCGGTTTGGATTACTTGAACTTTGTATTTGTTATGTTTAAGTGGACACTTAAAGGTTACTGACCCCTTGTTACTTGTTTTTAGGAAATAGATAAGTTTTTTTGAAACATCATTGAGCTGTCTCCCTGGATGCACTGTACAATTTGTATTTAACATTACATACAGTGCAGTTATAGCAAAAGCTCTGGAACACTGTGTGACATTACTCATAGCTGCAGAATGTTTGCTCATAGAGGGGCAGATGTATTAAGTCTCAACAAGAGATAAATGCAAGGGTGACAAAGGGGCGTATTTATCATTATATAGCGATGCCGGCGTGATGACATCGCCGGGCATCGCATTGCGGTATCATCTGATACCGCAGGGATTTATCATTATGGGGGCGCAGGGACAGGGCTCCGAAAGGAGCACGTCCCTGCGAAGCCCTGACCCGGAAGCCGGGGGGTCTGCGCATGCGCGGTTATGCGCTGCTCGGGCAGTGCGATGTGCAGCCATAGGCTACAATGCGCTATCAACATATCAGAATGGCGATAGCCCAGGGGGTGCGATGCCGGGCTGCCCGATGTTGATACATCGGGCAGCTTCGCATCCCCCATAGAAACCTATGGGGGATGCGGCCGGCAGCGCTGCAGGTGGGGGGGGGGGATCACAGCAGAGATCGGAGATTCCTGCTGCGGTCCCCTGTGATAAATTCCAGTGATACTTAATATTTGCGGTTAAGGGGGATTTAGCCGCAAATCTTAAGGGCCCCATACATCAGCAATTAATTGTGACAATTTTCAGATATGGAGATGATTGCCACAATTAATTTTAGATGTGTGGGCTCCCCCTTTTGGCAATCCCAATCAAAATCGCCAATCGGTTGCTTAATCAGATTTTTAAACATGCTTAATAATCTGGTATTATCGGCAGATCTTTTTTATATGTGTGGGCATTCCCAATTCGTCTTCTTCATCTATTTACATTATGAACAGCTGAAATGACAATCGATTGGGCAATTTCCAGATATGAAGATGCAATCTTTAGATGGAAAAATCTGCCGATCACTGAAATAAATCTGTAATGTGTGGGCAAGTCAGATAGAATGTAAAATCCATTTATCTTGCCAAAAAATCTCTGGATCTGGAAATCCATTAATTGTGATTGCTGATGTATGGGGCCCATTACTTGATAAATGGGCCCAAAAGAGAGATAAATGTCCAGCCAATCACCTGCTAACTGCCATGTTACAGGCTGAGTTTGAAAAAAAGTCAGTAAGGAACTGATTGGCTGGACGTTGATCTCTTTTTATCAAGCCTGCATATATCTCTTGTTAAGGCTTAATACATCTGCCCCACTGCGAGTTATTTTAATTAAAGAAAAAGTTGGTGATTTTGTAAAATAAATGAATTCAGTTTTAAGGTTGGCATTACAGGTAGTTGTTTTTGTCACCTTTAGGGCAAGAAATTCTAGCAATAAACTCATGCAGAAGATACCAATTTTGGGTACTTATGTAGTAACTGGGCTGCCGATTTTTTGATTGTATGCCTTAAGTTAAGGCATACAATCAGATGCGATGCGATGCGATATCGCATCGCATCCGATATCGCATCCGATATCGGATGCGATGACCCGATTTTTCCATAGGAATCAATGTTAAAATGATTCCTATGGAAAAATGGGTCCTTTTCATACCCCTACTATCCAAGTGGGCATGGAGTTGGATATAAACCTGTGGCGAGCGTAGCGAGCCACCGAGCCCGAAGCGTGGCGAGCGAAGCGAGCCCCGCGAGGGGACGGTATTCGTCCCCTCGCGGGGCTCGCTTCGCTCGCCACGCTTCGGGCTCGGTGGCTCGCTACGCTCGCCACAGGTTTATATCCAACTCCATGCCCACTTGGATAGTAGGGGTATGAAAAGGACCCATTTTTCCCATTGAATTCCATGTTAAAATGGACTCAGTCCATTTTAACATTGATTCCTATGGAAAAATCGGGTCATCGCATCGCATCGAATCGCATGGTCGCATGCGATGCGATGCGATCTCCCGATCCGACCCGATTTAGAAATCGGCAGCCCAGTTACTACATAAGTACCCAATTTTGACTTTCCCGAATAAACACTGTGAGGGGTATTCAATGCCCCTAACTGCAAGCTATCGACAGCGAGAAGTGCCGATAGCTCACTGTTAGTATTCAACTCCCTCCCCTTCACTCCCTGTTTCCACCTCGCCTGTTTCCTGAGGTGAACCTCGCCGTTTAAGGGAATCCTCAACATCCTCTCATGGCGAGGATTTGGCTACTACATTGGATACGGCCAGGGAATGGTGAGGATGGCTTGTTTTCGGCAAAGAAAAGCCATCCTTACTGTACAAACCTCCTCGCTGACAGCTTTGAATACCGCCCCATGGGGGATGACTACGGTGGACTATATGGGCTATTTCACACACTACGGCTCCTGCCGGACGGCGAAATCCCACACGGCCAAAAGCCGTGCCGTGCAAAGGAATTGTCAATGGACACTATTGTGTCCATTCATAAGGGACGGCCATGGCCCGGCCGTCCAGTTGCAGCCGGATCCCACCACTGGAAGGGACAGCTGCCGGGCTGTGGCCATCCCCTCCATTCTAAACTTCTTAGTGCGGCACGGCTTCCTGGCCGTGCGGGATTTTGCCGTCTGGCAGGAGCCGGAGTTTGTGAAATAGCCCTATAGGTGAGTATGCATGTATGTTGTATGTATGGGTGGGTTTAATTTACAGGGTGTTTGTGTTTTTATTGTGGTATTGGTTCTGTTGTGGGACTACAAGTCCCAGCGGCCCATTTATACCTCACATGTTGGGACTTGTGGTTCCCCAAGTCCCAGCATGTGAGAGAGTCTTGCTGGGTCTTGTAGTTTTACAACAAAACCCAATACTTATTTAGATATTTTTTTAACTATTTTTTTTTTTACACTACCAACCCGGCACCCCATTAAAAAAAACAAAAAAAAACAAACAGGTTTATTAAGAAAAATAAAAAGCTTTTGGTTTAAACCAGTTTTTTGCATTATGGATTTAATGAAAAAAGGAATCATGTTTTAGAGTACTATTTATTATTCATTTATTAACAGTTTCTTATATAGCACAGCAGAGTCTGTTGCGTTTTACAAAAGGAGACAGTGATACAACAAACTGGGTATTTACAGACAGTCAAAAGGTATGAGGGCCCTGCTCGCAAGCTTACAATCTATAGGGAAGTGGGCATTGATACACAAGTATAGGTGTTCTTTATTGCATAAAGTCCACAAGAATGCAAAAGTTCCTGGTGGGCTGTATGATACCGTGGGTGTGGATAGTTTGGTCTACACCAACTAGGTCGACAAGCATTGGGTAGACACCACTAGGTCGACAGGCAGCAAGGTCGAAATGGGTTTAGGTCGACATGTGTCTAGGTTCGATTCACTCGCGATGCTTCGGGCACGGTGCCTCGCTATGCTCAGCACACTACTTTATTCTCCCACCACGCCCTAGTGCATGGGTCTTCAAACTGTGGTCCTCCAGATGTTGTGAAACTACAAATCCCAGCATGCCTTGCCACAGTTTTGCTATAAGGGAGTGTTAAAACTGTGGCAAGGCATGCTGGTATTTGTACTTTCACAATCTGGAGGGCCACAGTTTGAAGACCCATGTCCTAGTGGATGGTAGGGCATGAAATACCGCTTATCGGCACATGTTGGCTCAAAAAACAGTGAAAAACCCCATATCGACTTTTTGACTGTCGACCTTGCCCATGTTGACCTAATACTTGTGTCGACCTAGACCCATGTCGAACTAGTGGTGTCGACCCAATGCTTGTCGACCTAGTTGGTGTAGACCAGGAAATACCGCCTGTCGGCTCAAAAAACAGTGAAAAAATCCATGTCGACTTTTTGACTGTCGACCTAGCCCATGTCGAACTAATACATGTGTCGACCTAATGTCATGTCGAACTAGACCCATATCTAACTAGTGGTGTCGACCTAGTTGGTATAGATCAGACATATCCAAACTATGGCCCTCCAGCTGTTGTGAAACTACACATCCCAGCATGCCTTGCCACAGTTCTGCTATTAAGGAATGCTAAAACTATGGCAAGGCATGCTGGGATGTGTAGTTTCACAACAGCTGGAGGGCCACAGTTTGGACATGCCTGGTGTAGACCTAATGACCGTATCTCAATACGGTGACCCAGCAGAGTTTTAATGCTTTCTAACATTAACCCTTTGCAGTCCAATTTTTTTTTTTCAATTCAGTTTGTTTTAAATGTTTAAATTAATTGTCATTTTTTTTATTTAAAAAATGGTCTACATTGAATGTTGAACAATGTTAATGTTCCTTTTTTAAAGTGGCTCACCATTGGATCTGCTACTAGCTGTTGAGCTTGACTAGGCGTTGGACCTGAAAGGGTTAATACCATTATTAAGCTAGGTGGAAACGGCGAGTGTGCTCATCAAAACAGCGGGGCTCGCTAAAAAATGCAGCGGACTCACTGCACCTCGTCATTTAAGGGGATCCTGAAGGCCAGGATTCTGGCAAAACGTTGAATACAGCAACGGGGTTGGATGGCGAGGATGGCTTTTCCTCACTGAAAACAAGCCACCCTCGCCGTACAAACCCCACTCGCTGCGGCATTGAATAAACCTATAAACATTGATACATACAAGTATTGAGTTAAGCATTGGCACTTGGCAAGCCACTAGCATTAAATACCAGTTTTTTTTTTAATTATAAAAGGCTATTTTTGGTACTTGTTTACTAGCACGTCGCCCATCGCATACCGTACTTAGAGGTGTGCGATGTGATATTCCGTTAAATTAACAGGAGTGCTTGTACATTAAAATATCGCATAGCATTACATGCCAGCAAATGGCATGCAATGCGATTTTTATTTGTACAAGCACCCTAATGGGTGCTTACAATGTTAAATGCACCCCCATTGTCAATGTCACCCCCACTATCAACGCCAACCCGAAGTGTGGCCGGCGGCGGTACGCGTCCTCCGACCTTTTCATAGCCCCACTATCCACATCGGCGTGGAGTTGATTCTAGATAGTGTGGCGAGGGGACGCAGAATACGAGCCCGAAGCGTGGCGAGCAGACGCGGAATACATGTAAAGTAATCCGTGTCCGCTCGCCATGCTTCAGGCTCGGTGGCTCGCTACACTATCTAAAATCAGCTCCACGCCAACGTGGATAGTGGGGGGGTATGAAAAGGTCGGAGGACGCGTACCGTCGCCGCTCGCCACGCTTAGGGTTGCCGTTGACAATTGGGGTGCATTTAACATTGTAAGCACACGTCAGGGTGCTTGTACAATAAAAAATGGAATCGCATCGCATGCTGCTATATTGCATGTGATGTGTTTGTATAAGATGCACTACGATCAAAATTGTGGGCGCCGTGCTAGGAAACAAGTACCCTATTTTTTTTTCAGAAGTCAAGGCACCATGCCAGTAGTCACATTTGGTTTAAACCAGCCAACAATGTTTACAGTTATCCATAAATCGTGAATGATATCGGCCAATGTGTATGCCCTATATCTTTCTCTCCTGGCACCACTGATATAGTTAATTATTTGGTATTGTGTACACAGCTCTAGGTTCAGTTATGTAATGTGGGACAGGTCTCACTTCTAGGCACCCAGTTTGGGAACCACTGTCCTGGATAGAACTTATAAGTGCTGAATGAGGTGTGTAATGGGCCATATTTATATGATTTCAGACAGTCACTAGAGGGGGCTCAGCGGAAATATTTAAATATAGCTCCATTTGGGCTTTAATGGCTGGTGGTGGCGAGCTGAAATGTGCGAAAAGTCACCCCCTGTACGAGCACTCCAATGGGACTTTTCACATCGAACCCATTAGTTTGCTCGGGTTTAGCTTTTAATGAGGGAGAAATGTGCGATAGAAATGGTCAATTGAATATCGGCCCACAATTTCCCATCATGTGAGATGGGAGAATGAGTGCGATTAAACATTTGAATATGTACCATTTTGATTACAATATCATAAGTGTTTTTTTAGGAAGCAGATCTCTGTGCAGGTGACAACATAGTCAGGGGTCAATCCAATTAGCTGAATTTCTCGCACCCATGAGTTGCAGCAACAGTCACACTTTACTACAGGCAAAACTGCTGACAGCCCTTTAAGGCTGCTTGCACATTTATGCAAATTGGAGACATAAATGGTACAAGAAGCGGTGCTGGCATTAAACTTGGCAGAAACTTTAACCTAATTTTATTGACTCCTACAAGTGATACTATTATGGGTTGTAATGAAAATTAAAAGAATACAGATGTGTAGCATTATTTTGCTGATGAAAATGATTTAAGTATGCTATTGGGGTTATTAAAGAATATTTGTGGCATAACCCCACACATAAGTATCTACTAGATGAACATCTGGCGGACCACAGCAGATATTGAAATTATCTGCTCCACAGACTTTACCAGAAAAGGGATGCCACTCCAGCACTGTCCTTGCACACTGTCCTTGCACATGTGTGGTCATCAGAACTGTGCATGTGCAGAACCGAGCTGGGGTCCCAAAGGAAACGTGATGTGTACCAAAATCCACCAGACAATATGTGAAATAATGGTCTTTATAGTGCAAACATGTAAATAAAAAGTGTCTGGTCTGTGCGCACCTTTAGACTATGGGCGCGGGGCGGACCCTATGTCAGTAAGCATCTATCCACCTGCGTTACCACCAGTGAGGGAACAGAGCAGCACAGCCACATACACCTGGGCAGATCAGAGAGACACAGGAGCAGACGGAATGCCACCGCTCCTCCTCTGCCTACATGTATCTCCCCTCCTACCGCTGCTGCTCTTACTCTCCGCCATCATATTGCGCACGCCACGCTCCCATCTTCCCACGACGTCCTATCGCGCGACCCGTCCATTGGCTGGTGGTCTATTGCGCACGTGAGGGGCGCGACTTACGGCAACCTTGTCACGTCACAGACACATTCTATTGGCAGTTGGTTAGCCCGTCGATGTATGAGTGTACCTCCTCCGTCTCACACGGCGTCGTCGGTGACCGTTGAGGCTGGACATCGCATAAAACAAGCTCAATGTGTTCACTGCTTAATTGGGAACAGACAGCCATATTTACTAGGGATGGGACATCGAAAGAAACCATCGGTCAAATGATGTTTTTCAACATTGGTTGCAAAACATCATTTAGACCTAAACATTGGTACTGTGAACCCGATGTTAACCGATGTCAACCGATGTTTCGATATTTTTTAAAATAAACTGGTTACCAAAGCATAGAATACACTAATAAGCTTCTGAAATGATAAATAATCCCTCTATTAAGTTTATCTTGTTGGGCTGGGTGCAGTTACACTCTCAAATCCACCACTTAGTATAAAAGATGCAACATTGCCAACATCAAACATATGAGCAACCCTATTGTTGCTTAGAATAACCATCAGAACAAAGATGCTGGAGCCAGTGCAACTGCAAATTAATGTTTGAAACACATCTGCGTTTGACAAACCAGCCCCCATCCCCTCCCTCAAATAGAAACTACTGTACCTGTCACTCAGTATCTGCGTCCGCTGTTACTAATAAATCACTGCACAGAAATAAACTGCAAATGTCTGCATCCACAACTGAATCAGGCCCTTTGTAAGGTGCTGTGATATGCTTGCTGCATAATAATACATCAATTGATAGATTGTAAGCTTGCGAGCAGGGCCCTCATACCTTTGTCTGACTGTAAATACCCAGTTTGTTGTATCACTGTCTCCTATTGTAAAGCGCAAGTGAATATGCTGCGCTATATAAGAAACTATTAATAAATAAATAAATATGAAGGGAGTTCACCACAATGTCACTACTAGTGACTATCGTACTATACTGTTCATTCTAGCACCCACTATCTTTGAAAATCCATGCAGTTCCTCTTCCCTGCCTGGAGTGTCGCTGTCTGCTGTAGTGCTTCTAGCACAGTGTGTTCTGTATATCAGCACTGATATGCAAACCAGACCTGTGCTAGAAACACCACAGCAGACAGCGACAGTGACTCACTACCTGCCTCAGTTGCAGTGAGGCAGGGGTGGGGCTGTCCTGTGTGCTGCTGCTGAATGGCTGGCCAGACTGTCTTTCACTGTCAGCTACCACCCACAGCAGCAGCACACAGCCACACACACACATATGAAAGCCCAGCCAGCAGTGATACTGTCATGTTTGTTAATGTTTTTTTATCAGTCTCTTAAGTTTTTAATGAATATAAATCAAGGAGAGAGTGAGCTGGCTGCAAAGCATTGAAAGCAGCACACATTGACACACAAAAGAAAAAACATTGGAAGATTGAGAAAAACATCGGGAGAGAAATCTAGCGATGTTGATGAAACATTGGATCTTCAACATTGCAGGGTTAAACATCGAACATTGGAACCATAAATCCGATGTTACCGATGAAACATCATATGATTACCCATCCCTAATATTTACTAATAGGAGTGCATGAGCAGAACTTGAAAATATGCCGTATACAACTACAAGTCTTTACTATACCACTCAATCGTCAGACAATACAGGCAGCATCCCAGTGACTGCCAAGCAGTACACAGAGCATCTATGTGAGTGTCAGTTAGTATTCTCTGTAAGAGATGGTCACAGCCAGAGAAGTTTATAAAATAAGTTTCCAACTTTACAGCTTAATTATCCTGAAAATAGAATTGTAACTAGGGATGGTCATTAGGGATGGCCATCGACCATCGATGATTCGAAATCATCGATAGTTCGTGGCCGATGTTGAATACTTTAGCCATCGATGGGGGAGAACCAGATGGCTTTCCTCCATCGATGGAACAGCAAAACGATGTTTTGCTTTTTTTTTTTAAGTGCCGGGACACGGAGCATAGCTCCGCCCCCGACACCCGCGAAGCCCCGCCCCCGTGTTTTTATTGGCCCACAGGCCAATCAAACAAACACAATGGATGACTATCGATATGTAAAAATATCGATGGTCATCCATAGCATAGTTTAGCACTATCGATGGCCAGTTGCAGAATTGCCATTGATGGCCATCCCTAATGGCCATCGTTGCCATCACCATCGATGGTTGCCATCGATGGCAATTCTGCAATTGGCCATCGATAGTGCTAAACTATGCATTGGATGACCATCGATATTTTTATATATCGATGGTCATCCATTGTGTTTGATTGATTCATGACTCAAAACACGGGGTGGGGGGCTTCGCTGGTGTCTGGGGCGGAATTGTGCTCCGTGTCCCAGGTTCCCAGCACTTTGAGAAAAAGGAAAAAAATTGTTTTGCTGTTCCATCGATGGAGGGAAACCATCTGGTTCTACCCCATCAATGGCAAAAGTATTTAACATCGGCCATGAACCATTGATGATTTCGATTCATTGATGGTCGATGGCCATCCCTAATTGTAACCCCGAGCTGAGTGTATATTTTATAATACCTCTCATTCACTGTTGCTGATGTGCAAGGGTGCCATTGGTATGGGGCCTAGAGGATCAGGGTTATGATAAAGTTGCATACCAATTCACCAGATTTTCATGGTAAACAATTGGGTCTGATCGATTGCCCATACAGAATTGAGTGAAATAAAATTTTCAATGACAGATGTAGCTTAATGAATCTGCCCCCTATTTGCCAAGTTACTGGCTGGGTTTGAAAAATGGCAGTTGGGAGCTGACTAACTGCTGCATTATCACGGTTACTTCATCACTTATCCAGACTTCATATATCTGCCCCTCAGAGGAATGTGTAGTCAATGTTAAAATGGTAAGGGGGAAGTGTAATGTGGCATTAATTGAACTGGAGGCCTATGTAAAGTGCATGACACTATAATGTTACATAATCAGAACTGAGGCACTCTAATGTGTGGTACTTGTTTCCTAGCACGGCACCTATCGCATCGCATACCATAAGGCAGACGATGGTATGCAATGCGATGTTACGCGATGGCAGCCAATGTTATACAATTTTAAATTGTATACCATCGCATTGTATGCCATTGTATGGCATATACAATGGTATACGATTTAAAATTGTATAAGCACCCTAATGGGTGTTTCCAATGTTAAATGTGCCCCCTATAAGATAAATAATTGTATAAGCACCGTAATGGGTGTTTACAATGTTAAAAGCACCCCCACACCACCCCCACTATCAACGCCAGCCCGAAGCGTGGCGAGCGGACGCGGAATACATGTGAAGTGATGCTCGGCCCCTTGCGTCTGCGATGCAATGGGCGCCGTGCTAGGAAACAAGTACCGTAGATTGTGATAGAAGAGAAAGATGGTAAAGAGCACTAGAGGGATATGGAGGCACAGTGGGTGACAGGAAAGGGTGATAGGAAAAGGTTGTGGGTGACAGGGAGAACGGTATGAGGATAGGCAGTAGGGGAGAGGCAGTGGGTGACCTGAATTAGCAAAAAGGTGATGGGGAGGAGAGGCAGAGGCATATAGAAAGGAGAAACGATGATAGTGAGGCAGTAGGTGACAGGGAGAAATAATGGAAGACAGAGAGACAAAGGGTGACAGTGAGTAGCATTGGGTAACGGGTGTGGTATAGCGGTCTGACAATCGGGATCCTGGTGGCCAGTATCCTGACATCGGAATCCTGACTGCCGGTGCTCCGACAGGGGGCGAACACAAAGTGGCTCGCTGTGCTCATCATGGCGCGGGCTCGGTGTCTCACTTTGCTTGCCACGGGTTCTATTCTCCCTCTATGGGGGACATGGAACCCGGGATCCCAACTGTTGGGCATTTAAACAGTTGGGAGTACTGACATCGGAAGCCCAACTGTCGGGCACTCATCCAGAACCCTTGGGTAACACCAAGGAATGGGAGATGGAGGCAATGCTGTCATAATGCAAAATCACCTTGCCAGTAGGGGCAGGCATAATGGGATACATCCAGTAGTAGTAGGATCACATCTCTACCTTTTTTTTAGGGCAGGGTGCTGCCCCCCAAGAGGGCATCCCCCCAACATGGAGCAGCCCCCCCTCCCCCCATCACGGAGCAGGCATCCCCCCATAACGGAGGAGGCATTCCCTACCCCCGCCCCCCCCTCAACAACTTATGGTAGGGTGGTGGTCACCCTCACTGTCACTGCCTCCTGCACGCCACCCGCAGTGCCTGTCTGACAGCAGGCGGCAGTATGGAGAGGCTGAGCAGCTCCCTGCACCGAGCACACACTGTTCTCCTCCTGCGACCTGCCCCCTCTTCCTCACGGACACTTGCGCTGAGGTATGTAGCGCTGTCTGTGAATGCCTGGTTGACATGTCATGTCCGGATCTGCCCCCTACCCATTGCTCCCTGCGCCTGTCAGCTTTCAATCAAATGATGAACAGGCAGCAGCGCCGCCTCCCCTTCCTTCCCTCTTCTCAGTGTGCTGTGCCAGTGCCACTGCCAGTCCTCAACACTCTGCTCCCTCTATCTCCTCCCCTCTTCTTCCATCTCCTCCTTCTCTCCCCTCCTTTCCCCCTCAGTCACGAGAGGGGTGTAATGGCTTCCTCCTCAGCGTCCTGCCTACGCAGATAGAAGAGGAGGGACTGCACAAGAGTTAAACAGCAAAAGAACAGTCAGTCTTTTATTATACATGTTTATAACAAATTTTTTAATAATTGTAGATTTTTTATATTAATTTAGACACTTATTAAATAATGGGCTGGGTTATGTGCCTAAAGGTGGACATACACGCTGCAATGCTTTCGGATCGTATCGCACACACACTGCATGCATGCCGTGTGATGCGATACGATCTAGCACATAACGTATGTGATTCTCGCAGCGTTTATGGGCACCTTTAGTGCCTGCAACATTTTGTGGACACAGCACTGAGATGGTGTATGCATACATGTACATGCACCCGAGATCCTCCATAGGATCGCATGTTGCATACGCTCCCACAATCGGGCTGCCGCTTGTTGCAATGGCAATGTGAAAGGGCGCAAAATGTATGGTTTGCAGGAGGGCGCCGGACACCCTAGCACCGGCCCTGAGGACTGGCCCAGCTCCTCTTCATCTATGCTGACAGGATGCTCAGCTCCACTAATTAGAGCGGATGTCAGCTCAGCTCTGACAGCCGCACCCCGCCCCCCCCCCCCCCCCCCACACCGCTCACAACCTATCAGCTGTGTGCGCCAGCCCCCCTAGTCAATCACTGCCAGTAGTCTCTTCAGCAAATTAAGCCTGCAGTGTCTCCCTCTGTCTGCTAGTAAAGTGCTCTAATTGAAGTTAAGGATCCCTGGGACCCACTTATTTTTTTGCTCTGCGTGATCACTGTAGATAGACATTTTATTAGATACATAGATGATAGATAATTATTTTAATTAAAAAGTCATATAGATTTATTTATAAGGTAGATGCATGTAAAGTATGGTTTATTTTTCTCCGTGTCAGTGTATACTGAGAACATATTATCACGCCTCTTTCCTTTTTATTAGGTGAGTCTTCTCGATGAAGCAAAGCATAAGATCATAATAGCCGACTAGTGTGAGGTGACCTGGACTGCAGACTTCTACTAGAGACAATGATCAAAGAGGAACCGCATCAACAGGAGAGGAAGACAGGTCATTTATCATTATTAATTACTGATGCTTCTCAGGCTAAAAAAATATAAGGTTTATTAATAGGAACATTGTACTTTGTTAGTGTTGTTCAGCTGCTTACCAATGAAAGCTTTTACTGACAGACAGCTGCCTGCCTTGGACCCCCTTTTAGAATATGAATGGGTCCCACAAGATGTGCTATGATCTGGCTGTGTGCACCAGTGCCCTACTAAATCAATGGTGGTAGTTTCCCCAGCCAATCACAGACTTTAGGACCCAGAATGCCAACCCCATCGGAAAACGCCCCCACTGTCTCTGCATGAAACAATCATTCAATGGTCGGCGACTATCAAATGATTTTCCTGGGCTCGCAAATATAAGTCAGTGGAGACTGATTTATATTTGCAGGCTCCGGACTAAAGACAGGGCAGGATGTGCAGGGGAACGCCCGCGTTAGCATGGGGACGTCCATAAAATGCTGGACGTTCCCATGTCAAATCATAGCTAGATTAATTTAAAAAGTAGATTCATGTATAGTTCATGTTTCTAAAGCCCCATACACAGTTGACGAGAAATGAAAAGATATCGCTCAAAGGGCAATTTTGAGCGATATCTTTTTTTTATTTTTTATTCTAGTGTATATACACAATATTGTTAATGATGTGTGCTTCCGAGCATCCTTAAGGACCACCCCCCTCCCCCATGCCCTGAACATGCAGGTCAACTTTGGTACAATGGAACCGTCGATAAAGTTAACTGTATCGTGAGTATTCCTAGTATCCAGTGTGTACAGGACTTAAGGGTCATTGTATACTGCGAACATATTATCATGCCTCTTTCCATTTTTTAGGTGAGAATTCTCCATAAAACAGTATGATGAGATCATAACAGCCGTCTACTGCGAAGTGACCTGGACTGTAGAATTGTCCTCAAGTCAACAAACAAAGATGAAGCACAGCAACAGGAGACCCAAGTCAGGTAATTAATGAAAATTAATTACTGATAATATGTTTTTGTATACATTTGAAATTCACAAATAGGACTTCTATTATTGTACATTGTGATAACTTATGCTGCTTTCCCACTGCCTAAACGGGTAAAGACCAGGTATTTGTAAACAGGTCTTTAAATGGGTAAGAGCTATAAAGACCCTTTCCCTCTGCGGCTCTTAAACAGTAATTTTCCATTTAAATGCCGTTTTTGTCACATTCACATATACCCATTTAAGCAACCCATTTAAACCCATAGTAAACATGGGCTGTCATATAGAATGGACTTTTCTGCCCCCACAGGCCCACATTGATGACGTTTTGAGAGAACAAATGGAGGGGGTGGGGAGTGGTCTGATCAGTGTTGCAATAATGGCAGACAGAGCACATGTCTCTGATGATTTCATGCCTGATTTTCTTCCACGTCCTCATTCTAAGTTTCAGGGATAACACAGGGTTCTGCGGTCGCAGCATGTCCTCATTAAACAGGGGTGTGGATGTTGTGGACTGGGCTGGTTCCACAGGTGGGGTTAATGTTTGTTCTGCACACGACGGTGCAGCTTCATACCGACAGCCAGGCTAGATGATAATGCTACTGGATTAGCAAGTGCAGAATGCCCGAAAACCGCTATGCATTGGTCGAATTACAACCACTCCCTATGTGCAGAGCTGCTTTGGTTCCAGTTCTGGTCAAGTACATTGTGGAATAAGCATTTCAATGCCTTTAGCTTATTTATAATTTGCGTAGTGGTTCTTATAAATCCTGATGCTGCCATCATATTGCTGATATTACGGTATTTTGCAGCATCCTTTACCGTACCGGTCATCTGACATATGATTTCATCTTCCCCACGAATTCGAAGGAGTTCCCTGATCTCCTCCTCTGTCCAACTGGGCATGGTAGCAGAATGTAAACAGCAGTACAGCACAAAAACGTTTTAGCTCTTCTCTGTCTACTGTCTGCTGTGATTACTTCCTGGATGTGGTGACTGTACAGTTATCACAAGCAGGAAGCCAATCATGTTCTTAACCTTTATTATTATTACTAAATACTATTTAACACCCTTTCCCACCGGCAAAAAAAGGGCTCTTAAATGGGTAAAACTCAGCTTTTTACCCATTTAAAAAAAAATGGTATTTTTAAACGGGTACAGCAACCTGGAGCATTCCCACTGCAGCTCTACACATTTAAAAAGGCAAAAAAATTGCAAATTGCCATTTAAGAGCTGCAGTGGGAAAGGGGTATTATGCTGCTTTCAGACCGCAAAACCTGCTTTCGACCAGGTATTTAAAACGTTTTTTTAAAACGTGTCAGAGGAAGTTTACCCCCTTTCACACCGCATCTAAATACCTGGTCTAAAGCAGGTTTGCGGTGTGAAAGCGGCATGATCTTCTTTGAAGTTGCCGGCATTACTCATCACCGGTAACCGGCGCACTACTGGACCCAGCCACTCAAAGAGATAAAGAGGTTTTTTATGGATTAACTTGGCGCTGTATCAGCACGCCTGGCGCTTACCTTGAAGCAGCACTTGGTGCACTTTTGATCCCAGCTGCGGGGGTCCTCCCGCAAAGCTAATTAATTTATTGGGGGAGGAGAGACAGCTCGGAGCAGCAGTGACAGCGGGACTCCGGTCCCGACATCCTGACCACGCCACTACAATGCTGTCATCGCAGAGCAGCCTAAACAAGTGACATTTTTCTGGGCAGCCTCGCGCGCGTGCCCCCGCCCCCCCAATAAATTAATAAGTTTTGCGGGCAGGGACCCCCTGCGCTGCGCTGCCCAGGTAGGATCCATGCTGTGTGGCTGGAGGACCCCCCCCCAGCCTGGACCGGCCACAGTGGGAGCAGGAATAAATTTGAGCCTGGGAGCAGCAACACTCACCGCACTCGCAGGACAGGCAGCACTCGCAGGAAAAAACAGCACGGTATGGACACGGGATGGGGGGGGTGAGGGGGGTTAGAGGCTGCCCGGGGGTCCTCCAGCCACACAGCATGGATCCTACCTGGGCAGCGCAGCGGGTCCCTACAGTGTATGTTATAACAGTGGCGGGGTCCCTGCAGCGTATGGGAAATAGTAGCTGCAGGGACCCCGCCACTGATATAACCTTCACTGTAGGGTCCCTACAGTGAAGGTTATATCAGTGGCGGGGTCCCTGCAGCTACTGGGGGTCTCTGCCCCCAGCGCGATTATTCCCCTCCCTGCGCTGCCCAGGGGGGAGGGGGGGGGAGAGGAATCCCGTTTCAGATCCGTTTTGACACAAAAAAAAAACGGGTCTGAAACGGGTAGGACCCTGCTTTTTTACAGTTTCAAAAAGTTTTTTTTGGAAACGGTAAAATCACTTTGCACCTTTCAGACCGCACACGGTTAAAAATCGGCAAAATACCGTTTTTTTTTGTGCGGTCTGAAAGGGGTATTAGTGTACTGTTAAATAGATAGAGATAGGTAGAGAGAAATAGAAAGAGTAAAAAATAAACATACTGTCCACTACGGAAGCTTGGCGGACATGAAGGGGAAGGACTCAGTAACACACTTTTTATTTCAGTCAGTGCCCTACCTCCCTGTGTAATAGTGCAGCTTGACCAGCAGGAAGGGTGGGATCATTCGGTGGGTAGGTAGATATTTTGTAAATCATTTGATAGATAAGATAGACAGATAAATGGGTGGGGGGTGGTCGAAGCGCAATACCTGTAAAAGCTCTGCCAGCAGGGAGGTGTTATCCTTTAGAACCCACATATTTTTTTATTTTGTGCATTAACTTTAGATAGATAGATATATAGATGGGTAGGTAGATTAGTGGGTGGGTGGTAGGTGGATAGATAGTTAATCATTAGATAGACAAATAAATGAGTGGGTAGTTATATAAATGGTAAATAATTAGATAGATAGGTGGGTGGGTGAAATGCAATACCTGTAAAAAAAATATGTGGGTGATCCCTCACTCCTTGTGTAATAGTGCAGCTCGGCCAGGAGGGATAGATAGATGGGTAGGTAGATAAATGGGTGGGTGATTGGGTAGGTAGATAGATAGGAAATCATTAGATAGACAGATAAAGGGGTGGGTAGATAAATGTTAAACTATTAGATAGGTGGGTGAAGCGCAATACCTGTAAAAAAAATATGTGGGTGATCAATCCCTCACTCCTTGGGCCAGATTCTCTAAGCTTCAAATGTGATAAAATGAAGAGTGATAAAAAGCCAGCCAATCAGCTCCTGCCTGACATTTTTCAAACACAGTCTGTGACATAGCAGGTAGGAGCTGATTGGCTGGCTTTTTATCACTCTCCATTTTATCACTTTTGAAGCTTAGAGAATCTGGCACCTTGTGTAATAGTGCAGCTTGGCCAGCAGGGAGTTGTTATCCTTTGGGACCACTTATTTTTTTCCTTGAGTGTATTAACTGTAGATATATAGGTAGATAAATGGGTGGGTGGGTGCATGGGTAGGTAGATAGTGAATCATTAGATAGATAAATGAGTGGGTGGGTAGATAAATGTTAAACTATTAGATAGGTGGGTGGGTGAAGTGCAATACCTGTAAAAACATATGTGGGTGATCCCTCACTCCTTGTGTAATAGTGCAGCTTGGCCAGTAGGGAGTTGTTATCCTTTGGGACCCACATATTTTTTCACTGAGCGCATTAACTGTAGATAGATAGATGGTTAGGTATATAAATGGGGAGGTGTGTGGTGGGGTAGGTGGATAAATAGTGAATCATTAGATAGACAGAAAAGTTGGTGGGAGGGTAAATAAATGGTAAATTATTAGATAGATAGGTGGGTGCGTGAAGTTCAATACCTGTAAAAAAACATGTGGGTGATCCCTCACTCCTTGTGTAATAGTGCAGCTTGGCTAGCAGGGAGTTGTTATCCTTTGGGACCCACATATTTTTTTCACTGAGCGCACTAACTGTAGATAGATAGAAAGATACATAGATGGTTAGGTATATAAATGGGTAGGTGTGTGGTTGGGTAGGTGGATAGATAGTGAATCATTAGATAGAGAGATAAGTGGGTGGGAGGGTAGATAAATGGTAAATCATTAGATAGTTAGGTGGGTGGGTGAAGTGCAATACCTGTAAAGAAATATGTGGGTGATCCCTCACTCCTTGTGTAATAGTGCAGCTTGGCCAGCAGGGAGTTGTTATCCTTTGGGACCCACATATTTTTTTTACTGAGCGCATTAACTGTAGATAGATAGAAAGATAGATGGTTAGGTATATAAAGTGGTAGGTGTGTGTTTGGGTGGGTAGATAAATGTTAAACTATTAGATAGGTGGGTGAAGTGCAATACCTGTAAAAAAATATGTGGGGGGATCCCTCACTCCTTGTGTAATAGTGCAGCTTGGCCAGCAGGGAGTTGTTATCCTTTGGGACCCACATATTTTTTTTACTGAGCGCATTAACTGTAGATAGATAGAAAGTTTTAGGAAAAAAAACAAGACCGGCCACAAAAAGTCAGGGCAGCTAATCCAAAATAGTTTTTGAAACCCACCATACTGCATTAAGGTTTTGGGCCAGATGCACTAAGCTTCAAAAGTGATAAAATGGAGAGTCATAAACAGCCAGCCAATCAACTCCTACCTGCCATGTCACAGAAAAAATGTCAGACAGAAGCTGATTGTTTGGTTGTTTAGTACTCATCACTTTATCACTTTTTGAAGCTTAGTGCATCTGGTCTTTGTCTTCTATGTTCTTTCTCATGATCCAAATGTTGAAATCTGGCACATACCCTAGAGGGCTAATCTTTGTTTTTAAGCATGGCGGCCCCTTCAAAACATCCGCTAAAAAACAGAAATAGCTATCTACCACAACATATCTTATTCTTAAAGGTACCAGCCTACCCCAATTGATACTAAATTTTAAAAAACAACAATATTCTGGATTGTTTATAGGGAATCGGTACATCTGTCAGCAGGGCCAGTGCTAGGGTGTCCGGCGCCCTCCTGCAAACCATAATTTTTGCGCCCTTTCACATTGCCATTGCAACAAGTTGCAGCCCGATTGTGGGAGCGTATGCAACATGCGATCCTATGGAAGATCTCGGGTGCATGTACATGTATGCATACACCATCTCAGTGCTGTGTCCGTAAAATGTTGCAGGCACTAAAAGTGCCCATACACGCTGCGAGCATCGCATAAGTTATGGGCTAGATCGCATTGCATGGCATGCATGCAATGTGTGTGCGATGCGATCCGAAAGCAGTACAAAAAGTATATGCAGCACATACTTTTTGTACTGTGTGATGCCCGTGGGAGCACACATCGCATCGCACGCTGCTATTGCAGCGTGTATGGCCACCTTTAGACACATAACCCAGCCCATTATATAAAAAAGTGTCTAAATTAATATAAAAAAATTACAATTATTAAAAAAATTGTTATAAACATGTAAAATAAAAGACTCATTGTTCTTTTGCTGTTTAACTCTTGTGCAGTCCCTCCTCTTCTATCTGCGTAGGCAGGATGCTGAGGACACCATTACACCCCTATCATGACTGAGGGGGAAAGGAGGGGAGAGAAGGAGGAGATAGAGGGGGCGGAGTGTTGAGGACTGGCACTGGCACAGCACACTGAGAAGAGGGAAGGAAGGGCGGCGCTGCTGCCTGTTCCTCATTTGATTGACAGCTGACAGGCGCAGGGAGCAGTGGGTAGGGGGCGGATCCGGACATGACATGTCATCCAGGCATTCACAGACAGTGCTACATGCCTCAGCGCAAGTGTCTGTGAGGAAGAGGGGGCAGGTCGCAGGAGGAGGACAGTGTGTGCGCGGTGCAGGGAGCTGCTCAGCCTCTCCATACTGCCGCCCACTGTCAGACAGGCGCTGCGGGCGGCATGCAGGAGGACAGAGGTGGAACTACCATTGGTGCAGCAGGTGCATTGCACCGGGGCCCCTGAAGACTAAGGGGCCCAATTCTGCCATCCACTGCTATGTGGCATATTTTGAACTTGTTTTGGAGTGGAAGAGGAGGGCCAAAAAATGTAGTTTTGCACCTGGGCCAACCACTCGTAAGTTCCGACACTTCAGGAGGCAGTGACAGTGAGGGCTGAGGCATCTTTAGCAGAGCAGGGAGGGAGACAGCGCCTTTTCAGCATGGCGCCTCCCTGCTTTGCAGGAGCTGCTGAGTGGGTAGCGCCGGCCCTGTCTGTCAGAATGAACTTAGGTCTACAGTCATTAGGTCGACCCCACTAGGTCGACTGGCAGGAAGGTAGACCTGATTTAAGGTCGACATGGGCCAAGGTCGACATGACTTAAGGTCGAATTTGCATAAAGGTCGACATGAGGAAGGTCGACTGGTCATAAGGTCGACATGGGTTTTTCACTGTTTTTTTATCCGAATGTCGACACAGTCGACATGGACACAGTTGGCAGTGAGAATCGTACCCTTGCATCGCTCGCAATGCTTCGGGCACGGTGGCTCGCTTTAATAACCTCCTCCATGCCCTAGTGGATGGTAGGGCATGAAATACCGCCTTTCGGTACATGTTGGCTCAAAAAACAGTGAAAAACCCCATGTCGACCTTATGACCAGTCGACCTTCCACATGTCGACCTTAATGCAAATTCGACCTTAAGTCATGTCGACCTTGGCCCATGTCGACCTTAAATCAGGTCGACCTTCCTGCCAGTCGACCTAGTGTTGTCGACCTAATGACTGTAGACCTAAGTTCATTCTAACAGATGACCGCTTCCCTGTTTATAGCTATGCACTGGAATCTTGAGTATATTAAAAAAAAAATTCCTTACAAATAGAGAAACCCCTTGTACACAAGTGTAGCTCTGTATTGCAGATAGTCTTTATTATTTCTGGAATCAGGTTATACTAGTGTTCATAACTTATGCAAATTGTACAATGGGCTCCAGTGACCGTTATACATATTTAGCTACCATAATTGCAGATACTCTGCTGTTTGAATATAAATCAATTGCTCTTTGCATCCTTTATGAGAAGAGATAGACTAGTCTGATTTGATGTATAGGTCTCTTCCAACAATGACAGCATACTGCAATAATAGGAAACATTGGGCCATACGTGTGTACGCTATCACCTACTTTAAAACAAAAACTTAAATTGTGCTTTCGTTTAGCGACATGGTATAACTTAGAAACACTTGAGCACGGTCAGGGGCGTAACTAGATATTCATAGGCCCCATAGCAAAAGTTTGTAAGGGGCCCCTATTTAGCAACTGATGGTGATAAATGTATGTATAGCTAATTACTTAGACAGTAAAGATGGGCCCCCTTCAGTTTTGGGCCCCATAGCAGCTGCACCCCTTACACCTATGGTAGTTATGCCCTTGAGCACGGTGATTCTTTCTAGGGTGCTCATGCTTTCCTAGTATGACTCTTATACTGTTGTCTGCATCCATGTTCGCTGCTGCTCTCATAATCCTCTTCCTCACCAAGTACTCTTTTATCGTACCACTAATGTCTGTTTTAGTCTTATAATAAGGATTGTCCACACAATGCTTTGTTCTCTGATTGTTTTATTTTATGTACTTTACAAGTTATCATTTATTTATGCTTTAAGTCATCAATAAAAATTATGACTGGGAAAAACAGAAACATAGGCCCTAATTCAGGTTGAATTGGTAAGCAGGTAACATCACTGCTTGCCGAGTGCACCATCCGCTGCCCGGCCGAATCCCCCCACCCCTCCAAATCCCAACTATAACATGCAAGGGGATGTGTATAAGAACACATCCCCTCGCATGAAGGAGATGGCGTTCCGGATGCAGTTGCTGGGAAAAGCAATGGCTTGGGTCCTGTGCTCTCAGGAAACACGGCATATCCAGTTATTAACTGCCCTCCTCTAACTGCGGATTGGGGGGCACAGGATGTTTGATCTTCAATTAGATTGCCCAGTGGACTTGGCTGTTCCACTGCACTGTCTCCGGAAGCAGTGGCTCAGTTTGCTGCTAAGAAATTCGTGTTGAGCATTCACCTGGTGTGGTCCAAGCTGCGCTCGTGCACACTGAACACCTGGATTTCTCTTAAGCAAGCAGATGTGAAGCTGAGAGACTGCAGCATGTAACACCATAATACAACAATTAAAGCTCTTCCTTTTCTAAGAAAAAAAATGTACTGAGCAGAAATTTTTCAGAGGTGCATAGAACGGTTATGCCAAAATAAAATATGAGCGATATTAGGACAGAATAGGGCCCTTTGGGGTTATTTTTACACAGACAGGTCTAGTTTTATTTTTACACTGTTTTCTGCCCCATTATAAAGATAAGGCTTTACAATTTGTTAATCTTGCACAGTAGCCACCAGAGAGTGAGCCACAATAACGGCCATTGCCAGCCAATGTGCCAGCATAACGAGTGCCTGCCATGCCCCCGCAGTGAGAGGCAGTGAGAGGCAGCAGCCTTTTACAATTTAAAACTGCAGCTGTCATTTTCTGGCATGTTCACTGCCCTGGTTGGGCGGCAGGTGGTGAGCACCCCCCCCCCACACACACACACACACACACAACATACACACTGGATTAACACGCCGGACAGAGGCAGTGGACATTTTATTATTCAACAGGCGTCCCTCTTTTGAGCCATCGCGCCTCCCGGTGCAGAGGCAGCCGCTGCAAAAGAGCTTAAGGGCCACCGACTGCTAGTTTAAGATGTCAGGAATGCTTCAGCTGCCGGCTGGGTGACAGGAACCGCCTGCGGGGTGAAAATGTCAAGTCAGCCCCCTGGGTGAAGAAGGGGTATAATAAATTATTCTTAAAAAACAAATGTGTTTTTATTCTAATATATCCTTTACAGGGACGCTATAGGTCCCAGCAGAAGGCTTGCTGGAACCTGTAGTCCTCCTTTAAAGGGCAATATGGGGTGCGGGGGGAAGGATAGCCCTGGTCTTTGGCGGTAGAAAGAATCCCAGGCCTGGGCTGACTAGCACAGGGTTGCTAATGTACAGCCATGGGACCCTAGAGGTGTCTCATGGCTGTGGCATTACCACCCCGGCTGGTGGAGCCTGGCGCTGGTTCCAGAAATATTTGGGACCCCTACTTATTTTGCCCCCCATATTTTTGCAACCATGGGTGGCTTCAAGAGCCCGGTGCGGGTACCTTAAATATGGGAGACCTTTACTTAATTTGTCCCCATATTTTTGGAACCATTGCCTGCACCAATATCTAATTTAAAATATATATGGGAGACAAAAGCTGTGGGGGTCCTCCGTATTTGCGGAACCAGCACCAGGCCCATGGAGCCGACCCTGGTTCCAAAAATACGGGGGACAAAATGAGTAGGGGTCCCCTGTATTTCAGAAACCAGCACTGGGCTCCACTAGCTGGCAAGGTAATGCCACAGCCAGGGGATCTTATGGGTCCCACTACCTCCCGGCTAGTGGAGCTCAGTGCTGGTTCCTGAAATATAGGGAACACACCTTATGGTTCCCCTGGCTATAACAGCACCAACCTTGTGCTATTCAGCCCAAGGCTTCTTTTGATCCCAGGCGTGTGATACCTTAAAAAAATATTGTAATTTACAGGAGGTCTACAGGTCCCTGCAAGCCTGCCACTGGTACCTACAGCTTCCCTGTAAAGGAAATATTTAAAGAAGAACACAGGACAGGTTTTAAAAAGTATTTAACAGCCTCTTCATCCAGGGGAACCAATACACTCCCAGGACTTCCCCACGTCTTCACCAGGCGGGCGGTCCCTGCTGTCCAGCAGGGGCTTCCCCGGCTTCTTTGACCGGAGGGCGGCGGCCTGTAAGCTCTTTTCCACGGCCGTCGCGTCTCCGGGACATCGAGGTGCTTTCTTCTGGAGCTCTTCTCTGTTTGTACGCTGCCATCAGACTGTCTCCGCATCCTCACATTCACCGTGGCTATTTTTATTATAAAAAAAAAAAAATGGTGCTAATACTGTAACTATTGGTGACATTTTTTTAAATATACAAGAACATTTTCTTTATATTATTCTTATTTTTATGGTCAAAACTCTGTATTACAATATACTGGAGTATAACAGGAGAGCCTCGGCCTCCCTTCACATTACTATTCTTTCCCCTTTCATGCCATCCTGTCTTCCGGCATCCGTGCCTTTATTTCCTTACATCTTTGCTGCTTTCTTACACCCCCATCTATGCTGTTCTGTCTCCACATTGCCCCCCATCTGTACATTGTTTTGTACCAATCTGTGTCACATTATCTCCCCCATATGCGCTGTTTAGTCTTCCCAGCTATTTGCACCTTTCTGCCCTCCCATCCACACCACTCTTACTCCATCCATGCCACCAGGTCTTCCCGCATCCGTGCCACTATTTCCCCCCATTTGTGCGGATTTCTTCCACCCCATTCATGTAGCTCTGTCTCCCCCCCATCCATGACACTGTTTGGGGCGGGCGGATGTCACATGACAGCAGTGCCCACCCCAAACAATGCAGGCAGCACAGACGGTGTAATGGTTAGCATTACTGCCTCACAGCCCTGAGGTCATGGGTTCGATACCCACCATGGCCCTAAATGTGCAGAGTTTTTATATTCTCCCGGTGTTTGCGTAGGTTTACTCCGGTTTTCTCCCACAATCCAAAATGATACTGGTAGGTCAATTGGCCTCCAACAAAATTAACCCTAGAATGTCTGTGTGCGCGTGTACATGTGGTAGGGAATATAGATTGTAAGCTCCACTGGGGCAGGGACTGATGTGAATGGGCAATTATACTCTGTAAAGCGCTGCGGAATATGTGTGCGCTATATAAGAAACTGGTAATGAATAAAATAAATGCAGCCGAAAAGTAAGTCCTGGGCTACTTTTCTGCTGCAAACAGAGAGAGATTTGATTTTGAGCAACTATTGAATGATTTTCTCCTCTGTGTGGGCGCATTCTAGCAGATATGTAAGCGTACACATACACTCTCAGTGCAGCGTTCGCCAGGGTGGTGTTACCCTACTCTCTAGGCTCTAAATATACAAAGCCTAGCAAACAGGTCTGAATCAGGCTCTCGGTTTGGATTACTTGAACTTTGTATTTGTTATGTTTAAGTGGACACTTAAAGGTTACTGACCCCTTGTTACTTGTTTTTAGGAAATAGATAAGTTTTTTTGAAACATCATTGAGCTGTCTCCCTGGATGCACTGTACAATTTGTATTTAACATTACATACAGTGCAGTTATAGCAAAAGCTCTGGAACACTGTGTGACATTACTCATAGCTGCAGAATGTTTGCTCATAGAGGGGCAGATGTATTAAGTCTCAACAAGAGATAAATGCAAGGGTGACAAAGGGGCGTATTTATCATTATATAGCGATGCCGGCGTGATGATATCGCCGGGCATCGCATTGCGGTATCATCTGATACCGCAGGGATTTATCATTATGGGGGCGCAGGTACAGGGCTCCGAAAGGAGCCCCGTCCCTGCGAAGCCCTGACCCGGAAGCCGGGGGGTCTGCGCATGCGCGGTTATGCGCTGCTCGGGCAGTGCGATGTGCAGCCATAGGCTACAATGGGCTATCAACATATCAGAATGGCGATAGCCCAGGGGGTGCGATGCCTGGCTGCCCGATGTTGATACATCGGGCAGCTTCGCATCCCCCATAGAAACCTATGGGGGATGCGGCCGGCAGCGCTGCAGGGGGGATCACAGCAGAGATCGGAGATTCCTGCTGCGGTCCCCTGTGATAAATTCCAGTGATACTTAATATTTGCGGTTAAGGGGGATTTAGCCGCAAATCTTAAGGGCCCCATACATCAGCAATTAATTGTGACAATTTTCAGATATGGAGATGATTGCCACAATTAATTTTAGATGTGTGGGCTCCCCCTTTTGGCAATCCCAATCAAAATCGCCAATCGGTTGCTTAATCAGATTTTTAAACATGCTTAATAATCTGGTATTATCTGCAGATCTTTTTTATATGTGTGGGCATTCCCAATTCGTCTTCTTCATCTATTTACATTATGAACAGCTGAAATGACAATCGATTGGGCAATTTCCAGATATGAAGATGTAATCTTTAGATGGAAAAATCTGCCGATCACTGAAATAAATCTGTAATGTGTGGGCAAGTCAGATAGAATGTAAAATCCATTTATCTTGCCAAAAAATCCCTGGATCTGGAAATCCATTAATTGTGATTGCTGATGTATGGGGCCCATTGCTTGATAAATGGGCCCAAAAGAGAGATAAATGTCCAGCCAATCACCTGCTAACTGCCATGTTACAGGCTGAGTTTGAAAAAAAGTCAGTAAGGAACTGATTGGCTGGACGTTGATCTCTCTTTATCAAGCCTGCATATATCTCTTGTTAAGGCTTAATACATCTGCCCCACTGCGAGTTATTTTAATTAAAGAAAAAGTTGGTGATTTTGTAAAATAAATTAATTCAGTTTTAAGGTTGGCATTACAGGTAGTTGTTTTTGTCACCTTTAGGGCAAGAAATTCTAGCAATAAACTCATGCAGGAGATACCAATTTTGACTTTCCCGAATGTACACTGTGAGGGGTATTCAATGCCCCTAACTGCAAGCTATCGACAGCGAGAAGTGCCGATAGCTCACTGTTAGTATTCAACTCCCTCCCCTTCACTCCCTGTTTCCACCTCGCCTGTTTCCTGAGGTGAACCTTGCCGTTTAAGGGAATCCTCAACATCCTCTCATGGCGAGGATTTGGCTCCTACATTGGATACGGCCAGGGAATGGTGAGGATGGCTTGTTTTCGGCAAAGAGAAGCCATCCTTACTGTACAAACCTCCTCGCTGGCAGCTTTGAATACCGCCCCATGGGGGATGACTACGGTGGACTATATGGGCTATTTCACACACTACGGCTCCTGCCGGACGCCGAAATCCCACATGGCCAAAATCCGTGCCGTGCAAAGGAATTGTCAATGGACACTATTGTGTCCATTCATAAGGGACGGCCATGGCCCGGCCGTCCGGTTGCAGCCGGATCCCACCACTGGAAGGGACAGCTGCCGGGCTGTGGCCATCCCCTCCATTCTAAACTTCTTAGTGCGGCACGGATTCCTGGCCGTGCAGGATTTTGCCGTCTGGCAGGAGCCGGAGTTTGTGAAATAGCCCTATAGGTGAGAATGCATGTATGTTGTATGTATGGGTGGGTTTAATTTACAGGGTGTTTGTGTTTTTATTGTGGTATTGGTTCTGTTGTGGGACTACAAGTCCCAGCGGCCCATTAATACCTCACATGTTGGGACTTGTGGTTCCCCAAGTCCCAGCATGTGAGAGAGTCTTGCTGGGTCTTGTAGTTTTACAACAAAACCCAATACTTATTTAGATATTTTTTTTAACAATTTTTTTTTTTTACACTACCAACCCGGCACCCCATTAAAAAAAACAAAAAAAAAAAACAGGTTTATTAAGAAAAATAAAAAGCTTTTGGTTTAAACCAGTTTTTTGCATTATGGATTTAATGAAAAAAGTAATCATGTTTTCGAGTACTATTTATTATTCATTTATTAACAGTTTCTTATATAGCACAGCAGAGTCTGTTGCGTTTTACAAAAGGAGACAGTGATACAACAAACTGGGTATTTACAGACAGTCAAAAGGTATGAGGGCCCTGCTCGCAAGCTTACAATCTATAGGGAAGTGGGCATTGATACACAAGTATAGGTGTTCTTTATTGCATAAAGTCCACAAGAATGCAAAAGTTCCTGGAGGTCTGTATGATACGGTGGGTGTGGATAGTTTGGTCTACACCAACTAGGTCGACAAGCATTGGGTCGACACCACTAGGTTGACAGACAGCAAGGTCGAAATGGGTTTAGGTCGACATGGGTCTAGGTTCGCTTTGCTCGCGATGCTTGGGGCACGGTGCCTCGCTATGCTCAGCACACTACTTTATTCTCCCACCACGCCCTAGTGCATGGGTCTTCAAACTGTGGTCCTCCAGATGTTGTGAAACTACAAATCCCAGCATGCCTTGCCACAGTTTTGCTATAAGGGAGTGTTAAAACTGTGGCAAGGCATGCTGGTATTTGTACTTTCACAATCTGGAGGGCCACAGTTTGAAGACCCATGTCCTAGTGGATGGTAGGGCATGAAATACCGCTTGTCGGCACATGGCTCAAAAAACAGTGAAAAACCCCATATCGACTTTTTGACTGTCGACCTTGCCCATGTTGACCTAATACTTGTGTCGACCTAGACCCATGTCGAACTAGTGGTGTTGACCCAATGCTTGTCGACCTAGTTGGTGTAGACCAGGAAATACCGCCTGTCGGCTCAAAAAACAGTGAAAAAACCCATGTCGACTTTTTGACTGTCGACCTAGCCCATGTCGAACTAATACACGTGTCGACCTAGACCCATATCTATCTAGTGGTGTCGACCTAGTTGGTATAGATCAGACATATCCAAACTATGGCCCTCCAGCTGTTGTGAAACTACACATCCCAGCATGCCTTGCCACAGTTCTGCTATTAAGGAATGCTAAAACTATGGCAAGGCATGCTGGGATGTGTAGTTTCACAACAGCTGCAGGGCCACAGTTTGGACATGCCTGGTGTAGACCTAATGACCGTATCTCAATACGGTGACCCAGCAGAGTTTTAATGCTTTCTAACATTAACCCTTTGCAGTCCAATTTTTTTTTTTGCAATTCAGTTTGTTTAAAATGTTTAAATTAATTGTCATTTTTTTTTATTTAAAAAATGGTCTACATTGAATGTTGAACAATGTTAATGTTCCTTTTTTAAAGTGGCTCACCATTGGATCTGCTACTAGCGCTAGGGCTGTTGAGCTTGACTAGGCGTTGGACCTGAAAGGGTTAATACCATTATTAAGCTAGGTGGAAACGGCGAGTGTGCTCATCAAAACAGCGGGGCTCGCTAAAAAATGCAGCGGACTCACTACACCTTGTCATTTAAGGGGATCCTGAAGGCCAGGATTCTGGCAAAACGTTGAATACAGCAACGGGGTTGGATGGCGAGGATGGCTTTTCCTCACTGAAAATAAGCCATCCTCACCGTACAAACCCCCTCGCTGCAGCATTGAATACACCTATAAACATTGTTACATACAAGTATTGAGTTAAGCATTGGCACTTAGCAAGCCACTAGCATTAAATACCAGTTTTTTTTTTATTATAAAAGGCTATTTTTGGTACTTGTTTACTAGCACGTCGCCCATCGCATACCGTACTTAGAGGTGTGCGATGTGATATTCCGTTAAATTAACAGGAGTGCTTGTACATTAAAATATCGCATAGCATTGCATGCCAGCAAATGGCATGCGATGCGATTTTTATTTGTACAAGCACCCTAATGGGTGCTTACAATGTTAAATGCACCCCCATTGTCAATGTCACCCCCACTATCAACACCAACCCGAAGTGTGGCCGGCGGCAGTACGCGTCCTCCGACCTTTTCAAAGCCCCACTATCCACGTCGGCGTGGAGTTGATTCTAGATAGTGTGGCGAGGGGACGCAGAATACGAGCCCGAAGCGTGGCGAGCAGACGCGGAATACATGTAAAGTAATCCGTGTCCGCTCGCCACGCTTCAGGCTCGGTGGCTCGCTACACTATCTAAAATCAGCTCCACGCCAACGTGGATAGTGGGGGGTATGAAAAGGTCGGAGGACGCGTACCGTCGCCGCTCGCCACGCTTAGGGTTGCCGTTGACAATTGGGGTGCATTTAACATTGTAAGCACACGTCAGGGTGCTTGTACAATAAAAAATGGAATCGCATCGCATGCTGCTATATTGCATGTGATGTGATTGTATAAGATGCACTACGATCAAAATTGTGGGCGCCGTGCTAGGAAACAAGTACCCTATTTTTTTTTCAGAAGTCAAGGCACCATGCCAGTAGTCACATTTGGTTTAAACCAGCCAACAATGTTTACAGTTATCCATAAATCGTGAATGATATCGGCCAATGTGTATGCCCTATATCTTTCTCTCCTGGCACCACTGATATAGTTAATTATTTGGTATTGTGTACACAGCGCTAGGTTCAGTTATGTAATGTGGGACAGGTCTCACTTCTAGGCACCCAGTTTGGGAACCACTGTCCTGGATAGAACTTATAAGTGCTGAATGAGGTGTGTAATGGGCCATATTTATATGATTTCAGACAGTCACTAGAGGGGGCTCAGCGGAAATATTTAAATGTAGCTCCATTTGGGCTTTAATGGCTGGTGGTGGCGAGCTGAAATGTGCGAAAAGTCACCCCCTGTACGAGCACTCCAATGGGACTTTTCACATCGAACCCATTAGTTTGCTCGGGTTTAGCTTTTAATGAGGGAGAAATGTGCGATAGAAATGGTCAATTAAATATCGGCCCACAATTTCCCATCATGTGAGATGGGAGAATGAGTGCGATTAAACATTTGAATATGTACCATTTTGATTACAATATCATAAGTGTTTTTTTAGGAAGCAGATCTCTGTGCAGGTGACAACATAGTCAGGGGTCAATCCAATTAGCTGAATTTCTCGCACCCATGAGTTGCAGCAACAGTCACACTTTACTACAGGCAAAACTGCTGACAGCCCTTTAAGGCTGCTTGCACATTTATGCAAATTGGAGACATAAATGGTACAAGAAGCGGTGCTGGCATTAAACTTGGCAGAAACTTTAACCTAATTTTATTGACTCCTACAAGTGATACTATTATGGGTTGTAATGAAAATTAAAAGAATACAGATGTGTAGCATTATTTTGCTGATGAAAATGATTTAAGTATGCTATTGGGGTTATTAAAGAATATTTGTGGCATAACCCCACACATAAGTATCTGCTAGATGAACATCTGGCGGACCACAGCAGATATTGAAATTATCTGCTCCACAGACTTTACCAAAAAAGGGATGCCACTCCAGCACTGTCCTTGCACACTGTCCTTGCACATGTGTGGTCATCAGAACTGTGCATGTGCAGAACCGAGCTGGGGTCCCAAAGGAAACGTGATGTGTACCAAAATCCACCAGACAATATGTGAAATAATGGTCTTTATAGTGCAAACATGTAAATAAAAAGTGTCTGGTCTGTGCGCACCTTCAGACTATGGGCGCGGGGCGGACCCTATGTCAGTAAGCATCTCTCCACCTGCATTACCACCAGTGAGGGAAGAGAGCAGCACAGCCACATACACCTGGGCAGATCAGAGAGACACAGGAGCAGACGGAATGCCACCGCTCCTCCTCTGCCTACATGTATCTCCCCTCCTACCGCCGCTGCTCTTACTCTCCGCCATCATATTGCGCACGCCACGCTCCCACCTTCCCACGACGTCCTATCGCGCGACCCGTCCATTGGCTGGTGGTCTATTGCGCACGTGAGGGGCGCGACTTACGGCAACCTTGTCACGTCACAGACACATTCTATTGGCAGTTGGTTAGCCCGTCGATGTATGAGTGTACCTCCTCCGTCTCACACGGCGTCGTCGGTGACCGTTGAGGCTGGACATCGCATAAAACAAGCTCAATGTGTTCACTGCTTGATTGGGAACAGACAGCCATATTTACTAATAGGAGTGCATGAGCGGAACTTGAAAATATGCGGTACACAACTACAAGTCTTTACTATACCACTCAACCGTCAGACAATACAGGCAGCATCCCAGTGACTGCCAAGCAGTACACAGAGCATCTATGTGAGTGTCAGTTAGTATTCTCTGTAAGAGATGGTCACAGCCAGAGAAGTTTATTACATAAGTTTCCAACTTTACAGCTTAATTATCCTGAAAATAGAATTGTAACTAGGGATGGTCATTAGGGATGGCCATCGACCATCGATGATTCGAAATCATCGATAGTTCATGGCCGATGTCGAATACTTTAGCCATCGATGGGGGAGAACCAGATGGCTTCCCTCCATCGATGGAACAGCAAAACGATGTTTTGCTTTTTTTTTTAAGTGCCAGGACACGGAGCATAGCTCCGCCCCCGACACCCGCGAAGCCCCGCCCCCGTGTTTTGATTGGCCCACAGGCCAATCAAACAAACACAATGGATGACCATCGATATGTAAAAATATCGATGGTCATCCATAGTATAGTTTAGCACTATCGATGGCCAGTTGCAGAATTGCCATCGATGGCAATGATGGCCATCCCTAATGGCCATTGTTGCCATCACCATCGATGGTTGCCATCGATGGTAATTCTGCAATTGGCCATCGATAGTGCTGAACTATGCATTGGATGACCATCGTTATTTTTTATGTCGATGGTCATCCATTGTGTTTGATTGATTCATGACTCAAAACACGGGGGGGGGCTTCGCTGGTGTCTGGGGCGGAACTGTGCTCCGTGTCCCAGGTTCCCAGCACTTTGAGGAAAAGGAAAAACATTGTTTTGCTGTTCCATCGATGGAGGGAAACCATCTGGTTCTACCCCATCGATGGCAAAAGTATTCAACATCGGCCATGAACCATTGATGATTTCGATTCATCGATGGTCGATGGCCATCCCTAATTGTAACCCCGAGCTGAGTGTATATTTTATAATACCTCTCATTCACTGTTGCTGGGGTGCAAGGGTGCCATTGGTATGGGGCCTAGAGGATCAGGGTTATGATAAAGTTGCATACCAATTCACCAGATTTTCATGGTAAACAATTGGGTCTGATCGATTGCCCATACAGAATTGAGTGAAATAAAATTTTCAATGACAGATGTATTAAGCCTGGGAAAGTGATAATGTGGCTAGTGATAACCCTGCAACCAATCAGCTCATAGGGGTAGATTTATTAAGCTCTGTGAAGTGATAAAGTGTCTGTTTTTTATCACCGGCCAATCAGCTCCTACCTGTCATTCTTCAAACCAAGTCTGTAACTTCACAGTTAGGAGCTAATTGGCCAGTGATAAAAACCAGACACTTTATCAATTCACAGAGCTTAATGAATTTGCCCCCTATTTGCCAAGTTACTGGCTGGGTTTGAAAAATGGCAGTTGGGAGCTGACTGACTGCTGCATTATCACGGTTACTTCATCACTTATCCAGACTTCATATATCTGCCCCTCAGAGGAATGTGTAGTCAATGTTAAAATGGTAAGGGGGAAGTGTAATGTGGCATTAATTGAACTGGAGGCCTATGTAAAGTGCATGACACTATAATGTTACATAATCAGAACTGAGGCACTCTAATGTGTGGTACTTGTTTCCTAGCACGGCACCCATCGCATCGCATACCATAAGGCATACGATGGTATGCAATGCGATGTTACGCGATGGCAGCCGATGTTATAACATTTTAAATTGTATACCATCGCATTGTATGCCATTGTATGGCATATAAAATGGTATACGATTTAAAATTGTATAAGCACCCTAATGGGTGTTTCCAATGTTAAATGTGCCCCCTATAAGATAAATAATTGTATAAGCACCGTAATGGGTGTTTACAATGTTAAAAGCACCCCCACACCCCCCCCCACTATCAACGCCAGCCTGGAGCGTGGCGAGCGGACGCGGAATACATGTGAAGTGATGCTCGGCCCCTTGCGTCTGCGATGCAATGGGCGCCGTGCTAGGAAACAAGTACCGTAGATTGTGATAGAAGAGAAAGATGGTAAAGAGCACTAGAGGGATATGGAGGCACAGTGGGTGACAGGAAAGGGTGATAGGAAAAGGTTGTGGGTGACAGGGAGAACGGTATGAGGATAGGCAGTAGGGGAGAGGCAGTGGGTGACCTGAATTAGCAAAAAGGTGATGGGGAGGAGAGGCAGAGGCATATAGAAAGGAGAAACGATGATAGTGAGGCAGTAGGTGACAGGGAGAAATAATGGAAGACAGAGAGACAAATGGTGACAGTGAGTAGCATTGGGTAACGGGTGTGGTATAGCGGTCTGACAATCGGGATCCTGGTGGCCAGTATCCTGACATCGGAATCCTGACTGCCGGTGCTCCGACAGGGGGCGAACACAAAGTGGCTCGCTGTGCTCATCATGGCGCGGGCTCGGTGTCTCACTTTGCTTGCCACGGGTTCTATTCTCCCTCTATGGGGGACATGGAACCCGGGATCCCAACTGTTGGGCATTTAAACAGTTGGGAGTACTGACATCGGAAGCCCAACTGTCGGGCACTCATCCAGAACCCTTGGGTAACACCAAGGAATGGGAGATGGAGGCAATGCTGTCATAATGCAAAATCACCTTGCCAGTAGGGGCAGGCATAATGGGATACATCCAGTAGTAGTAGGATCACATCTCTACCTTTTTTTAAGGGGAGGGTGCTGCCCCCCAAGAGGGAATCCCCCCAACATGGAGCAGCCCCCCCCCTCCCCCCATCATGGAGCAGGCATCCCCCCATGACGGAGCAGGCATTCCCTACCCCCGCCCCCCCCCCTTAACAACTTATGGTAGGGTGGTGGTCACCCTCACTGTCACTGCCTCCTGCACGCCACCCGCAGTGCCTGTCTGACAGCAGGCGGCAGTATGGAGAGGCTGAGCAGCTCCCTGCACCGAGCACACACTGTTCTCCTCCTGCGACCTGCCCCCTCTTCCTCACGGACACTTGCGCTGAGGTATGTAGCACTGTCTGTGAATGCCTGGTTGACATGTCATGTCCGGATCTGCCCCCTACCCATTGCTCCCTGCGCCTGACAGCTGTCAATCAAATGACGAACAGGCAGCAGCGCCGCCTCCCCTTCCTTCCCTCTTCTCAGTGTGCTGTGCCAGTGCCACTGCCAGTCCTCAACACTCTGCCCCCTCTATCTCCTCCCCTCTTCTTCCATCTCCTCCTTCTCTCCCCTCCTTTCCCCCTCAGTCACGAGAGGGGTGTAATGGCTTCCTCCTTAGCGAGGAGGGACTGCACAAGAGTTAAACAGCAAAAGAACAGTCAGTCTTTTATTATACATGTTTATAACAAATTTTTTAATAATTGTAGATTTTTTTATATTAATTTAGACACTTATTAAATAATGGGCTGGGTTATGTGCCTAAAGGTGGACATACACGCTGCAATGCTTTCGGATCGTATCGCACACACATTGCATGCATGCCGTGCGATGCGATCTAGCCCATAACGTATGTGATTCTCGCAGCGTTTATGGGCACCTTTAGTGCCTGCAACATTTTGCGGACACAGCACTGAGATGGTGTATGCATACATGTGTACATGCACCCGAGATCCTCCATAGGATCACATGTTGCATACGCTCCCACAATCGGGCTGCCGCTTGTTGCAATGGCAATGTGAAAGGGCGCAAAATGTATGGTTTGCAGGAGGGCGCCGGACATCCTAGCACCGGCCCTGAGGACTGGCCCAGCTCCTCTTCATCTATGCTGACAGGATGCTCAGCTCCACTAATTAGAGCGGATGTCAGCTCAGCTCTGACAGCCGCACCCCGCCCCCCCACGCCGCTCACAACCTATCAGCTGTGTGCGCCAGCCCCCCTAGTCAATCACTGCCAGTAGTCTCTTCAGCAAATTAAGCCTGCAGTGTCTCCCTCTGTCTGCTAGTAAAGTGCTCTAATTGAAGTTAAGGATCCCTGGGACCCACTTATTTTTTTGCTCTGCGTGATCACTGTAGATAGACATTTTATTAGATACATAGATGATAGATAATTATTTTAATTAAAAAGTCATATAGATTTATTTATAAGGTAGATGCATGTAAAGTTGTTTATTTTTCTCCGTGTCAGTGTATACTGAGAACATATTATCACGCCTCTTTCCTTTTTATTAGGTGAGTCTTCTCGATGAAGCAAAGCATAAGATCATAATAGCCAACTAATGTGAGGTGACCTGGACTGCAGACTTCTACTAGAGACAATGATCAAAGAGGAACCGCATCAACAGGAGAGGAAGACAGGTCATTTATCATTATTAATTACTGATGCTTCTCAGGCTAAAAAAATATAATATTTATTAATAGGAACATTGTACTTTGTTAGTGTTGTTCAGCTGCTTACCAATGAAAGCTTTTACTGACAGACAGCTGCCTGCCTTGGACCCCCTTTTAGAATATGAATGGGTCCCACAAGATGTGTTATGATCTGGCTGTGTGCACCAGTACCCTGGTAAATGAATGGCAATAGTCTCCCCAGCCAATCACAGACTTTAGGACCCAGAATGCCAACCCCACCGGAAAATGGCCCCCACTGTCGCTGCATGAAACAATCATTCAATGGTCTGCGACTATCAAATGATTTTCCTGGGCTCGCAAATATAAGTCTGTGGAGACTGATTTATATTTGCAGGCTCCGGACTAAAGACAGGGCAGGATGTGCAGGGGAACGCCCGCGTTAGCATGGGGACGTCCATAAAATGCTGGACGTTCCCATGTCAAATCATAGCTAGATTAATTTAAAAAGTAGATTCATGTATAGTTCATGTTTCTAAAGTCCCATACACAGTTGACGAGAAATGAAAAGATATCGCTCAAAGGGCAATTTTAAGCGATATCTTTTTTTTATTTTTTATTCTAGTGTATATAGACAATATTGTTAATGATGTGTGCTTCCGAGCATCCTTAAGGACCACCCCCCTCCCCCATGCCCTGAACATGCAGGTCAACTTTGGTACAATGGAACCGCCGATAAAGTTAACTGTATCGTGAGTATTCCTAGTCTCCAGTGTGTACAGGACTTAAGGGTCAATGTATACTGCGAACATATTATCATGCCTCTTTCCATTTTTTAGGTGAGAATTCTCCATAAAACAGTATGATGAGATCATAACAGCCGTCTACTGCGAAGTGACCTGGACTGTAGAATTGTCCTCAAGTCAACAAACAAAGATGAAGCACAGCAACAGGAGACCCAAGTCAGGTAATTAATGAAAATTAATTACTGATAATATGTTTTGGTATACATTTGAAATTCACAAATAGGACTTCTATTATTGTACATTGTGCTAACTTTATGCTGCTTTCAGACCGCAAAACCTGCTTTAGACCAGGTATTTAAAAAGTTTTATTAAAACGTGTCAGAGGAAGTTTACCCCCTTTCACACCGCATCTAAATACCTGGTCTAAAGCAGGTTTACGGTGTGAAAGCGGCATGATCTTCTTTGAAGTTGCCGGCATTACTCATCACCGGTAACCGGCGCACTTCTGGACCCAGCCACTCAAAGAGATAACAAGGTTTTTTATGGATTAACCTGGCGCTGTATCAGTACGCCTGGCGCTTACCTTGAAGCAGCACTTGGTGCACTACTGATCCCAGCTGCGGGGGTCCTCCCGCAAAGCTAATTAATTTATTGGGGGAGGAGAGACAGCTCGGAGCAGCAGTGACAGCGGGACTCCGGTCCCGACATCCTGACCACGCCACTACAATGCTGTCATCGCAGAGCAGCCTAAACAAGTGACATTTTTCTTGGCAGCCTCGCGCGCGCGCCCCCGCCCCCCCAATAAAGTAATAAGTTTTGCGGGCAGGGACCCCCTGCGCTGCACTGCCCAGGTAGGATCCATGCTGTGTGGCTGGAGGACCCCCTGGCAGCTTCTCTCCCCCCCCCAGCCTGGACCGGCCACAGTGGGAGCAGGAATAAATTTGAGCCTGGGAGCAGCAACACTCACCGCACTCGCAGGACAGGCATAACTCGCAGGACAAAACAGCACGGTATGGACACGGGATGGGGGGGGGGGGGTGAGGGGGGTGAGAGGCTGCCCGGGGGTCCTCCAGCCACACAGCATGGATCCTACCGGCGCAGCGCAGCGGGTCCCTACAGTGTATGTTATATCAGTGGCGGGGTCCCTGCAGCGTATGGGAACTAGTAGCTGCAGGGACCCCGCCACTGATATAACCTTCACTGTAGGGACCCTCTGCCCCCAGCGCGATTATTCCCCTCCCTGCGCTGCCCGGGGGGGGGGGGGGGGGGGAGAGGAATCCCGTTTCAGATCCGTTTTGACACCAAAAAAAAACGGGTCTGAAATGGGTAGGACCCTGCTTTTTTACAGTTTCAAAAAAACGTTTTTTTGGAAACGGTAAAATCACTTTGCAGTTTCAAAACGGTTAAAAATCTGCAAAATACCGTTTTTTTTGTGCGGTCTGAAAGGGGTATTAGTGTACTGTTAATTAGATAGAGATAGGTATAGAGAAATAGAAAGAGTAAAAAATAAACATACCTTCCCCCTTCACTGTCCACTAGGGAAGCTTGGCGGACATGAAGGGTAAGGACTCAGTAACACACTTTTTCAGTCAGCTTTCACACAATTTCACAATTTCAGTCAGTGCCCTACCTCCCTGTGTAATAGTGCAGCTTGACCAGCAGGAAGGGTGGGATCATTCGGTGGGTAGGTAGATATTTTGTAAATTATTTGATAGATAAGATAGATAGATAAATGGGTGGGGGGTGGTCGAAGCGCAATACCTGTAAAAGCTCGGCCAGCAGGGAGGTGTTATCCTTTAGGACCCACATATTTTTTTATTTTGTGCATTAACTGTAGATAGATAGATATATAGATGGGTAGGTAGATTAGTGGGTGGGTGGTAGGTGGATAGATAGTTAATCATTAGATAGACAAATAAATGAGTGGGTAGTTATATAAATGGTAAATAATTAGATAGATAGGTGGGTGGGTGAAACGCAATACCTGTAAAAAAAATATGTGGGTGATCCCTCACTCCTTGTGTAATAGTGCAGCTCGGCCAGGAGGGATAGATAGATGGGTAGGTAGATAAATGGGTGGGTGATTGGGTAGGTAGATAGATAGGAAATCATTAGATAGACAGATGAAGGGGTGGGTGGGTAGATAAATGTTAAACTATTAGATAGGTGGGTGAAGCGCAATACCTGTAAAAAAAATATGTGGGTGATCAATCCCTCACTCCTTGGGCCAGATTCTCTAAGCTTCAAAAGTGATAAAATGAAGAGTAATAAACAGCCAGCCAAACAGCTCCTGCCTGACATTTTTCAAACACAGTCTGTGACATGGCAGGTAGGAGCTGATTGGCTGGCTGTTTATCACTCTCCATTTTATCACTTTTGAAGCTTAGAGAATCTGGCACCTTGTGTAATAGTGCAGCTTGGCCAGCAGGGAGTTGTTATCCTTTGGGACCCACATATTTTTTTTCACTGAGTGTATTAACTGTAGATAGATAGGTAGATAAATGGGTGGGTGCGTGGGTAGGTAGATAGTGAATCATTAGATAGATAAATTAGTGGGTGGGTAGATAAATGTTAAACTATTAGATAGGTGGGTGGGTAAAGTGCAATACCTGTAAAAACATATGTGGGTGATCCCTCACTCCTTGTGTAATAGTGCAGCTTGACCAGTAGGGAGTTGTTATCCTTTGGGACCCACATATTTTTTCACTGAGCACATTAACTGTAGATAGATAGATGGTTAGGTATATAAATGGGTAGGTGTGTGGTTGGGTAGGTGGATAGATAGTGAATCATTAGATAGACAGATAAGTGGGTGTGAGGGTAGATAAATGGTAAATTATTAGATAGTTAGGTGGGTGGGTGAAGTGTAATACCTGTAGAAAAATATGTGGGTGATCCCTCACTCCTTGTGTAATAGTGCAGCTTGGCCAGCAGGGAGTTTTTATCCTTTGGGACCCACATATTTTTTTCACTGAGCGCATTAACTGTAGATAGATAGAAAGATAGATGGTTAGGTATATAAATTAGTAGGTGTGTGTTTGGGTAGGTGGATAGATAGGGAATCATTAGATAGACAGATAAGTGGGTGGGAGGGTAGATAAATGGTAAATTATTAGATAGATAGGTGGGTGGGTGAAGTGCAATACCTGTAAAAAAATATGTGGGTGATCCCTCAGCTTGGCCAGCAGGGAGTTGTTATCTTTTGGGACCCACATATTTCCCCCCCCTGAGTGTATTAACTGTAGACAGATAGGTAGATAAATGGGTGGCTGGGTGCGTGGGTAGGTAGTGAATCATTATATAGATAAATGAGTGGATGGGTAGATAAATGTTAAACTATTAGATTGGTGGTGGGGGGGGGGGTGATGAAGCGCAATACCTGTAAAAAATATGTGGGTGTTCCCTCACTCCTTGTGTAATAGTGCAGCTTGGCCAGCAGGGAGTTGTTATCCTTTGGGACCCACATATCTTTTTCACTGAGCCCATTAACTGTAGATAGATAGGAAGATAGATTGACGGTTATGTATATAAATAGGTAGATGTGTGGTTGGGTAGGTGGATAGATAGTGAATCATTAGATAGACAGATAAGTGGGTGGGAGGGTAGATAAATGATAAATTATTAGATAGGTGGGTGCATGAAGTGCAATACCTGTAAAAAAAATATGTGGGTGATCCCTCACTCCTTGTGTAATAGTGCAGCTTGGCCAGCAGGGAGTTGTTATCCTTTGGGACCCACATATTTTTTTTCACTGAGTGTATTAACTGTAGATAGATAGGTAGATAAATGGGTGGGTGCGTGGGTAGGTAGATAGTGAATCATTAGATAGATAAATGAGTGGGTGGGTAGATAAATGTTAAACTATTAGAAAGTTGGGGGGGGGGTGAAGCGCAATACCTGTAAAAAAAATATGTGGGTGATCCCTCCCTCTCATTTTCTAAAGCCCCATACATGCTACACGAGCAATGAAAATATATTACTCAGAAGACCCTTTTTGAGCAAACTCTTTTCTTTGAAAAAAAATCTCTTGTGTGTGTGTACTCAATATCAGTAATGATGTGTGCTCCCGCGCATCCTTAACGACCACCGCCTTCACTTGAACATCCAGGTCAACTTTGGCCATATAGCCTATGACCCGCATGTTCAGCAGGTCACTGGGACATCACTGAACGATTTCGGTAACCGATTTCGTTCAGTGTGAATAGTGGAACCACTGATATAGTTAACTATATAGATGGAGCCCCTATACTCCCAGTGTGTAAAGGGCTTAAGGGTCATTGTATACTGCGAACATATTATCATGCCTCTTTTCATTTTTTAAGTGAGAATTCTCCAGAAAACAGGTGATGAGGTCATAACAGCCGACTACTGCGAGGTGACCTGGACTGCAGAATTGTCCTCAAGCTAACGAACAAAAATGAAGTCATGTAATTAATGAAAATTAATTACTGATAATATGTTTTGGTATACATTTGAAAGTCACGAATAGGAGTTCTCGCTAGATACTCTTCTATTATTGTATATTGTGATAACTAAGTGTACAGTTAAATAAATAGAGATAGCTAGAGAGAAATCGAAAGAGCAAAAAATAAACATACCTTCCCCCTTTACTGTCCACTAGGGCAGCTTGGCGGATATGGAGGTAAAGGAAGGGAACTCAGTAACACACTTTTTATTTCAGTCAGGGCCCTACTTCCCACAAAAAATATGTGGGTTATCCCTCACTCCTTGTGTAATAGGGTAGCTTGACCAGCAGGAAGGGAGGGATCCTTAGGTGGGTAGGTAGATATTTTGTAAATCATTAGATAGATAAGATAGATAAATGGGTGAGTAGATCAATGTTAACCTATTAGATAGGTGTGTGTGTGTGTGTGTGTGTGGGGGGGGGGGGAGCGCAATACCTGTAAAAGATATGTGGGTGATCCCTCACTCCTTGTGTAATAGTGCAGCTTGGCCAGCAGGGAGTAGTTATCCTTTGGGACCCACATATTTTTTCCTCTGAGTGTATTAACTGTAGATAGATAGGTAGATAAATGGGTGGGTGCATGGGTAGGTAGATAGTGAATCATTAGATAGATAAATGAGTGGGTGGGTAGATAAATGTAAACTATTAGATAGGTGGGTGGTCGAAGTGCAATACCTGTAAAAATATATGTGGGTGATCCCTCACTCCTTGTGTAATAGTGCAGCTTGGCCAGCAGGGAGTTGTTATACTTTGGGACCCACATATTTTTTTTCACTGAGTGTATTAACTGTAAATAGATAGGTAGATAAATGGGTGGGTGCGTGGGTAGGTAGATAGTGAATCATTAGATAGATAAATGAGTGGGTGGGTAGATAAATGTAAACTATTAGATATGTGGGTGGTCGAAGTGCAATATCCTGTAAATATATATGTGGGTGATCCCTCACTCCTTGTGTAATAGTGCAGCTTGGCCAGCAGGGAGTTGTTATACTTTGGGACCCACATATTTTTTTTCAGTGAGTGTATTAACTGTAAATAGATAGGTAGATAAATGGGTGGGTGCGTGGGATGGTAGATAGTGAATCATTAGATAGATAAATGAGTGGGTGGGTAGATAAATGTTAAACTATTAGATAGGTGGGGGGGCGTGGCCTAGCGGTAGATGGTGTAGGACGCGTGCCTGCAGAGCTCCTGACCATATCATCCTGAAAATATAATTTGTCGGTGGAAGGAGCCTCTATTTTGTTGGAGACGGGTTACCTGCATGCCCCAGATCATACTGGCTCAGAAGCGAGGTGCCTGCGCTGTCTGGAGCGACCGCTGCCATACTTTGAGGGACATCTCCCGGCTGGACGCGCTGCCGGGCGCCATCTTGGGCCTGGGAGGAGGACGGAGGCTGCTGCAGAGATTCACCGCGCAGGGCTATACGGACGACGATCTCCGTGCCCCGCGGTGCTGGTGGTGTCCCCCCATCGCCTGTGACCACAGCGCTGCACTTCTACAGGGGTTGGCGGAGAGAGAACTGCTGCCACAGACGCCGGCCGCGCGAGAGGTGTGGCGGAGACGGAGAGCGCATCCCGCTGCGGCTTCTACCTGAGACGGCGGTGACAGCGGGCGAGTGGTGGGAGAGAGGACAGCCGCCGCTACCCACAGCGCTGAACAAACGCTCCCCCTGTGCTCCCGGAGACCCCCTCACCAAAGCCCTGCGTAACAGTGAGTACCCCTGCCGCCATCTTGAGGTGGGAAAGCTGAGGGATATAGACGCCCTGCGCAACATACTGGGACCCCGAATCTCAGGTGAGGACCCCCTATCACCGGGCACTTAAAAGAAGTATAGGTGCAGCGGAGGCTCCACTGAGGGAATACCCCCCGGCTGGATAACATACACGGGAAGGGAAAAGAACTGCTACATCCTCCGCCATTTTGTGAGCAAGTGGAGTGATCTGACTGTCTCTTGGGAACAGTTTACATTCCTCTCTGAAGTACCTATCCTATTGCTGTCACCCGTTATTATACGGGCTGGGGTTTGAGAACACTGTGTGGCATATGCTGTACCTCTCAGATTACTTGTAAAGAACACACACCTGTGCCTTCCCCTGAGTGTGCCTCCCCCCCTGCTCACGGTCGCCCAAATAGCTGCTGTGGGTGAGCAGTGAGTACTGTCCTGACTTGCTGGGAGATTTCACTCTGCCCTATGTCCCGCAGAAATACTCCAGCTGCTGCGGCCAAATTGGCAAAATTTGCTAGACAAGACCCCGCACAACCCCCTGCTGAGGTCCATTCCCCAGAATCCAACATGGCGGAACCATCAGAGGTCACGATGGCACAACTCCTGCAGGCCATTACTGATTCAGAGAAGAGACTTGCGGGCAGGGTCGCAGAGGTTAAAATCGACATATCCTTCATAAGGCAAGATATGCAAAAGCTGAGAGACAGGGTCGAAGAAACTGAGACCAGAATCTCTATGCTGGAGGATACCACAGCGCCTATACCCAACCGCCTCACCACGTTAGAATCTCAGATGTCAACCTGTCAGCAGAAACTGACTGATATGGAGGGGAGGCTGAGGAGGAATAATGTGCGATTTGTGGGCCTTCCTGAGAAGGCGGAGGGTGCGAATCCTGAATCTTTTCTCGAGTCCTGGTTAATATCTTTGTTTGAAAAGGAAGCTTTCACCCCACAGTTTGCAGTGGAGAGGGCGCATAGGGTGCCCATGCGCCCGCTACCTCCTGGTGCCCCGCCACGCACGTTCATCGCAAAATTTCTGCATTACAAGGACCGTGATGCAGTGCTCCGACTGGCGAGAGTGAAGGGTCCTCTTGAATATGAGGGGCAGCGGGTGGCGGCCTTCCAGGACTTTTCTGTGGAAGTCCAAAAGTCCAGGTCACAATTTACTGGGGTTAAACAGCGTCTACGCACCCTCCAACTGAAATATTCAATGCTTTACCCGGCACGACTGAGGGTGGTTGCCGGTACCCGCACGCATTTCTTTGACACACCTCAGGCCGCTTCAACATGGATGGACACACAGCCGGCCCCGCGGGAATTGCCTCCTTGAAATGGCCCTTCGCGGATGTGTCTATTGAAGTTTGTCAAATATGTTTATAACCCAGGCGCCTCACGTTGATTATATTTGTCATGTAGAGCCATGTTTTCTAGAGATGTTATTTAGAAATGATTCTAAGAGGTATTCTTTCCTACCTGACTAAATGATTACGCTCCACGGTCAGGAGTGACATGTGCTATAGGTCATAAATAATAGTTGCCCCCTTAAGGGTTAGACCTTTCACCCTTTTTTCTTTTCTTCTCATATTCTAGGTTAAGTTGATTGAAACGTCTCCGTAAAGGAGCCGATTCAGGGTTCATGTTAGGGGAACAAAGTGTACCTATGTTTGGGTGGGTATGCCGGGTGGGTTGGGACTGTTCTGTATGTGTTAGTATTTTTTTTGTTTTTTTTGATGTGTGTGCATTGTTCCTACATATTTGCTCCTGGTTGCTGAATGGAATGGGAGGGAGAGGTGCGGTGCTCTCAGTGAGCGTCAATTCCCTCTATCTACTATTTTCTCCACTGCTGTACAATGGTTAAGGTCATAGGATGGAATGTCAGGGGTCTTAATGACCGGGTTAAGCGTACTTTGGTGATGAATCAACTCAGAACTCGCTCCCCAGGAATTGTGTGCCTTTTTGAAACATACCTGGTGGGTAGCCAAGTATTGTCACTTAAAAAAGCTTGGGTGGGGTGGTCTTTCCACTCAGTCTTTCATCCCAATTCTAGAGGAGTTTCAGTATTGATAAATAAATGTATGGGTTTCAGGTGTCAGAAAGTACAGACGGACCCCAGGGGATGTTATGTGTTCCTGGCAGGCACCCTGCATGACTCTTCCCTGGTATTACTGGCCATTTATAATCCACCTCCATACCAGCCCACTATAATTAATAAGGCATGCACTTTTATGCAAGACTTCCCCACATATCCAGTCATTTGTGTTGGAGATTTTAATGCTGTAATGGACGAATCGCTGGACAGGTGGAGACCTGCTCCTGGTGGAGGGAGAGGTGGGACTACGTCTTTTGCATGACTTGTTGGAGAGGTGGGCTTAATAGATGTGTGGAGACTAAGATATCCAACGGCTAGCTGCTTCTCATGCTTCTCAGGTACTCATGGGGTTTTTTCGCGTATAGATATGGCCCTGATATCCAGACGGCTGGTTCCCTCTGTGACTGCCATTGAATATTTACCCCGAGGTGTTTCTGACCACTCCCCGGTATGCCTCGAGGTGGAGTTGGAGGGCACCAGAGGCGCAAAATTCTGGCGCTTCAATCCCTTCTGGCTGACGCAGATGGGGGCGGCCTCTGAATTACTGGCCTTATGGGAGGAATTTTTTGAAAATAATCCTATAGAGGGAGATGCTCCACTGGTGTGGGATACATTTAAGGCGGTGTTGCGGGGCTCACTGATTTCCCGGGTGGCACAGCTTAAGGTCCATAGCCGGAAGGCAGAGGTTGAGCTGGAGAGGCAGAGTACAGAGCTCGAGCAGAAATATTTGAGGTCGGGGCTTACAGCTGACCGTGTGGAGTGGCTTGTGGTCCACAAACAATGGTGCGAAATGCTGCTGGATAAATCCAAGCGGCGTCTCCTGTTCCAGTCACATGACTTCTATACACAAGGTGACAGGTCGGGCAAATTCCTGGCTTATTTAGCTAGAGAAAACCAACCCCCTACAGTGGTACACAGTATAAGACAGGACGACGGCACGACTTGTACAGGGACCCTCCCAGTGGCAAACTCATTTAGTAAACACTTCGAAAAAGTATATGAATCCCGAGCAACCTACACCCCGACAGAATTAGCTGACTACCTTGATGGGATAACGACACCCAGGCTTGACGCTGACTCCAGGGAACTGTTGGATAGCCCCCTCACGATAGAGGAGATCGAGGCGGCAATTAAGGCCTTCCCCAATTCTAAGTCCCCGGGGGTAGATGGGCTACCTATTGAATTGTACAAAACCCATATAACATTCTTTGCTACCAGACTGCTGACCCTCTATAATCTTCTATTGAGTAGGGGATCCCTCCCTGCGTCGATGGCAGAGGCACTTATAGTGCTTATTCCAAAGCCTGATAAAGACCCGTTGTCACCTGACTCATACCGACCCATTTCGCTACTATCTACCGATGTCAAAATATTGGCTAAACTACTGGCAATGCGTCTAAATGCGGTTGTGCTACAGCTGGTACACGCCAACCAGACCGGCTTTATGCCTGGCAGGTCGACAACTTTGAATCTGCGCCGACTTTTCACTTATTTACAATGAGCCCGGGAGGGAATGGATGACGCGGTGGTGGTCTCCTTGGACGCAGCCCGCGCCTTTGATTCGGTAGAGTGGGGCTATTTGTGGGAGGTGCTTAGCAGATTTGGTATAGGCCCAAATTTTCTATCATGGGTTAAGTTACTGTACTCCGGGCCAACTGCCCGGGTGATGGTCAATGGCTTCACCACATCCTCCTTTAATTTGGGCAGGGGAACTAGACAGGGGTGCCCCCTGTCTCCCCTGCTATTTGCACTGGCAGTGGAGCCACTGGCCTGTTATGTTAGGGCATCCCCCCTCATTAAAGGATTCCAAATAGAAGATGTGGAGGAGAAAATTGGGCTTTACGCAGATGACATGATTTTGTACTTGTCCGAGATGACCTTTTCCCTTCCAGCACTACTAGCTCTCATGACGGAATATGCCAGATTCTCAGGGATAGGTATAAACTGGGATAAGTCAGTGGTATTTCCTCTACTCCCTACTACACAGAAACCCATATCCTATAGCTGCCCCCTACGATGGTGCATGCAATTCAAATACTTGGGTATCCAGGTTTCCCATTCCCCCACTGAATTTATGTCCCTGAACCTGACCCCACAGATTGACCATCTGCGACAAAGAGCCCGCACTTGGCAGACGCTCCCTTTGTCAGTGACGGGAAGGGTGAACCTCGCTAAAATGACAGTCCAGCCCAGGTTTTTGTATATACTCCAGAACTCGCCTGTCTATATACCTGTTTCCTATTTCCAGCTTATAACCAGACATATAGTCTCCTTTATATGGGGGGGCAAACGTTCTCGGATGGCGGCTAAGACTCTATGTCGATCTAGATATGATGGAGGCCTGGCACTCCCAGACCTTCGGCTATATTACTTGGCAGCGCAACTGGCCCAGCTAGCTGAATGGGTTACGCCAATACATTATGGAAATTTGCCTAATGCCCTATTACGCCGGGCGAACCTGTCATTCACGCCCCTGCAATTTCTTCTGGCTAAAACCACGCCGGGGAAACTTCCCCCTCTATTACAGCAAGCCCACAGGGTGTGGGCGACGGTGGGGACCATACGTGGGGACCCGGTTGTGGACTCCTCCTCCCCCATATGGAGAAACAAGGAGTTTCCCGAACTTTACAAATTGAAGATGGGCTCAGACTGGACTTCCTTTGGGGTTTCTGAAATGGGTCACCTTTTTCAGGAGGGAACGCTATATTCTTTTGAGCAGATGGTAACTAAATACGCGATACCAAGACAGTACTTTTATAAATATCTCCAGCTTAGACATGCAATAGGTGCACAGTGGAGAGGGAGTGTGCCTTTACTTGCTGTGTCCCCAGTTCGTACAATGGTCAATAAACTACCAGATAGGGGGAAGATCTCTGCTCTGTACTCGCCTCTGCTTACCTTTTCTGGGGCGGATCAACTGGAAGGCTTGAGGGCTAGATGGGTGGTAGATATTGGGCCCATTGAGGATGAACAGTGGTCTCATATGCTGAGCTCACCCAGGGAGGCCACGGCGTTTGCACGGTTTCAACAAATCCAGCTATACATCCTGCATCGGGTCTATTGGACCCCACATAGACTTATGAAGATGGGGGGTACTAGGTCTGACACATGTCCTAAATGCGGGAGTCCGGATGCAGATTTCTGGCATCTATTATGGCAATGCTCGCAGATATGCTCCTTTTGGGAGGCGGTCTTGGCCAGTGCCCGAGATACGGGTGTGCAGATCCCACTTGCTGATCCCCGCATATGTGTTTTCGGACTGGAATTGGAGGAGCTGCTTCCTAAACACCATAGAATCTATGTAAATACTCTGCTTACTCTGGCACGTGTGTGTATAGCCAGAACTTGGATGGGCTCCTCTCCCCCGCCACATGCGATGTGGGTGGCTCTGGTTAATACTACCATATCGCATGAGCGATTTATGTACACCAAAAGGAATTGCATGAAGAAGTATAATAAAATTTGGAGCATGTGGCAGTCATCTGCCTTGTATCTGCAAGACCCAGGCTGATGACTCCCCCCCATTCTCCCTCCCCCCCCACCCCTGCATATGTAATTATAGAGCCAATAAAACTCTCTCTACGCTTAGATCTCGGTTGCACCTCTTGGTGTTCCCGCTTCCGCACTCCCCTGAGTAACACTATATACAGCACTTTTCAGGATCTATGTTCGGCAATGTCTTGCAAATATTTGTGCTTAACCAATATAACTAATATACAACCATTTGTGAAAAATCTTGGAATAATGTACCACACAAGTAAAATGTATTATGTATGTCTTTATTATTTTCTTTTTAGTTAGTTTAATAGATATGTTATTACATTATCTGTAACTTGAAAATACTCAATAAAAAACACTTGATTCAAAAAAAAAACTATTAGATAGGTGGGGGGGTGAAGCGCTATACTTGTAAAAAAAATACGTGGGTGATCCCTCACTCCTTGTGTAATAGTGCAGCTTGGCCAGCAGGGAGTTGTTATCCTTTGGGACCCACATATTTTTTTTACTGAGCGCATTAACTGTAGATAGATAGGAAGATAGATGGTTAGGTATATAAATGGGTAGGTGTGTGGTTGGGTAGGTGGATAGATAGTGAATCATTAGATAGACAGATAAGTGGTGGGAGGGCAGATAAATGATCAATTATTAGATAGATAGGTGGGTGCGTGAAGTGCAATACCTGTAAAAAAATATGTGGGTGATCCCTCACTCCTTGTGTAATAGTGCAGATTGGCCAGCAGGGAGTTGTTATCCTTTGGGACCCACATATTTTTTTCACTGAGCGCATTAACTGTAGATAGATAGAAAGATAGATAGATGGTTAGGTATATAAATGGGTAGGTGTGTGGTTGAGTAGGTGGATAGATAGTAAATCATTAGATAGACAGATAAGTGGGTGGGAGGGTAGATAAATGGTAAATCATTAGATAGTTAGGTGGGTGAAGTGCAATACCTGTAAAAAAATATGTGGGTGATCCCTCACTCCTTGTGTAATAGTGCAGCTTGGCCAGCAGGGAGTTGTTATCCTTTGGGACCCACATATTTTTTTTCACTGAGTGTATTAACTGTAGATAGATAGGTAGATAAATGGGTGGGTGCGTGGGTAGGTAGATAGTGAATCATTAGATAGATAAATGAGTTGGTGGGTAGATAAATGTTATACTATTAGATAGGTGGGGGGGTGAAGCGCTATACTTGTAAAAAAAATACGTGGGTGATCCCTCACTCCTTGTGTAATAGTGCAGCTTGGCCAGCAGGGAGTTGTTATCCTTTGGGACCCACATATTTTTTTCACTGAGCGCATTAACTGTAGATAGATAGGAAGATAGATGGTTAGGTATATAAATGGGTAGGTGTGTGGTTGGGTAGGTGGATAGATAGTGAATCATTAGATAGACAGATAAGTGGGTGGGAGGGTAGATAAATGATCAATTATTAGATAGATAGGTGGGTGCGTGAAGTGCAATACCTGTAAAAAAATATGTGGGTGATCCCTCACTCCTTGTGTAATAGTGCAGCTTGGCCAGCAGGGAGTTGTTATCCTTTGGGACCCACATATTTTTTTCACTGAGCGCATTAACTGTAGATAGATAGAAAGATAGATAGATGGTTAGGTATATAAATGGGTAGGTGTGTGTTTGAGTAGGTGGATAGATAGTGAATCATTAGATAGACAGATAAGTGGGTGGGAGGGTAGATAAATGGTAAATCATTAGATAGTTAGGTGGGTGAAGTGCAATACCTGTAAAAAAAATATGTGGGTGATCCCTCACTCCTTGTGTAATAGTGCAGCTTGGCCAGCAGGGAGTTGTTATCCTTTGGGACCCACATATTTTTTTCACTGAGCCCATTAACTGTAGATAGATAGAAAGATAGATAGATGGTTAGGTATATAAATGGGTAGGTGTGTGGTTGGGTATGTGGCTAGATAGTGAATCATTCGATAGACAGATAAGTGGGTGGGAGGGTAGATAAATGATAAATTGTTAGATAGATAGGTGGGTGCGTGACGTGCAATACCTGTAAAAAAAATATGTGGGTTATCCCTCACTCCTTGTGTAATAGGGTAGCTTGACCAGCAGGAAGGGAGGGATCCTTAGGTGGGTAGGTAGATATTTTGTAAATCATTAGATAGATAAGATAGATAGATAAATTGGTGGGTAGATCAATGTTAACCTATTAGATAGGTGTGTGTGTGTGTGTGTGGGGGGGGGGGAGCGCAATACCTGTAAAAGATATGTGGGTGATCCCTCACTCCTTGTGTAATAGTGCAGCTTGGCCAGCAGGGAGTAGTTATCCTTTGGGACCCACATATTTTTTTTCCCCTGAGTGTATTAACTGTAGATAGATAGGTAGATAAATGGGTGGGTGCATGGGTAGGTAGATAGTGAATCATTAGATAGATAAATGAGTGGGTGGGTAGATAAATGTAAACTATTAGATAGGTGGGTGGTCGAAGTGCAATACCTGTAAAAATATATGTAGGTGATCCCTCACTCCTTGTGTAATAGTGCAGCTTGGCCAGCAGGGAGTAGTTATTCTTTGGGACCCACATATTTTTTTTCCCCTGAGTGTATTAACTGTAGAGAGATAGGTAGATAAATGGGTGGGTGCATGGGTAGGTAGATAGTGAATCATTAGATAGATAAATGAGTGGGTGGGTAGATAAATGTAAACTATTAGATAGGTGGGTTGTCGAAGTGCAATACCTGTAAAAATATATGTGGGTGATCCCTCACTCCTTGTGTAATAGTGCAGCTTGGCCAGCAGAGAGTTGTTATACTTTGGGACCCACATTTTTTTTCACTGAGTGTATTAACTGTAAATAGATAGGTAGATAAATGGGTGGGTGCGTGGGATGGTAGATAGTGAATCATTAGATAGATAAATGAGTGGGTGGGTAGATAAATGTTAAACTATTAGATAGGTGGGGGGGTGAAGCGCTATACTTGTAAAAAAAATACGTGGGTGATCCCTCACTCCTTGTGTAATAGTGCAGCTTGGCCAGCAGGGAGTTGTTATCCTTTGGGACCCACATATTTTTTTCACTGAGCGCATTAACTGTAGATAGATAGGAAGATAGATGGTTAGGTATATAAATGGGTAGGTGTGTGGTTGGGTAGGTGGATAGATAGTGAATCATTAGATAGACAGATAAGTGGGTGGGAGGGCAGATAAATGATCAATTATTAGATAGATAGGTGGGTGCGTGAAGTGCAATACCTGTAAAAAAATATGTGGGTGATCCCTCACTCCTTGTGTAATAGTGCAGATTGGCCAGCAGGGAGTTGTTATCCTTTGGGACCCACATATTTTTTTCACTGAGCGCATTAACTGTAGATAGATAGAAAGATAGATAGATGGTTAGGTATATAAATGGGTAGGTGTGTGGTTGAGTAGGTGGATAGATAGTAAATCATTAGATAGACAGATAAGTGGGTGGGAGGGTAGATAAATGGTAAATCATTAGATAGTTAGGTGGGTGAAGTGCAATACCTGTAAAAAAATATGTGGGTGATCCCTCACTCCTTGTGTAATAGTGCAGCTTGGCCAGCAGGGAGTTGTTATCCTTTGGGACCCACATATTTTTTTTCACTGAGTGTATTAACTGTAGATAGATAGGTAGATAAATGGGTGGGTGCGTGGGTAGGTAGATAGTGAATCATTAGATAGATAAATGAGTGGGTGGGTAGATAAATGTTATACTATTAGATAGGTGGGGGGGGTGAAGCGCTATACTTGTAAAAAAAATACGTTGGTGATCCCTCACTCCTTGTGTAATAGTGCAGCTTGGCCAGCAGGGAGTTGTTATCCTTTGGGACCCACATATTTTTTTCACTGAGCGCATTAACTGTAGATAGATAGGAAGATAGATGGTTAGGTATATAAATGGGTAGGTGTGTGGTTGGGTAGGTGGATAGATAGTGAATCATTAGATAGACAGATAAGTGGGTGGGAGGGTAGATAAATGGTAAATTATTAGATAGTTAGGTGGGTGCGTGACGTGCAATACCTGTAAAAAAAATATGTGGGTGATCCCTCACTCCTTGTGTAATAGTGCAGCTTGGCCAGCAGGGAGATGTTATCCTTTGGGACCCACATATTTTTTTTCACTGAGTGAATTAACTGTAGATAGATAGGAAGATAGATGGTTAGGTATATAAATGGGTAGGTGTGTGGTTGGGTAGGTGGATAGATAGTGAATCATTATATAGACAGATAAGTGGGTGGGAGGGCAGATAAATGATCAATTATTAGATAGGTGGGTGCGTGAAGTGCAATACCTGTAAAAAAATATGTGGGTGATCCCTCACTCCTTGTGTAATAGTGCAGCTTGGCCAGCAGGGAGTTGTTATCCTTTGGGACCCACATATTTTTTTCACTGAGCGCATTAACTGTAGATAGATAGAAAGATAGATGGTTAGGTATATAAAGTAGTAGGTGTGTGTTTGGGTGGGTAGATAAATGTTAAACTATTAGATAGGTGGGTGGGTGAAGTGCAATACCTGTAAAAAAATATGTGGGTGATCCTCACTCCTTGTGTAATAGTGCAGCTTGGCCAGTAGGGAGTTGTTATCCTTTGGGACCCACATATTTTTTTCACTGAGCGCACTAACTGTAGATAGATAGACTGTTATGTATATAAATGGGTAGGTGTGTGGTTGGGTAGGTGGAGAGATAGTGAATCATTAGATAGACAGATAAGTGGGTGGGAGGGTAGATAAATGATAAATTATTAGATAGATAGGTGGGTGCATGAAGTGCAATACCTTTAAAAAAAAATATGTGGGTGATCCCTCACTCCTTGTGTAATAGTGCAACTTGGCCAGCAGGGAGTTGTTATCCTTTGGGACCCACATATTTTTTTCACTGAGCGCATTAACTGTAGATAGATGGTTAGGTATATAAATGGGTAGGTGTGTGGTTAAGTAGGTGGATAGATAGTGAATCATTAGATAGACAGATAAGTGGGTGGGAGGGTAGATAAATGGTAAATCATTAGATAGTTAGGTGGGTGAAGTGCAATACCTGTAAAAAAATATGTGGGTGATCCCTCACTCCTTGTGTAATAGTGCAGCTTGGCCAGCAGGGAGTTGTTATCCTTTGGGACCCACATATTTTTTTTCACTGAGTGTATTAACTGTAGATAGATAGGTAGATAAATGGGTGGGTGCGTGGGTAGGTAGATAGTGAATCATTAGATAGATAAATGAGTGGGTGGGTAGATAAATGTTATACTATTAGATAGGTGGGGGGGTGAAGCGCTATACTTGTAAAAAAAATACGTGGGAGATCCCTCACTCCTTGTGTAATAGTGCAGCTTGGCCAGCAGGGAGTTGTTATCCTTTGGGACCCACATATTTTTTTCACTGAGCGCATTAACTGTAGATAGATAGGAAGATAGATGGTTAGGTATATAAATGGGTAGGTGTGTGGTTGAGTATGTGGATAGATAGTGAATCATTCGATAGACAGATAAGTGGGTGGGAGGGTAGATAAATGATAAATTGTTAGATAGATAGGTGGGTGCGTGAAGTGCAATACCTGTAAAAAAAATATGTGGGTGATCCCTCACTCCTTGTGTAATAGTGCAGCTTGGCCAGCAGGAAGTTGTTATCCTTTGGGACCCACATATTTTTTTTCACTGAGTGTATTAACTGTAGATAGATAGGTAGATAAATGGGTGGGTGCGTGGGTAGGTAGATAGTGAATCATTAGATAGATAAATGAGTGGGTGGGTAGATAAATGTTAAACTATTAGATAGGTGGGGGGGGTGAAGCGCAATACCTGTAAAAAAAATATGTGGGTGATCCCTCCCTCTCATTTTCTAAAGCCCCATACATGCTACACGAGCAATGAAAATATATTACTCAGAAGACCCTTTTTGAGCAAACTCTTTTCTTTGAAAAAAAATCTCTTGTGTGTGTGTACTCAATATCAGTAATGATGTGTGCTCCCGCGCATCCTTAACGACCACCGCCTTCACTTGAACATCCAGGTCAACTTTGGCCATATAGCCTATGACCCGCATGTTCAGCAGGTCACTGGGACATCACTGAACGATTTCGGTAACCGATTTCGTTCAGTGTGAATAGTGGAACCACTGATATAGTTAACTATATAGATGGAGCCACTATACTCCCAGTGTGTAAAGGGCTTAAGGGTCATTGTATACTGCGAACATATTATCATGCCTCTTTTCATTTTTTAAGTGAGAATTCTCCAGAAAACAGATGATGAGGTCATAACAGCCGACTACTGCGAGGTGACCTGGACTGCAGAATTGTCCTCAAGCTAACGAACAAAAATGAAGTCAGGTAATTAATGAAAATTAATTACTGATAATATGTTTTGGTATACATTTGAAAGTCACGAATAGGAGTTCTCGCTAGATACTCTTCTATTATTGTATATTGTGATAACTAAGTGTACAGTTAAATAAATAGAGATAGCTAGAGAGAAATCGAAAGAGCAAAAAATAAACATACCTTCCCCTTTACTGTCCACTAGGGCAGCTTGGCGGATATGGAGGTAAAGGAAGGGAACTCAGTAACACACTTTTTATTTCAGTCAGGGCCCTACTTCCCACAAAAAATATGTGGGTTATCCCTCACTCCTTGTGTAATAGGGTAGCTTGACCAGCAGGAAGGGAGGGATCCTTAGGTGGGTAGGTAGATATTTTGTAAATCATTAGATAGATAAGATAATTGGTGGGTAGATCAATGTTAACCTATTAGATAGGTGTGTGTGTGTGTGGGGGGGGGAGCGCAATACCTGTAAAAGATATGTGGGTGATCCCTCACTCCTTGTGTAATAGTGCAGCTTGGCCAGCAGGGAGTAGTTATCCTTTGGGACCCACATATTTTTTTCCCCCTGAGTGTATTAACTGTAGATAGATAGGTAGATAAATGGGTGGGTGCATGGGTAGGTAGATAGTGAATCATTAGATAGATAAATGAGTGGGTGGGTAGATAAATGTAAACTATTAGATAGGTGTGTGGTCGAAGTGCAATACCTGTAAAAATATATGTGGGTGATCCCTCACTCCTTGTGTAATAGTGCAGCTTGGCCAGCAGGGAGTTGTTATACTTTGGGACCCACATATTTTTTTTCACTGAGTGTATTAACTGTAAATAGATAGGTAGATAAATGGGTGGGTGCGTGGGATGGTAGATAGTGAATCATTAGTAACTGTAAATAGATAGGTAGATAAATGGGTGGGTGCGTGGGATGGTAGATAGTGAATCATTAGATAGATAAATGAGTGGGTGGGTAGATAAATGTTAAACTATTAGATAGGTGGGGGGGTGAAGCGCTATACTTGTAAAAAAAATACGTGGGTGATCCCTCACTCCTTGTGTAATAGTGCAGCTTGGCCAGCAGGGAATTGTTATCCTTTGGGACCCACATATTTTTTTCACTAAGCGCATTAACTGTAGATAGATAGGAAGATAGATGGTTGGGTATATAAATGGGTAGGTGTGTGGTTGGGTAGGTGGATAGATAGTGAATCATTAGATAGACAGATAAGTGGGTGGGAGGGTAGATAAATGGTAAATCATTAGATAGTTAGGTGGGTGAAGTGCAATACCTGTAAAAAAATATGTGGGTGATCCCTCACTCCTTGTGTAATAGTGCAGCTTGGCCAGCAGGGAGTTGTTATCCTTTGGGACCCACATATTTTTTTCACTACGCCCATTAACTGTAGGTAGATAGGAAGATAGATAGATGGTTAGGTTTATAAATCGGTAGGTGTGTGGATGGGTATGTGGATAGATAGTGAATCATTCAATAGACAGATAAGTGGGTGGGAGGGTAGATAAATGATAAATTGTTAGATAGATAGGTGGGTGCGTGACGTGCAATACCTGTAAAAAAAATATGTGGGTGATCCCTCACTCCTTGTGTAATAGTGCAGCTTGGCCAGCAGGGAGTTGTTATCTTTTGGGACCCACATATTTTTTTTCACTGAATGAATTAACTGTAGATAGATAGGTAGATAAATGGGTGGGTGCGTGGGTAGGTAGATAGTGAATTATTAGATAGATAAATGAGTGGGTGGGTAGATAAATGTTATACTATTAGATAGGTGGGGGGGGGGGTGAAGCGCTATACTTGTAAAAAAAATACGTGGGTGATCCCTCACTCCTTGTGTAATAGTGCAGCTTGGCCAGCAGGGAGTTGTTATCCTTTGGGACCCACATATTTTTTTCACTGAGCGCATTAACTGTAGATAGATAGGAAGATAGATGGTTAGGTATATAAATGGGTAGGTGTGTGGTTGGGTAGGTGGATAGATAGTGAATCATTAGATAGACAGATAAGTGGGTGGGAGGGTAAATAAATGGTAAATTATTAGATAGTTAGGTGGGTGGGTGAAGTGGAATACCTGTAAAAAAATATGTGGGTGATCCCTCACTCCTTGTGTAATAGTGCAGCTTGGCCAGCAGGGAGTTGTTATCCTTTGGGACCCACATATTTTTTTCACTGAGCGCATTAACTGTAGATAGATAGAAAGATAGATGGTTAGGTATATAAAGTAGTAGGTGTGTGTTTGGGTGGGTAGATAAATGTTATACTATTAGATAGGTGGGGGGGGTGAAGCGCTATACTTGTAAAAAAAATACGTGGGTGATCCCTCCCTCCTTGTGTAATAGTGCAGCTTGGCCAGCAGGGAGTTGTTATCCTTTGGGACCCACATATTTTTTTCACTGAGCGCATTAACTGTAGATAGATAGGAAGATAGATGGTTAGGTATATAAATGGGTAGGTGTGTGGTTGGGTAGGTGGATAGATAGTGAATCATTAGATAGACAGATAAGTGGGTGGGAGGGTAGATAAATGGTAAATTATTAGATAGTTAGGTGGGTGGGTGGGTGAAGTGGAATACCTGTAAAAAAATATGTGGGTGATCCCTCACTCCTTGTGTAATAGTGCAGCTTGGCCAGCAGGGAGTTGTTATCCTTTGGGACCCACATATTTTTTTCACTGAGCGCATTAACTGTAGATAGATAGAAAGATAGATGGTTAGGTATATAAAGTAGTAGGTGTGTGTTTGGGTGGGTAGATAAATGTTAAACTATTAGATAGGTGGGTGGATGAAGTGCAATACCTGTAAAAAAATATGTGGGTGATCCTCACTCCTTGTGTAATAGTGCAGCTTGGCCAGCAGGGAGTAGTTATCCTTTGGGACCCACATATTTTTTTTCCCCTGAGTGTATTAACTGTAGATAGATAGGTAGATAAATGGGTGGGTGCATGGGTAGGTAGATAGTGAATCATTAGATAGATAAATGAGTGGGTGGGTAGATAAATGTAAACTATTAGATAGGTGGGTGGTCGAAGTGCAATACCTGTAAAAATATATGTAGGTGATCCCTCACTCCTTGTGTAATAGTGCAGCTTGGCCAGCAGGGAGTAGTTATCCTTTGGGACCCACATATTTTTTTTCCCCTGAGTGTATTAACTGTAGAGAGATAGGTAGATAAATGGGTGGGTGCATGGGTAGGTAGATAGTGAATCATTAGATAGATAAATGAGTGGGTGGGTAGATAAATGTAAACTATTAGATAGGTGGGTTGTCGAAGTGCAATACCTGTAAAAATATATGTGGGTGATCCCTCACTCCTTGTGTAATAGTGCAGCTTGGCCAGCAGAGAGTTGTTATACTTTGGGACCCACATTTTTTTTCACTGAGTGTATTAACTGTAAATAGATAGGTAGATAAATGGGTGGGTGCGTGGGATGGTAGATAGTGAATCATTAGATAGATAAATGAGTGGGTGGGTAGATAAATGTTAAACTATTAGATAGGTGGGGGGGTGAAGCGCTATACTTGTAAAAAAAATACGTGGGTGATCCCTCACTCCTTGTGTAATAGTGCAGCTTGGCCAGCAGGGAGTTGTTATCCTTTGGGACCCACATATTTTTTTCACTGAGCGCATTAACTGTAGATAGATAGGAAGATAGATGGTTAGGTATATAAATGGGTAGGTGTGTGGTTGGGTAGGTGGATAGATAGTGAATCATTAGATAGACAGATAAGTGGGTGGGAGGGCAGATAAATGATCAATTATTAGATAGATAGGTGGGTGCGTGAAGTGCAATACCTGTAAAAAAATATGTGGGTGATCCCTCACTCCTTGTGTAATAGTGCAGATTGGCCAGCAGGGAGTTGTTATCCTTTGGGACCCACATATTTTTTTCACTGAGCGCATTAACTGTAGATAGATAGAAAGATAGATAGATGGTTAGGTATATAAATGGGTAGGTGTGTGGTTGAGTAGGTGGATAGATAGTAAATCATTAGATAGACAGATAAGTGGGTGGGAGGGTAGATAAATGGTAAATCATTAGATAGTTAGGTGGGTGAAGTGCAATACCTGTAAAAAAATATGTGGGTGATCCCTCACTCCTTGTGTAATAGTGCAGCTTGGCCAGCAGGGAGTTGTTATCCTTTGGGACCCACATATTTTTTTTCACTGAGTGTATTAACTGTAGATAGATAGGTAGATAAATGGGTGGGTGCGTGGGTAGGTAGATAGTGAATCATTAGATAGATAAATGAGTGGGTGGGTAGATAAATGTTATACTATTAGATAGGTGGGGGGGGTGAAGCGCTATACTTGTAAAAAAAATACGTTGGTGATCCCTCACTCCTTGTGTAATAGTGCAGCTTGGCCAGCAGGGAGTTGTTATCCTTTGGGACCCACATATTTTTTTCACTGAGCGCATTAACTGTAGATAGATAGGAAGATAGATGGTTAGGTATATAAATGGGTAGGTGTGTGGTTGGGTAGGTGGATAGATAGTGAATCATTAGATAGACAGATAAGTGGGTGGGAGGGTAGATAAATGGTAAATTATTAGATAGTTAGGTGGGTGCGTGACGTGCAATACCTGTAAAAAAAATATGTGGGTGATCCCTCACTCCTTGTGTAATAGTGCAGCTTGGCCAGCAGGGAGATGTTATCCTTTGGGACCCACATATTTTTTTTCACTGAGTGAATTAACTGTAGATAGATAGGAAGATAGATGGTTAGGTATATAAATGGGTAGGTGTGTGGTTGGGTAGGTGGATAGATAGTGAATCATTATATAGACAGATAAGTGGGTGGGAGGGCAGATAAATGATCAATTATTAGATAGGTGGGTGCGTGAAGTGCAATACCTGTAAAAAAATATGTGGGTGATCCCTCACTCCTTGTGTAATAGTGCAGCTTGGCCAGCAGGGAGTTGTTATCCTTTGGGACCCACATATTTTTTTCACTGAGCGCATTAACTGTAGATAGATAGAAAGATAGATGGTTAGGTATATAAAGTAGTAGGTGTGTGTTTGGCTTGGTAGATAAATGTTAAACTATTAGATAGGTGGGTGGGTGAAGTGCAATACCTGTAAAAAAATATGTGGGTGATCCTCACTCCTTGTGTAATAGTGCAGCTTGGCCAGTAGGGAGTTGTTATCCTTTGGGACCCACATATTTTTTTCACTGAGCGCACTAACTGTAGATAGATAGACTGTTATGTATATAAATGGGTAGGTGTGTGGTTGGGTAGGTGGAGAGATAGTGAATCATTAGATAGACAGATAAGTGGGTGGGAGGGTAGATAAATGATAAATTATTAGATAGATAGGTGGGTGCATGAAGTGCAATACCTTTAAAAAAAAATATGTGGGTGATCCCTCACTCCTTGTGTAATAGTGCAACTTGGCCAGCAGGGAGTTGTTATCCTTTGGGACCCACATATTTTTTTCACTGAGCGCATTAACTGTAGATAGATGGTTAGGTATATAAATGGGTAGGTGTGTGGTTGAGTAGGTGGATAGATAGTGAATCATTAGATAGACAGATAAGTGGGTGGGAGGGTAGATAAATGGTAAATCATTAGATAGTTAGGTGGGTGAAGTGCAATACCTGTAAAAAAATATGTGGGTGATCCCTCACTCCTTGTGTAATAGTGCAGCTTGGCCAGCAGGGAGTTGTTATCCTTTGGGACCCACATATTTTTTTTCACTGAGTGTATTAACTGTAGATAGATAGGTAGATAAATGGGTGGGTGCGTGGGTAGGTAGATAGTGAATCATTAGATAGATAAATGAGTGGGTGGGTAGATAAATGTTATACTATTAGATAGGTGGGGGGGTGAAGCGCTATACTTGTAAAAAAAATACGTGGGAGATCCCTCACTCCTTGTGTAATAGTGCAGCTTGGCCAGCAGGGAGTTGTTATCCTTTGGGACCCACATATTTTTTTCACTGAGCGCATTAACTGTAGATAGATAGGAAGATAGATGGTTAGGTATATAAATGGGTAGGTGTGTGGTTGAGTATGTGGATAGATAGTGAATCATTCGATAGACAGATAAGTGGGTGGGAGGGTAGATAAATGATAAATTGTTAGATAGATAGGTGGGTGCGTGAAGTGCAATACCTGTAAAAAAAATATGTGGGTGATCCCTCACTCCTTGTGTAATAGTGCAGCTTGGCCAGCAGGAAGTTGTTATCCTTTGGGACCCACATATTTTTTTTCACTGAGTGTATTAACTGTAGATAGATAGGTAGATAAATGGGTGGGTGCGTGGGTAGGTAGATAGTGAATCATTAGATAGATAAATGAGTGGGTGGGTAGATAAATGTTAAACTATTAGATAGGTGGGGGGGGTGAAGCGCAATACCTGTAAAAAAAATATGTGGGTGATCCCTCCCTCTCATTTTCTAAAGCCCCATACATGCTACACGAGCAATGAAAATATATTACTCAGAAGACCCTTTTTGAGCAAACTCTTTTCTTTGAAAAAAAATCTCTTGTGTGTGTGTACTCAATATCAGTAATGATGTGTGCTCCCGCGCATCCTTAACGACCACCGCCTTCACTTGAACATCCAGGTCAACTTTGGCCATATAGCCTATGACCCGCATGTTCAGCAGGTCACTGGGACATCACTGAACGATTTCGGTAACCGATTTCGTTCAGTGTGAATAGTGGAACCACTGATATAGTTAACTATATAGATGGAGCCACTATACTCCCAGTGTGTAAAGGGCTTAAGGGTCATTGTATACTGCGAACATATTATCATGCCTCTTTTCATTTTTTAAGTGAGAATTCTCCAGAAAACAGATGATGAGGTCATAACAGCCGACTACTGCGAGGTGACCTGGACTGCAGAATTGTCCTCAAGCTAACGAACAAAAATGAAGTCAGGTAATTAATGAAAATTAATTACTGATAATATGTTTTGGTATACATTTGAAAGTCACGAATAGGAGTTCTCGCTAGATACTCTTCTATTATTGTATATTGTGATAACTAAGTGTACAGTTAAATAAATAGAGATAGCTAGAGAGAAATCGAAAGAGCAAAAAATAAACATACCTTCCCCTTTACTGTCCACTAGGGCAGCTTGGCGGATATGGAGGTAAAGGAAGGGAACTCAGTAACACACTTTTTATTTCAGTCAGGGCCCTACTTCCCACAAAAAATATGTGGGTTATCCCTCACTCCTTGTGTAATAGGGTAGCTTGACCAGCAGGAAGGGAGGGATCCTTAGGTGGGTAGGTAGATATTTTGTAAATCATTAGATAGATAAGATAATTGGTGGGTAGATCAATGTTAACCTATTAGATAGGTGTGTGTGTGTGTGGGGGGGGGGGGGGGAGCGCAATACCTGTAAAAGATATGTGGGTGATCCCTCACTCCTTGTGTAATAGTGCAGCTTGGCCAGCAGGGAGTAGTTATCCTTTGGGACCCACATATTTTTTTCCCCCTGAGTGTATTAACTGTAGATAGATAGGTAGATAAATGGGTGGGTGCATGGGTAGGTAGATAGTGAATCATTAGATAGATAAATGAGTGGGTGGGTAGATAAATGTAAACTATTAGATAGGTGGGTGGTCGAAGTGCAATACCTGTAAAAATATATGTGGGTGATCCCTCACTCCTTGTGTAATAGTGCAGCTTGGCCAGCAGGGAGTTGTTATACTTTGGGACCCACATATTTTTTTTCACTGAGTGTATTAACTGTAAATAGATAGGTAGATAAATGGGTGGGTGCGTGGGATGGTAGATAGTGAATCATTAGTAACTGTAAATAGATAGGTAGATAAATGGGTGGGTGCGTGGGATGGTAGATAGTGAATCATTAGATAGATAAATGAGTGGGTGGGTAGATAAATGTTAAACTATTAGATAGGTGGGGGGGTGAAGCGCTATACTTGTAAAAAAAATACGTGGGTGATCCCTCACTCCTTGTGTAATAGTGCAGCTTGGCCAGCAGGGAGTTGTTATCCTTTGGGACCCACATATTTTTTTCACTAAGCGCATTAACTGTAGATAGATAGGAAGATAGATGGTTGGGTATATAAATGGGTAGGTGTGTGGTTGGGTAGGTGGATAGATAGTGAATCATTAGATAGACAGATAAGTGGGTGGGAGGGTAGATAAATGGTAAATCATTAGATAGTTAGGTGGGTGAAGTGCAATACCTGTAAAAAAATATGTGGGTGATCCCTCACTCCTTGTGTAATAGTGCAGCTTGGCCAGCAGGGAGTTGTTATCCTTTGGGACCCACATATTTTTTTCACTACGCCCATTAACTGTAGGTAGATAGGAAGATAGATAGATGGTTAGGTTTATAAATCGGTAGGTGTGTGGATGGGTATGTGGATAGATAGTGAATCATTCAATAGACAGATAAGTGGGTGGGAGGGTAGATAAATGATAAATTGTTAGATAGATAGGTGGGTGCGTGACGTGCAATACCTGTAAAAAAAATATGTGGGTGATCCCTCACTCCTTGTGTAATAGTGCAGCTTGGCCAGCAGGGAGTTGTTATCTTTTGGGACCCACATATTTTTTTTCACTGAATGAATTAACTGTAGATAGATAGGTAGATAAATGGGTGGGTGCGTGGGTAGGTAGATAGTGAATTATTAGATAGATAAATGAGTGGGTGGGTAGATAAATGTTATACTATTAGATAGGTGGGGGGGGGGGTGAAGCGCTATACTTGTAAAAAAAATACGTGGGTGATCCCTCACTCCTTGTGTAATAGTGCAGCTTGGCCAGCAGGGAGTTGTTATCCTTTGGGACCCACATATTTTTTTCACTGAGCGCATTAACTGTAGATAGATAGGAAGATAGATGGTTAGGTATATAAATGGGTAGGTGTGTGGTTGGGTAGGTGGATAGATAGTGAATCATTAGATAGACAGATAAGTGGGTGGGAGGGTAAATAAATGGTAAATTATTAGATAGTTAGGTGGGTGGGTGAAGTGGAATACCTGTAAAAAAATATGTGGGTGATCCCTCACTCCTTGTGTAATAGTGCAGCTTGGCCAGCAGGGAGTTGTTATCCTTTGGGACCCACATATTTTTTTCACTGAGCGCATTAACTGTAGATAGATAGAAAGATACATGGTTAGGTATATAAAGTAGTAGGTGTGTGTTTGGGTGGGTAGATAAATGTTATACTATTAGATAGGTGGGGGGGGTGAAGCGCTATACTTGTAAAAAAAATACGTGGGTGATCCCTCCCTCCTTGTGTAATAGTGCAGCTTGGCCAGCAGGGAGTTGTTATCCTTTGGGACCCACATATTTTTTTCACTGAGCGCATTAACTGTAGATAGATAGGAAGATAGATGGTTAGGTATATAAATGGGTAGGTGTGTGGTTGGGTAGGTGGATAGATAGTGAATCATTAGATAGACAGATAAGTGGGTGGGAGGGTAGATAAATGGTAAATTATTAGATAGTTAGGTGGGTGGGTGGGTGAAGTGGAATACCTGTAAAAAAATATGTGGGTGATCCCTCACTCCTTGTGTAATAGTGCAGCTTGGCCAGCAGGGAGTTGTTATCCTTTGGGACCCACATATTTTTTTCACTGAGCGCATTAACTGTAGATAGATAGAAAGATAGATGGTTAGGTATATAAAGTAGTAGGTGTGTGTTTGGGTGGGTAGATAAATGTTAAACTATTAGATAGGTGGGTGGATGAAGTGCAATACCTGTAAAAAAATATGTGGGTGATCCTCACTCCTTGTGTAATAGTGCAGCTTAGCCAGCAGGGAGTTGTAATCCTTTGGGACCCACATATTTTTTTCACTGAGCGCACTAACTATAGATAGATAGACGGTTATGTATATAAATGGGTAGGTGTGTGGTTGGGTAGGTGGATAGATAGTGAATCATTAGATAGACAGATAAGTGGGTGGGAGGGTAGATAAATGTTAAATCATTAGATAGTTAAGTGGGTGGGTGAAGTGCAATACCTGTAAAAAAATATGTGGGTGATCCCTCACTTCTTGTGTAATAGTGCAGCTTGGCCAGCAGGGAGTTGTTATGCTTTGGGACCCACATATTTTTTTCACTGAGCCCATTAACTGTAGATAGATAGGAAGATAGATAGATGGTTAGGTATATAAATGGGTAGGTGTGTGGTTGGGTATGTGGATAGATAGTGAATCATTCGATAGACAGATAAGTGGGTGGGAGGGTAGATAAATGATAAATTGTTAGATAGATAGGTGGGTGCGTGAAGTGCAATACCTGTAAAAAAAATATGTGGGTGATCCCTCACTCCTTGTGTAATAGTGCAGCTTGGCCAGCAGGAAGTTGTTATCCTTTGGGACCCACATATTTTTTTTCACTGAGTGTATTAACTGTAGATAGATAGGTAGATAAATGGGTGGGTGCGTGGGTAGGTAGATAGTGAATCATTAGATAGATAAATGAGTGGGTGGGTAGATAAATGTTAAACTATTAGATAGGTGGGGGGGGGGGTGAAGCGCAATACCTGTAAAAAAATATGTGGGTGATCCCTCCCTCTCATTTTCTAAAGCCCCATACATGCTACACGAGCAATGAAAATATATTACTCAGAAGACCCTTTTTGAGCAAACTCTTTTCTTTGAAAAAAAATCTCTTGTGTGTGTGTACTCAATATCAGTAATGATGTGTGCTCCCGCGCATCCTTAATGACCACCGCCTTCACTTGAACATCCAGGTCAACTTTGGCCATATAGCCTATGACCCGCATGTTCAGCAGGTCACTGGGACATCACTGAACGATTTCGGTAACCGATTTCGTTCAGTGTGAATAGTGGAACCACTGATATAGTTAACTATATAGATGGAGCCACTATACTCCCAGTGTGTAAAGGGCTTAAGGGTCATTGTATACTGCGAACATATTATCATGCCTCTTTTCATTTTTTAAGTGAGAATTCTCCAGAAAACAGATGATGAGGTTATAACAGCCGACTACTGCGAGGTGACCTGGACTGCAGAATTGTCCTCAAGCTAACGAACAAAAATGAAGTCAGGTAATTAATGAAAATTAATTACTGATAATATGTTTTGGTATACATTTGAAAGTCACGAATAGGAGTTCTCGCTAGATACTCTTCTATTATTGTATATTGTGATAACTAAGTGTACAGTTAAATAAATAGAGATAGCTAGAGAGAAATCGAAAGAGCAAAAAATAAACATACCTTCCCCCTTTACTGTCCACTAGGGCAGCTTGGCGGATATGGAGGTAAAGGAAGGGAACTCAGTAACACACTTTTTATTTCAGACAGGACCGAAACCCACAAAAAATATGTGGGTTATCCCTCACTCCTTGTGTAATAGGGTAGCTTGACCAGCAGGAAGGGAGGGATCCTTGGGTGGGTAGGTAGATATTTTGTAAATCATTAGATAGATAAGATAGATAGATAAATTGGTGGGTAGATCAATGTTAACCTATTAGATAGGTGTGTGTGTGTGTGTGTGTGTGGGGGGGGGGGGAGCGCAATACCTGTAAAAGATATGTGGGTGATCCCTCACTCCTTGTGTAATAGTGCAGCTTGGCCAGCAGGGAGTAGTTATCCTTTGGGACCCACATATTTTTTCCCCCCTGAGTGTATTAACTGTAGATAGATAGGTAGATAAATGGGTGGGTGCATGGGTAGGTAGATAGTGAATCATTAGATAGATAAATGAGTGGGTGGGTAGATAAATGTAAACTATTAGATAGGTGGGTGGTCAAAGTGCAATACCTGTAAAAATATATGTGAGTGATCCCTCACTCCTTGTGTAATAGTGCAGCTTGGCCAGCAGGGAGTTGTTATACTTTGGGACCCACATATTTTTTTTCACTGAGTGTATTAACTGTAAATAGATAGGTAGATAAATGGGTGGGTGCGTGGGATGGTAGATAGTGAATCATTAGATAGATAAATGAGTGGGTGGGTAGATAAATGTTAAACTATTAGATAGGTGGGGGGGTGAAGCGCTATACTTGTAAAAAAAATACGTTGGTGATCCCTCACTCCTTGTGTAATAGTGCAGCTTGGCCAGCAGGGAGTTGTTATCCTTTAGGACCCACATATTTTTTTCACTGAGCGCATTAACTGTAGATAGATAGGAAGATAGATGGTTAGGTATATAAATGGGTAGGTGTGTGGTTGGGTAGGTGGATAGATAGTGAATCATTAGATAGACAGATAAGTGGGTGGGAGGGCAGATAAATGATCAATTATTAGATAGATAGGTGGGTGCGTGAAGTGCAATACCTGTAAAAAAATATGTGGGTGATCCCTCACTCCTTGTGTAATAGTGCAGCTTGGCCAGCAGGGAGTTGTTATCCTTTGGGACCCACATATTTTTTCACTGAGCGCATTAACTGTAGATAGATAGAAAGATAGATGGTTAGGTATATAAAGTAGTAGGTGTGTGTTTGGGTGGGTAGATAAATGTTAAACTATTAGATAGGTGGGTGGGTGAAGTGCAATACCTGTAAAAAAATATGCGGGTGATCCTCACTCCTTGTGTAATAGTGCAGCTTGGCCAGCAGGGAGTTGTTATCCTTTGGGACACACATATTTTTTTCACTGAGCGCACTAATTGTAGATAGATAGGAAGATAGCTAGATGGTTAGGTATATAAATGGGTATGTGTGTGGTTGGGTAGGTGGATAGTGAATCATTATATAGACAGATAAGTGGGTGGGAGGGTAGATAAATGGTAAATTATTAGATCGATAGGTGGGTGCGTGAAGTGCAGTACCTGTAAAAAAATCTGTGGGTGATCCCTCACTCCTTGTGTAATCGTGCAGCTTGGCCAGCAGGGAGTTGTTATCCTTTGGGACCCACATATTTTTTTCACTGAGCGCATTAACTGTAGATAGATAGGAAGATAGATGGTTAGGTATATAAATGGGTAGGTGTGTGGTTGGGTAGGTGGATAGATAGTGAATCATGAGATAGACAGATAAGTGGGTGGGAGAGTAGATAAATGGTAAATTATTAGATAGTTAGGTGGGTGGGTGAAGTGGAATACCTGTAAAAAAAATATGTGGGTGATCCCTCACTCCTTGTGTAATAGTGCAGCTTGGCCAGCAGGGAGTTGTTATCCTTTGAGACCCACATATTTTTTTCACTGAGCGCATTAACTGTAGATAGATAGAAAGATAGATGGTTAGGTATATAAAGTAGTAGGTGTGTGTTTGGGTGGGTAGATAAATGTTAAACTATTAGATAGGTGGGTGGGTGAAGTGCAATACCTGTAAAAAAATATGTGGGTGATCCTCACTCCTTGTGTAATAGTGCAGCTTGGCCAGCAGGGAGTTGTTATCCTTTGGGACCCACATATTTTTTTCACTGAGCGCACTAATTGTAGATAGATAGGAAGATAGCTAGATGGTTAGGTATATAAATGGGTATGTGTGTGGTTGGGTAGGTGGATAGTGAATCATTATATAGACAGATGGGTGGGTGGGAGGGTAGATAAATGGTAAATCATAGATAGATAGGTGGGTGCGTGAAGTGCAGTACCTGTAAAAAAATCTGTGGGTGATCCCTCACTCCTTGTGCAATCGTGCAGCTTGGCCAGCAGGGAGTTGTTATCCTTTGGGACCCACATATTTTTTTCACTGAGCGCATTAACTGTAGATAGATAGGAAGATAGATGGTTAGGTATATAAATGGGTAGGTGTGTGGTTGGGTAGGTGGATAGATAGTGAATCATGAGATAGACAGATAAGTGGGTGGGAGAGTAGATAAATGGTAAATTATTAGATAGTTAGGTGGGTGGGTGAAGTGGAATACCTGTAAAAAAATATGTGGGTGATCCCTCACTCCTTGTGTAATAGTGCAGCTTGGCCAGCAGGGAGTTGTTATCCTTTGAGACCCACATATTTTTTTCACTGAGCCCATTAACTGTAGATAGATAGGAAGATAGATGGTTAGGTATATAAATGGGTAGGTGTGTGGTTGGGTAGGTGGATAGATAGTGAATCATTAGATAGACAGATAAGTGGGTTGGAGGGCAGATAAATTATCAATTATTAGATAGATAGGTGGGTGCGTGAAGTGCAATACCTGTAAAAAAATATGTGGGTGATCCCTCACTCCTTGTGTAATAGTGCAGTTTGGCCAGCAGGGAGTTGTTATCCTTTGGGACCCACATATTTTTTTCACTGAGCGCATTAACTGTAGATAGATCGAAAAGATAGATGGTTAGGTATATAAAGTAGTAGGTGTGTGTTTGGGTGGGTAGATAAATGTTAAACTATTAGATAGGTGGGTGGGTGAAGTGCAATACCTGTAAATAAATATGTGGGTGATCCTCACTCCTTGTGTAATAGTGCAGCTTAGCCAGCAGGGAGTTGTTATCCTTTGGGACCCACATATTTTTTTCACTGAGCGCACTAACTATAGATAGATAGACGGTTATGTATATAAATGGGTAGGTGTGTGGTTTTGTAGGTGGATAGATAGTGAATCATTAGATAGACAGATAAGTGGGTGGGAGGGTAGATAAATAGATAGGTGGGTGCATGAAGTGCAATACCTGTAAAAAAAATATCTGGGTGATCCCTCACTCCTTGTGTAATAGTGCAGCTTGGCCAGCAGGGAGTTGTTATCCTTTGGGACCCACATATTTTTTTCACTGAGCGCATTAACTGTAGATAGATAGAAAGATAGATAGATGGTTAGGTATATAAATGGGTAGGTGTGTGGTTGAGTAGGTGGATAGATAGTGAATCATTAGATAGACAGATAAGTGGGTGGGAGGGTAGATAAATGTTAAATCATGAGATAATTAAGTGGGTGGGTGAAGTGCAATACCTATAAAAAAATATGTGGGTGATCCCTCACTCCTTGTGTAATAGTGCAGCTTGGCCAGCAGGGAGTTGTTATCCTTTGGGACCCACATATTTTTTTCACTGAGCCCATTAACTGTAGATAGATAGGAAGATAGATAGATAGATGGTTAGGTATATAAATGGGTAGGTGTGTGGTTCGGTATTTGGATAGATAGTGAATCATTCGATAGACAGATAAGTGGGTGGGAGGGTAGATAAATGATAAATTATTAGATAGATAGGTGGGTGCGTGAAGTGCAATACCTGTAAAAAAATATGTGGGTGATCCCTCACTCCTTGTGTAATAGTGCAGCTTGGCCAGCAGGGAGTTGTTATCCCTTGGGACCCACATATTTTTTTTCACTGAGTGTATTAACTGTAGATAGATAGGTAGATAAATGGGTGGGTGCGTAGGTAGGTAGATAGTGAATCATTAGATAGATAAATGAGTGGGTGGGTAGATAAATGTTAAACTATTAGATAGGTGGGGGGGTGAAGCGCAATACCTGTAAAAAAAATATGTGGGTGATCCCTCCCTCTCATTTTCTAAAGCCCCATACATGCTACACGAGCAATGAAAATATATTATTTAGAAGACCCTTTTTGAGCAAAATATTTTCTTTGAAAAAAAATCTCTTGTGTGTGTGTACTCAATATCAGTAATGATGTGTGCTCCCACGCATCCTTAACGACCACCGCCTTCACTTGAACATCCAGGTCAACTTTGGCCATATAGCCTATGACCCGCATGTTCAGCAGGTCACTGGGACATCACTGAACGATTTCGGTAACCGATTTCGTTCAGTGTGAATAGTGGAACCACTGATATAGTTAACTATATAGATGGAGCCCCTATACTCCCAGTGTGTAAAGGGCTTAAGGGTCATTGTATACTGCGAACATATTATCATGCCTCTTTTCATTTTTTAAGTGAGAATTCTCCAGAAAACAGATGATGAGGTCATAACAGCCGACTACTGCGAGGTGACCTGGACTGCAGAATTGTCCTCAAGCTAACGAACAAAAATGAAGTCAGGTAATTAATGAAAATTAATTACTGATAATATGTTTTGGTATACATTTGAAAGTCACGAATAGGAGTTCTCGCTAGATACTCTTCTATTATTGTATATTGTGATAACTAAGTGTACAGTTAAATAAATAGAGATAGCTAGAGAGAAATTGAAAGAGCAAAAAATAAACATACCTTCCCCCTTTACTGTCCACTAGGGCAGCTTGGCGGATATGGAGGTAAAGGAAGGGAACTCAGTAACATACTTTTTATTTCAGTCAGGGCCCTACTTCCCACAAAAAATATGTGGGTTATCCCTCACTCCTTGTGTAATAGGGTAGCTTGACCAGCAGGAAGGGAGGGATCCTTAGGTGGGTAGGTAGATATTTTGTAAATCATTAGATAGATAAGATAGATAGATAAATGGGTGGGTAGATCAATGTTAACCTATTAGATAGGTGTGTGTGTGTGGGGGGGGGGGAGCGCAATACCTGTAAAAGATATGTGGGTGATCCCTCACTCCTTGTGTAATAGTGCAGCTTGGCCAGCAGGGAGTAGTTATCCTTTGGGACCCACATATTTTTTTCACTGAGCGCATTAACTGTAGATAGATAGGAAGATAGATAGTTAGGTATATAAATGGGTAGGTGTGTGGTTGGGTAGGTGGATAGATAGTGAATCATTAGATAGACAGATAAGTGGGTGGGAGGGCAGATAAATGATCAATTATTAGATAGATAGGTGGGTGCGTGAAGTGCAATACCTGTAAAAAAATATGTGGGTGATCCCTCACTCCTTGTGTAATAGTGCAGCTTGGCCAGCAGGGAGTTGTTATCCTTTGGGACCCACATATTGTTTTCACTGAGCGCATTAACTGTAGATAGATAGAAAGATAGATGGTTAGGTATATAAGGTAGTAGGTGTGTGTTTGGGTGGGTAGATAAATGTTAAACTATTAGATAGGTGGGTGGGTGAAGTGCAATACCTGTAAAAAAATATGTGGGTGATCCTCACTCCATGTGTAATAGTGCAGCTTGGCCAGTAGGGAGTTGTTATCCTTTGGGACCCACATTTTTTTTCACTGAGCGCACTAACTGTAGATATATAGACTGTTATGTATATAAATGGGTAGGTGTGTGGTTGGGTAGGTGGAGAGATAGTGAATCATTAGATAGACAGATAAGTGGGTGGGAGGGTAGATAAATGATAAATTATTAGATAGATAGGTGGGTGCATGAAGTGCAATACCTGTAAAAAAAAATATGTGGGTGATCCCTCACTCCTTGTGTAATAGTGCAGCTTGGCCAGCAGGGAGTTGTTATCCTTTGGGACCCACATATTTTTTTCACTGAGAGCATTAACTGTAGATAGATAGAAAGATAGATAGATGGTTAGGTATATAAATGGGTAGGTGTGTGGTTGAGTAGGTGGATAGATAGTGAATCATTAGATAGACAGATAAGTGGGTGGGAGGGTAGATAAATGGTAAATCATTAGATAGTTAGGTGGGTGAAGTGCAATACCTGTAAAAAAATATGTGGGTGATCCCTCACTCCTTGTGTAATAGTGCAGCTTGGCCAGCAGGGAGTTGTTATCCTTTGGGACCCACATATTTTTTTTCACTGAGTGTATTAACTGTAGATAGATAGGTAGATAAATGGGTGGGTGCGTGGGTAGGTAGATAGTGAATCATTAGATAGATAAATGAGTGGGTGGGTAGATAAATGTTATACTATTAGATAGGTGGGGGGGTGAAGCGCTATACTTGTAAAAAAAATATGTGGGTGATCCCTCACTCCTTGTGTAATAGTGCAGCTTGGCCAGCAGGGAGTTGTTATCCTTTGGGACCCACATATTTTTTTCACTGAGCGCATTAACTGTAGATAGATAGGAAGATAGATGGTTAGGTATATAAATGGGTAGGTGTGTGGTTGGGTAGGTGGATAGATAGTGAATCATTAGATAGACAGATAAGTGGGTGGGAGGGTAGATAAATGGTAAATTATTAGATAGTTAGGTGGGTTGGTGAAGTGGAATACCTGTAAAAAAATATGTGGGTGATCCCTCACTCCTTGTGTAATAGTGCAGCTTGGCCAGCAGGGAGTTGTTATCCTTTGGGACCCACATATTTTTTTCACTGAGCCCATTAACTGTAGATAGATAGGAAGATAGATGGTTAGGTATATAAATGGGTAGGTGTGTGGTTGGGTAGGTGAATAGATAGTGAATCATTATATAGACAAGTGGGTGGGAGGGCAGATAAATGATCAATTATTAGATAGATAGGTGGGTGCGTGAAGTGCAATACCTGTAAAAAAATATGTGGGTGATCCCTCACTCCTTGTGTAATAGTGCAGCTTGGCCAGCAGGGAGTTGTTATCCTTTGGGACCCACATATTTTTTTCACTGAGCGCATTAACTGTAGATAGATAGAAAGATAGATGGTTAGGTATATAAAGTAGTAGGTGTGTGTTTGGGTGGGTAGATAAATGTTAAACTATTAGATAGGTGGGTGGGTGAAGTGCAATACCTGTTAAAAAAATATGTGGGTGATCCTCACTCCTTGTGTAATAGTGCAGCTTAGCCAGCAGGGAGTTGTTATCCTTTGGGACCCACATATTTTTTTCACTGAGCACACTAACTATAGATAGATAGACGGTTATGTATATAAATGGGTAGGTGTGTGGTTGGGTAGGTGGATAGATAGTGAATCATTAGATAAACAGATAAGTGGGTGGGAGGGTAGATAAATGTTAAATCATTAGATAGTTAAGTGGGTGGGTGAAGTGCAATACCTGTAAAAAAATATGTGGGTGATCCCTCACTTCTTGTGTAATAGTGCAGCTTGGCCAGCAGGGAGTTGTTATCCTTTGGGACCCACATATTTTTTTCACTGAGCCCATTAACTGTAGATAGATAGGAAGATAGATAGATGGTTAGGTATATAAATGGGTAGGTGTGTGGTTGGGTATGTGGATAGATAGTGAATCATTCGATAGACAGATAAGTGGGTGGGAGGGTAGATAAATGATAAATTGTTAGATAGATAGGTGGGTGCGTGAAGTGCAATACCTGTAAAAAAAATATGTGGGTGATCCCTCACTCCTTGTGTAATAGTGCAGCTTGGCCAGCAGGAAGTTGTTATCCTTTGGGACCCACATATTTTTTTTCACTGAGTGTATTAACTGTAGATAGATAGGTAGATAAATGGGTGGGTGCGTGGGTAGGTAGATAGTGAATCATTAGATAGATAAATGAGTGGGTGGGTAGATAAATGTTAAACTATTAGATAGGTGGGGGGGGGGGTGAAGCGCAATACCTGTAAAAAAAATATGTGGGTGATCCCTCCCTCTCATTTTCTAAAGCCCCATACATGCTACACGAGCAATGAAAATATATTACTCAGAAGACCCTTTTTGAGCAAACTCTTTTCTTTGAAAAAAAATCTCTTGTGTGTGTGTACTCAATATCAGTAATGATGTGTGCTCCCGCGCATCCTTAACGACCACCGCCTTCACTTGAACATCCAAGTCAACTTTGGCCATATAGCCTATGACCCGCATGTTCAGCAGGTCACTGGGACATCACTGAACGATTTCGGTAACCGATTTCGTTCAGTGTGAATAGTGGAACCACTGATATAGTTAACTATATAGATGGAGCCACTATACTCCCAGTGTGTAAAGGGCTTAAGGGTCATTGTATACTGCGAACATATTATCATGCCTCTTTTCATTTTTTAAGTGAGAATTCTCCAGAAAACAGATGATGAGGTCATAACAGCCGACTACTGCGAGGTGGCCTGGACTGCAGAATTGTCCTCAAGCTAACGAACAAAAATGAAGTCAGGTAATTAATGAAAATTAATTACTGATAATATGTTTTGGTATACATTTGAAAGTCACGAATAGGAGTTCTCGCTAGATACTCTTCTATTATTGTATATTGTGATAACTAAGTGTACAGTTAAATAAATAGAGATAGCTAGAGAGAAATCGAAAGAGCAAAAAATAAACATACCTTCCCCCTTTACTGTCCACTAGGGCAGCTTGGCGGATATGGAGGTAAAGGAAGGGAACTCAGTAACACACTTTTTATTTCAGTTAGGGCCCTACTTCCCACAAAAAATATGTGGGTTATCCCTCACTCCTTGTGTAATAGGGTAGCTTGACCAGCAGGAAGGGATGGATCCTTAGGTGGGTAGGTAGATATTTTGTAAATCATTAGATAGATAAGATAGATAGATAAATTGGTGGGTAGATCAATGTTAACCTATAAGATAGGTGTGTGGGGGGGGGGTGAGCGCAATACCTGTAAAAGATATGTGGGTGATCCCTCACTCCTTGTGTAATAGTGCAGCTTGGCCAGCAGGGAGTAGTTATCCTTGGGACCCACATATTTTTTTCCCCCTGAGTGTATTAACTGTAGATAGATAGGTAGATAAATGGGTGGGTGCATGGGTAGGTAGATAGTGAATCATTAGATAGATAAATGAGTGGGTGGGTAGATAAATGTAAACTATTAGATAGGTGGGTGGTCGAAGTGCAATACCTGTAAAAATATATGTGGGTGATCCCTCACTCCTTGTGTAATAGTGCAGCTTGGCCAGCAGGGAGTTGTTATACTTTGGGACCCACATATTTTTTTTCACTGAGTGTATTAACTGTAAATAGATAGGTAGATAAATGGGTGGGTGCGTGGGATGGTAGATAGTGAATCATTAGATAGATAAATGAGTGGGTGGGTAGATAAATGTTAAACTATTAGATAGGTGGGGGGGTGAAGCGCTATACTTGTAAAAAAAATACGTGGGTGATCCCTCACTCCTTGTGTAATAGTGCAGCTTGGCCAGCAGGGAGTTGTTATCCTTTGGGACCCACATATTTTTTTCACTAAGCGCATTAACTGTAGAGTAGATAGGAAGATAGATGGTTAGGTATATAAATGGGTAGGTGTGTGGTTGGGTAGGTGGATAGATAGTGAATCATTAGATAGACAGATAAGTGGGTGGGAGGGCAGATAAATGATAAATTATTAGATAGATAGGTGGGTGCATGAAGTGCAATACCTGTAAAAAAATATGTGGGTGATCCCTCACTCCTTGTGTAATAGTGCAGCTTGGCCAGCAGGGAGTTGTTATCCTTTGGGACCCACATATTTTTTTCACTGAGCGCATTAACTGTAGATAGATAGAAAGATAGATAGATGGTTAGGTATATAAATGGGTTGGTGTGTGTTTGAGTAGGTGGATAGATAGTAAATCATTAGATAGACAGATAAGTGGGTGGGAGGGTAGATAAATGGTAAATCATTAGATAGTTAGGTGGGTGAAGTGCAATACCTGTAAAAAAATATGTGGGTGATCCCTCACTCCTTGTGTAATAGTGCAGCTTGGCCAGCAGGGAGTTGTTATCCTTTGGGACCCACATATTTTTTTCACTGAGCCCATTAACTGTAGATAGATAGGAAGATAGATAGATGGTTAGGTATATAAATGGGTAGGTGTGTGGTTGGGTATGTGGATAGATAGTGAATCATTCGATAGACAGATAAGTGGGTGGGAGGGTAGATAAATGATAAATTGTTAGATAGATAGGTGGGTGCGTGACGTGCAATACCTGTAAAAAAAATATGTGGGTGATCCCTCACTCCTTGTGTAATAGTGCAGCTTGGCCAGCAGGGAGTTGTTATCCTTTGGGACCCACATATTTTTTTTCACTGAGTGAATTAACTGTAGATAGATAGGTAGATAAATGGGTGGGTGCGTGGGTAGGTAGATAGTGAATCATTAGATAGATAAATGAGTGGGTGGGTAGATAAATGTTTTACTATTAGATAGGTGGGGGGGTGAAGCGCTATACTTGTAAAAAAAATACGTGGGTGATCCCTCACTCCTTGTGTAATAGTGCAGCTTGGCCAGCAGGGAGTTGTTATCCTTTGGGACCCACATATTTTTTTCACTGAGCGCATTAACTGTAGATAGATAGGAAGATAGATGGTTAGGTTTATAAATGGGTAGGTGTGTGGTTGGGTAGGTGGATAGATAGTGAATCATTCGATAGACAGATAAGTGGGTGGGAGGGTGAATAAATGGTAAATTATTAGATAGGTGGGTGGGTGAAGTGGAATACCTGTAAAAAAATATGTGGGTGATCCCTCACTCCTTGTGTAATAGTGCAGCTTGGCCAGCAGGGAGTTGTTATCCTTTGGGACCCACATATTTTTTTCACTGAGCGCATTAACTGTAGATAGATAGAAAGATAGATGGTTAGGTATATAAAGTAGTAGGTGTGTGTTTGGGTGGGTAGATAAATGTTAAACTATTAGATAGGTGGGTGGGTGAAGTGCAATACCTGTAAAAAAATATGTGGGTGATCCTCACTCCTTGTGTAATAGTGCAGCTTGGCCAGCAGGGAGTTGTTATCCTTTGGGACCCACATATTTTTTTCACTGAGCGCACTAACTGTAGATAGATATGGTTGGGTAGGTGGAGAGATAGTGAATCATTAGATAGACAGATAAGTGGGTGGGAGGGTAGATAAATGATAAATTATTAGATAGATAGGTGGGTGCATGAAGTGCAATACCTGTAAAAAAAATATGTGGGTGATCCCTAACTCCTTGTGTAATAGTGCAGCTTGGCCAGCAGGGAGTTGTTATCCTTTGGGACCCACATATTTTTTTCACTGAGCGCATTAACTGTAGATAGATAGATGGTTAGGTATATAAATGGGTAGGTGTGTGGTTGAGTAGGTGGATAGATAGTGAATCATTAGATAGACAGATAAGTGGGTGGGAGGGTAGATAAATGATCAATTATTAGATAGATAGGTGGGTGCGTGAAGTGCAATACCTGTAAAAAAATATGTGGGTGATCCCTCACTCCTTGTGTAATAGTGCAGCTTGGCCAGCAGGGAGTTGTTATCCTTTGGGACCCACATATTTTTTTCACTGAGCGCATTAACTGTAGATAGATAGAAAGATAGATGGTTAGGTATATAAATTAGTAGGTGTGTGTTTGGGTAGGTGGATAGATAGGGAATCATTAGATAGACAGATAAGTGGGTGGGAGGGTAGATAAATGGTAAATTATTAGATAGATAGGTGGGTGGGTGAAGTGCAATACCTGTAAAAAAATATGTGGGTGATGCCTCACTCCTTGTGTAATAGTGCAGCTTGTCCAGCAGGGAGTTGTTATCCTTTGGGACCCACATATTTTTTTCACTGAGTGTATTAACTGTAGATAGATAGGTAGATAAATGGGTGGGTGCGTGGGTAGGTAGATAGTGAATCATTAGATAGATAAATGAGTGGGTGGGTAGATAAATGTTATACTATTAGATAGGTGGGGGGGTGAAGCGCTATACTTGTAAAAAAAATATGTGGGTGATCCCTCACTCCTTGTGTAATAGTGCAGCTTGGCCAGCAGGGAGTTGTTATCCTTTGGGACCCACATATTTTTTTCACTGAGCGCATTAACTGTAGATAGATAGAAAGATAGATGGTTAGGTATATAAAGTAGTAGGTGTGTGTTTGGGTGGGTAGATAAATGTTAAACTATTAGATAGGTGGGTGGGTGAAGTGCAATACCTGTAAAAAAATATGTGGGTGATCCTCACTCCTTGTGTAATAGTGCAGCTTAGCCAGCAGGCAGTTGTTATCCTTTGGGACCCACATATTTTTTTCACTGAGCGCACTAACTATAGATAGATAGACGGTTATGTATATAAATGGGTAGGTGTGTGGTTGGGTAGGTGGATAGATAGTGAATCATTAGATAGACAGATAAGTGGGTGGGAGGGTAGATAAATGTTAAATCATTAGATAGTTAAGTGGGTGGGTGAAGTGCAATACCTGTAAAAAAATATGTGGGTGATCCCTCACTTCTTGTGTAATAGTGCAGCTTGGCCAGCAGGGAGTTGTTATCCTTTGGGACCCACATATTTTTTTTCCCTGAGTGAATTAACTGTAGATAGATAGGTAGATAAATGGGTGGGTGCGTGGGTAGGTAGATAGTGAATCATTAGATAGATAAATGAGTGGGTGGGTAGATAAATGTTATACTATTAGATAGGTGGGGGGGTGAAGCGCTATACTTGTAAAAAAAATACGTGGGTGATCCCTCACTCCTTGTGTAATAGTGCAGCTTGGCCAGCAGGGAGTTGTTATCCTTTGGGACCCACATATTTTTTTCACTGAGCGCACTAACTGTAGATAGATAGACTGTTATGTATATAAATGGGTAGGTGTGTGGTTGGGTAGGTGGAGAGATAGTGAATCATTAGATAGACAGATAAGTGGGTGGGAGGGTAGATAAATGATACATTATTAGATAGATAGGTGGGTGCATGAAGTGCAATACCTGTAAAAAAAAATGTGGGTGATCCCTCACTCCTTGTGTAATAGTGCAGCTTGGCCAGCAGGGAGTTGTTATCCTTTGGGACCCACATATTTTTTTCACTGAGCGCATTAACTGTAGATAGATAGAAAGATAGATAGATGGTTAGGTATATAAATGGGTAGGTGTGTGGTTGAGTAGGTGGATAGATAGTGAATCATTAGATAGACAGATAAGTGGGTGGGAGGGTAGATAAATGGTAAATCATTAGATAGTTAGGTGGGTGAAGTGCAATACCTGTAAAAAAATATGTGGGTGATCCCTCACTCCTTGTGTCATAGTGCAGCTTGGCCAGCAGGGAGTTGTTATCATTTGGGACCCACATATTTTTTTTCACTGAGTGTATTAACTGTAGATAGATAGGTAGATAAATGGGTGGGTGCGTGGGTAGGTAGATAGTGAATCATCAGATAGATGAATGAGTGGGTGGGTAGATAAATGTTATACTATTAGATAGGTGGGGGGGTGAAGCGCTATACTTGTAAAAAAAATACGTTGGTGATCCCTCACTCCTTGTGTAATAGTGCAGCTTGGCCAGCAGGGAGTTGTTATCCTTTGGGACCCACATATTTTTTTCACTGAGCGCATTAACTGTAGATAGATAGGAAGATAGATGGTTAGGTATATAAATGGGTAGGTGTGTGGTTGGGTAGGTGGATAGATAGTGAATCATTAGATAGATAGATAAGTGGGTGGGAGGGTAGATAAATGGTAAATTATTAGATAGTTAGGTGGGTGCGTGACGTGCAATACCTGTAAAAAAAATATGTGGGTGATCCCTCACTCCTTGTGTAATAGTGCAGCTTGGCCAGCAGGGAGTTGTTATCCTTTGGGACCTACATATTTTTTTTCACTGAGTGAATTAACTGTAGATAGATAGGAAGATAGATGGTTAGGTATATAAATGGGTAGGTGTGTGGTTGGGTAGGTGGATAGATAGTGAATCATTATATAGACAGATAAGTGGGTGGGAGGGCAGATAAATGATCAATTATTAGATAGAAAGGTGGGTGCGTGAAGTGCAATACCTGTAAAAAAATATGTGGGTGATCCCTCACTCCTTGTGTAATAGTGCAGCTTGGCCAGCAGGGAGTTGTTATCCTTTGGGACCCACATATTTTTTTCACTGAGCGCATTAACTGTAGATAGATAGAAAGATAGATGGTTAGGTATATAAAGTAGTAGGTGTGTGTTTGGGTGGGTAGATAAATGTTAAACTATTAGATAGGTGGGTGGGTGAAGTGCAATACCTGTAAAAAAATATGTGGGTGATCCTCACTCCTTGTGTAATAGTGCAGCTTAGCCAGCAGGGAGTTGTTATCCTTTAGGACCCACATATTTTTTTCACTGAGCGCACTAACTATAGATAGATAGACGGTTATGTATATAAATGGGTAGGTGTGTGGTTGGGTAGGTGGATAGATAGTGAATCATTAGATAGACAGATAAGTGGGTGGGAGGGTAGATAAATGTTAAATCATTAGATAGTTAAGTGGGTGGGTGAAGTGCAATACCTGTAAAAAAATATGTGGGTGATCCCTCACTTCTTGTGTAATAGTGCAGCTTGGCCAGCAGGGAGTTGTTATCCTTTGGGACCCACATATTTTTTTCACTGAGCCCATTAACTGTAGATAGATAGGAAGATAGATAGATGGTTAGGTATATAAACGGGTAGGTGTGTGGTTGGGTATGTGGATAGATAGTGAATCATTCGATAGACAGATAAGTGGGTGGGAGGGTAGATAAATGATAAATTGTTAGATAGATAGGTGGGTGCGTGAAGTGTAATACCTGTAAAAAAAATATGTGGGTGATCCCTCACTCCTTGTGTAATAGTGCAGCTTGGCCAGCAGGAAGTTGTTATCTTTTGGGACCCACATATTTTTTTTCACTGAGTGTATTAACTGTAGATAGATAGGTAGATAAATGGGTGGGTGCGTGGGTAGGTAGATAGTGAATCATTAGATAGATAAATGAGTGGGTGGGTAGATAAATGTTAAACTATTAGATAGGTGGGGGGGGGTGAAGCGCAATACCTGTAAAAAAAATATGTGGGTGATCCCTCCCTCTCATTTTCTAAAGCCCCATACATGCTACACGAGCAATGAAAATATATTACTCAGAAGACCCTTTTTGAGCAAACTCTTTTCTTTAAAAAAATCTCTTGTGTGTGTGTACTCAATATCAGTAATGATGTGTGCTCCCGCGCATCCTTAACGACCACCGCCTTCACTTGAACATCCAGGTCAACTTTGGCCATATAGCCTATGACCCGCATGTTCAGCAGGTCACTGGGACATCACTGAACGATTTCGGTAACCGATTTCGTTCAGTGTGAATAGTGGAACCACTGATATAGTTAACTATATAGATGGAGCCACTATACTCCCAGTGTGTAAAGGGCTTAAGGGTCATTGTATACTGCGAACATATTATCATGCCTCTTTTCATTTTTTAAGTGAGAATTCTCCAGAAAACAGATGATGAGGTCATAACAGCCGACTACTGCGAGGTGACCTGGACTGCAGAATTGTCCTCAAGCTAACGAACAAAAATGAAGTCAGGTAATTAATGAAAATTAATTACTGATAATATGTTTTGGTATACATTTGAAAGTCACGAATAGGAGTTCTCGCTAGATACTCTTCTATTATTGTATATTGTGATAACTAAGTGTACAGTTAAATAAATAGAGATAGCTAGAGAGAAATCGAAAGAGCAAAAAATAAACATACCTTCCCCCTTTACTGTCCACTAGGGCAGCTTGGCGGATATGGAGGTAAAGGAAGGGAACTCAGTAACACACTTTTTATTTCAGTCAGGGCCCTACTTCCCACAAAAAATATGTGGGTTATCCCTCACTCCTTGTGTAATAGGGTAGCTTGACCAGCAGGAAGGGAGGGATCCTTAGGTGGGTAGGTAGATATTTTGTAAATCATTAGATAGATAAGATAGATAGATAAATTGGTGGGTAGATCAATGTTAACCTATTAGATAGGTGTGTGTGTGTGTGGGGGGGGGGGAGCGCAATACCTGTAAAAGATATGTGGGTGATCCCTCACTCCTTGTGTAATAGTGCAGCTTGGCCAGCAGGGAGTAGTTATCCTTTGGGACCCACATATTTTTTTTCCCCTGAGTGTATTAACTGTAGATAGATAGGTAGATAAATGGGTGGGTGCATGGGTAGGTAGATAGTGAATCATTAGATAGATAAATGAGTGGGTGGGTAGATAAATGTTAAACTATTAGATAGGTGGGGGGTGAAGCGCTATACTTGTAAAAAAAATACGTGGGTGATCCCTCACTCCTTGTGTAATAGTGCAGCTTGGCCAGCAGGGAGTTGTTATCCTTTGGGACCCACATATTTTTTCCACTAAGCGCATTAACTGTAGATAGATAGGAAGATAGATGGTTAGGTATATAAATGGGTAGGTGTGTGGTTGGGTAGGTGGATAGATAGTGAATCATTAGATAGACAGATAAGTGGGTGGGAGGGCAGATAAATGATCAATTATTAGATAGATAGGTGAGTGCGTGAAGTGCAATACCAGTAAAAAAATATGTGGGTGATCCCTCACTCCTTGTGTAATAGTGCAGCTTGGCCAGCAGGGAGTTGTTATCCTTTGGGACCCACATATTTTTTTCACTGAGCGCATAAACTGTAGATAGATAGAAAGATAGATGGTTAGGTAGATAAAGTAGTAGCTGTGTGTTTGGGTGGGTAGACAAATGTTAAACTATTAGATAGGTGGGTGGGTGAAGTGCAATACCTGTAAAAAAAATATGTGGGTGATCCTCACTCCTTGTGTAATAGTGCAGCTTGGCCAGCAGGGAGTTGTTATCCTTTGGGACCCACATATTTTTTTCACTGAGCGCACTAACTGTAGATAGATAGACTGTTATGTATATAAATGGGTAGGTGTGGGGTTGGGTAGGTGGAGAGATAGTGAATCATTAGATAGACAGATAAGTGGGTGGGAGGGTAGATAAATGATAAATTATTAGATAGATAGGTGGGTGCATAAAGTGCAATACCTGTAAAAAAAATATGTGGGTGATCCCTCACTCCTTGTGTAATAGTGCAGCTTGGCCAGCAGGGAGTTGTTATCCTTTGGGACCCACATATTTTTTTCACTGAGCGCATTAACTGTAGATAGATAGATAGAAAGATAGATAGATGGTTAGGTATATAAATGGGTTGGTGTGTGTTTGAGTAGGTGGATAGATAGTGAATCATTAGATAGACAGATAAGTGGGTGGATAAGTGACAGATAGCTTGGCCAGCAGGGAGTTGTTATCCTTTGGGACCCACATAATTTTTTCACTGAGCGCACTAACTGTAGATAGATAGACTGTTATGTATATAAATGGGTAGGTGTGGGGTTGGGTAGGTGGAGAGATAGTGAATCATTAGATAGACAGATAAGTGGGTGGGAGGGTAGATAAATGATAAATTATTAGATAGATAGGTGGGTGCATGAAGTGCAATACCTGTAAAAAAAATATGTGGGTGATCCCTCACTCCTTGTGTAATAGTGCAGCTTGGCCAGCAGGGAGTTGTTATCCTTTGGGACCCACATATTTTTTTCACTGAGCGCATTAACTGTAGATAGATAGATAGATAGATGGTTAGGTATATAAATGGGTTGGTGTGTGTTTGAGTAGGTGGATAGATAGTGAATCATTAGATAGACAGATAAGTGGGTGGATAAGTGACAGATAGCTTGGCCAGCAGGGAGTTGTTATCCTTTGGGACCCACATATTTTTTTTCACTGAGTGAATTAACTGTAGATAAATGGGTGTGTGCGTGGGTAGGTAGATAGTGAATCATTAGATAGATAAATGAGTGGGTGGGTAGATAAATGTTATACTATTAGATAGGTGGGGGGTGAAGCGCTATACTTGTAAAAAAAATACGTGGGTGATCCCTCACTCCTTGTGTAATAGTGCAGCTTGGCCAGCAGGGAGTTGTTATCCTTTGGGACCCACATATTTTTTTCACTGAGCGCACTAACTGTAGATAGATAGACTGTTATGTATATAAATGGGTAGCTGTGTGGTTGGGTAGGTGGAGAGATAGTGAATCATTAGATAGACAGATAAGTGGGTGGGAGGGTAGATAAATGATAAATTATTAGATAGATAGGTGGGTGCATGAAGTGCAATACCTGTAAAAAAAAGATGTGGGTGATCCCTCACTCCTTGTGTAATAGTGCAGCTTGGCCAGCAGGGAGTTGTTATCCTTTGGGACCCACATATTTTTTTCACTGAGCGCATTAACTGTAGATAGATAGAAAGATAGATAGATGGTGAGGTATATAAATGGGTAGGTGTGTGGTTGAGTAGGTGGATAGATAGTGAATCATTAGATAGACAGATAAGTGGGTGGGAGGGTAGATAAATGGTAAATCATTAGATAGTTAGGTGGGTGAAGTGCAATACCTGTAAAAAAATATGTGGGTGATCCCTCACTCCTTGTGTAATAGTGCAGCTTGGCCAGCAGGGAGTTGTTATCATTTGGGACCCACATATTTTTTTTCACTGAGTGTATTAACTGTAGATAGATAGGTAGATAAATGGGTGGGTGCGTGGGTAGGTAGATAGTGAATCATTAGATAGATAAATGAGTGGGTGGGTAGATAAATGTTATACTATTAGATAGGTGGGGGGGGTGAAGCGCTATACTTGTAAAAAAATACGTTGGTGATCCCTCACTCCTTGTGTAATAGTGCAGCTTGGCCAGCAGGGAGTTGTTATCCTTTGGGACCCACTTATTTTTTTCACTGAGCGCATTAACTGTAGATAGATAGGAAGATAGATGGTTAGGTATATAAATGGGTAGGTGTGTGGTTGGGTAGGTGGATAGATAGTGAATCATTAGATAGACAGATAAGTGGGTGGGAGGGTAGATAAATGGTAAATTATTAGATAGTTAGGTGGGTGCGTGACGTGCAATACCTGTAAAAAAAATATGTGGGTGATCCCTCACTCCTTGTGTAATAGTGCAGCTTGGCCAGCAGGGAGTTGTTATCCTTTGGGACCCACATATTTTTTTTCACTGAGTGAATTAACTGTAGATAGATAGGAAGATAGATGGTTAGGTATATAAATGGGTAGGTGTGTGGTTGGGTAGGTGGATAGATAGTGAATTATTATATAGACAGATAAGTGGGTGGGAGGGCAGATAAATGATCAATTATTAGATAGATAGGTGGGTGCGTGAAGTGCAATACCTGTAAAAAAATATGTGGGTGATCCCTCACTCCTTGTGTAATAGTGCAGCTTGGCCAGCAGGGAGTTGTTATCCTTTGGGACCCACATATTTTTTTCACTGAGCGCATTAACTGTAGATAGATAGAAAGATAGATGGTTAGGTATATAAAGTAGTAGGTGTGTGTTTGGGTGGGTAGATAAATGTTAAACTATTAGATAGGTGGGTGGGTGAAGTGCAATACCTGTAAAAAAATATGTGGGTGATCCTCACTCCTTGTGTAATAGTGCAGCTTAGCCAGCAGGGAGTTGTTATCCTTTGGGACCCACATATTTTTTTCACTGAGCGCACTAACTATAGATAGATAGACGGTTATGTATATAAATGGGTAGGTGTGTGGTTGGGTAGGTGGATAGATAGTGAATCATTAGATAGACAGATAAGTGGGTGGGAGGGTAGATAAATGTTAAATCATTAGATAGTTAAGTGGGTGGGTGAAGTGCAATACCTGTAAAAAAATATGTGGGTGATCCCTCACTTCTTGTGTAATAGTGCAGCTTGGCCAGCAGGGAGTTGTTATCCTTTGGGACCCACATATTTTTTTCACTGAGCCCATTAACTGTAGATAGATAGGAAGATAGATAGATGGTTAGGTATATAAACGGGTAGGTGTGTGGTTGGGTATGTGGATAGATAGTGAATCATTCGATAGACAGATAAGTGGGTGGGAGGGTAGATAAATGATAAATTGTTAGATAGATAGGTGGGTGCGTGAAGTGTAATACCTGTAAAAAAAATATGTGGGTGATCCCTCACTCCTTGTGTAATAGTGCAGCTTGGCCAGCAGGAAGTTGTTATCTTTTGGGACCCACATATTTTTTTTCACTGAGTGTATTAACTGTAGATAGATAGGTAGATAAATGGGTGGGTGCGTGGGTAGGTAGATAGTGAATCATTAGATAGATAAATGAGTGGGTGGGTAGATAAATGTTAAACTATTAGATAGGTGGGGGGGGGGGGTGAAGCGCAATACCTGTAAAAAAAATATGTGGGTGATCCCTCCCTCTCATTTTCTAAAGCCCCATACATGCTACACGAGCAATGAAAATATATTACTCAGAAGACCCTTTTTGAGCAAACTCTTTTCTTTGAAAAAAAATCTCTTGTGTGTGTGTACTCAATATCAGTAATGATGTGTGCTCCCGCGCATCCTTAACGACCACCGCCTTCACTTGAACATCCAGTTCAACTTTGGCCATATAGCCTATGACCCGCATGTTCAGCAGGTCACTGGGACATCACTGAACGATTTCGGTAACCGATTTCGTTCAGTGTGAATAGTGGAACCACTGATATAGTTAACTATATAGATGGAGCCACTATACTCCCAGTGTGTAAAGGGCTTAAGGGTCATTGTATACTGCGAACATATTATCATGCCTCTTTTCATTTTTTAAGTGAGAATTCTCCAGAAAACAGATGATGAGGTCATAACAGCCGACTACTGCGAGGTGACCTGGACTGCAGAATTGTCCTCAAGCTAACGAACAAAAATGAAGTCAGGTAATTAATGAAAATTAATTACTGATAATATGTTTTGGTATACATTTGAAAGTCACGAATAGGAGTTCTCGCTAGATACTCTTCTATTATTGTATATTGTGATAACTAAGTGTACAGTTAAATAAATAGAGATAGCTAGAGAGAAATCGAAAGAGCAAAAAATAAACATACCTTCCCCCTTTACTGTCCACTAGGGCAGCTTGGCGGATATGGAGGTAAAGGAAGGGAACTCAGTAACACACTTTTTATTTCAGTCAGGGCCCTACTTCCCACAAAAAATATGTGGGTTATCCCTCACTCCTTGTGTAATAGGGTAGCTTGACCAGCAGGAAGGGAGGGATCCTTAGGTGGGTAGGTAGATATTTTGTAAATCATTAGATAGATAAGATAGATAGATAAATTGGTGGGTAGATCAATGTTAACCTATTAGATAGGTGTGTGTGTGTGGGGGGGGAGCGCAATACCTGTAAAAGATATGTGGGTGATCCCTCACTCCTTGTGTAATAGTGCAGCTTGGCCAGCAGGGAGTAGTTATCCTTTGGGACCCACATATTTTTTTTCCCCTGAGTGTATTAACTGTAGATAGATAGATAGGTAGATAAATGGGTGGGTGCATGGCTAGGTAGATAGTGAATCATTAGATAGATAAATGAGTGGGTGGGTAGATAAATGTTAAACTATTAGATAGGTGGGGGGTGAAGCGCTATACTTGTAAAAAAAATACGTGGGTGATCCCTCACTCCTTGTGTAATAGTGCAGCTTGGCCAGCAGGGAGTTGTTATCCTTTGGGACCCACATATTTTTTTCACTAAGCGCATTAACTGTAGATAGATAGGAAGATAGATGGTTAGGTATATAAATGGGTAGGTGTGTGGTTGGGTAGGTGGATAGATAGTGAATCATTAGATAGACAGATAAGTGGGTGGGAGGGCAGATAAATGATCAATTATTAGATAGATAGGTGAGTGCGTGAAGTGCAATACCTGTAAAAAAATATGTGGGTGATCCCTCACTCCTTGTGTAATAGTGCAGCTTGGCCAGCAGGGAGTTGTTATCCTTTGGGACCCACATATTTTTTTCACTGAGCGCATAAACTGTAGATAGATAGAAAGATAGATGGTTAGGTTTATAAAGTAGTAGCTGTGTGTTTGGGTCGGTAGACAAATGTTAAACTATTAGATAGGTGGGTGGGTGAAGTGCAATACCTGTAAAAAAATATGTGGGTGATCCTCACTCCTTGTGTAATAGTGCAGCTTGGCCAGCAGGGAGTTGTTATCCTTTGGGACCCACATATTTTTTTCACTGAGCGCACTAACTGTAGATAGATAGACTGTTATGTATATAAATGGGTAGGTGTGGGGTTGGGTAGGTGGAGAGATAGTGAATCATTAGATAGACAGATAAGTGGGTGGGAGGGTAGATAAATGATAAATTATTAGATAGATAGGTGGGTGCATAAAGTGCAATACCTGTAAAAAAATATGTGGGTGATCCCTCACTCCTTGTGTAATAGTGCAGCTTGGCCAGCAGGGAGTTGTTATCCTTTGGGACCCACATATTTTTTTCACTGAGCGCATTAACTGTAGATAGATAGATAGAAAGATAGATAGATGGTTAGGTATATAAATGGGTTGGTGTGTGTTTGAGTAGGTGGATAGATAGTGAATCATTAGATAGACAGATAAGTGGGTGGATAAGTGACAGATAGCTTGGCCAGCAGGGAGTTGTTATCCTTTGGGACCCACATATTTTTTTCACTGAGCGCACTAACTGTAGATAGATAGACTGTTATGTATATAAATGGGTAGGTGTGGGGTTGGGTAGGTGGAGAGATAGTGAATCATTAGATAGACAGATAAGTGGGTGGGAGGGTAGATAAATGATAAATTATTAGATAGATAGGTGGGTGCATGAAGTGCAATACCTGTAAAAAAAATATGTGGGTGATCCCTCACTCCTTGTGTAATAGTGCAGCTTGGCCAGCAGGGAGTTGTTATCCTTTGGGACCCACATATTTTTTTCACTGAGCGCATTAACTGTAGATAGATAGATAGATAGATGGTTAGGTATATAAATGGGTTGGTGTGTGTTTGAGTAGGTGGATAGATAGTGAATCATTAGATAGACAGATAAGTGGGTGGATAAGTGACAGATAGCTTGGCCAGCAGGGAGTTGTTATCCTTTGGGACCCACATATTTTTTTTCACTGAGTGAATTAACTGTAGATAAATGGGTGTGTGCGTGGGTAGGTAGATAGTGAATCATTAGATAGATAAATGAGTGGGTGGGTAGATAAATGTTATACTATTAGATAGGTGGGGGGTGAAGCGCTATACTTGTAAAAAAAATACGTGGGTGATCCCTCACTCCTTGTGTAATAGTGCAGCTTGGCCAGCAGGGAGTTGTTATCCTTTGGGACCCACATATTTTTTTCACTGAGCGCACTAACTGTAGATAGATAGACTGTTATGTATATAAATGGGTAGCTGTGTGGTTGGGTAGGTGGAGAGATCGTGAATCATTAGATAGACAGATAAGTGGGTGGGAGGGTAGATAAATGATAAATTATTAGATAGATAGGTGGGTGCATGAAGTGCAATACCTGTAAAAAAAAGATGTGGGTGATCCCTCACTCCTTGTGTAATAGTGCAGCTTGGCCAGCAGGGAGTTGTTATCCTTTGGGACCCACATATTTTTTTCACTGAGCGCATTAACTGTAGATAGATAGAAAGATAGATAGATGGTGAGGTATATAAATGGGTAGGTGTGTGGTTGAGTAGGTGGATAGATAGTGAATCATTAGATAGACAGATAAGTGGGTGGGAGGGTAGATAAATGGTAAATCATTAGATAGTTAGGTGGGTGAAGTGCAATACCTGTAAAAAAATATGTGGGTGATCCCTCACTCCTTGTGTAATAGTGCAGCTTGGCCAGCAGGGAGTTGTTATCATTTGGGACCCACATATTTTTTTTCACTGAGTGTATTAACTGTAGATAGATAGGTAGATAAATGGGTGGGTGCGTGGGTAGGTAGATAGTGAATCATTAGATAGATAAATGAGTGGGTGGGTAGATAAATGTTATACTATTAGATAGGTGGGGGGGGTGAAGCGCTATACTTGTAAAAAAAAATACGTTGGTGATCCCTCACTCCTTGTGTAATAGTGCAGCTTGGCCAGCAGGGAGTTGTTATCCTTTGGGACCCACTTATTTTTTTCACTGAGCGCATTAACTGTAGATAGATAGGAAGATAGATGGTTAGGTATATAAATGGGTAGGTGTGTGGTTGGGTAGGTGGATAGATAGTGAATCATTAGATAGACAGATAAGTGGGTGGGAGGGCAGATAAATGATCAATTATTAGATAGATAGGTGAGTGCGTGAAGTGCAATACCTGTAAAAAAATATGTGGGTGATCCCTCACTCCTTGTGTAATAGTGCAGCTTGGCCAGCAGGGAGTTGTTATCCTTTGGGACCCACATATTTTTTTCACTGAGCGCATAAACTGTAGATAGATAGAAAGATAGATGGTTAGGTATATAAAGTAGTAGCTGTGTGTTTGGGTGGGTAGACAAATGTTAAACTATTAGATAGGTGGGTGGGTGAAGTGCAATACCTGTAAAAAAATATGTGGGTGATCCTCACTCCTTGTGTAATAGTGCAGCTTGGCCAGCAGGGAGTTGTTATCCTTTGGGACCCACATATTTTTTTCACTGAGCGCATTAACTGTAGATAGATAGATGGTTATGTATATAAATGGGTAGGTGTGTGGTTGGGTAGGTGGATAGATAGTGAATCATTAGATAGACAGATAAGTGGGTGGGAGGGTAGATAAATGGTAAATTATTAGATAGTTAGGTGGGTTGGTGAAGTGGAATACCTGTAAAAAAATATGTGGGTGATCCCTCACTCCTTGTGTAATAGTGCAGCTTGGCCAGCAGGGAGTTGTTATCCTTTGGGACCCACATATTTTTTTCACTGAGCCCATTAACTGTAGATAGATAGGAAGATAGATGGTTAGGTATATAAATGGGTAGGTGTGTGGTTGGGTAGGTGAATAGATAGTGAATCATTATATAGACAAGTGGGTGGGAGGGCAGATAAATGATCAATTATTAGATAGATAGGTGGGTGCGTGAAGTGCAATACCTGTAAAAAAATATGTGGGTGATCCCTCACTCCTTGTGTAATAGTGCAGCTTGGCCAGCAGGGAGTTGTTATCCTTTGGGACCCACATATTTTTTTCACTGAGCGCATTAACTGTAGATAGATAGAAAGATAGATGGTTAGGTATATAAAGTAGTAGGTGTGTGTTTGGGTGGGTAGATAAATGTTAAACTATTAGATAGGTGGGTGGGTGAAGTGCAATACCTGTTAAAAAAATATGTGGGTGATCCTCACTCCTTGTGTAATAGTGCAGCTTAGCCAGCAGGGAGTTGTTATCCTTTGGGACCCACATATTTTTTTCACTGAGCACACTAACTATAGATAGATAGACGGTTATGTATATAAATGGGTAGGTGTGTGGTTGGGTAGGTGGATAGATAGTGAATCATTAGATAAACAGATAAGTGGGTGGGAGGGTAGATAAATGTTAAATCATTAGATAGTTAAGTGGGTGGGTGAAGTGCAATACCTGTAAAAAAATATGTGGGTGATCCCTCACTTCTTGTGTAATAGTGCAGCTTGGCCAGCAGGGAGTTGTTATCCTTTGGGACCCACATATTTTTTTCACTGAGCCCATTAACTGTAGATAGATAGGAAGATAGATAGATGGTTAGGTATATAAATGGGTAGGTGTGTGGTTGGGTATGTGGATAGATAGTGAATCATTCGATAGACAGATAAGTGGGTGGGAGGGTAGATAAATGATAAATTGTTAGATAGATAGGTGGGTGCGTGAAGTGCAATACCTGTAAAAAAAATATGTGGGTGATCCCTCACTCCTTGTGTAATAGTGCAGCTTGGCCAGCAGGAAGTTGTTATCCTTTGGGACCCACATATTTTTTTTCACTGAGTGTATTAACTGTAGATAGATAGGTAGATAAATGGGTGGGTGCGTGGGTAGGTAGATAGTGAATCATTAGATAGATAAATGAGTGGGTGGGTAGATAAATGTTAAACTATTAGATAGGTGGGGGGGGGGTGAAGCGCAATACCTGTAAAAAAAATATGTGGGTGATCCCTCCCTCTCATTTTCTAAAGCCCCATACATGCTACACGAGCAATGAAAATATATTACTCAGAAGACCCTTTTTGAGCAAACTCTTTTCTTTGAAAAAAAATCTCTTGTGTGTGTGTACTCAATATCAGTAATGATGTGTGCTCCCGCGCATCCTTAACGACCACCGCCTTCACTTGAACATCCAAGTCAACTTTGGCCATATAGCCTATGACCCGCATGTTCAGCAGGTCACTGGGACATCACTGAACGATTTCGGTAACCGATTTCGTTCAGTGTGAATAGTGGAACCACTGATATAGTTAACTATATAGATGGAGCCACTATACTCCCAGTGTGTAAAGGGCTTAAGGGTCATTGTATACTGCGAACATATTATCATGCCTCTTTTCATTTTTTAAGTGAGAATTCTCCAGAAAACAGATGATGAGGTCATAACAGCCGACTACTGCGAGGTGGCCTGGACTGCAGAATTGTCCTCAAGCTAACGAACAAAAATGAAGTCAGGTAATTAATGAAAATTAATTACTGATAATATGTTTTGGTATACATTTGAAAGTCACAAATAGGAGTTCTCGCTAGATACTCTTCTATTATTGTATATTGTGATAACTAAGTGTACAGTTAAATAAATAGAGATAGCTAGAGAGAAATCGAAAGAGCAAAAAATAAACATACCTTCCCCCTTTACTGTCCACTAGGGCAGCTTGGCGGATATGGAGGTAAAGGAAGGGAACTCAGTAACACACTTTTTATTTCAGTTAGGGCCCTACTTCCCACAAAAAATATGTGGGTTATCCCTCACTCCTTGTGTAATAGGGTAGCTTGACCAGCAGGAAGGGATGGATCCTTAGGTGGGTAGGTAGATATTTTGTAAATCATTAGATAGATAAGATAGATAGATAAATTGGTGGGTAGATCAATGTTAACCTATAAGATAGGTGTGTGGGGGGGGTGAGCGCAATACCTGTAAAAGATATGTGGGTGATCCCTCACTCCTTGTGTAATAGTGCAGCTTGGCCAGCAGGGAGTAGTTATCCTTGGGACCCACATATTTTTTTCCCCCTGAGTGTATTAACTGTAGATAGATAGGTAGATAAATGGGTGGGTGCATGGGTAGGTAGATAGTGAATCATTAGATAGATAAATGAGTGGGTGGGTAGATAAATGTAAACTATTAGATAGGTGGGTGGTCGAAGTGCAATACCTGTAAAAATATATGTGGGTGATCCCTCACTCCTTGTGTAATAGTGCAGCTTGGCCAGCAGGGAGTTGTTATACTTTGGGACCCACATATTTTTTTTCACTGAGTGTATTAACTGTAAATAGATAGGTAGATAAATGGGTGGGTGCGTGGGATGGTAGATAGTGAATCATTAGATAGATAAATGAGTGGGTGGGTAGATAAATGTTAAACTATTAGATAGGTGGGGGGGTGAAGCGCTATACTTGTAAAAAAAATACGTGGGTGATCCCTCACTCCTTGTGTAATAGTGCAGCTTGGCCAGCAGGGAGTTGTTATCCTTTGGGACCCACATATTTTTTTCACTAAGCGCATTAACTGTAGAGTAGATAGGAAGATAGATGGTTAGGTATATAAATGGGTAGGTGTGTGGTTGGGTAGGTGGATAGATAGTGAATCATTAGATAGACAGATAAGTGGGTGGGAGGGCAGATAAATGATAAATTATTAGATAGATAGGTGGGTGCATGAAGTGCAATACCTGTAAAAAAATATGTGGGTGATCCCTCACTCCTTGTGTAATAGTGCAGCTTGGCCAGCAGGGAGTTGTTATCCTTTGGGACCCACATATTTTTTTCACTGAGCGCATTAACTGTAGATAGATAGAAAGATAGATAGATGGTTAGGTATATAAATGGGTTGGTGTGTGTTTGAGTAGGTGGATAGATAGTAAATCATTAGATAGACAGATAAGTGGGTGGGAGGGTAGATAAATGGTAAATCATTAGATAGTTAGGTGGGTGAAGTGCAATACCTGTAAAAAAATATGTGGGTGATCCCTCACTCCTTGTGTAATAGTGCAGCTTGGCCAGCAGGGAGTTGTTATCCTTTGGGACCCACATATTTTTTTCACTGAGCCCATTAACTGTAGATAGATAGGAAGATAGATAGATGGTTAGGTATATAAATGGGTAGGTGTGTGGTTGGGTATGTGGATAGATAGTGAATCATTCGATAGACAGATAAGTGGGTGGGAGGGTAGATAAATGATAAATTGTTAGATAGATAGGTGGGTGCGTGACGTGCAATACCTGTAAAAAAAATATGTGGGTGATCCCTCACTCCTTGTGTAATAGTGCAGCTTGGCCAGCAGGGAGTTGTTATCCTTTGGGACCCACATATTTTTTTTCACTGAGTGAATTAACTGTAGATAGATAGGTAGATAAATGGGTGGGTGCGTGGGTAGGTAGATAGTGAATCATTAGATAGATAAATGAGTGGGTGGGTAGATAAATGTTTTACTATTAGATAGGTGGGGGGGTGAAGCGCTATACTTGTAAAAAAAATACGTGGGTGATCCCTCACTCCTTGTGTAATAGTGCAGCTTGGCCAGCAGGGAGTTGTTATCCTTTGGGACCCACATATTTTTTTCACTGAGCGCATTAACTGTAGATAGATAGGAAGATAGATGGTTAGGTTTATAAATGGGTAGGTGTGTGGTTGGGTAGGTGGATAGATAGTGAATCATTCGATAGACAGATAAGTGGGTGGGAGGGTGAATAAATGGTAAATTATTAGATAGGTGGGTGGGTGAAGTGGAATACCTGTAAAAAAATATGTGGGTGATCCCTCACTCCTTGTGTAATAGTGCAGCTTGGCCAGCAGGGAGTTGTTATCCTTTGGGACCCACATATTTTTTTCACTGAGCGCATTAACTGTAGATAGATAGAAAGATAGATGGTTAGGTATATAAAGTAGTAGGTGTGTGTTTGGGTGGGTAGATAAATGTTAAACTATTAGATAGGTGGGTGGGTGAAGTGCAATACCTGTAAAAAAATATGTGGGTGATCCTCACTCCTTGTGTAATAGTGCAGCTTGGCCAGCAGGGAGTTGTTATCCTTTGGGACCCACATATTTTTTTCACTGAGCGCACTAACTGTAGATAGATATGGTTGGGTAGGTGGAGAGATAGTGAATCATTAGATAGACAGATAAGTGGGTGGGAGGGTAGATAAATGATAAATTATTAGATAGATAGGTGGGTGCATGAAGTGCAATACCTGTAAAAAAAATATGTGGGTGATCCCTAACTCCTTGTGTAATAGTGCAGCTTGGCCAGCAGGGAGTTGTTATCCTTTGGGACCCACATATTTTTTTCACTGAGCGCATTAACTGTAGATAGATAGATGGTTAGGTATATAAATGGGTAGGTGTGTGGTTGAGTAGGTGGATAGATAGTGAATCATTAGATAGACAGATAAGTGGGTGGGAGGGTAGATAAATGATCAATTATTAGATAGATAGGTGGGTGCGTGAAGTGCAATACCTGTAAAAAAATATGTGGGTGATCCCTCACTCCTTGTGTAATAGTGCAGCTTGGCCAGCAGGGAGTTGTTATCCTTTGGGACCCACATATTTTTTTCACTGAGCGCATTAACTGTAGATAGATAGAAAGATAGATGGTTAGGTATATAAATTAGTAGGTGTGTGTTTGGGTAGGTGGATAGATAGGGAATCATTAGATAGACAGATAAGTGGGTGGGAGGGTAGATAAATGGTAAATTATTAGATAGATAGGTGGGTGGGTGAAGTGCAATACCTGTAAAAAAATATGTGGGTGATGCCTCACTCCTTGTGTAATAGTGCAGCTTGTCCAGCAGGGAGTTGTTATCCTTTGGGACCCACATATTTTTTTCACTGAGTGTATTAACTGTAGATAGATAGGTAGATAAATGGGTGGGTGCGTGGGTAGGTAGATAGTGAATCATTAGATAGATAAATGAGTGGGTGGGTAGATAAATGTTATACTATTAGATAGGTGGGGGGGTGAAGCGCTATACTTGTAAAAAAAATATGTGGGTGATCCCTCACTCCTTGTGTAATAGTGCAGCTTGGCCAGCAGGGAGTTGTTATCCTTTGGGACCCACATATTTTTTTCACTGAGCGCATTAACTGTAGATAGATAGAAAGATAGATGGTTAGGTATATAAAGTAGTAGGTGTGTGTTTGGGTGGGTAGATAAATGTTAAACTATTAGATAGGTGGGTGGGTGAAGTGCAATACCTGTAAAAAAATATGTGGGTGATCCTCACTCCTTGTGTAATAGTGCAGCTTAGCCAGCAGGGAGTTGTTATCCTTTGGGACCCACATATTTTTTTCACTGAGCGCACTAACTATAGATAGATAGACGGTTATGTATATAAATGGGTAGGTGTGTGGTTGGGTAGGTGGATAGATAGTGAATCATTAGATAGACAGATAAGTGGGTGGGAGGGTAGATAAATGTTAAATCATTAGATAGTTAAGTGGGTGGGTGAAGTGCAATACCTGTAAAAAAATATGTGGGTGATCCCTCACTTCTTGTGTAATAGTGCAGCTTGGCCAGCAGGGAGTTGTTATCCTTTGGGACCCACATATTTTTTTCACTGAGCCCATTAACTGTAGATAGATAGGAAGATAGATAGATGGTTAGGTATATAAACGGGTAGGTGTGTGGTTGGGTATGTGGATAGATAGTGAATCATTCGATAGACAGATAAGTGGGTGGGAGGGTAGATAAATGATAAATTGTTAGATAGATAGGTGGGTGCGTGAAGTGTAATACCTGTAAAAAAAATATGTGGGTGATCCCTCACTCCTTGTGTAATAGTGCAGCTTGGCCAGCAGGAAGTTGTTATCTTTTGGGACCCACATATTTTTTTTCACTGAGTGTATTAACTGTAGATAGATAGGTAGATAAATGGGTGGGTGCGTGGGTAGGTAGATAGTGAATCATTAGATAGATAAATGAGTGGGTGGGTAGATAAATGTTAAACTATTAGATAGGTGGGGGGGGGGGGTGAAGCGCAATACCTGTAAAAAAAATATGTGGGTGATCCCTCCCTCTCATTTTCTAAAGCCCCATACATGCTACACGAGCAATGAAAATATATTACTCAGAAGACCCTTTTTGAGCAAACTCTTTTCTTTGAAAAAAAATCTCTTGTGTGTGTGTACTCAATATCAGTAATGATGTGTGCTCCCGCGCATCCTTAACGACCACCGCCTTCACTTGAACATCCAGTTCAACTTTGGCCATATAGCCTATGACCCGCATGTTCAGCAGGTCACTGGGACATCACTGAACGATTTCGGTAACCGATTTCGTTCAGTGTGAATAGTGGAACCACTGATATAGTTAACTATATAGATGGAGCCACTATACTCCCAGTGTGTAAAGGGCTTAAGGGTCATTGTATACTGCGAACATATTATCATGCCTCTTTTCATTTTTTAAGTGAGAATTCTCCAGAAAACAGATGATGAGGTCATAACAGCCGACTACTGCGAGGTGACCTGGACTGCAGAATTGTCCTCAAGCTAACGAACAAAAATGAAGTCAGGTAATTAATGAAAATTAATTACTGATAATATGTTTTGGTATACATTTGAAAGTCACGAATAGGAGTTCTCGCTAGATACTCTTCTATTATTGTATATTGTGATAACTAAGTGTACAGTTAAATAAATAGAGATAGCTAGAGAGAAATCGAAAGAGCAAAAAATAAACATACCTTCCCCCTTTACTGTCCACTAGGGCAGCTTGGCGGATATGGAGGTAAAGGAAGGGAACTCAGTAACACACTTTTTATTTCAGTCAGGGCCCTACTTCCCACAAAAAATATGTGGGTTATCCCTCACTCCTTGTGTAATAGGGTAGCTTGACCAGCAGGAAGGGAGGGATCCTTAGGTGGGTAGGTAGATATTTTGTAAATCATTAGATAGATAAGATAGATAGATAAATTGGTGGGTAGATCAATGTTAACCTATTAGATAGGTGTGTGTGTGTGGGGGGGGAGCGCAATACCTGTAAAAGATATGTGGGTGATCCCTCACTCCTTGTGTAATAGTGCAGCTTGGCCAGCAGGGAGTAGTTATCCTTTGGGACCCACATATTTTTTTTCCCCTGAGTGTATTAACTGTAGATAGATAGATAGGTAGATAAATGGGTGGGTGCATGGCTAGGTAGATAGTGAATCATTAGATAGATAAATGAGTGGGTGGGTAGATAAATGTTAAACTATTAGATAGGTGGGGGGTGAAGCGCTATACTTGTAAAAAAAATACGTGGGTGATCCCTCACTCCTTGTGTAATAGTGCAGCTTGGCCAGCAGGGAGTTGTTATCCTTTGGGACCCACATATTTTTTTCACTAAGCGCATTAACTGTAGATAGATAGGAAGATAGATGGTTAGGTATATAAATGGGTAGGTGTGTGGTTGGGTAGGTGGATAGATAGTGAATCATTAGATAGACAGATAAGTGGGTGGGAGGGCAGATAAATGATCAATTATTAGATAGATAGGTGAGTGCGTGAAGTGCAATACCTGTAAAAAAATATGTGGGTGATCCCTCACTCCTTGTGTAATAGTGCAGCTTGGCCAGCAGGGAGTTGTTATCCTTTGGGACCCACATATTTTTTTCACTGAGCGCATAAACTGTAGATAGATAGAAAGATAGATGGTTAGGTTTATAAAGTAGTAGCTGTGTGTTTGGGTCGGTAGACAAATGTTAAACTATTAGATAGGTGGGTGGGTGAAGTGCAATACCTGTAAAAAAATATGTGGGTGATCCTCACTCCTTGTGTAATAGTGCAGCTTGGCCAGCAGGGAGTTGTTATCCTTTGGGACCCACATATTTTTTTCACTGAGCGCACTAACTGTAGATAGATAGACTGTTATGTATATAAATGGGTAGGTGTGGGGTTGGGTAGGTGGAGAGATAGTGAATCATTAGATAGACAGATAAGTGGGTGGGAGGGTAGATAAATGATAAATTATTAGATAGATAGGTGGGTGCATAAAGTGCAATACCTGTAAAAAAATATGTGGGTGATCCCTCACTCCTTGTGTAATAGTGCAGCTTGGCCAGCAGGGAGTTGTTATCCTTTGGGACCCACATATTTTTTTCACTGAGCGCATTAACTGTAGATAGATAGATAGAAAGATAGATAGATGGTTAGGTATATAAATGGGTTGGTGTGTGTTTGAGTAGGTGGATAGATAGTGAATCATTAGATAGACAGATAAGTGGGTGGATAAGTGACAGATAGCTTGGCCAGCAGGGAGTTGTTATCCTTTGGGACCCACATATTTTTTTCACTGAGCGCACTAACTGTAGATAGATAGACTGTTATGTATATAAATGGGTAGGTGTGGGGTTGGGTAGGTGGAGAGATAGTGAATCATTAGATAGACAGATAAGTGGGTGGGAGGGTAGATAAATGATAAATTATTAGATAGATAGGTGGGTGCATGAAGTGCAATACCTGTAAAAAAAATATGTGGGTGATCCCTCACTCCTTGTGTAATAGTGCAGCTTGGCCAGCAGGGAGTTGTTATCCTTTGGGACCCACATATTTTTTTCACTGAGCGCATTAACTGTAGATAGATAGATAGATAGATGGTTAGGTATATAAATGGGTTGGTGTGTGTTTGAGTAGGTGGATAGATAGTGAATCATTAGATAGACAGATAAGTGGGTGGATAAGTGACAGATAGCTTGGCCAGCAGGGAGTTGTTATCCTTTGGGACCCACATATTTTTTTTCACTGAGTGAATTAACTGTAGATAAATGGGTGTGTGCGTGGGTAGGTAGATAGTGAATCATTAGATAGATAAATGAGTGGGTGGGTAGATAAATGTTATACTATTAGATAGGTGGGGGGTGAAGCGCTATACTTGTAAAAAAAATACGTGGGTGATCCCTCACTCCTTGTGTAATAGTGCAGCTTGGCCAGCAGGGAGTTGTTATCCTTTGGGACCCACATATTTTTTTCACTGAGCGCACTAACTGTAGATAGATAGACTGTTATGTATATAAATGGGTAGCTGTGTGGTTGGGTAGGTGGAGAGATCGTGAATCATTAGATAGACAGATAAGTGGGTGGGAGGGTAGATAAATGATAAATTATTAGATAGATAGGTGGGTGCATGAAGTGCAATACCTGTAAAAAAAAGATGTGGGTGATCCCTCACTCCTTGTGTAATAGTGCAGCTTGGCCAGCAGGGAGTTGTTATCCTTTGGGACCCACATATTTTTTTCACTGAGCGCATTAACTGTAGATAGATAGAAAGATAGATAGATGGTGAGGTATATAAATGGGTAGGTGTGTGGTTGAGTAGGTGGATAGATAGTGAATCATTAGATAGACAGATAAGTGGGTGGGAGGGTAGATAAATGGTAAATCATTAGATAGTTAGGTGGGTGAAGTGCAATACCTGTAAAAAAATATGTGGGTGATCCCTCACTCCTTGTGTAATAGTGCAGCTTGGCCAGCAGGGAGTTGTTATCATTTGGGACCCACATATTTTTTTTCACTGAGTGTATTAACTGTAGATAGATAGGTAGATAAATGGGTGGGTGCGTGGGTAGGTAGATAGTGAATCATTAGATAGATAAATGAGTGGGTGGGTAGATAAATGTTATACTATTAGATAGGTGGGGGGGGTGAAGCGCTATACTTGTAAAAAAAAATACGTTGGTGATCCCTCACTCCTTGTGTAATAGTGCAGCTTGGCCAGCAGGGAGTTGTTATCCTTTGGGACCCACTTATTTTTTTCACTGAGCGCATTAACTGTAGATAGATAGGAAGATAGATGGTTAGGTATATAAATGGGTAGGTGTGTGGTTGGGTAGGTGGATAGATAGTGAATCATTAGATAGACAGATAAGTGGGTGGGAGGGCAGATAAATGATCAATTATTAGATAGATAGGTGAGTGCGTGAAGTGCAATACCTGTAAAAAAATATGTGGGTGATCCCTCACTCCTTGTGTAATAGTGCAGCTTGGCCAGCAGGGAGTTGTTATCCTTTGGGACCCACATATTTTTTTCACTGAGCGCATAAACTGTAGATAGATAGAAAGATAGATGGTTAGGTATATAAAGTAGTAGCTGTGTGTTTGGGTGGGTAGACAAATGTTAAACTATTAGATAGGTGGGTGGGTGAAGTGCAATACCTGTAAAAAAATATGTGGGTGATCCTCACTCCTTGTGTAATAGTGCAGCTTGGCCAGCAGGGAGTTGTTATCCTTTGGGACCCACATATTTTTTTCACTGAGCGCATTAACTGTAGATAGATAGATGGTTATGTATATAAATGGGTAGGTGTGTGGTTGGGTAGGTGGATAGATAGTGAATCATTAGATAGACAGATAAGTGGGTGGGAGGGTAGATAAATGGTAAATTATTAGATAGTTAGGTGGGTTGGTGAAGTGGAATACCTGTAAAAAAATATGTGGGTGATCCCTCACTCCTTGTGTAATAGTGCAGCTTGGCCAGCAGGGAGTTGTTATCCTTTGGGACCCACATATTTTTTTCACTGAGCCCATTAACTGTAGATAGATAGGAAGATAGATGGTTAGGTATATAAATGGGTAGGTGTGTGGTTGGGTAGGTGAATAGATAGTGAATCATTATATAGACAAGTGGGTGGGAGGGCAGATAAATGATCAATTATTAGATAGATAGGTGGGTGCGTGAAGTGCAATACCTGTAAAAAAATATGTGGGTGATCCCTCACTCCTTGTGTAATAGTGCAGCTTGGCCAGCAGGGAGTTGTTATCCTTTGGGACCCACATATTTTTTTCACTGAGCGCATTAACTGTAGATAGATAGAAAGATAGATGGTTAGGTATATAAAGTAGTAGGTGTGTGTTTGGGTGGGTAGATAAATGTTAAACTATTAGATAGGTGGGTGGGTGAAGTGCAATACCTGTTAAAAAAATATGTGGGTGATCCTCACTCCTTGTGTAATAGTGCAGCTTAGCCAGCAGGGAGTTGTTATCCTTTGGGACCCACATATTTTTTTCACTGAGCACACTAACTATAGATAGATAGACGGTTATGTATATAAATGGGTAGGTGTGTGGTTGGGTAGGTGGATAGATAGTGAATCATTAGATAAACAGATAAGTGGGTGGGAGGGTAGATAAATGTTAAATCATTAGATAGTTAAGTGGGTGGGTGAAGTGCAATACCTGTAAAAAAATATGTGGGTGATCCCTCACTTCTTGTGTAATAGTGCAGCTTGGCCAGCAGGGAGTTGTTATCCTTTGGGACCCACATATTTTTTTCACTGAGCCCATTAACTGTAGATAGATAGGAAGATAGATAGATGGTTAGGTATATAAATGGGTAGGTGTGTGGTTGGGTATGTGGATAGATAGTGAATCATTCGATAGACAGATAAGTGGGTGGGAGGGTAGATAAATGATAAATTGTTAGATAGATAGGTGGGTGCGTGAAGTGCAATACCTGTAAAAAAAATATGTGGGTGATCCCTCACTCCTTGTGTAATAGTGCAGCTTGGCCAGCAGGAAGTTGTTATCCTTTGGGACCCACATATTTTTTTTCACTGAGTGTATTAACTGTAGATAGATAGGTAGATAAATGGGTGGGTGCGTGGGTAGGTAGATAGTGAATCATTAGATAGATAAATGAGTGGGTGGGTAGATAAATGTTAAACTATTAGATAGGTGGGGGGGGGGTGAAGCGCAATACCTGTAAAAAAAATATGTGGGTGATCCCTCCCTCTCATTTTCTAAAGCCCCATACATGCTACACGAGCAATGAAAATATATTACTCAGAAGACCCTTTTTGAGCAAACTCTTTTCTTTGAAAAAAAATCTCTTGTGTGTGTGTACTCAATATCAGTAATGATGTGTGCTCCCGCGCATCCTTAACGACCACCGCCTTCACTTGAACATCCAAGTCAACTTTGGCCATATAGCCTATGACCCGCATGTTCAGCAGGTCACTGGGACATCACTGAACGATTTCGGTAACCGATTTCGTTCAGTGTGAATAGTGGAACCACTGATATAGTTAACTATATAGATGGAGCCACTATACTCCCAGTGTGTAAAGGGCTTAAGGGTCATTGTATACTGCGAACATATTATCATGCCTCTTTTCATTTTTTAAGTGAGAATTCTCCAGAAAACAGATGATGAGGTCATAACAGCCGACTACTGCGAGGTGGCCTGGACTGCAGAATTGTCCTCAAGCTAACGAACAAAAATGAAGTCAGGTAATTAATGAAAATTAATTACTGATAATATGTTTTGGTATACATTTGAAAGTCACGAATAGGAGTTCTCGCTAGATACTCTTCTATTATTGTATATTGTGATAACTAAGTGTACAGTTAAATAAATAGAGATAGCTAGAGAGAAATCGAAAGAGCAAAAAATAAACATACCTTCCCCCTTTACTGTCCACTAGGGCAGCTTGGCGGATATGGAGGTAAAGGAAGGGAACTCAGTAACACACTTTTTATTTCAGTTAGGGCCCTACTTCCCACAAAAAATATGTGGGTTATCCCTCACTCCTTGTGTAATAGGGTAGCTTGACCAGCAGGAAGGGATGGATCCTTAGGTGGGTAGGTAGATATTTTGTAAATCATTAGATAGATAAGATAGATAGATAAATTGGTGGGTAGATCAATGTTAACCTATAAGATAGGTGTGTGGGGGGGGGTGAGCGCAATACCTGTAAAAGATATGTGGGTGATCCCTCACTCCTTGTGTAATAGTGCAGCTTGGCCAGCAGGGAGTAGTTATCCTTGGGACCCACATATTTTTTTCCCCCTGAGTGTATTAACTGTAGATAGATAGGTAGATAAATGGGTGGGTGCATGGGTAGGTAGATAGTGAATCATTAGATAGATAAATGAGTGGGTGGGTAGATAAATGTAAACTATTAGATAGGTGGGTGGTCGAAGTGCAATACCTGTAAAAATATATGTGGGTGATCCCTCACTCCTTGTGTAATAGTGCAGCTTGGCCAGCAGGGAGTTGTTATACTTTGGGACCCACATATTTTTTTTCACTGAGTGTATTAACTGTAAATAGATAGGTAGATAAATGGGTGGGTGCGTGGGATGGTAGATAGTGAATCATTAGATAGATAAATGAGTGGGTGGGTAGATAAATGTTAAACTATTAGATAGGTGGGGGGGTGAAGCGCTATACTTGTAAAAAAAATACGTGGGTGATCCCTCACTCCTTGTGTAATAGTGCAGCTTGGCCAGCAGGGAGTTGTTATCCTTTGGGACCCACATATTTTTTTCACTAAGCGCATTAACTGTAGAGTAGATAGGAAGATAGATGGTTAGGTATATAAATGGGTAGGTGTGTGGTTGGGTAGGTGGATAGATAGTGAATCATTAGATAGACAGATAAGTGGGTGGGAGGGCAGATAAATGATAAATTATTAGATAGATAGGTGGGTGCATGAAGTGCAATACCTGTAAAAAAATATGTGGGTGATCCCTCACTCCTTGTGTAATAGTGCAGCTTGGCCAGCAGGGAGTTGTTATCCTTTGGGACCCACATATTTTTTTCACTGAGCGCATTAACTGTAGATAGATAGAAAGATAGATAGATGGTTAGGTATATAAATGGGTTGGTGTGTGTTTGAGTAGGTGGATAGATAGTAAATCATTAGATAGACAGATAAGTGGGTGGGAGGGTAGATAAATGGTAAATCATTAGATAGTTAGGTGGGTGAAGTGCAATACCTGTAAAAAAATATGTGGGTGATCCCTCACTCCTTGTGTAATAGTGCAGCTTGGCCAGCAGGGAGTTGTTATCCTTTGGGACCCACATATTTTTTTCACTGAGCCCATTAACTGTAGATAGATAGGAAGATAGATAGATGGTTAGGTATATAAATGGGTAGGTGTGTGGTTGGGTATGTGGATAGATAGTGAATCATTCGATAGACAGATAAGTGGGTGGGAGGGTAGATAAATGATAAATTGTTAGATAGATAGGTGGGTGCGTGACGTGCAATACCTGTAAAAAAAATATGTGGGTGATCCCTCACTCCTTGTGTAATAGTGCAGCTTGGCCAGCAGGGAGTTGTTATCCTTTGGGACCCACATATTTTTTTTCACTGAGTGAATTAACTGTAGATAGATAGGTAGATAAATGGGTGGGTGCGTGGGTAGGTAGATAGTGAATCATTAGATAGATAAATGAGTGGGTGGGTAGATAAATGTTTTACTATTAGATAGGTGGGGGGGTGAAGCGCTATACTTGTAAAAAAAATACGTGGGTGATCCCTCACTCCTTGTGTAATAGTGCAGCTTGGCCAGCAGGGAGTTGTTATCCTTTGGGACCCACATATTTTTTTCACTGAGCGCATTAACTGTAGATAGATAGGAAGATAGATGGTTAGGTTTATAAATGGGTAGGTGTGTGGTTGGGTAGGTGGATAGATAGTGAATCATTCGATAGACAGATAAGTGGGTGGGAGGGTGAATAAATGGTAAATTATTAGATAGGTGGGTGGGTGAAGTGGAATACCTGTAAAAAAATATGTGGGTGATCCCTCACTCCTTGTGTAATAGTGCAGCTTGGCCAGCAGGGAGTTGTTATCCTTTGGGACCCACATATTTTTTTCACTGAGCGCATTAACTGTAGATAGATAGAAAGATAGATGGTTAGGTATATAAAGTAGTAGGTGTGTGTTTGGGTGGGTAGATAAATGTTAAACTATTAGATAGGTGGGTGGGTGAAGTGCAATACCTGTAAAAAAATATGTGGGTGATCCTCACTCCTTGTGTAATAGTGCAGCTTGGCCAGCAGGGAGTTGTTATCCTTTGGGACCCACATATTTTTTTCACTGAGCGCACTAACTGTAGATAGATATGGTTGGGTAGGTGGAGAGATAGTGAATCATTAGATAGACAGATAAGTGGGTGGGAGGGTAGATAAATGATAAATTATTAGATAGATAGGTGGGTGCATGAAGTGCAATACCTGTAAAAAAAATATGTGGGTGATCCCTAACTCCTTGTGTAATAGTGCAGCTTGGCCAGCAGGGAGTTGTTATCCTTTGGGACCCACATATTTTTTTCACTGAGCGCATTAACTGTAGATAGATAGATGGTTAGGTATATAAATGGGTAGGTGTGTGGTTGAGTAGGTGGATAGATAGTGAATCATTAGATAGACAGATAAGTGGGTGGGAGGGTAGATAAATGATCAATTATTAGATAGATAGGTGGGTGCGTGAAGTGCAATACCTGTAAAAAAATATGTGGGTGATCCCTCACTCCTTGTGTAATAGTGCAGCTTGGCCAGCAGGGAGTTGTTATCCTTTGGGACCCACATATTTTTTTCACTGAGCGCATTAACTGTAGATAGATAGAAAGATAGATGGTTAGGTATATAAATTAGTAGGTGTGTGTTTGGGTAGGTGGATAGATAGGGAATCATTAGATAGACAGATAAGTGGGTGGGAGGGTAGATAAATGGTAAATTATTAGATAGATAGGTGGGTGGGTGAAGTGCAATACCTGTAAAAAAATATGTGGGTGATGCCTCACTCCTTGTGTAATAGTGCAGCTTGTCCAGCAGGGAGTTGTTATCCTTTGGGACCCACATATTTTTTTCACTGAGTGTATTAACTGTAGATAGATAGGTAGATAAATGGGTGGGTGCGTGGGTAGGTAGATAGTGAATCATTAGATAGATAAATGAGTGGGTGGGTAGATAAATGTTATACTATTAGATAGGTGGGGGGGTGAAGCGCTATACTTGTAAAAAAAATATGTGGGTGATCCCTCACTCCTTGTGTAATAGTGCAGCTTGGCCAGCAGGGAGTTGTTATCCTTTGGGACCCACATATTTTTTTCACTGAGCGCATTAACTGTAGATAGATAGAAAGATAGATGGTTAGGTATATAAAGTAGTAGGTGTGTGTTTGGGTGGGTAGATAAATGTTAAACTATTAGATAGGTGGGTGGGTGAAGTGCAATACCTGTAAAAAAATATGTGGGTGATCCTCACTCCTTGTGTAATAGTGCAGCTTAGCCAGCAGGCAGTTGTTATCCTTTGGGACCCACATATTTTTTTCACTGAGCGCACTAACTATAGATAGATAGACGGTTATGTATATAAATGGGTAGGTGTGTGGTTGGGTAGGTGGATAGATAGTGAATCATTAGATAGACAGATAAGTGGGTGGGAGGGTAGATAAATGTTAAATCATTAGATAGTTAAGTGGGTGGGTGAAGTGCAATACCTGTAAAAAAATATGTGGGTGATCCCTCACTTCTTGTGTAATAGTGCAGCTTGGCCAGCAGGGAGTTGTTATCCTTTGGGACCCACATATTTTTTTTCCCTGAGTGAATTAACTGTAGATAGATAGGTAGATAAATGGGTGGGTGCGTGGGTAGGTAGATAGTGAATCATTAGATAGATAAATGAGTGGGTGGGTAGATAAATGTTATACTATTAGATAGGTGGGGGGGTGAAGCGCTATACTTGTAAAAAAAATACGTGGGTGATCCCTCACTCCTTGTGTAATAGTGCAGCTTGGCCAGCAGGGAGTTGTTATCCTTTGGGACCCACATATTTTTTTCACTGAGCGCACTAACTGTAGATAGATAGACTGTTATGTATATAAATGGGTAGGTGTGTGGTTGGGTAGGTGGAGAGATAGTGAATCATTAGATAGACAGATAAGTGGGTGGGAGGGTAGATAAATGATACATTATTAGATAGATAGGTGGGTGCATGAAGTGCAATACCTGTAAAAAAAAATGTGGGTGATCCCTCACTCCTTGTGTAATAGTGCAGCTTGGCCAGCAGGGAGTTGTTATCCTTTGGGACCCACATATTTTTTTCACTGAGCGCATTAACTGTAGATAGATAGAAAGATAGATAGATGGTTAGGTATATAAATGGGTAGGTGTGTGGTTGAGTAGGTGGATAGATAGTGAATCATTAGATAGACAGATAAGTGGGTGGGAGGGTAGATAAATGGTAAATCATTAGATAGTTAGGTGGGTGAAGTGCAATACCTGTAAAAAAATATGTGGGTGATCCCTCACTCCTTGTGTCATAGTGCAGCTTGGCCAGCAGGGAGTTGTTATCATTTGGGACCCACATATTTTTTTTCACTGAGTGTATTAACTGTAGATAGATAGGTAGATAAATGGGTGGGTGCGTGGGTAGGTAGATAGTGAATCATCAGATAGATGAATGAGTGGGTGGGTAGATAAATGTTATACTATTAGATAGGTGGGGGGGTGAAGCGCTATACTTGTAAAAAAAATACGTTGGTGATCCCTCACTCCTTGTGTAATAGTGCAGCTTGGCCAGCAGGGAGTTGTTATCCTTTGGGACCCACATATTTTTTTCACTGAGCGCATTAACTGTAGATAGATAGGAAGATAGATGGTTAGGTATATAAATGGGTAGGTGTGTGGTTGGGTAGGTGGATAGATAGTGAATCATTAGATAGATAGATAAGTGGGTGGGAGGGTAGATAAATGGTAAATTATTAGATAGTTAGGTGGGTGCGTGACGTGCAATACCTGTAAAAAAAAATATGTGGGTGATCCCTCACTCCTTGTGTAATAGTGCAGCTTGGCCAGCAGGGAGTTGTTATCCTTTGGGACCTACATATTTTTTTTCACTGAGTGAATTAACTGTAGATAGATAGGAAGATAGATGGTTAGGTATATAAATGGGTAGGTGTGTGGTTGGGTAGGTGGATAGATAGTGAATCATTATATAGACAGATAAGTGGGTGGGAGGGCAGATAAATGATCAATTATTAGATAGAAAGGTGGGTGCGTGAAGTGCAATACCTGTAAAAAAATATGTGGGTGATCCCTCACTCCTTGTGTAATAGTGCAGCTTGGCCAGCAGGGAGTTGTTATCCTTTGGGACCCACATATTTTTTTCACTGAGCGCATTAACTGTAGATAGATAGAAAGATAGATGGTTAGGTATATAAAGTAGTAGGTGTGTGTTTGGGTGGGTAGATAAATGTTAAACTATTAGATAGGTGGGTGGGTGAAGTGCAATACCTGTAAAAAAATATGTGGGTGATCCTCACTCCTTGTGTAATAGTGCAGCTTAGCCAGCAGGGAGTTGTTATCCTTTAGGACCCACATATTTTTTTCACTGAGCGCACTAACTATAGATAGATAGACGGTTATGTATATAAATGGGTAGGTGTGTGGTTGGGTAGGTGGATAGATAGTGAATCATTAGATAGACAGATAAGTGGGTGGGAGGGTAGATAAATGTTAAATCATTAGATAGTTAAGTGGGTGGGTGAAGTGCAATACCTGTAAAAAAATATGTGGGTGATCCCTCACTTCTTGTGTAATAGTGCAGCTTGGCCAGCAGGGAGTTGTTATCCTTTGGGACCCACATATTTTTTTCACTGAGCCCATTAACTGTAGATAGATAGGAAGATAGATAGATGGTTAGGTATATAAACGGGTAGGTGTGTGGTTGGGTATGTGGATAGATAGTGAATCATTCGATAGACAGATAAGTGGGTGGGAGGGTAGATAAATGATAAATTGTTAGATAGATAGGTGGGTGCGTGAAGTGTAATACCTGTAAAAAAAATATGTGGGTGATCCCTCACTCCTTGTGTAATAGTGCAGCTTGGCCAGCAGGAAGTTGTTATCTTTTGGGACCCACATATTTTTTTTCACTGAGTGTATTAACTGTAGATAGATAGGTAGATAAATGGGTGGGTGCGTGGGTAGGTAGATAGTGAATCATTAGATAGATAAATGAGTGGGTGGGTAGATAAATGTTAAACTATTAGATAGGTGGGGGGGGGTGAAGCGCAATACCTGTAAAAAAAATATGTGGGTGATCCCTCCCTCTCATTTTCTAAAGCCCCATACATGCTACACGAGCAATGAAAATATATTACTCAGAAGACCCTTTTTGAGCAAACTCTTTTCTTTAAAAAAATCTCTTGTGTGTGTGTACTCAATATCAGTAATGATGTGTGCTCCCGCGCATCCTTAACGACCACCGCCTTCACTTGAACATCCAGGTCAACTTTGGCCATATAGCCTATGACCCGCATGTTCAGCAGGTCACTGGGACATCACTGAACGATTTCGGTAACCGATTTCGTTCAGTGTGAATAGTGGAACCACTGATATAGTTAACTATATAGATGGAGCCACTATACTCCCAGTGTGTAAAGGGCTTAAGGGTCATTGTATACTGCGAACATATTATCATGCCTCTTTTCATTTTTTAAGTGAGAATTCTCCAGAAAACAGATGATGAGGTCATAACAGCCGACTACTGCGAGGTGACCTGGACTGCAGAATTGTCCTCAAGCTAACGAACAAAAATGAAGTCAGGTAATTAATGAAAATTAATTACTGATAATATGTTTTGGTATACATTTGAAAGTCACGAATAGGAGTTCTCGCTAGATACTCTTCTATTATTGTATATTGTGATAACTAAGTGTACAGTTAAATAAATAGAGATAGCTAGAGAGAAATCGAAAGAGCAAAAAATAAACATACCTTCCCCCTTTACTGTCCACTAGGGCAGCTTGGCGGATATGGAGGTAAAGGAAGGGAACTCAGTAACACACTTTTTATTTCAGTCAGGGCCCTACTTCCCACAAAAAATATGTGGGTTATCCCTCACTCCTTGTGTAATAGGGTAGCTTGACCAGCAGGAAGGGAGGGATCCTTAGGTGGGTAGGTAGATATTTTGTAAATCATTAGATAGATAAGATAGATAGATAAATTGGTGGGTAGATCAATGTTAACCTATTAGATAGGTGTGTGTGTGTGTGGGGGGGGGGGAGCGCAATACCTGTAAAAGATATGTGGGTGATCCCTCACTCCTTGTGTAATAGTGCAGCTTGGCCAGCAGGGAGTAGTTATCCTTTGGGACCCACATATTTTTTTTCCCCTGAGTGTATTAACTGTAGATAGATAGGTAGATAAATGGGTGGGTGCATGGGTAGGTAGATAGTGAATCATTAGATAGATAAATGAGTGGGTGGGTAGATAAATGTTAAACTATTAGATAGGTGGGGGGTGAAGCGCTATACTTGTAAAAAAAATACGTGGGTGATCCCTCACTCCTTGTGTAATAGTGCAGCTTGGCCAGCAGGGAGTTGTTATCCTTTGGGACCCACATATTTTTTCCACTAAGCGCATTAACTGTAGATAGATAGGAAGATAGATGGTTAGGTATATAAATGGGTAGGTGTGTGGTTGGGTAGGTGGATAGATAGTGAATCATTAGATAGACAGATAAGTGGGTGGGAGGGCAGATAAATGATCAATTATTAGATAGATAGGTGAGTGCGTGAAGTGCAATACCAGTAAAAAAATATGTGGGTGATCCCTCACTCCTTGTGTAATAGTGCAGCTTGGCCAGCAGGGAGTTGTTATCCTTTGGGACCCACATATTTTTTTCACTGAGCGCATAAACTGTAGATAGATAGAAAGATAGATGGTTAGGTAGATAAAGTAGTAGCTGTGTGTTTGGGTGGGTAGACAAATGTTAAACTATTAGATAGGTGGGTGGGTGAAGTGCAATACCTGTAAAAAAAATATGTGGGTGATCCTCACTCCTTGTGTAATAGTGCAGCTTGGCCAGCAGGGAGTTGTTATCCTTTGGGACCCACATATTTTTTTCACTGAGCGCACTAACTGTAGATAGATAGACTGTTATGTATATAAATGGGTAGGTGTGGGGTTGGGTAGGTGGAGAGATAGTGAATCATTAGATAGACAGATAAGTGGGTGGGAGGGTAGATAAATGATAAATTATTAGATAGATAGGTGGGTGCATAAAGTGCAATACCTGTAAAAAAAATATGTGGGTGATCCCTCACTCCTTGTGTAATAGTGCAGCTTGGCCAGCAGGGAGTTGTTATCCTTTGGGACCCACATATTTTTTTCACTGAGCGCATTAACTGTAGATAGATAGATAGAAAGATAGATAGATGGTTAGGTATATAAATGGGTTGGTGTGTGTTTGAGTAGGTGGATAGATAGTGAATCATTAGATAGACAGATAAGTGGGTGGATAAGTGACAGATAGCTTGGCCAGCAGGGAGTTGTTATCCTTTGGGACCCACATAATTTTTTCACTGAGCGCACTAACTGTAGATAGATAGACTGTTATGTATATAAATGGGTAGGTGTGGGGTTGGGTAGGTGGAGAGATAGTGAATCATTAGATAGACAGATAAGTGGGTGGGAGGGTAGATAAATGATAAATTATTAGATAGATAGGTGGGTGCATGAAGTGCAATACCTGTAAAAAAAATATGTGGGTGATCCCTCACTCCTTGTGTAATAGTGCAGCTTGGCCAGCAGGGAGTTGTTATCCTTTGGGACCCACATATTTTTTTCACTGAGCGCATTAACTGTAGATAGATAGATAGATAGATGGTTAGGTATATAAATGGGTTGGTGTGTGTTTGAGTAGGTGGATAGATAGTGAATCATTAGATAGACAGATAAGTGGGTGGATAAGTGACAGATAGCTTGGCCAGCAGGGAGTTGTTATCCTTTGGGACCCACATATTTTTTTTCACTGAGTGAATTAACTGTAGATAAATGGGTGTGTGCGTGGGTAGGTAGATAGTGAATCATTAGATAGATAAATGAGTGGGTGGGTAGATAAATGTTATACTATTAGATAGGTGGGGGGTGAAGCGCTATACTTGTAAAAAAAATACGTGGGTGATCCCTCACTCCTTGTGTAATAGTGCAGCTTGGCCAGCAGGGAGTTGTTATCCTTTGGGACCCACATATTTTTTTCACTGAGCGCACTAACTGTAGATAGATAGACTGTTATGTATATAAATGGGTAGCTGTGTGGTTGGGTAGGTGGAGAGATAGTGAATCATTAGATAGACAGATAAGTGGGTGGGAGGGTAGATAAATGATAAATTATTAGATAGATAGGTGGGTGCATGAAGTGCAATACCTGTAAAAAAAAGATGTGGGTGATCCCTCACTCCTTGTGTAATAGTGCAGCTTGGCCAGCAGGGAGTTGTTATCCTTTGGGACCCACATATTTTTTTCACTGAGCGCATTAACTGTAGATAGATAGAAAGATAGATAGATGGTGAGGTATATAAATGGGTAGGTGTGTGGTTGAGTAGGTGGATAGATAGTGAATCATTAGATAGACAGATAAGTGGGTGGGAGGGTAGATAAATGGTAAATCATTAGATAGTTAGGTGGGTGAAGTGCAATACCTGTAAAAAAATATGTGGGTGATCCCTCACTCCTTGTGTAATAGTGCAGCTTGGCCAGCAGGGAGTTGTTATCATTTGGGACCCACATATTTTTTTTCACTGAGTGTATTAACTGTAGATAGATAGGTAGATAAATGGGTGGGTGCGTGGGTAGGTAGATAGTGAATCATTAGATAGATAAATGAGTGGGTGGGTAGATAAATGTTATACTATTAGATAGGTGGGGGGGGTGAAGCGCTATACTTGTAAAAAAATACGTTGGTGATCCCTCACTCCTTGTGTAATAGTGCAGCTTGGCCAGCAGGGAGTTGTTATCCTTTGGGACCCACTTATTTTTTTCACTGAGCGCATTAACTGTAGATAGATAGGAAGATAGATGGTTAGGTATATAAATGGGTAGGTGTGTGGTTGGGTAGGTGGATAGATAGTGAATCATTAGATAGACAGATAAGTGGGTGGGAGGGTAGATAAATGGTAAATTATTAGATAGTTAGGTGGGTGCGTGACGTGCAATACCTGTAAAAAAAATATGTGGGTGATCCCTCACTCCTTGTGTAATAGTGCAGCTTGGCCAGCAGGGAGTTGTTATCCTTTGGGACCCACATATTTTTTTTCACTGAGTGAATTAACTGTAGATAGATAGGAAGATAGATGGTTAGGTATATAAATGGGTAGGTGTGTGGTTGGGTAGGTGGATAGATAGTGAATTATTATATAGACAGATAAGTGGGTGGGAGGGCAGATAAATGATCAATTATTAGATAGATAGGTGGGTGCGTGAAGTGCAATACCTGTAAAAAAATATGTGGGTGATCCCTCACTCCTTGTGTAATAGTGCAGCTTGGCCAGCAGGGAGTTGTTATCCTTTGGGACCCACATATTTTTTTCACTGAGCGCATTAACTGTAGATAGATAGAAAGATAGATGGTTAGGTATATAAAGTAGTAGGTGTGTGTTTGGGTGGGTAGATAAATGTTAAACTATTAGATAGGTGGGTGGGTGAAGTGCAATACCTGTAAAAAAATATGTGGGTGATCCTCACTCCTTGTGTAATAGTGCAGCTTAGCCAGCAGGGAGTTGTTATCCTTTGGGACCCACATATTTTTTTCACTGAGCGCACTAACTATAGATAGATAGACGGTTATGTATATAAATGGGTAGGTGTGTGGTTGGGTAGGTGGATAGATAGTGAATCATTAGATAGACAGATAAGTGGGTGGGAGGGTAGATAAATGTTAAATCATTAGATAGTTAAGTGGGTGGGTGAAGTGCAATACCTGTAAAAAAATATGTGGGTGATCCCTCACTTCTTGTGTAATAGTGCAGCTTGGCCAGCAGGGAGTTGTTATCCTTTGGGACCCACATATTTTTTTCACTGAGCCCATTAACTGTAGATAGATAGGAAGATAGATAGATGGTTAGGTATATAAACGGGTAGGTGTGTGGTTGGGTATGTGGATAGATAGTGAATCATTCGATAGACAGATAAGTGGGTGGGAGGGTAGATAAATGATAAATTGTTAGATAGATAGGTGGGTGCGTGAAGTGTAATACCTGTAAAAAAAATATGTGGGTGATCCCTCACTCCTTGTGTAATAGTGCAGCTTGGCCAGCAGGAAGTTGTTATCTTTTGGGACCCACATATTTTTTTTCACTGAGTGTATTAACTGTAGATAGATAGGTAGATAAATGGGTGGGTGCGTGGGTAGGTAGATAGTGAATCATTAGATAGATAAATGAGTGGGTGGGTAGATAAATGTTAAACTATTAGATAGGTGTGGGGGGGGGTGAAGCGCAATACCTGTAAAAAAAATATGTGGGTGATCCCTCCCTCTCATTTTCTAAAGCCCCATACATGCTACACGAGCAATGAAAATATATTACTCAGAAGACCCTTTTTGAGCAAACTCTTTTCTTTGAAAAAAAATCTCTTGTGTGTGTGTACTCAATATCAGTAATGATGTGTGCTCCCGCGCATCCTTAACGACCACCGCCTTCACTTGAACATCCAGTTCAACTTTGGCCATATAGCCTATGACCCGCATGTTCAGCAGGTCACTGGGACATCACTGAACGATTTCGGTAACCGATTTCGTTCAGTGTGAATAGTGGAACCACTGATATAGTTAACTATATAGATGGAGCCACTATACTCCCAGTGTGTAAAGGGCTTAAGGGTCATTGTATACTGCGAACATATTATCATGCCTCTTTTCATTTTTTAAGTGAGAATTCTCCAGAAAACAGATGATGAGGTCATAACAGCCGACTACTGCGAGGTGACCTGGACTGCAGAATTGTCCTCAAGCTAACGAACAAAAATGAAGTCAGGTAATTAATGAAAATTAATTACTGATAATATGTTTTGGTATACATTTGAAAGTCACGAATAGGAGTTCTCGCTAGATACTCTTCTATTATTGTATATTGTGATAACTAAGTGTACAGTTAAATAAATAGAGATAGCTAGAGAGAAATCGAAAGAGCAAAAAATAAACATACCTTCCCCCTTTACTGTCCACTAGGGCAGCTTGGCGGATATGGAGGTAAAGGAAGGGAACTCAGTAACACACTTTTTATTTCAGTCAGGGCCCTACTTCCCACAAAAAATATGTGGGTTATCCCTCACTCCTTGTGTAATAGGGTAGCTTGACCAGCAGGAAGGGAGGGATCCTTAGGTGGGTAGGTAGATATTTTGTAAATCATTAGATAGATAAGATAGATAGATAAATTGGTGGGTAGATCAATGTTAACCTATTAGATAGGTGTGTGTGTGTGGGGGGGGAGCGCAATACCTGTAAAAGATATGTGGGTGATCCCTCACTCCTTGTGTAATAGTGCAGCTTGGCCAGCAGGGAGTAGTTATCCTTTGGGACCCACATATTTTTTTTCCCCTGAGTGTATTAACTGTAGATAGATAGATAGGTAGATAAATGGGTGGGTGCATGGCTAGGTAGATAGTGAATCATTAGATAGATAAATGAGTGGGTGGGTAGATAAATGTTAAACTATTAGATAGGTGGGGGGTGAAGCGCTATACTTGTAAAAAAAATACGTGGGTGATCCCTCACTCCTTGTGTAATAGTGCAGCTTGGCCAGCAGGGAGTTGTTATCCTTTGGGACCCACATATTTTTTTCACTAAGCGCATTAACTGTAGATAGATAGGAAGATAGATGGTTAGGTATATAAATGGGTAGGTGTGTGGTTGGGTAGGTGGATAGATAGTGAATCATTAGATAGACAGATAAGTGGGTGGGAGGGCAGATAAATGATCAATTATTAGATAGATAGGTGAGTGCGTGAAGTGCAATACCTGTAAAAAAATATGTGGGTGATCCCTCACTCCTTGTGTAATAGTGCAGCTTGGCCAGCAGGGAGTTGTTATCCTTTGGGACCCACATATTTTTTTCACTGAGCGCATAAACTGTAGATAGATAGAAAGATAGATGGTTAGGTTTATAAAGTAGTAGCTGTGTGTTTGGGTCGGTAGACAAATGTTAAACTATTAGATAGGTGGGTGGGTGAAGTGCAATACCTGTAAAAAAATATGTGGGTGATCCTCACTCCTTGTGTAATAGTGCAGCTTGGCCAGCAGGGAGTTGTTATCCTTTGGGACCCACATATTTTTTTCACTGAGCGCACTAACTGTAGATAGATAGACTGTTATGTATATAAATGGGTAGGTGTGGGGTTGGGTAGGTGGAGAGATAGTGAATCATTAGATAGACAGATAAGTGGGTGGGAGGGTAGATAAATGATAAATTATTAGATAGATAGGTGGGTGCATAAAGTGCAATACCTGTAAAAAAATATGTGGGTGATCCCTCACTCCTTGTGTAATAGTGCAGCTTGGCCAGCAGGGAGTTGTTATCCTTTGGGACCCACATATTTTTTTCACTGAGCGCATTAACTGTAGATAGATAGATAGAAAGATAGATAGATGGTTAGGTATATAAATGGGTTGGTGTGTGTTTGAGTAGGTGGATAGATAGTGAATCATTAGATAGACAGATAAGTGGGTGGATAAGTGACAGATAGCTTGGCCAGCAGGGAGTTGTTATCCTTTGGGACCCACATATTTTTTTCACTGAGCGCACTAACTGTAGATAGATAGACTGTTATGTATATAAATGGGTAGGTGTGGGGTTGGGTAGGTGGAGAGATAGTGAATCATTAGATAGACAGATAAGTGGGTGGGAGGGTAGATAAATGATAAATTATTAGATAGATAGGTGGGTGCATGAAGTGCAATACCTGTAAAAAAAATATGTGGGTGATCCCTCACTCCTTGTGTAATAGTGCAGCTTGGCCAGCAGGGAGTTGTTATCCTTTGGGACCCACATATTTTTTTCACTGAGCGCATTAACTGTAGATAGATAGATAGATAGATGGTTAGGTATATAAATGGGTTGGTGTGTGTTTGAGTAGGTGGATAGATAGTGAATCATTAGATAGACAGATAAGTGGGTGGATAAGTGACAGATAGCTTGGCCAGCAGGGAGTTGTTATCCTTTGGGACCCACATATTTTTTTTCACTGAGTGAATTAACTGTAGATAAATGGGTGTGTGCGTGGGTAGGTAGATAGTGAATCATTAGATAGATAAATGAGTGGGTGGGTAGATAAATGTTATACTATTAGATAGGTGGGGGGTGAAGCGCTATACTTGTAAAAAAAATACGTGGGTGATCCCTCACTCCTTGTGTAATAGTGCAGCTTGGCCAGCAGGGAGTTGTTATCCTTTGGGACCCACATATTTTTTTCACTGAGCGCACTAACTGTAGATAGATAGACTGTTATGTATATAAATGGGTAGCTGTGTGGTTGGGTAGGTGGAGAGATCGTGAATCATTAGATAGACAGATAAGTGGGTGGGAGGGTAGATAAATGATAAATTATTAGATAGATAGGTGGGTGCATGAAGTGCAATACCTGTAAAAAAAAGATGTGGGTGATCCCTCACTCCTTGTGTAATAGTGCAGCTTGGCCAGCAGGGAGTTGTTATCCTTTGGGACCCACATATTTTTTTCACTGAGCGCATTAACTGTAGATAGATAGAAAGATAGATAGATGGTGAGGTATATAAATGGGTAGGTGTGTGGTTGAGTAGGTGGATAGATAGTGAATCATTAGATAGACAGATAAGTGGGTGGGAGGGTAGATAAATGGTAAATCATTAGATAGTTAGGTGGGTGAAGTGCAATACCTGTAAAAAAATATGTGGGTGATCCCTCACTCCTTGTGTAATAGTGCAGCTTGGCCAGCAGGGAGTTGTTATCATTTGGGACCCACATATTTTTTTTCACTGAGTGTATTAACTGTAGATAGATAGGTAGATAAATGGGTGGGTGCGTGGGTAGGTAGATAGTGAATCATTAGATAGATAAATGAGTGGGTGGGTAGATAAATGTTATACTATTAGATAGGTGGGGGGGGTGAAGCGCTATACTTGTAAAAAAAAATACGTTGGTGATCCCTCACTCCTTGTGTAATAGTGCAGCTTGGCCAGCAGGGAGTTGTTATCCTTTGGGACCCACTTATTTTTTTCACTGAGCGCATTAACTGTAGATAGATAGGAAGATAGATGGTTAGGTATATAAATGGGTAGGTGTGTGGTTGGGTAGGTGGATAGATAGTGAATCATTAGATAGACAGATAAGTGGGTGGGAGGGCAGATAAATGATCAATTATTAGATAGATAGGTGAGTGCGTGAAGTGCAATACCTGTAAAAAAATATGTGGGTGATCCCTCACTCCTTGTGTAATAGTGCAGCTTGGCCAGCAGGGAGTTGTTATCCTTTGGGACCCACATATTTTTTTCACTGAGCGCATAAACTGTAGATAGATAGAAAGATAGATGGTTAGGTATATAAAGTAGTAGCTGTGTGTTTGGGTGGGTAGACAAATGTTAAACTATTAGATAGGTGGGTGGGTGAAGTGCAATACCTGTAAAAAAATATGTGGGTGATCCTCACTCCTTGTGTAATAGTGCAGCTTGGCCAGCAGGGAGTTGTTATCCTTTGGGACCCACATATTTTTTTCACTGAGCGCACTAACTGTAGATAGATAGACTGTTATGTATATAAATGGGTAGGTGTGGGGTTGGGTAGGTGGAGAGATAGTGAATCATTAGATAGACAGATAAGTGGGTGGGAGGGTAGATAAATGATAAATTATTAGATAGATAGGTGGGTGCATAAAGTGCAATACCTGTAAAAAAAATATGTGGGTGATCCCTTACTCCTTGTGTAATAGTGCAGCTTGGCCAGCAGGGAGTTGTTATCCTTTGGAACCCACATATTTTTTTCACTGAGCGCTTTAACTGTAGATAGATAGATAGAAAGATAGATAGATGGTTAGGTATATAAATGGGTTGGTGTGTGTTTGAGTAGGTGGATAGATAGTGAATCATTAGATAGACAGATAAGTGGGTGGATAAGTGACAGATAGCTTGGCCAGCAGGGAGTTGTTATCCTTTGGGACCCACATATTTTTTTCACTGAGCGCACTAACTGTAGATAGATAGACTGTTATGTATATAAATGGGTAGGTGTGGGGTTGGGTAGGTGGAGAGATAGTGAATCATTAGATAGACAGATAAGTGGGTGGGAGGGTAGATAAATGATAAATTATTAGATAGATAGGTGGGTGCATGAAGTGCAATACCTGTAAAAAAAATATGTGGGTGATCCCTCACTCCTTGTGTAATAGTGCAGCTTGGCCAGCAGGGAGTTGTTATCCTTTGGGACCCACATATTTTTTTCACTGAGCGCATTAACTGTAGATAGATAGATAGAAAGATAGATAGATGGTTAGGTATATAAATGGGTTGGTGTGTGTTTGAGTAGGTGGATAGATAGTGAATCATTAGATAGACAGATAAGTGGGTGGATAAGTGACAGATAGCTTGGCCAGCAGGGATTTGTTATCCTTTGGGACCCACATATTTTTTTTCACTGAGTGAATTAACTGTAGATAAATTGGTGGGTTCGTGGGTAGGTAGATAGTGAATCATTAGATAGATAAATGAGTGGGTGGGTAGATAAATGTTATACTATTAGATAGGTGGGGGGGTGAAGCGCTATACTTGTAAAAAAAATACGTGGGTGATCCCTCACTCCTTGTGTAATAGTGCAGCTTGGCCAGCAGGGAGTTGTTATCCTTTGGGACCCACATATTTTTTTCACTGAGCGCACTAACTGTAGATAGATAGACTGTTATGTATATAAATAGGTAGCTGTGTGGTTGGGTAGGTGGAGAGATAGTGAATCATTAGATAGACAGATAAGTGGGTGGGAGGGTAGATAAATGATAAATTATTAGATAGATAGGTGGGTGCATGAAGTGCAATACCTGTAAAAAAAAAATGTGGGTGATCCCTCACTCCTTGTGTAATAGTGCAGCTTGGCCAGCAGGGAGTTGTTATCCTTTGGGACCCACATATTTTTTTCACTGAGCGCATTAACTGTAGATAGATAGAAAGATAGATAGATGGTGAGGTATATAAATGGGTAGGTGTGTGGTTGAGTAGGTGGATAGATAGTGAATCATTAGATAGACAGATAAGTGGGTGGGAGGGTAGATAAATGGTAAATCATTAGATAGTTAGGTGGGTGAAGTGCAATACCTGTAAAAAAATATGTGGGTGATCCCTCACTCCTTGTGTAATAGTGCAGCTTGGCCAGCAGGGAGTTGTTATCATTTGGGACCCACATATTTTTTTTCACTGAGTGTATTAACTGTAGATAGATAGGTAGATAAATGGGTGGGTGCGTGGGTAGGTAGATAGTGAATCATTAGATAGATAAATGAGTGGGTGGGTAGATAAATGTTATACTATTAGATAGGTGGGGGGGGGTGAAGCCCTATACTTGTAAAAAAAATACGTTGGTGATCCCTCACTCCTTGTGTAATAGTGCAGCTTGGCCAGCAGGGAGTTGTTATCCTTTGGGACCCACTTATTTTTTTCACTGAGCGCATTAACTGTAGATAGATAGGAAGATAGATGGTTAGGTATATAAATGGGTAGGTGTGTGGTTGGGTAGGTGGATAGATAGTGAATCATTAGATAGACAGATAAGTGGGTGGGAGGGTAGATAAATGGTAAATTATTAGATAGTTAGGTGGGTGGGTGAAGTGATATACCTGTAAAAAAAATATGTGGGTGATCCCTCACTCCTTGTGTAATAGTGCAGCTTGGCCAGCAGGGAGTTGTTATCCTTTGGGACCCACATATTTTTTCACTGAGCCCATTAACTGTAGATAGATAGGAAGATAGATAGATAGATGGTTAGGTATATAAATGGGTAGGTGTGTGGTTGGGTAGGTGGATAGATAGTGAATCATTAGATAGACAGATAAGTGGGTGGGAGGGCAGATAAATGATCAATTATTAGATAGATAGGTGGGTGCATGAAGTGCAATACCTGTAAAAAAAATATGTGGGTGATCCCTCACTCCTTGTGTAATAGTGCAGCTTGGCCAGCAGGGAGTTGTTATCCTTTGGGACCCACATATTTTTTCACTGAGCCCATTAACTGTAGATAGATAGGAAGATAGATAGATAGATGGTTAGGTATATAAATGGGTAGGTGTGTGGTTGGGTAGGTGGATAGATAGTGAATCATTAGATAGACAGATAAGTGGGTGGGAGGGCAGATAAATGATCAATTATTAGATAGATAGGTGGGTGCGTGAAGTGCAATACCTGTAAAAAAATATGTGGGTGATCCCTCACTCCTTGTGTAATAGTGCAGCTTGGCCAGCAGGGAGTTGTTATCCTTTGGGACCCACATATTTTTTTCACTGAGCGCATTAACTGTAGATAGATAGAAAGATAGATGGTTAGGTATATAAAGTAGTAGGTGTGTGTTTGGGTGGGTAGATAAATGTTAAACTATTAGATAGGTGGGTGGGTGAAGTGCAATACCTGTAAATAAATATGTGTGTGATCCTCACTCCTTGTGTAATAGTGCAGCTTAGCCAGCAGGGAGTTGTTATCCTTTGGGACCCACATATTTTTTTCACTGAGCGCACTAACTGTAGATAGATAGGAAGATAGCTAGATGGTTAGGTATATAAATGGGTATGTGTGTGGTTGGGTAGGTGGATAGATAGTGAATCATTAGATAGACAGATAAGTGGGTGGGAGGGTAGATAAATGGTAAATTATTAGATAGATAGGTGGGTGCGTGAAGTGCAGTACCTGTAAAAAAAATCTGTGGGTGATCCCTCACTCCTTGTGTAATCGTGCAGCTTGGCCAGCAGGGAGTTGTTATCCTTTGGGACCCACATATTTTTTTCACTGAGCGCATTAACTGTAGATAGATAGGTAGATAGATGGTTAGGTATATAAATGGGTAGGTGTGTGGTTGGGTAGGTGGATAGATAGTGAATCATTAGATAGACAGATAAGTGGGTGGGAGGGTAGATAAATGGTAATTTATTAGATAGTTAGGTGGGTGGGTGAAGTGGAATACCTGTAAAAAAATATGTGGGTGATCCCTCACTCCTTGTGTAATAGTGCAGCTTGGCCAGCAGGGAGTTGTTATCCTTTGGGACCCACATATTTTTTCACTGAGCCCATTAACTGTAGATAGATAGGAAGATAGATAGATGGTTAGGTATATAAATGGGTAGGTGTGTGGTTGGGTAGGTGGATAGATAGTGAATCATTAGATAGACAGATAAGTGGGTGGGAGGGCAGATAAATGATCAATTATTAGATAGATAGGTGGGTGCGTGAAGTGCAATACCTGTAAAAAAATATGTGGGTGATCCCTCACTCCTTGTGTAATAGTGCAGCTTGGCCAGCAGGGAGTTGTTATCCTTTGGGACCCACATATTTTTTTCACTGAGCGCATTAACTGTAGATAGATAGAAAGATAGATGGTTAGGTATATAAAGTAGTAGGTGTGTGTTTGGGTGGGTAGATAAATGTTAAACTATTAGATAGGTGGGTGGGTGAAGTGCAATACCTGTAAATAAATATGTGTGTGATCCCTCACTCCTTGTGTAATAGTGCAGCTTAGCCAGCAGGGAGTTGTTATCCTTTGGGACCCACATATTTTTTTCACTGAGCGCACTAACTGTAGATAGATAGGAAGATAGCTAGATGGTTAGGTATATAAATGGGTATGTGTGTGGTTGGGTAGGTGGATAGATAGTGAATCATTAGATAGACAGATAAGTGGGTGGGAGGGTAGATAAATGGTAAATTATTAGATAGATAGGTGGGTGCGTGAAGTGCAGTACCTGTAAAAAAAATCTGTGGGTGATCCCTCACTCCTTGTGTAATCGTGCAGCTTGGCCAGCAGGGAGTTGTTATCCTTTGGGACTCACATATTTTTTTCACTGAGCGCATTAACTAGATAGATAGGTAGATAGATGGTTAGGTATATGAATGGGTAGGTGTGTGGTTGGGTAGGTGGATAGATAGTGAATCATTAGATAGACAGATAAGTGGGTGGGAGGTTAGATAAATGGTAATTTATTAGATAGTTAGGTGGGTGGGTGAAGTGGAATACCTGTAAAAAAATATGTGGGTGATCCCTCACTCCTTGTGTAATAGTGCAGCTTGGCCAGCAGGGAGTTGTTATCCTTTGGGACCCACATATTTTTTCACTGAGCCCATTAACTGTAGATAGATAGGAAGATAGATGGTTAGGTATATAAATGGGTAGGTGTGTGGTTGGGTAGGTGGATAGATAGTGAATCATTAGATAGACAGATAAGTGGGTGGGAGGGCAGATAAATGATCAATTATTAGATAGATAGATAGGTGGGTGCGTGAAGTGCAATACCTGTAAAAAATATGTGGGTGATCCCTCACTCCTTGTGTAATAGTGCAGCTTGGCCAGCAGGGAGTTGTTATCCTTTGGGACCCACATATTTTTTTCACTGAGCGCATTAACTGTAGATAGATAGAAAGATAGATGGTTAGGTATATAAAGTAGTAGGTGTGTGTTTGGGTGGGTAGATAAATGTTAAACTATTAGATAGGTGGGTGGGTGAAGTGCAATACCTGTAAATAAATATGTGTGTGATCCTCACTCCTTGTGTAATAGTGCAGCTTAGCCAGCAGGGAGTTGTTATCCTTTGGGACCCAAATATTTTTTTTACTGAGCGCACTAACTATAGATAGATAGACGGTTATGTATATAACTGGGTAGGTGTGCGGTTTTGTAGGTGGATAGATAGTGAATCATTAGATAGACAGATAAGTGGGTGGGAGGGTAGATAAATGATAAATTATTAGATAGATAGGTGGGTGCATGAAGTGCAATACCTGTAAAAAAAATATGTGGGTGATCCCTCACTCCTTGTGTAATAGTGCAGCTTGGCCAGCAGGGAGTTGTTATCCTTTGGGACCCACATATTTTTTTCACTGAGCGCATTAACTGTAGATAGATAGAAAGATAGATAGATGGTTAGGTATATAAATGGGTAGGTGTGTGGTTGAGTAGGTGGATAGATAGTGAACCATAAGATAGACAGATAAGTGGGTGGGAGGGTAGATAAATGGTAAATTATTAGATAGATAGGTGGGTGCGTGAAGTGCAGTACCTGTAAAAAAAATCTGTGGGTGATCCCTCACTCCTTGTGTAATAGTGCAGCTTGGCCAGCAGGGAGTTGTTATCCTTTGGGACCCACATATTTTTTTCACTGAGCGCATTAACTGTAGATAGATAGAAAGATAGATAGATGGTTAGGTATATAAATGGGTAGGTGTGTGGTTGAGTAGGTGGATAGATAGTGAACCATAAGATAGACAGATAAGTGGGTGGGAGGGTAGATAAATGGTAAATTATTAGATAGATAGGTGGGTGCGTGAAGTGCAGTACCTGTAAAAAAAATCTGTGGGTGATCCCTCACTCCTTGTGTAATAGTGCAGCTTGGCCAGCAGGGAGTTGTTATCCTTTGGGACCCACATATTTTTTTCACTGAGCGCATTAACTGTAGATAGATAGAAAGATAGATAGATGGTTAGGTATATAAATGGGTAGGTGTGTGGTTGAGTAGGTGGATAGATAGTGAACCATAAGATAGACAGATAAGTGGGTGGGAGGGTAGATAAATGGTAAATTATTAGATAGATAGGAGGGTGCGTGAAGTGCAGTACCTGTAAAAAAAATCTGTGGGTGATCCCTCACTCCTTGTGTAATCGTGCAGCTTGGCCAGCAGGGAGTTGTTATCCTTTAAGACCCACATATTTTTTTCACTGAGCGCATTAACTGTAGATAGATAGAAAGATAGATGGTTAGGTATATAAAGTAGTAGGTGTGTGTTTGGGTGGGTAGATAAATGTTAAACTATTAGATAGGTGGGTGGGTGAAGTGCAATACCTGTAAATAAATATGTGTGTGATCCTCACTCCTTGTGTAATAGTGCAGCTTAGCCAGCAGGGAGTTGTTATCCTTTGGGACCCACATATTTTTTTCACTGAGCGCACTAACTGTAGATAGATAGGAAGATAGCTAGATGGTTAGGTATATAAATGGGTATGTGTGTGGTTGGGTAGGTGGATAGATAGTGAATCATTAGATAGACAGATAAGTGGGTGGGAGGGTAGATAAATGGTAGATTATTAGATAGATAGGTGGGTGCGTGAAGTGCAGTACCTGTAAAAAAAATCTGTGGGTGATCCCTCACTCCTTGTGTAATCGTGCAGCTTGGCCAGCAGGGAGTTGTTATCCTTTGGGACCCACATATTTTTTTCACTGAGCGCATTAACTGTAGATAGATAGGTAGATAGATGGTTAGGTATATAAATGGGTAGGTGTGTGGTTGGGTAGGTGGATAGATAGTGAATCATTAGATAGACAGATAAGTGGGTGGGAGGGTAGATAAATGGTAATTTATTAGATAGTTAGGTGGGTGGGTGAAGTGGAATACCTGTAAAAAAATATGTGGGTGATCCCTCACTCCTTGTGTAATAGTGCAGCTTGGCCAGCAGGGAGTTGTTATCCTTTGGGACCCACATATTTTTTCACTGAGCCCATTAACTGTAGATAGATAGGAAGATAGATAGATGGTTAGGTATATAAATGGGTAGGTGTGTGGTTGGGTAGGTGGATAGATAGTGAATCATTAGATAGACAGATAAGTGGGTGGGAGGGCAGATAAATGATCAATTATTAGATAGATAGGTGGGTGCGTGAAGTGCAATACCTGTAAAAAAATATGTGGGTGATCCCTCACTCCTTGTGTAATAGTGCAGCTTGGCCAGCAGGGAGTTGTTATCCTTTGGGACCCACATATTTTTTTCACTGAGCGCATTAACTGTAGATAGATAGAAAGATAGATGGTTAGGTATATAAAGTAGTAGGTGTGTGTTTGGGTGGGTAGATAAATGTTAAACTATTAGATAGGTGTGTGGGTGAAGTGCAATACCTGTAAATAAATATGTGTGTGATCCTCACTCCTTGTGTAATAGTGCAGCTTAGCCAGCAGGGAGTTGTTATCCTTTGGGACCCACATATTTTTTTCACTGAGCGCACTAACTGTAGATAGATAGGAAGATAGCTAGATGGTTAGGTATATAAATGGGTATGTGTGTGGTTGGGTAGGTGGATAGATAGTGAATCATTAGATAGACAGATAAGTGGGTGGGAGGGTAGATAAATGGTAAATTATTAGATAGATAGGTGGGTGCGTGAAGTGCAGTACCTGTAAAAAAAATCTGTGGGTGATCCCTCACTCCTTGTGTAATCGTGCAGCTTGGCCAGCAGGGAGTTGTTATCCTTTGGGACTCACATATTTTTTTCACTGAGCGCATTAACTAGATAGATAGGTAGATAGATGGTTAGGTATATAAATGGGTAGGTGTGTGGTTGGGTAGGTGGATAGATAGTGAATCATTAGATAGACAGATAAGTGGGTGGGAGGGTAGATAAATGGTAATTTATTAGATAGTTAGGTGGGTGGGTGAAGTGGAATACCTGTAAAAAAATATGTGGGTGATCCCTCACTCCTTGTGTAATAGTGCAGCTTGGCCAGCAGGGAGTTGTTATCCTTTGGGACCCACATATTTTTTCACTGAGCCCATTAACTGTAGATAGATAGGAAGATAGATGGTTAGGTATATAAATGGGTAGGTGTGTGGTTGGGTAGGTGGATAGATAGTGAATCATTAGATAGACAGATAAGTGGGTGGGAGGGCAGATAAATGATCAATTATTAGATAGATAGGTGGGTGCGTGAAGTGCAATACCTGTAAAAAATATGTGGGTGATCCCTCACTCCTTGTGTAATAGTGCAGCTTGGCCAGCAGGGAGTTGTTATCCTTTGGGACCCACATATTTTTTTCACTGAGCGCATTAACTGTAGATAGATAGAAAGATAGATGGTTAGGTATATAAAGTAGTAGGTGTGTGTTTGGGTGGGTAGATAAATGTTAAACTATTAGATAGGTGGGTGGGTGAAGTGCAATACCTGTAAATAAATATGTGTGTGATCCTCACTCCTTGTGTAATAGTGCAGCTTAGCCAGCAGGGAGTTGTTATCCTTTGGGACCCACATATTTTTTTTACTGAGCGCACTAACTATAGATAGATAGACGGTTATGTATATAACTGGGTAGGTGTGCGGTTTTGTAGGTGGATAGATAGTGAATCATTAGATAGACAGATAAGTGGGTGGGAGGGTAGATAAATGATAAATTATTAGATAGATAGGTGGGTGCATGAAGTGCAATACCTGTAAAAAAAATATGTGGGTGATCCCTCACTCCTTGTGTAATAGTGCAGCTTGGCCAGCAGGGAGTTGTTATCCTTTGGGACCCACATATTTTTTTCACTGAGCGCATTAACTGTAGATAGATAGAAAGATAGATAGATGGTTAGGTATATAAATGGGTAGGTGTGTGGTTGAGTAGGTGGATAGATAGTGAACCATAAGATAGACAGATAAGTGGGTGGGAGGGTAGATAAATGTTAAATCATTAGATAGTTAAGTGGGTGGGTGAAGTGCAATACCTGTAAAAAAATATGTGGGTGATCCCTCACTCCTTGTGTAATAGTGCAGCTTGGCCAGCAGGGAGTTGTTATCCTTTGGGACCCACATATTTTTTTTCCCCTGAGTGTATTAACTGTCGATAGATAGATAGATAAATGGATGGGTGGGTGCATGGGTAGGTAGATAGTGAATCATTAGATAGACAGATAAGTGGGTGGGAGGGTAGATAAATGGTAAATCATTAGATAGTTAGGTGGGTGAAGTGCAATACCTGTAAAAAAATATGTGGGTGATCCCTCACTCCTTGTGTAATAGTGCAGCTTGGCCAGCAGAGAGTTGTTATCCTTTGGGACCCACATATTTTTTTCACTGAGCCCATTAACTGTAGATAGATAGGAAGATAGAAAGATGGTTAGGTATATAAATGGGTAGGTGTGTGGTTGGGTATGTGGATAGATAGTGAATTATTCGATAGACAGATAAGTGGGTGGGAGGGTAGATAAATGATAAATTGTTAGATAGATAGGTGGGTGCGTGACGTGCAATACCTGTAAAAAAAATATGTGGGTGATCCCTCACTCCTTGTGTAATAGTGCAGCTTGGCCAGCAGGGAGTTGTTATCCTTTGGGACCCACATATTTTTTTTCACTGAGTGTATTAACTGTAGATAGATAGGTAGATAAATGGGTGGGTGCATGGGTAGGTAGATAGTGAATCATTAGATAGATAAATGAGTGGGTGGGTAGATACATGTTTAACTATTAGATAGGTGGTGGGGGGGTGAAGCACAATACCTGTAAAAAAAATATGTGGGTGATCCCTACCTCTCATTTTCTTAAGCCCCATACATGCTACACGAGCAATGAAAAGATATTACTCAAAAGACCCTTTTTGAGCAAACTCTTTTCTTTGAAAAAAATCTCTTGTGTGTGTACTCAATATCAGTAATGATGTGTGCTCCCGCGCATCCTTAACCACCACCGCCTTCACTTGAACATCCAGGTCAACTTTGGCCATATAGCCTATGACCCGCATGTTCAGCAGGTCACTGGGACATCACTGAACGATTTCGTTCAGTGTGAATAGTGGAACCACTGATATAGTTAACTATATAGATGGGGCCCCTATACTCCCAGTGTGTAAAGGGCTTAAGGGTCATTGCGAACATATTATCATGCCTCTTTTCATTTTTTAAGTGAGAATTCTCCAGAAAACAGATGATGAGGTCATAACAGCCGACGACTGCGAGGTGACCTGGACTGCAGAATTGTCCTCAAGTTAACGAACAAAAATGAAGTCAGGTAATTAATGAAAATTAATTACTGATAATATGTTTTGGTATACATTTGAAAGTCACAAATAGGAGTTCTCGCTAGAGACTCTTCTATTATTGTATATTGTGATAACTAAGTGTACAGTTAAATAAATAGAGATAGCTAGAGAGAAATCGAAAGAGCAAAAAATAAACATACCTTCCCCCTTTACTGTCTACTAGGGCATCTTGGCGGATATGGAGGTAAAGGAAGGGAACTCAGTAACACACTTTTTATTTCAGTCAGGGCCCTACTTCCCACAAAAAATATGTGGGTGATCCCTCACTCCTTGTGTAATAGGGCAGCTTGACCAGCAGGAAGGGAGGGATCCTTAGGTGGGTAGGTAGATATTTTGTAAATCATTAGATAGATAAGATAGATAGATAAATGGGTGGGTAGATCAATGTTAACCTATTAGATAGGTGTGTGTGTGTGGGGGGGGAGTGCAATACCTGTAAAAGATATGTGGGTGATCCCTCACTCCTTGTGTAATAGTGCAGCTTGGCCAGCAGGGAGTTGTTATCCTTTGGGACCCACATATTTTTTTCCCCTGAGTGTATTAACTGTCGATAGATAGATAGATAGATAGATAAATGGGTGGGTGCATGGGTAGGTAGATAGTGAATCATTAGATAGATAAATGAGTGGGTGGGTAGATAAATGTAAACTATTAGATAGGTGGGTGGGCGAAGTGCAATACCTGTAAAAATATATGTGGGTGATCCCTCACTCCTTGTGTAATAGTGCAGCTTGGCCAGCAGGGAGTTGTTATAATTTGGGACCCACATATTTTTTTTCACTGAGTGTATTAACTGTAAATAGATAGGTAGATAAATGGGTGGGTGCGTGGGTAGGTAGATAGTGAATCCTTAGATAGATAAATGAGTGGGTGGGTAGATAAATGTTAAACTATTAGATAGGTGGGGGGGTGAAGCGCTATACTTGTAAAAGAAATACGTGGGTGATCCCTCACTCCTTGTGTAATAGTGCAGCTTGGCCAGCAGAGAGTTGTTATCCTTTGGGACCCACATATTTTTTTCACTGAGCGCATTAACTGTAGATAGATAGAAATATAGATAGATGGTTAGGTATATAAATGGGTAGGTGTGTGGTTGGGTAGGTGGATAGATAGTGAATCATTAGATAGACAGATAAGTGGGTGGGAGGGTAGATAAATGGTAAATTATTAGATAGTTAGGTGGGTGGGTGAAGTGGAATACCTGTAAAAAAATATGTGGGTGATCCCTCACTCCTTGTGTAATAGTGCAGCTTGGCCAGCAGGGAGTTGTTATCCTTTGGGATCCACATATTTTTTTCCCCTGAGTGTATTAACTGTAGATAGATAGGTAGATAAATGGGTGGGTGGGTGCATGGGTAGGTAGATAGTGAATCATTAGATAGATAAATGAGTTGGTGGGTAGATAAATGTAAACTATTAGATAGGTGGGTGGGTGAAGTGCAATACCTGTAAAAATATATGTGGGTGATCACTCACATATACAGGTAGGGTGGCACCAGGTCTAACACAGAGGTATAGGGGGTGCAGGGAGTCACATATTGGGAATAAGAGGGTAGAAGAGGTCACATATTGGGAGTGAAGGGGTAGAGGGGGCCATGTACTGGGAATTAAGAGGTAGAGGGGGTCACACAAACAGAGGAGAGAGGCACATGGGGTAACACTAGTGGGTATAGGTGCACTTACCAATCTGTGCAGTGTGCTGCAGGCTCCAGGGATGTCAGTGATAAACTGCTTGGATGCACCGATTCACCCTCGTGTGGTAACAGGAGTGGACCAGCTCCTCTTCATCTATGCTGACAGGACGCTCAGCTCCTCTGATTAGAGCAGATGTCAGCTCAGTTCTGACAGCCGCATCCCCCCCCCCCCACCACTCACAACCTGTCAGCTGTGTGTGGCAGCCGCCCTATTCAATCACTGCCAGTAGTCTCTTCAGCAAATTAAGCCTGCAGTGTCTCCCTCTTTGTCTGCTAGTACAGCGCTCTAATTGATGTTAAGGATCCCTGGGACCCACTTTTTTTTTTGCTCTGCGTGATCACTGTAGATAGACATTTTGTTAGATATATAGATGATAGATAATAATAATTTTAATTAAAAAGTCATATCGATTTTTCTCTTTCAATGGTCCTGGTGACACAGCTTCACATTGGGATGTAGGAGGGTCCGCAGGAGCCAGGCACCTATACCAAAGCTTTGAGAGAGGTAGGCTCCTCCCACTGCATCCCAGAATCCTCAGTTCATTTTAGTTGCCCACCGGAGTGGGTGCAATATTGAAGAGGCTGCTGCGCAGCTGAAGTTTAGCGATAGATAGGTGTTTTTTATTTTATTAATTTTACACTTATTAGGTAGGACACAGTGTTGAGGATTGTCACAGAATCCTCACACTGTCAGCGCAGCAGGGGCGGACAGAAGCGCGTCCTGTCCGCTCCCTGCGTGCGGAGGAGATGCTGTCTGCTCTCTCCGTGCGGCGCTGTCTGCATCACCGGATAAAGCTGCCTGGGCTCCGGAGCGTTCCTGAACCGGCTTCACGCAGGTGGGGATCATGGGGGATGGGCGCTCCGTTATGGCGGCGGCCATTTTATGCGGAGCTTGCAAGCTGAGCTCCTTATTGAAGAGGACAGCAGCTTGTCACAGGACTATTCCAAGTTGTTCCCATGTGAAGGGGAGACACTAGGAAGGAGGAAATCCAGCAGTGGGAGCGGCTTCTGGGGGTAGTTTGGCGCGAAAGTCCACAGACAGCAGCAGAGACAGTTGGTCTCTTCCCTAACTCTGCTTGGCGCCGCTTTGGGAAACGCTGACTGCATTTTCTGGCTGAGTGGTGAATTTCCTGGGCATCGCTTCCTCCTTCATCTGGAGGAGATTGCCGGAGCTTCAGACAGATAAGTGGCTGTGATATATATTGACTCTGTATATAACGCCTGTCATTGTGCACTGTGTGAAATTTATTTATCATGTCAGAGCAACAGTCTGTAGCTTTGGGGGAGGGAGCCCCATTTACATTGAGCGCGTGCAGTGTTTGTGCACTTCAAATTTCCCCTGAACAGATGACCAAAGGATTGTGCCCTGCTTGCGCAGTTGCGAGACCCATGGGCAGTAAACCCCAGAGGGTAGAGCAAACGGAGCCTGCGTGAGCCAGTGCCCTAGGCAGGTCAGTGAATGCTTTAGTGCAATTGCTTCTGGGGGTAGTTTGGCGCAAAAGTCCACAGACAGCAGCAGAGACAGTTGGTCTCTTCCCTAACTCTGCTTGGCGCCGCTTTGGGAAACGCTGACTGCATTTTCTGGCTGAGTGGTGGATTTCCTGGGCATCGCTTCCTCCTTCATCTGGAGGAGATTGCCGGAGCTTCAGACAGATAAGTGGCTGTGATATATATTGACTCTGTATATAACGCCTGTCCTTGTGCACTGTGTGAAATGTATTTATCATGTCAGAGCAACAGTCTGTAGCTTTGGGGGAGGGAGCCCCATTTACCTTGAGCGCGTGCAGTGTTTGTGCACTTCAAATTTCCCCTGAACAGATGACCAAAGGATTGTGCCCTGCTTGCGCAGTTGCGAGACCCATGGGCAGTAAACCCCAGAGGGTAGAGCAAACAGAGCCTGCGTGAGCCAGTGCCCTGGGCAGGTCAGTGAATGCCTTAGTGCAATTTTTGGACAGGCAGAGAGATGTAGTGGTATCTTCCTCTAAATCTATGTCATCTTCTCAACAGTCCTCAGGCTCCTTGCCTCTGACCCAAGCAGATCCTTGTCTATTGCAGGTGATGCAGGATCCTGCTAAGGGTATTAGCAGATTCAATGCTCTGCTTGATAGATTTGACAATGATTCCGAAGGGACTCCTAGACAGTCTTATTCGGTCCCCCTGCTGGCAGTTGATTCAGGGGAGGAAGGAGAGTGCACCTCAGATATTCCCTGGGAGCAGGGTGATGATTCTGAGGATACCTCGACCCCTGGGGTGGAGGATTTGATTGCTGCTGTTAAGCAGGCCCTGAATTTGTCTGATGAGGACAAGGCTCCTTTTAAAGGGTTGTTTAAGAGGCAACATAGAGAGGCTGTTACCTTCCCGGCAGATGAAGGTTTACAGGATCTTTTAGAAGGGGCTTGGAAAACGTCCGATAAGAGGCTTCAGATGCCAAAACGTTTTTTTTTTTGTCTTTATCCTATGCCCGAGGTGCATACAGACCTCTGGGAGAAAGTGCCTGTAGTGAATGCTTCAAAATCTACTGTGCTCCCAGTCCAAGGGGGTGCGGCTTTTAAGGACCCCGTGGACAAGAAGCTGGAAGGACACCTTAAAGCTATATTTGAGGGGGTGGGGTTTACACTCAGGCCTCTCATAGCGTCAGCCTGGGTTTCAAAAGCCATTTTTCTGCTGGCTGAAAAGTTGAAGGCAGCTGCTGAGTATGTCCTAGAGGCAGAGGAAGAAGCTCTCAAGATGGCTTCAAAAGTGTCCACTGTCTCAGTTAGGCTGGTTTCACACACTCCGGCTCCTGCCGGAACGGTGAAATCCCGCACGGCCAGGGAGCCGTGCAGCACACACTAGTTTATCATGGAGGGGATGGCCACAGCCCGGCAGCCGTCCCTTCCAGTGGTGGGATCCGGCTGCAGCCGTGCGGCCGGGCCGTGGCCGTCCCGTGTGAATGGACACAATAGTGTCCATTCACAACTAATGTGTGCGGCACGGCTCCATGGCCGTGCGGGATTTCACCGTCCGGCAGGAGCCGGAGTGTGTGAAACCAGCCTTAATGTCAGGAGAGTACTGTGGCTAAAAGCCTGGGAAGCGGTAATGAGTCCAAAAAGGCCTTAGAGGCGTTGGCTTTTAAGGGCAAGCTGTTGTTTGGCTCCGAGCTGGAGGAAATTATAAAGCAGGCCACGGGGGGGCAAAAGTACCTTTCTCCCTGCGCCATCAGCAAAGCAGTCATCAAAATTTTCGTCCTTTCGGCCCTCCCATAGAGGAGGTGCGTCCTTTCGAGGACAGTCTTTCAGGGGTAAATTCCAGTCCAGTAAAGGAAAGGCCCCAAAATCTAGTTTCCGCTCTTTCCATTAGAAACCGAACAACAAAGGTGATGAAAAGCCCTCAGCATGACTGCCTAGGAAAGCCCCCATCTGTTTTCAGAGTGGGGGGGTCGTCTGTTAAGGTTCCGGGAAGCTTGGGCCTTGTTTGATTAGGATCCTTGGGTGTTAGACATTGTCTCACAGGGATACAAAATCCCTTTCAAGGGTCTTCCTCCGAGAAGATTCTTACCCACACCACTCCCAAATGAGCCACGACTCAGAGCCACTCATTTTGGGACGGCTCAGTCACTTCTAGAAAAAGGAGTGGTGATTCTGGTGCCTCGGGAGGAATGGAAAAAAGGCTTTTATTCCATTCTGTTTTTAGTGCCCAAGCCGGACGATACCTTCAGACCAATCCTAAATCTGAAATCATTAAATCTCCACCTGTGGGTAGACCACTTCAAGATGGAGTCTCTGCGGTCTGTGCTTCTCAGCATAGACCAGGGAGAATTTTTGGAGTCCATGGATATCCAGGACGCATATTTGCATGTCCCAATTCACCCGGAGCATCAGGCTCTTCTAAGGTTTGCAATAGGGGACAGACATTTCAAATTCCAGGATTTGCCCTTTGGACTGGCTACGGCTCCAAGGGTATTCACGAAGATCATGTCGGTAATGGCGGCTGTTCTCCGTTTGAGGGGTATCATTGTGATACCTTATTTGGATGATCTGCTGTTCAAAGCGGATTCAGCAGAGACTTTGCAGACACACCTGGCGGAGGCTATTCAGTTTTTGCAAGTTCACGGGTGGCTCTTAAATTTACAAAAGTCACAACTGGTCCCGTCTCAGAGGATCCAATTCCTGGGAGTCATCCTGGATACTCACTTACACCGAGTATTCCTGCCAGAGACGAAAGCCAAGGACATTTCACTCCTGGTAAGGTCAGTTCTGGAATTGGTCTGGAAATGTCTAAAGTTGCTGGGCAAAATGGTGGCGACTTTCGAGACGCTACTGTTCGCCAGATTCCATTCTCGGGCCTTTCAATGGAACATCCTAACATCTTGGTCGAGGAACACGCAGACCATGAAGTCAGAAAGGGTGACGCTGACGTTGGAAACCAGGTCTTCTCTGAAATGGTGGACGGATGTGAATTCCCTTCAGTGGGGTTGGTCTCTTCAGTCTTGGGACTGGCTGGTAGTAACTACCGATGCCAGTCTCAGGGGCTGGGGAGCAGTTGTCCTGGACCTGAGGCTTCAGGGCCTGTGGACTACAGTGGAGTCAGCTGTCCTGATAAATATCCTGGAGCTTCGGGCTGTTTGGAAGGCCTTATCCTTGGCGGAAGACAGACTGAGGGGTCTCCCCATAAAGATTCAGTCGGACAACGCCACGGCTGTGGCATACCTGAATCATCAGTGCGGCACACACAGCAAACTGGCTATGTGGGAGGTGTCACGGATTTTCTTGTGGGCGGAGCAGAATGTTCCAGCCTTATCGGCAATATTCATACCAGGTGTGAAGAATGTGGAGGCCGATATCTTGAGCAGGGAAGAGCTGCTAGAAGGGGAATGGACGTTGAATCCACATATCTTCCAACAGATTGCATCTCGTGGGGGCTTCCGGAGGTGGATTTAATGGCGTCCAGGTTCAACCATCAGGTTCACAAATTCTTCTCCAGGACAAGGGATCCTCTGGCGTCAGCGGTGGATGCAATGACCGTACCCTGGACAGGGAATCTGGCATACGTTTTCCCACCGTTTCCGATGATTGCCAGGGTTCTGAAGAGGATCAGATCCCAAGGGATTCCAGTAATACTGATAGCTCCAGATTGGCCAAGGAGGTCTTGGTACTCGAGTGTTCGGAAACTATCAGTAGAGTTGTGGCGTCTGCCTCAAAGACTAGACCTACTAAGTCAAGGGCCGTTCTTTCATCAGGATTTAGCTCGGCTAACGGCTTGACTATTGAAACCTCCATTTTAAAGAGCAAAGGATTTTCTGAAGCGGTTGTGAATACCATGATTAAGGCCAGGAAGTCGGTGTCTTCGGCTAACTACTATAGGGTCTGGAAGACGTATATTAGGTGGTGTGAGCGCCAGAAGTCTCATACGTCCAGATTTCGGCTATCAAAATTGCTTGAATTCCTTCAGGTTGGTTTTTCTTCAGGACTAAGTCTCCAGTCTCTTAAAGTGCAGATATCAGCTCTGACGATCTTCAGAAGAGAGTGGCTGTGCTTCCGGAGGTGCAAACCTTCCTTCAGGGAGTTTCTAGATTAAAACCACCATACAAACAACCAGTGGCACCCTGAGATTTGTCTCTGGTGCTGGAGATTCTTCAAAAGCCTCCTTTTGAACCGTTAAGGTCAGCTGACCTCAAGTTTCTCACTTGGAAGTTAGTGTTTTTGTTGGCTGTTTCCTCTGAAATGAGAGTTTCGGAGTTGGGAGCATTGTCTTGTAAGCCTCCCTTCTTAATCTTTCATGATGATAGGGCTGTTCTGAGAACAGTACCCCAGTTTTTACCAAAAGTAGTGTCTGCTTTCCATTTGAATCAGGAGATTGTTCTTCCTGTGTTTCAACCCCCAGATGGTTCTAAGAAAGGGGACAAATTGAGGAATTTGGATGTGGTGCGCGCCTTGCGCATTTATGTGGACAGAGTTAAAGTGTTTTGGAAGACGGATACTTTATTCGTCTTGTATGATGTACACAAGATAGGCTGGCCCACTTCAAAACAGACCATTGCCAGGTGGTTGAGATCAGTTATTGCTTTTGCATATACTAAAGTTGGTAGGCCTGTACCGGCCAGGATAAACGCACATACCACCAGGTCTGTTGCCACATCTTTGCCATGGGGCTACGGCTGAGCAAGTTTGCAGGGCTGCCACTTGGTCATCTGTTCACACTCGCAGTGATGAGAGCTGCAGACCTGAGCGTACCCTCCCAAAGGACAGGCTCTTGAATGTCCCAATGTGAAGCTGTGTCACCAGGAACATTGAAAGAGAAAAAGGGATTTTTGTAAGAACTTACCGTTTGTATCCCTTTCTCTGATATGGTCCTGGTGACACAGCGATCCCTCCCTTACGCTCAGTAAGTATTGCCAGTGTTCATGATGTATCATGTTATGATGGTAAAATTTAAATTTGTGCATATAATATGTTCAGGCGTTTGTACTGAGTTGATGTATTCCAGTGGCTTTGAAAGTTGAACTGAGGATTCTGGGATGCAGTGGGAGGAGCCTACCTCTCTCAAAGCTTTGGTATAGGTGCCTGGTTCCTGCGGACCCTCCTACATCCCAATGTGAATCTGTGTCACCAGGGAAAGGGATTCGAACGGTATGTTCTTACAAAAATCCCTTTATTTATAAGGTAGATGCATGTAAAGTATGGTTTATTTTTCTCTGTGTCAGTGTATACTGAGAACATATTATCACGGCTCTTTCCTTTTTTGTTAGGTGAGTTTTCTTCCTGAAGCAAAGCATAAGATCATAATAGCCGACTAATGTGAGGTGACCTGGACTGCAGACTTCTACTAGAGACAATGATCAGAGAGGAACCACATCAACAGGAGAGGAAGACAGGTAATTTATCATTATTAATTACTGATACTTCTCAGGCAAAAAAAATATAAGATATATTAATAGGAACATTGTACTTTGTTAGTGTTAGTGTTGTTCAGCTGCTTACCAATGAAAGCTTTTACTGACAGACAGCTGCCTGCCTTGGACCCCCTTTTAGAAGATGAATGGGTCCCACAAGATGTGTTATGATCTGGATGTGTGCACCAGTGCCCTAGTAAATCAATGGTGATAGTCTCCCCAGCCAATCACAGACTTTAGGACCCAGAATGCCAACCCCACCGACAAAACGCCCCCACTGTCGCTGCATGAAACACATCCCCTTGCATGTCCCTCAGCAGGAAGAAATCATTCAATGGTCGGCGACTATCAAATGATTTTCCTGGGCTCACAAATATAAGTCAGTGGAGACTGATTTATATTTGCTGGGTCCGGACTAAAGACAGGGCAGGATGTGCAGGGGAACGCCCAGCGTTAGCATGGGGACATCCATAAAATGCTGGACGTTCCCATGTCAAATCATAGCTAGATTAATTTAAAAAGTAGATTCATGTATAGTTCATGTTTCTAAAGTCCCATACACAGTTGACGAGAAATGAAAAGATATCACTCAAAGGGCAATATTTTTTTATTCTAGTGTATATACACAATATTGTTAATGATGTGTGCTTCCGAGCATCCTTAAGGACCACCCCCCTCCCCCATGCCCTGAACATGCAGGTCAACTTTGGTACAATGGAACCGCCTATAAAGTTAACTGTATCGTGAGTATTCCTAGTCTCCAGTGTGTACAGGACTTAAGGGTCAATGTATACTGCAAACATATTATCATGCCTCCATTTCCATTTTTTAGGTGAGAATTCTCCATAAAACAGATAATGAGATGATAACAGCCGTCTACTTCGAAGTGACCTGGACTGCAGAATCGTCCTCAAGTCAACAAACAAAGATGAAGTACAGCAACAGGAGACCCAAGTCAGGTAATTAATGAAAATTATATACTGATAATATGTTTTGGTATACATTTGAAATTCACAAATAGGACTTCTATTATTGTACATTGTGCTAACTTAGTGTACAGTTAATTAGATAGAGATAGGTAGAATGAAATAGAAAGAGTAAAAATAAACATACCTTCCCCCTTCACTGTCCACTAGGGAAGCTTGGCGGACATGAAGGGGAAGAACTCAGTAACACACTTTTTATTTCAGTCAGTGCCGTACCTCCCTGTGTAATAGTGCAGCTTGACCAGCAGGAAGGGAGGGATCATTAGGTGGGAAGGTAGATATTTTGTAAATCATTAGATAGATAAGATAGATAGATAAATGGGTGGGTGAAGCGCATTACCTATAAAAGATATGTGGGTGATCCCTCACTCCTTGTGTAATAGTGCATCTTGGCCAGCAGGGAGTTGTTATCCTTTGGGACCCACATCTTTTTTTCACTGACCGCATTAACTGTAGATAGATAGAAAGTTTTAGGAAAAAAAACAAGACCGGCCACAAAAAGTCAGGGCAGCTAATCCAAAATAGTTTTTGAAACCCACCATACTGCAATAAGGCTTTGGGCCAGATGCACTAAGCTTCAAAAGTGATAAAATGGAGAGTCATAAACAGCCAGCCAATCAACTCCTACCTGCCATGTCACAGAAAAAATGTCAGACAGAAGCTGATTGTTTGGTTGTTTAGTACTCATCACTTTTTGAAGCTTAGTGCATCTGGTCTTTGTCTTCTATGTTCTTTCTCATGATCCAAATGTTGAAATCTGGCACATACCCTAGAGGGCTAATCTTTGTTTTTAAGCATGGCGGCCCCTTCAAAACATCCTCTAAAAAACAGAAATAGCTATCTACCACAACATATCTTATTCTTAAAGGTACCAGCCTACCCCAATTGATACTAAATTTAAAAAAAACAACAATATTCTGGATTGTTTATAGGGAATCGGTACATCTGTCAGAATGAACTTAGGTCTACAGTCATTAGGTCGACCCCACTAGGTCGACTGGCAGGAAGGTCGACCTGATTTAAGGTCGACATGGGCCAAGGTCGACATGACTTAAGGTCGAATTTGCATAAAGGTCGACTTGAGGAAGGTCGACTGGTCATAAGGTCGACATGGGTTTTTCACTGTTTTTTGATCCGAATGTCGACACAGTCGACATGGACACAGTTGGCAATGAGAATCGTACCCTTGCATCGCTAGCTTCGCTCGCAATGCTTCGGGCACGGTGGCTCGCTTCGCTCGCCACAGCTTTAATAACCTCCTCCACGCCCTAGTGGATGGTAGGGCATGAAATACCGCCTTTCGGTACATGTTGGCTCAAAAAACAGTGAAAAACCCCATGTCGACCTTATGACCAGTCGACCTTCCTCATGTCGACCTTAATGCAAATTCGACCTTAAGTCATGTCGACATTGGCCCATGTCGACCTTAAATCAGGTCGACCTTCCTGCCAGTCGACCTAGTGTTGTCGACCTAATGACTGTAGACCTAAGTTCATTCTAACAGATGACCGCTTCCCTGTTTATAGCTATGCACTGGAATCTTGAGTATATTAAAATTCCTTACAAATAGAGAAACCCCTTGTACACAAGTGTAGCTCTGTATTGCAGATAGTCTTTATTATTTCTGGAATCAGGTTATGCTAGTGTTCATAACTTATGCAAATTGTACAATGGGCTCCAGTGACCGTTATACATATTTAGCTACCATAATTGCAGATACTCTGCTGTTTGAATATAAATCAATTGCTCTTTGCATCCTTTATGAGAAGAGATAGACTATTCTGATTTGATGTATAGGTCTCTTCCAACAACGACAGCATACTGCAATAAAAGGAAACATTGGGCCATACGTGCGTACGCTATCACCTACTTTAAAACAAAAACTTAAATCGTGCTTTCGTTTAGCGACATGGTATAACTTAGAAACACTTGAGCACGGTCAGGGGCGTAACTAGATATTCATAGGCCCCATAGCAAAAGTTTGTAAGGGGCCCCTATTTAGCAACTGATGGTGATAAATGTATGTATAGCTAATTACTTAGACAGTAAAGATGGGCCCCCTTCAGTTTTGGGCCCCATAGCAGCTGCACCCCTTACACCTATGGTAGTTATGCCCTTGAGCACGGTGATTCTTTCTAGGGTGCTTATGCTTTCCTAGTATGACTCTTATACTGTTGTCTGCATCCATGTTCGCTGCTGCTCTCATAATCCTCTTCCTCACCAAGTACTCTTTTATCGTACCACTAATGTCTGTTTTAGTCTTATAATAAGGATTGTCCACACAATGCTTTGTTCTCTGATTGTTTTATTTTATGTACTGTACAAGTTATCATTTATTTATGCTTTAAGTCATCAATAAAAATTATGACTGGGAAAAACAGAAACATAGGCCCTAATTCAGGTTGAATTGGTAAGCAGGTAACATCACTGCTTGCCGAGTGCACCATCCGCTGCCCGGCCGAATCCCCCCACCCCTCCAAATCCCAACTATAACATGCAAGGGGATGTGTATAAGAACACATCCCCTTGCATGAAGGAGATGGCGTTCCGGATGCAGTTGCTTGGAAAAGCAATGGCTTGGGTCCTGTGCTCTCAGGAAACACGGCATATCCAGTTATTAACTGCCCTCCTCTAACTGCGGATTGGGGGGCACAGGATGTTTGATCTTCAATGGGAATGCCCAGTGGACTTGGCTGTTCCACTGCACTGTCTCCGGAAGCAGTGGCTCAGTTTGCTGCTAAGAAATTCATGTTGAGCATTCACCTGGTGTGGTCCAAGCTGCGCTCGTGCACACTGAACACCTGGATTTATCTTAAGCAAGCAGATGTGAAGCTGAGAGACTGCAGCATGTAACACCATAATACAACAATTAAAGCTCTTCCTTTTCTAAGAAAAAAAATGTACTGAGCAGAAATTTTTCAGAGGTGCATAGAACTGTTATGCCAAAATAAAATATGAGCGGTTTGGAACAATGTAGTTTCAACTGTCAGGGTAGAGAGTGAGTTAACACATGGGGTTTGTTTTATTAGGTAGATATTAGGACAGAATAGGGCCCTTTGGGGTTATTTTTACACAGACAGGTCTAGTTTTATTTTTACACTGTTTTCTGCCCCATTATAAAGATAAGGCTTTACAATTTGTTAATCTTGCACAGTAGCCACCAGAGAGTGAGCCACAATCACGGCCATTGCCAGCCAATGTGCAAGCATAACGAGTGCCTGCCATGCCCCCGCAGTGAGAGGCAGCAGCCTTTTACAATTTAAAATGGCAGCTGTCATTTTCTGGCATGTTCACTGCCCTGGTTGGGCGGCAGGTGGTGAGCACCCCCCCCCCCCCCCACACACACACACACTGGATTAACACGCCGGACAGAGGCAGTGGACATTTTATTATGTAACAGGCGTCCCTCTTTTGAGCCATCGCGCCTCCCGGTGCAGAGGCAGCCGCTGCAAAAGAGCTTAAGGGCCACCGACTGCTAGTTTAAGATGTCAGGAAAGCTTCAGCTGCCGGCTGGGTGACAGGAACCGCCTGCGGGGTGAAAATGTCAAGTCAGCCCCCTGGGTGAAGAAGGGGTATAATAAATTATTCTTAAAAAACAAATGTGTTTTTATTCTAATATATCCTTTACAGGGACGCTATAGGTCCCAGCAGAAGGCTTGCTGAAACCTGTAGTCCTCCTTTAAAGGGCAATATGGGGTGCTGGGGGAAGGATAGCCCTGGTCTTTAGCGGTAGAAAGAATCCCAGGCCTGGGCTGACTAGCACAGGGTTGCTAATGTACAGCCATGGGACCCTAGAGGTGTCTCATGGCTGTGGCATTACCTCCCCGGCTGGTGGAGCCTGGTGCTGGTTCCAGAAATATTTGGGACCCCTACTTATTTTGCCCCCCATATTTTTGCAACCATGGGTGGCTTCAAGAGCCCGGTGCGGGTACCTTAAATATGGGAGACCTTTACTTAATTTGTCCCCATATTTTTGGAACCATTGCCTGCACCAATATCTAATTTAAAATATATATGGGAGACAAAGCTGTGGGGGTCCTCCGTATTTGCGGAACCAGCACCAGGCCCATGGAGCCGACCCTGGTTCCAAAAATACGGGGGACAAAATGAGTAGGGGTCCCCTGTATTTCAGAAACCAGCACTGGGCTCCACTAGCTGGCAAGGTAATGCCACAGCCAGGGGATCTTATGGGTCCCCTGGCTGTGGCATTACCTCCTGGCTAGTGGAGCTCAGTGCTGGTTCCTGAAATATAGGGGACACACCTTATGGTTCCCCTGGCTATAACAGCACCAACCTTGTGCTATTCAGCCCAGGGCTTCTTTCGATCCCAGGCGTGTGATACCTTAAAAAAATATTGTAATTTACAGGAGGTCTACAGGTCCCTGCAAGCCTGCCACTGGTACCTACAGCTTCCCTGTAAAGGAAATATTTAAAGAAGAACACAGGACAGGTTTTAAAAAGTATTTAACAGCCTCTTCATCCAGGGGAACCAATACACTCCCAGGACTTCCCCACGTTTTCACCAGGCGGGCGGCCCCTGCTGTCCAGCAGGGGCTTCCCCGGCTTCTTTGACCGGAGGGCGGCGGCCTGTAAGCTCTTTTCCACGGCCGTCGCGCCTCCGGGACATCGAGGCGCTTTCTTCTGGAGCTCTTCTCTGTTTGTACGCTGCCATCAGACTGTCTCCGCATCCTCACATTCACCGTGGCTATTTTTATTATAAAAAAAAAAAAAAATGGTGCTAATACTGTAACTATTGGTGACATTTTTGTAAATATACAAGAACATTTTCTTTATATTATTCTTATTTTTATGGTCAAAACTCTGTATTACAATAAACTGGAGTATAACAGGAGAGCCTCGGCCTCCCCTCACATTACTATTCTTTCCCCTTTCATGCCATCCTGTCTTCCGGCATCCGTGCCTTTATTTCCTTACATCTTTGCTGCTTTCTTACACCCCCATCTATGCTGTTCTGTCTCCACATTGCTGCCCCCCCCCCATCTGTACATTGTTTTGTACCAATCTGTGTCACATTATCTCCCCCATATGCGCTGTTTAGTCTTCCCAGCTATTTGCACCTTTCTGCCCTCCCATCCACACCACTCTTACTCCATCCATGACACCAGGTCTTCCCGCATCCGTGCCACTATTTCCCCCCATTTGTGCGGATTTCTTCCACCCCATTCATGTAGCTCTGTCTCCCCCCCATCCATGACACTGTTCGGGGCGGGCGGATAATGTCACATGACAGCAGTGCCCACCCCAAACAATGCAGGCAGCACAGACGGTGTAATGGTTAGCATTACTGCCTCACAGCACTGAGGTCATGGGTTCGATACCCACCATGGCCCTAAATGTGCAGAGTTTTTATATTCTCCCGGTGTTTGCGTGGGTTTACTCCGGTTTCCTCCCACAATCCAAAATGATACTGGTAGGTCAATTGGCCTCCAACAAAATTAACCCTAGAATGTCTGTGTGTGCGTGTACATGTGGTAGGGAATATAGATTGTAAGCTCCACTGGGGCAGGGACTGATGTGAATGGGCAATTATACTCTGTAAAGCGCTGCGGAATATGTGTGCGCTATATAAGAAACTGGTAATGAATAAAATAAATGCAGCCGAAAAGTCCTGGGCTACCTTTCTGCTGCAAACAGAGAGAGATTTGATTTTGAGCAACTATTGAATGATTTTCTCCTCTGTGTGGGCGCATTCTAGCAGATATGTAAGCGTACACATACACTCTCAGTGCAGCGTTCGCCAGGGTGGTGTTACCCTACTCTCTAGGCTCTAAATATACAAAGCCTAGCAAACAGGTCTGAATCAGGCTCTCGGTTTGGATTACTTGAACTTTGTATTTGTTATGTTTAAGTGGACACTTAAAGGTTACTGACCCCTTGTTACTTGTTTTTAGGAAATAGATAAGTTTTTTTGAAACATCATTGAGCTGTCTCCCTGGATGCACTGTACAATTTGTATTTACCATTACATACAGTGCAGTTATAGCAAAAGCTCTGGAACACTGTGTGACATTACTCATAGCTGCAGAATGTTTGCTCATAGAGGGGCAGATGTATTAAGTCACAACAAGAGATAAATGCAAGGGTGACAAAGGGGCGTATTTATCATTATATAGCGATGCCGGTGTGATGACATCGCCGGGCATCGCATTGCGGTATCAGGGATTTATCATTATGGGGGCGCAGGGACAGGGCTCCGAAAGGAGCACGTCCCTGCGAAGCCCTGACCCGGAAGCCGGGGGGGTCTGCTCATGCGTGGTTATGCGCTGCTCGGGCAGTGCGATGTGCAGCCATAGGCTACAATGGGCTATCAACATATCAGAATGGCGATAGCCCAGGGGGTGCGATGCCGGGCTGCCCGATGTTGATACATCGGGCAGCTTCGCATCCCCCATAGAAACCTATGGGGGATGCGGCCGGCAGCGCTGCAGGGGGGGGGGGATCACAGCAGAGATCGGAGATTCCTGCTGCGGTCCCCTGTGATAAATTCCAGTGATACTTAATATTTGCGGTTAAGGGGGATTTAGCCGCAAATCCTAAGGGCCCCATACATCAGCAATTAATTGTGACAATTTTCAGATATGGAGAGGATTGCCACAATTAATTTTAGATGTGTGGGCTCCCCCTTTTGGCAATCCCAATCAAAATCGCCAATCGATTGCTTAATCAGATTTTTAAACATGCTTAATAATCTGGTATTATCTGCAGATCTTTTTTATATGTGTGGGCATTCCCAATTCGTCTTTTTCATCTATTTACATTATGAACAGCTGAAATGACAATCGATTGGGCAATTTCCAGATATGAAGATGCAATCTTTAGATGGAAAAATCTGCCGATCACTGAAATAAATCTGTAATGTGTGGGCAAGTCAGATAGAATGTAAAATCCATTTATCTTGCCAAAAAATCCCTGGATCTGGAAATCCATTAATTGTGATTGCTGATGTATGGGGCCCATTACTTGATAAATGGGCCCAAAAGAGAGATACATGTCCAGCCAATCACCTGCTAACTGCCATGTTACAGGCCGAGTTTGAAAAAAAGTCAGTAAGGAAATGATTGGCTGGACGTTGATCTCTCTTTATCAAGCCTGCATATATCTCTTGTTAAGGCTTAATACATCTGCCCCACTGCGAGTTATTTTAATTAAAGAAAAAGTTGGTGATTTTGTAAAATAAATTAATTCAGTTTTAAGGTTGGCATTACAGGTAGTTGTTCTTGTCACCTTTAGGGCAAGAAATTCTAGCAATAAACTCATGCAGAAGATACCAATTTTGACTTTCCCGAATGTACACTGTTAGGGGTATTCAATGCCCCTAACTGCAAGCTATCGACAGCGAGAAATGCCGATAGCTCACTGTTAGTATTCAACTCCCTCCCCTTCACTCCCTGTTTCCACCTCGCCTGTGAACCTCGCCGTTTAAGGGAATCCTCAACATCCTCTCATGGCGAGGATTTGGCTCCTACATTGGATACGGCCAGGGAATGGTGAGGATGGCTTGTTTTCGGCAAAGAAAAGCCATCCTTACTGTACAAACCTCCTCGCTGGCAGCTTTGAATACCGCCCCATGGGGGATGACTACGGTGGACTATATGGGCTATTTCACACACTACGGCTCCTGCCGGACAGCGAAATCCCACACGGCCAAAAGCCGTGCCGTGCAAAGGAATTGTCAATGGACACTATTGTGTCCATTCATAAGGGACGGCCATGGCCCGGCCGGTTGCAGCCGGATCCCACCACTGGAAGGGACAGCTGCCGGGCTGTGGCCATCCCCTCCATTCTAAACTTCTTAGTGCGGCACGGCTTCCTGGCCGTGCGGGATTTTGCCGTCTGGCAGGAGCCGGAGTTTGTGAAATAGCCCTATAGGTGAGTATGCATGTATGTTGTATGTATGGTGTGGGTTTAATTTACAGGGTGTTTGTGTTTTTATTGTGGTATTGGTTCTGTTGTGGGACTACAAGTCCCAGCGGCCCATTAATACCTCACATGTTGGGACTTGTGGTTCCCCAAGTCCCAGCATGTGAGAGAGTCTTGCTGGGTCTTGTAGTTTTACAACAAAACCCAATACTTATTTAGATATTTTTTTAAACTATTTTTTTTTACACTACCAACCCGGCACCCCATTAAAAAAAAACAAAAAAAAAACAGGTTTATTAAGAAAAATAAAAAGCTTTTGGTTTAAACCAGTTTTTTGCATTATGGATTTAATGAAAAAAAGGAATCATGTTTTAGAGTACTATTAATTATTCATTTATTAACAGTTTCTTTATTAACAGAGTCTGTTGCGTTTTACAAAAGGAGACAGTGATACAACAAACTGGGTATTTACAGACAGTCAAAAGGTATGAGGGCCCTGCTCGCAAGCTTACAATCTATAGGGAAGTGGGCATTGATACACAAGTATAGGTGTTCTTTATTGCATAAAGTCCACAAGAATGCAAAAGTTCCTGGTGGGTGTGGATAGTTTGGTCTACACCAACTAGGTCGACAAGCATTGGGTCGACACCACTAGGTCGACAGGCAGCAAGGTCGAAATGGGTTTAGGTCGACATGGGTCTAGGTTCGCTTTGCTCGCGATGCTTGGGGCACGGTGCCTCGCTATGCTCAGCACACTACTTTATTCTCCCACCACAACCTAGTGCATGGGTCTTCAAACTGTGGCCCTCCAGATGTTGTGAAACTACAAATCCCAGCATGCCTTGCCACAGTTTTGCTATAAGGGAGTGTTAAAACTGTGGCAAGGCATGCTGGTATTTGTACTTTCACAATCTGGAGGGCCACAGTTTGAAGACCTATGTCCTAGTGGATGGTAGGGCATGAAATACCGCTTGTCGGCACATGTTGGCTCAAAAAACAGTGAAAAACCCCATATCGACTTTTTGACTGTCGACCTTGCCCATGTTGACCTAATACTTGTGTCGACCTAGACCCATGTCGAACTAGTGGCGTCGACCCAATGCTTGTCGACCTAGTTGGTGTAGACCAGGAAATACCGCCTGTCGGCTCAAAAAACAGTGAAAAAACCCATGTCGACTTTTTGACTGTCGACCTAGCCCATGTCGAACTAATACATGTGTCGACCTAATGTCATGTCGACCTAGACCCATATCTAACTAGTGGTGTCGACCTAGTTGGTATAGATCAGACATATCCAAACTATGGCCCTCCAGCTGTTGTGAAACTACACATCCCAGCATGCCTTGCCACAGTTCTGCTATTAAGGAATGCTAAAACTATGGCAAGGCATGCTGGGATGTGTAGTTTCACAACAGCTGGAGGGCCACAGTTTGGACATGCCTGGTGTAGACCTAATGACCGTATCTCAATACGGTGACCCAGCAGAGTTTTAATGCTTTCTAACATTAACCCTTTGCAGTCCAATTTTTTTTTTTGCAATTCAGTTTGTTTTAAATGTTTAAATTAATTGTCATTTTTTTTATTTAAAAAATGGTCTACATTGAATGTTGAACAATGTTAATGTTCCTTTTTTAAAGTGGCTCACCATTGGATCTGCTACTAGCGCTAGGGCTGTTGAGCTTGACTAGGCGTTGGACCTGAAAGGGTTAATACCATTATTAGGCTAGATGGAAACGGCGAGTGTGCTCATCAAAAGAGCGGGGCTCGCTAAAAAATGCAGCGGACTCACTACACCTTGTCATTTAAGGGGATCCTGAAGGCCAGGATTCTGGCAAAACGTTGAATACAGCAACGGGGTTGGATGGCGAGGATGGCTTTTCCTCACTGAAAATAAGCCATCCTCGCCGTACAAACCCCCTCGCTGCAGCATTGAATACACCTATAAACATTGTTACATACAAGTATTGAGTTAAGCATTGGCACTTGGCAAGCCACTAGCATTAAATACCAGTTTTTTTTTTTATTATAAAAGGCTATTTTTGGTACTTGTTTACTAGCACGGCGCCCATCGCATACCGTACTTAGAGGTGTGCGATGTGATATTCCGTTAAATTAACAGGAGTGCTTGTACATTAAAATATCGCATAGCATTGCATGCCAGCAAATGGCATGCAATGCGATTTTTATTTGTACAAGCACCCTGATGGGTGCTTACAATGTTAACTGCACCCCCATTGTCAATGTCACCCCCACTATCAACGCCAACCCGAAGTGTGGCCCGTGGCGGTACGCGTCCTCCGACCTTTTCATAGCCCCACTATCCACGTCGGCGTGGAGTTGATTCTAGATAGTGTGGCGAGGGGACGCAGAATACGAGCCCGAAGCGTGGCGAGCAGACGCGGAATACATGTAAAGTAATCCGTGTCCGCTCGCCACGCTTCAGGCTCGGTGGCTCGCTACACTATCTAAAATCAGCTCCACGCCAACGTGGATAGTGGGGGGTATGAAAAGGTCGGAGGACGCGTACCGTCGCCGCTCGCCACGCTTAGGGTTGCCGTTGACAATTGGGGTGCATTTAACATTGTAAGCACACGTCAGGGTGCTTGTACAATAAAAAATAGAATCGCATCGCATGCTGCTATATTGCATGCAATGTGATTGTATAAGATGCACTACGATCAAAATTGTGGGCGCCGTGCTAGGAAACAAGTACCCTATTTTTTTTTCAGAAGTCAAGGCACCATGCCAGTAGTCACATTTGGTTTAAACCAGCCAACAATGTTTACAGTTATCCATAAATCGTGAATGATATCGGCCAATGTGTATGCCCTATATCTTTCTCTCCTGGCACCACTGATATAGTTAATTATTTGGTATTGTGTACACAGCGCTAGGTTCAGTTATGTAATGTGGGACAGGTCTCACTTCTAGGCACCCAGTTTGGGAACCACTGTCCTGGATAGAACTTATAAGTGCTGAATGAGGTGTGTAATGGGCCATATTTATATGATTTCAGACAGTCACTAGAGGGGGCTCAGCAGAAATATTTAAATATAGCTCCATTTGGGCTTTAATGGCTGGTGGTGGCGAGCTGAAATGTGCGAAAAGTCACCCCCTGTACGAGCACTCCAATGGGACTTTTCACATCGAACCCATTAGTTTGCTCGGGTTTAGCTTTTAATGAGGGAGAAATGTGCGATAGAAATGGTCAATTGAATATTGGCCCACAATTTCCCATCATGTGAGATGGGAGAATGAGTGCGATTAAACATTTGAATATGTACCATTTTGATTACAATATCATGTGTTTTTTTAGGAAGCAGATCTCTGTGCAGGTGACAACATAGTCAGGGGTCAATCCAATTAGCTGAATTTCTCGCACCCATGAGTTGCAGCAACAGTCACACTTTACTACAGGCTGAACTCAGGCAAAACTGCTGACAGCCCTTTAAGGCTGCTGGCACATTTATGCAAATTGGAGACATAAATGGTACAAGAAGCGGTGCTGGCATTAAACTTGGCAGAAACTTTAACCTAATTTTATTGACTCCTACAAGTGATACTATTATGGGTTGTAATGAAAATTAAAAGAATACAGATGTGTAGCATTATTTTGCTGATGAAAATGATTTAAGTATGCTATTGGGTTTATTAAAGAATATTTGTGGCATAACCCCACACATAAGTATCTGCTAGATGAACATCTGGCGGACCACAGCAGATATTGAAATTATCTGCTCCACAGACTTTACCAGAAAAGGGATGCCACTCCAGCACTGTCCTTGCACACTGTCCTTGCACATGTGTGGTCATCAGAACTGCGCATGTGCAGAACCGAGCTGGGGTCCCAAAGGAAACGTGATGTGTACCAAAATCCACCAGACAATATGTGCAATAATGGTCTTAATAGTGCAAACATGTAAATAAAAAGTGTCTGGTCTGTGCGCACCTTTAGACTATGGGCGCGGGGCGGACCCTATGTCAGTAAGCATCTCTCCACCTGCGTTACCACCAGTGAGGGAACAGAGCAGCACAGCCACATACACCTGGGCCGATCAGAGAGACACAGGAGCAGACGGAATGCCACCGCTCCTCCTCTGCCTACATGTATCTCCCCTCCTACCGCCGCTGCTCTTACTCTCCGCCATCATATTGCGCACGCCACGCTCCCACCTTCCCACGACGTCCTATCGCGCGACCCGTCCATTGGCTGGTGGTCTATTGCGCACGTGAGGGGCGCGACTTACGGCAACCTTGTCACGTCACAGACACATTCTATTGGCAGTTGGTTAGCCCGTCGATGTATGAGTGTACCTCCTCCGTCTCACACGGCGGCGTCGTCGGTGACCGTTGAGACTGGACATCGTATAAAACAAGCTCATCGTGTTCACTGCTTAATTGGGAACAGACAGCCATATGTACTAATAGGAGTGCGTGAGCGGAACTTGAAAATATGCGGTATACAACTACAAGTCTTTACTATACCACTCAACCGTCAGACAATACAGGCAGCATCCCAGTGACTGCCAAGCAGTACACAGAGCATATATGTGAGTGTCAGTATTCTCTGTAAGAGATGGTCACAGCCAGAGAAGTTTATAAAATAAGTTTCCAACTTTACAGCTTAATTATCCTGAAAATAGAATTGTAACTAGGGATGGTCATTAGGGATGGCCATCGACCATCGATGATTCGAAATCATCGATAGTTCATGGCCGATGTCGAATACTTTAACTATCGATGGGGGAGAACCAGATGGCTTCCCTCCATCGATGGAACAGCAAAACGATGTTTTGCTTTTTTTTTTAAGTGCCGGGACACGGAGCATAGCTCCGACACCCGCGAAGCCCCGCCCCCGTGTTTTGATTGGCCCACAGGCCAAACAAACACAATGGATGACCATCGATTTGTAAAAATATCGATGGTCATCCATAGCATAGTTTAGCACTATCGATGGCCAGTTGCAGAATTGGCATCGATGGCAATGATGGCCATCCCTAATGGCCATCGTTGCCATCACCATCGATGGTTGCCATTGATGGCAATTCTGCAATTGGCCATCGATAGTGCTAAACTATGCATTGGATGACCATCGATATTTTTATATATCAATGGTCATCCATTGTGTTTGATTGATTCATGACTCAAAACACGGGGGGGGGGGGGGCTTCGCTGGTGTCTGGGGCGGAACTGTGCTCCGTGTCCCAGGTTCCCAGCACTTTGAGAAAAAGGAAAAACATTGTTTTGCTGTTCCATCGATGGAGGGAAACCATCTGGTTCTACCCCATCGATGGCAAAAGTATTCAACATCGGCCATGAACCATTGATGATTTCGATTCATCGATGGTCGATGGCCATCCCTAATTGTAACCCCGAGCTGAGTGTATATTTTATAATACCTCTCATTCACTGTTGCTGGGGTGCAAGGGTGCCATTGGTATGGGGCCTAGAGGATCAGGGTTATGATAAAGTTGCATACCAATTCACCAGATTTTCATGGTAAACAATTGGGTCTGATCGATTGCCCATACAGAATTGAGTGAAATAAAATTTTCAATGACAGATGTATTAAGCCTGGGAAAGTGATAATGTGGCTAGTGATAACCCTGCAACCAATCAGCTCATAGGGGTAGATTTATTAAGCTCTGTGAAGTGATAAAGTGTCTGTTTTTTATCACCGGCCAATCAGCTCCTACCTGTCATTTTTCAAACCAAGTCTGTAACTTCACAGTTAGGAGCTAATTGGCCAGTGATAAAAACCAGACACTTTATCAATTCACAGAGCTTAATGAATCTGCCCCCTATTTGCCAAGTTACTGGCTGGGTTTGAAAAATGGCAGTTGGGAGCTGACTGACTGCTGCATTATCACGGTTACTTCATCACTTATCCAGACTTCATATATCTGCCCCTCAGAGGAATGTGTAGTCAATGTTAAAATGGTAAGGGGGAAGTGTAATGTGGCATTAATTGAACTGGAGGCCCATGTAAATTGCATGACACTATAATGTTACATAATCAGAACTGAGGCACTCTAATGTGTGGTACTTGTTTCCTAGCACGGCACCCATCGCATCGCATACCATAAGGCATACGATGGTATGCAATGCGATGTTACGCGATGGCAGCCGATGTTATAAAATTTTAAATTGTATACCATCGCATTGTATGCCATTGTATGGCATATACAATGGTATACGATTTAAAATTGTATAAGCACCCTAATGGGTGTTTCCAATGTTAAATGTGCCCCCTATAAGATAAATAATTGTATAAGCACCGTAATGGGTGTTTACAATGTTAAAAGCACCCACACACCACCCCCACTATCAACGCCAGCCAGAAGCGTGGCGAGCGGACGCGGAATCAGGGCCGGTGCTACCACTAGGCAGCCTTAGGCAGCTGCCTAGGGCGCAGGCCACTGGAGGGCGCACCATTTCAGCCCATCATTTAAATTAATTTTATTTATGTGTGGCAGCAGGTCACTTAAGCCACCGCTACAGTTTCCAGGCCAGTTTCCAGGGTGGGATAAGCGCCTCAGCGATAGCGCTGCCTGCACTATGGCAGCAAGATCACCAACCAGCACTTCAGCGGATGCACACACTAGTTAGGTGCCACCAACACTATGCACTGTGTGTGTGTCACCTCTCACCTGCTGCTGTGAGGTGCTGTGTATGCCATTGCGCGGGACTGCTGCTATGCGGGTACGCCGGCCATGCTGCTTCCTGTCTCCCCAGCACCCGGCCACTCGTCCTGCTGCTGGCCGCTGCCCGGACTGCGCTGCTTCACTGTGGACTTGCTGGGGTGCTCCATGCCGCCTGTCACTAGGGGATCCCAGCAGCCCCGCTCTGGTGCTACAGCCTCGCCCCGGCCGCTCTGTCATCCGGCCACCAGCAGCACACACAATAAGTGTGGGGGCTGAAATCAGTGTGTGCTGCTGGCTGCGTAGCGGCAGGGAGCAGGTGGAGAGTGCACTCTGGGGCAGCAGTATAACGCTGCTTCCGACTGGTCACCAGATGTGCAGAGGGAGCTGGACCGGCGTGCGGGGGGCTGCTGCTCGCTGAAGCGCTGGTAAGTGATCTTACTGCTGCTGGCGTGTGCAGGCAGCGCTATCGCTGTTGCTAACTGCTGCTGAGAGCGCCCTCAAACATCCCCCCCTTTTGCCTGGGGCGCACAAAGACCTTGCACCGGCCCTGCGCGGAATACATGTGAAGTGATGCTCGGCCCCTCGCGTCTGCGATGCAATGGGCGCCGTGCTAGGAAACAAGTACCGTAGATTGTGATAGAAGAGAAAGATGGTAAAAAGCACTAGAGGGATATGGAGGCACAGTGGGTGACAGGAAAGGGTGATAGGAAAAGGTTGTGGGTGACAGGGAGAACGGTATGAGGATAGGCAGTAGGGGAGAGGCAGTGGGTGACCTGAATTAGCAAAAAGGTGATGGGGAGGAGAGGCAGAGGCATATAGAAAGGAGAAACGATGATAGGGAGGCAGTAGGTGACAGGGAGAAATAATGGAAGACAGAGAGACAAAGGGTGACAGTGAGTAGCATTGGGTAACGGGTGTGGTATAGCGGTCTGACAATCGGGATCCTGGTGGCCAGTATCCTGACATCGGAATCCTGACTGCCGGTGCTCCGACAGGGGGCGAACACAAAGTGGCTCGCTGTGCTCATCATGGCGCAGGCTCGGTGTCTCACTTCGCTTGCCACGGGTTCTATTCTCCCTCTATGGGGGACATGGAACCCGGGATCCCAACTGTCGGGCATTTAAACAGTTGGGAGTACTGACATCGGAAGCCCAACTGTCGGGCACTCATCCAGAACCCTTGGGTAACACCAAGGAATGGGAGATGGAGGCAATGCTGTCATAATGCAAAATCACATTGCCAGTAGGGGCAGGCATAATGGGATACATCCAGTAGTAGTAGGATCACATCTCTACCTTTTTTTTTAGGGCAGGGTGCTGCCCCCCAAGAGGGCATCCCCCCAACATGGAGCAGCCCCCCCTCCCCCCATCACGGAGCAGGCATCCCCCCATGACGGAGCAGGCATTCCCTACCCCCGCCCCCCCCCTTAACAACTTATGGTAGGGTGGTGGTCACCCTCACTGTCACTGCCTCCTGCACGCCACCCGCAGTGCCTGTCTGACAGCAGTCGGCAGTATGGAGAGGCTGAGCAGCTCCCTGCACCGAGCACACACTGTTCTCCTCCTGCGACCTGCCCCCTCTTCCTCACGGACACTTGCGCTGAGGTATGTAGCGCTGTCTGTGAATGCCTGGTTGACATGTCATGTCCGGATCTGCCCCCTACCCATTGCTCCCTGCGCCTGTCAGCTGTCAATCAAATGACGAACAGGCAGCAGCGCCGCCTCCCCTTCCTTCCCTCTTCTCAGTGTGCTGTGCCAGTGCCACTGCCAGTCCTCAACACTCTGCCCCCTCTATCTCCTCCCCTCTTCTTCCATCTCCTCCTTCTCTCCCCTCCTTTCCCCCTCAGTCACGAGAGGGGTGTAATGGCTTCCTCCTCAGCGTCCTGCCTACGCAGATAGAAGAGGAGGGACTGCACAAGAGTTAAACAGCAAAAGAACAGTCAGTCTTTTATTATACATGTTTATAACACATTTTTTAATAATTGTAGATTTTTTTATATTAATTTAGACACTTATTAAATAATGGGCTGGGTTATGTGCCTAAAGGTGGACATACACGCTGCAATGCTTTCGGATCGTATCGCACACACATTGCATGCATGCCGTGCGATGCGATCTATCCCATAACGTATGTGATTCTCGCAGCGTTTATGGGCACCTTTAGTGCCTGCAACATTTTGCGGACACAGCACTGAGATGGTGTATGCATACATGTACATGCACCCGAGATCCTCCATAGGATCGCATGTTGCATACGCTCCCACAATCGGGCTGCCGCTTGTTGCAATGGCAATGTGAAAGGGCGCAAAATGTATGGTTTGCAGGAGGGCGCCGGACACCCTAGCACCGGCCCTGAGGACTGGCCCAGCTCCTCTTCATCTATGCTGACAGGATGCTCAGCTCCACTAATTAGAGCGGATGTCAGCTCAGCTCTGACAGCCGCACCCCGCCCCCCCCCCACGCTGCTCACAACCAGCCCCCCTAGTCAATCACTGCCAGTAGTCTCTTCAGCAAATTAAGCCTGCAGTGTCTCCCTCTGTCTGCTAGTAAAGTGCTCTAATTGAAGTTAAGGATCCCTGAGACCCACTTATTTTTTTGCTCTGCGTGATCACTGTAGATAGACATTTTATTAGATACATAGATGATAGATAATTATTTTAATTAAAAAGTTATATAGATTTATTTATAAGGTAGATGCATGTAAAGTATGGTTTATTTTTCTCCGTGTCAGTGTATACTGAGAACATATTATCACGCCTCTTTCCTTTTTATTAGGTGAGTCTTCTCGATGAAGCAAAGCATACGATCATAATAGCCAACTAATGTGAGGTGACCTGGACTGCAGACTTCTACTAGAGACAATGATCAAAGAGGAGCCACATCAACAGGAGAGGAAGACAGGTAATTTATCATTATTAATTACTGATACTTCTCAGGCTAAAAAAATATAAGATTTATTAATAGGAACATTGTACTTTGTTAGTGTTAGTGTTGTTCAGCTGCTTACCAATGAAAGCTTTTACTGACAGACAGCTGCCTGCCTTGGACCCCCTTTTAGAATATGAATGGGTCCCACAAGATGTGCTATGATCTGGCTGTGTGCACCAGTGCCCTAGTAAATCAATGGTGGTAGTCTCCCCAGCCAATCACAGACTTTAGGACCCAGAATGCCAACCCCACCGGAAAACGGCCCCCACTGTCGCTGCATGAAACAATCATTCAATGGTCGGCGACTATCAAATGATTTTCCTGGGCTCGCAAATATAAGTCAGTGGAGACTGATTTATAGTTGCAGGCTCCGGACTAAAGACAGGGCAGGATGTGCAGGGGAACGCCCAGCGTTAGCATGGGGACGTCCATAAAATGCTGGACGTTCCCATGTCAAATCATAGCTAGATTAATTTAAAAAGTAGATTCATGTATAGTTCATGTTTCTAAAGTCCCATACACAGTTGACGAGAAATGAAAAGATATCGCTCAAAGGGCAATTTTGAGCGATATCTTTTTTTTATTTTTTATTCTAGTGTATATACACAATATTGTTAATGATGTGTGCTTCCGAGCATCCTTAAGGACCACCCCCCTCCCCCATGCCCTGAACATGCAGGTCAACTTTGGTACAATGGAACCGCTGATAAAGTTAACTGTATCGTGAGTATTCCTAGTCTCCAGTGTGTACAGGACTTAAGGGTCAATGTATACTGAGAACATATTATCATGCCTCTTTCCATTTTTTAGGTGAGAATTCTCCATAAAACAGTATGATGAGATCATAACAGCCGTCTACTGCGAAGTGACCTGGACTGTAGAATTGTCCTCAAGTCAACAAACAAAGAAGAAGCACAGCAACAGGAGACCCAAGTCAGGTAATTAATGAAAATTAATTACTGATAATATGTTTTGGTATACATTTGAAATTCACAAATAGGACTTCTATTATTGTACATTGTGCTAACATGCTGCTTTCCCACTGCCTAAACGGGTAAAGACCAGGTATTTGTAAACGGGTCTTTAAATGGGTAAGAGCTATAAAGACCCTTTCCCACTGCGGCTCTTAAACAGTAATTTTCCATTTAAATGCCGATTTTGTCACATTCACATATACCCATTTAAGCAACCCATTTAAACCCATAGTAAACATGGGCTGTCATATAAAATGGTCATATAACAAATGGAGGGGGTGGGGAGTGGTCTGATCAGTGTTGCAATAATGGCAGACAGAGCACATGTCTCTGATGATTTCATGCCTGATTTTCTTCCACGTCCTCATTCTAAGTTTCAGGGATCACTTCAGGGTTCTGCGGTCGCAGCATGTCCTCATTAAACAGGGGTGTGGATGTTGTGGACTGGGCTGGTTCCACAGGTGAGGTTAATGTTTGTTCTGCACACGACGGTGCAGCTTCATACCGACAGCCAGGCTAGATGATAATGCTACTGGATTAGCAAGTGCAGAATGCCCGAAAACCGCCATGCATTGGTCGAATTACAACCACTCCCTATGTGCAGAGCTGCTTTGGTTCCAGTTCTGGTCTAGTACATTGTGGAATAAGCATTTCAATGCCTTCAGCTTATTTATAATTTGCGTAGTGGTTCTTATAAATCCTGATGCTGCCATCATATTGCTGATATTACGGTATTTTGCAGCATCCTTTACCGTACCGGTTATCTGACATATGATTTCTTCTTCCCCACGAATTCGAAGGAGGTCCCTGATCTCCTCCTCTGTCCAACTGGGCATGGTTGCAGAATGTAAACAGCAGTACAGCACAAAAACGTTTTAGCTCTTCTCTGTCTACTGTCTGCTGTGATTACTTCCTGTATGTGGTGACTGTACAGTTATCACAAGCAGGAAGCCAATCATGTTCTTAACCTTTATTATTATTACTAAATACCATTTAACACCCTTTCCCACCGGCAAAAAAAGGGCTCTTAAATGGGTAAAACTCTGCTTTTTACCCATTTAAAAAAAATGGTATTTTTAAACGGGTACAGCAACCTGGAGCATTCCCACTGCAGCTCTACACATTTAAAAAGGCAAAAAATGGCAAATTGCCATTTAAGAGCTGCAGTGGGAAAGGGGTATTATGCTGCTTTCAGACCGCAAAACCTGCTTTAGACCAGGTATTTAAAACATTTTTTTAAAACGTGTCAGAGGAAGTTTACCCCTTTTCACACCGCATCTAAATACCTGGTCTAAAGCAGGTTTGCGGTGTGAAAGCGGCATGATCTTCTTTGAAGTTGCCGGCATTACTCATCACCGGTAACCGGCGCACTACTGGACCCAGCCACTCAAAGAGATAAAGAGGTTTTTTATGGATTAACCTGGCGCTGTATCAGCACGCCTGGCGCTTACCTTGAAGCAGCACTTGGTGCACTTTTGATCCCAGCTGCGGGGGTCCTCCCGCAAAGCTGATTAATTTATTGGGGGAGGAGAGACAGCTCGGAGCAGCAGTGACAGCGGGACTCCGGTCCCGACATCCTGACCACGCCACTACAATGCTGTCATCGCAGAGCAGCCTAAACAAGTGACATTTTTCTGTGCAGCCTCGCGCGCGTGCCCCCGCCCCCCCAATAAATTAATAAGTTTGCGGGCAGGGACCCCCTGCGCTGCGCTGCCCAGGTAGGATCCATGCTGTGTGGCTGGAGGACCCCCGGGCAGCATCTCTTCCCCCCCCCCCAGCCTGGACCGGCCACAGTGGGAGCAGGAATAAATTTGAGCCTGGGAGCAGCAACACTCACCGCACTCGCAGGACAGGCAGCACTCGCAGGACAAAACAGCACGGTATGGACACGGGATGGGGGGGGGGGGGGGGTGAGGGGGGTTAGAGGCTGCCCGGGGGTCCTCCAGCCACACAGCATGGATCCTACCTGGGCAGCGCAACGGGTCCCTACAGTGTATGTTATATCAGTGGCGGGGTCCCTGCAGCGTATGGGAACTAGTAGCTGCAGGGACCCCGCCACTGATATAACCTTCACTGTAGGGACCCTCTGCCCCCAGCGCGATTATTCCCCTCCCTGCGCTGCCCATGGGGGAGGGGGGGAGAGGAATCCCGTTTCAGATCCGTTTTGACACAAAAAAAAAACGGGTCTGAAACGGGTAGGACCCTGCTTTTTTACAGTTTCAAAAAAACTTTTTTTGGAAACGGTAAAATCACTTTGCACCTTTCAGACCGCACACATTACCGTTTCAAAACGCTTAAAAATCGGCAAAATACCGGTTTTTTTTTGTGCGGTCTGAAAGGGGTATTAGTGTACTGTTAATTAGATAGAGATAGATAGATAGAAATAGAAAGAGTAAAAAATAAACATACCTTCCCCCTTCACTGTCCACTAGGGAAGCTTGGCGGACATGAAGGGGAAGGACTCAGTAACACACTTTTTATTTCAGTCAGTGCCCTACCTCCCTGTGTAATAGTGCAGCTTGACCAGCAGGAAGGGTGGGATCATTCGGTGGGTAGGTAGATATTTTGTAAATCATTTGATAGATAAAATAGATAGATAAATGGGTGGGGGGTGGTCGAAGCGCAATACCTGTAAAAGCTCGACCAGCAGGGAGGTGTTATCCTTTAGGACCCACATATTTTTTTATTTTGTGCATTAACTGTAGATAGATAGATAGATATATAGATGGGTAGGTAGATTAGTGGGTGGGTGGTAGGTGGATAGATAGTTAATCATTAGATAGACAAATAAATGAGTGGGTAGTTATATAAATGGTAAATAATTAGATAGATAGGTGGGTGGGTGAAACGCAATACCTGTAAAAAAAATATGTGGGTGATCCCTCACTCCTTGTGTAATAGTGCAGCTCGGCCAGGAGGGATAGATAGATGGGTAGGTAGATAAATGGGTGGGTGATTGGGTAGGTAGATAGATAGGAAATCATTAGATAGACAGATAAAGGGGTGGGTGGGTAGATAAATGTTAAACTATTAGGTGGGTGATCAATCCCTCACTCCTTGGGCCAGATTCTCTAAGCTTCTAAAGTGATAAAATGAAGAGTGATAAACAGCCAGCCAATCAGCTCCTGCCTCACATTTTTCAAACACAGTCTGTGACATGGCAGGTAGGAGCTGATTGGCTGGCTGTTTATCACTCTTCATTTTATCACTTTTGAAGCTTAGAGAATCTGGCACCTTGTGTAATAGTGCAGCTTGGCCAGCAGGGAGTTGTTATCCTTTGGGACCACTTATTTTTTTCCCTGAGTGTATTAACTGTAGATATATAGGTAGATAAATGGGTGGGTGGGTGTGTGCATGGGTAGGTAGATAGTGAATCATTAGATAGATAAATGAGTGGGTGGGTAGATAAATGTTAAACTATTAGATAGGTGGGAGGGTGAAGCGCTGTACTTGTAAAAAAAAATACGTGGGTGATCCCTCACTCCTTGTGTAATAGTGCAGCTTGGCCAGCGGGGAGTTGTTATCCTTTGGGACCCACATATTTTTTTCACTGAGCGCATTAACTGTAGATAGATAGAAAGATAGATAGATGGTTAGGTATATAAATGGGTAGGTTTGTGGTTGGGTAGGTGGATAGATAGTGAATCATTAGATAGACAGATAAGTGGGTGGGAGGGTAGATAAATGGTAAATTATTAGATAGTTAGGTGGGTTGGTGAAGTGGAATACCTGTAAAAAAATATGTGGGTGATCCCTCACTCCTTGTGTAATAGTGCAGCTTGGCCAGCAGGGAGTTGTTATCCTTTGGGACCCACATAGTTTTTTCACTGAGCGCACTAACTGTAGATAGATAGACGGTTATGTATATAAATGGGTAGGTGTGTGGTTGGGTAGGTGGAGAGATAGTGAATCATTAGATAGACAGATAAGTGGGTGGGAGGGTAGATAAATGATAAATTATTAGATAGATAGGTGGGTGCATGAAGTGCAATACCTGTAAAAAAAAATATGTGGGTGATCCCTCACTCCTTGTGTAATAGTGCAGCTTGGCCAGCAGGGAGTTGTTATCCTTTGGGACCCACATATTTTTTTTCACTGAGCGCATTAACTGTAGATAGATAGAAAGATAGATAGATGGTTAGGTATATAAATGGGTAGGTGTGTGGTTGAGTAGGTGGATAGATAGTGAATCATTAGATAGACAGATAAGTGGGTGGGAGGGTAGATAAATGGTAAATCATTAGATAGTTAGGTGGGTGAAGTGCAATACCTGTAAAAAAATCTGTGGGTGATCCCTCACTCCTTGTGTAATAGTGCAGCTTGGCCAGCAGGGAGTTGTTATCCTTTGGGACCCACATATTTTTTTCACTGAGCCCATTAACTGTAGATAGATAGGAAGATAGATAGATGGTTAGGTATATAAATGGGTAGGTGTGTGGTTGGGTATGTGGATAGATAGTGAATCATTCGATAGACAGATAAGTGGGTGGGAGGGTAGATAAATGATAAATTGTTAGATAGGTGGGTGCGTGACGTGCAATACCTGTAAAAAAATATGTGGGTGATCCCTCACTCCTTGTGTAGTAGTGCAGCTTGGCCAGCAGGGAGTTGTTATCCTTTGGGACCCACATATTTTTTTTTCACTGAGTGTATTAACTGTAGATAGATAGAAAGATAGATAGATGGTTAGGTATATAAATGGGTAGGTGTGTGTTTGAGTAGGTGGATAGATAGTGAATCATTAGATAGACAGATAAGTGGGTGGGAGGGTAGATAAATGGTAAATCATTAGATAGTTAGGTGGGTGAAGTGCAATACCTGTAAAAAAATATGTGGGTGATCCCTCACTCCTTGTGTAATAGTGCAGCTTGGCCAGCAGGGAGTTGTTATCCTTTGGGACCCACATATTTTTTTCACTGAGCCCATTAACTGTAGATAGATAGGAAGATAGATGGTTAGGTATATAAATGGGTAGGTGTGTGGTTGGGGATGTGGATAGATAGTGAATCATTCGATAGACAGATAAGTGGGTGGGAGGGTAGATAAATGATAAATTGTTAGACAGATAGGTGGGTGCGTGACGTGCAATACCTGTAAAAAAAATATGTGGGTGATCCCTCACTCCTTGTGTAATAGTGCAGCTTGGCCAGCAGGGAGTTGTTATCCTTTGGGACCCACATATTTTTTTTCACTGAGTGTATTAACTGTAGATAGATAGGTAGATAAATGGGTGGGTGCGTGGGTAGGTAGATAGTGAATCATTAGATAGATAAATGAGTGGGTGGGTAGATAAATGTTAAACTATTAGATAGGTGGGTGGGTGAAGTGCAATACCTGTAAAAAAATATGTGGGTGATCCTCACTCCTTGTGTAATAGTGCAGCTTGGCCAGCAGGGAGTTGTTATCCTTTGGGACCCACATATTTTTTTCACTGAGCGCACTAACTGTAGATAGATAGACTGTTATGTATATAAATGGGTAGGTGTGTGGTTGGGTAGGTGGAGAGATAGTGAATCATTAGATAGACAGATAAGTGGGTGGGAGGGTAGATAAATGATAAATTATTAGATAGATAGGTGTGTGCATGAAGTGCAATACCTGTAAAAAAATATGTGGGTGATCCCTCACTCCTTGTGTAATAGTGCAGCTTGGCCAGCAGGGAGTTGTTATCCTTTGGGACCCACATATTTTTTTCACTGAGCGCATTAACTGTAGATAGATAGAAAGATAGATAGATGGTTAGGTATATAAATGGGTAGGTGTGTGGTTGGGTAGGTGGATAGATAGTGAATCATTAGATAGACAGATAAGTGGGTGGGAGGGTAGATAAATGGTAAATTATTAGATAGTTAGGTGGGTGGGTGAAGTGGAATACCTGTAAAAAAATATGTGGGTGATCCCTCACTCCTTGTGTAATAGTGCAGCTTGGCCAGCAGGGAGTTGTTATCCTTTGGGACCCACATATTTTTTTTCACTGAGCCCATTAACTGTAGATAGATAGGAAGATAGATGGTTAGGTATATAAATGGGTAGGTGTGTGGTTGGGTAGGTGGATAGATAGTGAATCATTAGATAGACAGATAAGTGGGTGGGAGGGCAGATAAATGATCAATTATTAGATAGATAGGTGGGTGCGTGAAGTGCAATACCTGTAAAAAAATATGTGGGTGATCCCTCACTCCTTGTGTAATAGTGCAGCTTGGCCAGCAGGGAGTTGTTATCCTTTGGGACCCACATATTTTTTTTCACTGAGCGCATTAACTGTAGATAGATAGAAAGATAGATGGTTAGGTATATAAAGTAGTAGGTGTGTGTTTGGGTGGGTAGATAAATGTTAAACTATTAGATAGGTGGGTGGGTGAAGTGCAATACCTGTAAAAAAATATGTGGGTGATCCTCACTCCTTGTGTAATAGTGCAGCTTAGCCAGCAGGGAGTTGTTATCCTTTGGGACCCACATATTTTTTTCACTGAGCGCACTAACTATAGATAGATAGACGGTTATGTATATAAATGGGTAGGTGTGTGGTTAGGTAGGTGGATAGATAGTGAATCATTAGATAGACAGATAAGTGGGTGGGAGGGTAGATAAATGTTAAATCATTAGATAGTTAAGTGGGTGAAGTGCAATACCTGTAAAAAAATATGTGGGCGATCCCTCACTCCTTGTGTAATAGTGCAGCTTGGCCAGCAGGGAGTTGTTATCCTTTGGGACCCACATATTTTTTTCACTGAGCCCATTAACTGTAGATAGATAGAAAGATAGATAGATGGTTAGGTATATAAATGGGTAGGTGTGTGGTTGGGTATGTGGATAGATAGTGAATCATTCGATAGACAGATAAGTGGGTGGGAGGGTAGATAAATGATAAATTGTTAGATAGATAGGTGGGTGCGTGAAGTGCAATACCTGTAAAAAAATGAGTGGGTGATCCCTCACTCCTTGTGTAATAGTGCAGCTTGGCCAGCAGGAAGTTGTTATCCTTTGGGACCCACATATTTTTTTTCACTGAGTGTATTAACTGTAGATAGATAGGTAGATAAATGGGTGGGTGCGTGGGTAGGTAGATAGTGAATCATTAGATAGATAAATGAGTGGGTGGGTAGATAAATGTTAAACTATTAGATAGGTGGGGGGGGGGTGAAGCGCAATACCTGTAAAAAAAATATGTGGGTGATCCCTCCCTCTCATTTTCTAAAGCACCATACATGCTACACGAGCAATGAAAATATATTACTCAGAAGACCCTTTTTGAGCAAACTCTTTTCTTTGAAAAAAAATCTCTTGTGTGTGTGTACTCAATATCAGTAATGATGTGTGCTCCCGCGCATCCTTAACGACCACCGCCTTCACTTGAACATCCAGGTCAACTTTGGCCATATAGCCTATAACCCGCATGTTCAGCAGGTCACTGGGACATCACTGAACGATTTCGGTAACCGATTTCGTTCAGTGTGAATAGTGGAACCACTGATATAGTTAACTATATAGATGGAGCCCCTATACTCCCAGTGTGTAAAGGGCTTAAGGGTCATTGTATACTGCGAACATATTATCATGCCTCTTTTCATTTTTTAAGTGAGAATTCTCCAGAAAACAGATGATGAGGTCATAACAGCCGACTACTGCGAGGTGACCTGGACTGCAGAATTGTCCTCAAGCTAACGAACAAAAATGAAGTCAGGTAATTAATGAAAATTAATTACTGATAATATGTTTTGGTATACATTTGAAAGTCACGAATAGGAGTTCTCGCTAGATACTCTTCTATTATTGTATATTGTGATAACTAAGTGTACAGTTAAATAAATAGAGATAGCTAGAGAGAAATCGAAAGAGCAAAAAATAAACATACCTTCCCCCTTTACTGTCCACTAGGGCAGCTTGGCGGATATGGAGGTAAAGGAAGGGAACTCAGTAACACACTTTTTATTTCAGTCAGGGCCCTACTTCCCACAAAAAATATGTGGGTTATCCCTCACTCCTTGTGTAATAGGGTAGCTTGACCAGCAGGAAGGGAGGGATCCTTAGGTGGGTAGGTAGATATTTTGTAAATCATTAGATAGATAAGATAGATAGATAAATGGGTGGGTAGATCAATGTTAACCTATTAGATAGGTGTGTGTGTGTGTGTGGGGGGGGGGAGCGCAATACCTGTAAAAGATATGTGGGTGATCCCTCACTCCTTGTGTAATAGTGCAGCTTGGCCAGCAGGGAGTAGTTATCCTTAGGGACCCACATATTTTTTTTCCCCTGAGTGTATTAACTGTAGATAGATAGGTAGATAAATGGGTGGGTGCATGGGTAGGTAGAGAGTGAATCGTTAGATAGATAAATGAGTGGGTGGGTAGATAAATGTAAACTATTAGATAGGTGGGTGGTCGAAGTGCAATACCTGTAAAAATATATGTGGGTTATCCCTCACTCCTTGTGTAATAGGGTAGCTTGACCAGCAGGAAGGGAGGGATCCTTAGGTGGGTAGGTAGATATTTTGTAAATCATTAGATAGATAAGATAGATAGATAAATGGGTGGGTAGATCAATGTTAACCTATTAGATAGGTGTGTGTGTGGGGGGGAGCGCAATACCTGTAAAAGATATGTGGGTGATCCCTCACTCCTTGTGTAATAGTGCAGCTTGGCCAGCAGGGAATTGTTATACTTTGGGACCCACATATTTTTTTCACTGAGTGTATTAACTGTAAATAGATAGGTAGATAAATGGGTGGGTGCGTGGGTAGGTAGATAGTGAATCATTAGATAGATAAATGAGTGGGTGGGTAGATAAATGTTAAACTATTAGATAGGTGGGTGGGTGAAGTGCAATACCTGTAAAAAAATATGTGGGTGATCCTCACTCCTTGTGTAATAGTGCAGCTTGGCCAGCAGGGAGTTGTTATCCTTTGGGACCCACATATTTTTTTCACTGAGCGCACTAACTATAGATAGATAGGAAGATAGCTAGATGGTTAGGTATATAAATGGGTATGTGTGTGGTTGAGTAGGTGGATAGTGAATCATTATATAGACAGATAAGTGGGTGGGAGGGTAGATAAATGGTAAATTATTAGATAGATAGGTGGGTGCGTGAAGTGCAGTACCTGTAAAAAAATCTGTGGGTGATCCCTCACTCCTTGTGTAATCGTGCAGCTTGGCCAGCAGGGTTAGGTATATAAATGGGTAGGTGTGTGGTTGGGTAGGTGGATAGATAGTGAATCATTAGATAGACAGATAAGTGGGTGGAAGGGTCGATAAATGGTACATTATTAGATAGGTGGGTGGGTGAAGTGGAATACCTGTAAAAAAATATGTGGGTGATCCCTCACTCCTTGTGTAATAGTGCAGCTTGGCCAGCAGGGAGTTGTTATCCTTTGGGACCCACATATTTTTTTCACTGAGCCCATTAACTGTAGATAGATAGGAAGATAGATGGTTAGGTATATAAATGGATATGTGTGTGGTTGGGTAGGTGGATAGATAGTGAATCATTAGATAGACAGATAAGTGGGTGGGAGGGCAGATAAATGATCAATTATTAGATAGATAGGTGGGTGCGTGAAGTGCAATACCTGTAAAAAAATATGTGGGTGATCCCTCACTCCTTGTGTAATAGTGCAGCTTGGCCAGCAGGGAGTTGTTATCCTTTGGGACCCACATATTTTTTTCACTGAGCTCATTAACTGTAGATAGATAGAAAGATAGATGGTTAGGTATATAAAGTAGTAGGTGTGTGTTTGGGTGGGTAGATAAATGTTAAACTATTAGATAGGTGGGTGGGTGAAGTGCAATACCTGTAAAAAAATATGTGTGTGATCCTCACTCCTTGTGTAATAGTGCAGCTTGGCCAGCAGGGAGTTGTTATCCTTTGGGACCCACATATTTTTTTCACTGAGCGCACTAACTGTAGATAGATAGGAAGATAGCTAGATGGTTAGGTATATAAATGGGTATGTGTGTGGTTGGGTAGGTGGATAGTGAATCATTATATTGACAGATAAGTGGGTGGGAGGGTAGATAAATGGTAAATTATTAGATAGATAGGTGGGTGCGTGAAGTGCAGTACCTGTAAAAAAATCTGTGGGTGATCCCTCACTCCTTGTGTAATCGTGCAGCTTGGCCAGCAGGGAGTTGTTATCCTTTGGGACCCACATATTTTTTTCACTGAGCGCATTAACTGTAGATAGATAGGCAGATAGATGGTTAGGTATATAAATGGGTAGGTGTGTGGTTGGGTAGGTGGATAGATAGTGAATCATTAGATAGACAGATAAGTGGGTGGAAGGGTAGATAAATGGTAAATTATTAGATAGTTAGGTGGGTGGATGAAGTGGAATACCTGTAAAAAAATATGTGGGTGATCCCTCACTCCTTGTGTAATAGTGCAGCTTGGCCAGCAGGGAGTTGTTATCCTTTGGGACCCACATATTTTTTTCACTGAGCCCATTAACTGTAGATAGATAGGAAGATAGATGGTTAGGTATATAAATGGGTAGGTGTGTGGTTGGGTAGGTGGATAGATAGTGAATCATTAGATAGACAGATAAGTGGGTGGGAGGGCAGATAAATGATCAATTATTAGATAGATAGGTGGGTGCGTGAAGTGCAATACCTGTAAAAAAATATGTGGGTGATCCCTCACTCCTTGTGTAATAGTGCAGCTTGGCCAGCAGGGAGTTGTTATCCTTTGGGACCCACATATTTTTTTCACTGAGCGCATTAACTGTAGATAGATAGAAAGATAGATGGTTAGGAATATAAAGTAGTAGGTGTATGTTTGGGTGGGTAGATAAATGTTAAACTATTAGATAGGTGGGTGGGTGAAGTGCAATACCTGTAAAAAAATATGTGGGTGATCCTCACTCCTTGTGTAATAGTGCAGCTTGGCCAGCAGGGAGTTGTTATCCTTTGGGACCCACATATTTTTTTCACTGAGCGCACTAACTATAGATAGATAGGAAGATAGCTAGATGGTTAGGTATATAAATGGGTATGTGTGTGGTTGGGTAGGTGGATAGTGAATCATTATATAGACAGATAAGTGGGTGGGAGGGTAGATAAATGGTAAATTATTAGATAGATAGGTGGGTGCGTGAAGTGCAGTACCTGTAAAAAAATCTGTGGGTGATCCCTCACTCCTTGTGTAATCGTGCAGCTTTGCCAGCAGGGAGTTGTTATCCTTTGGGACCCACATATTTTTTTCACTGAGCGCATTAACTGTAGATAGATAGAAAGATAGATAGATGGTTAGGTATATAAATGGGTAGGTGTGTGGTTGGGTATGTGGATAGATAGTGAATCATTATATAGACAGAGAAGTGGGTGGGAGGGTAGATAAATGATCAATTATTAGATAGATAGGTGGGTGCGTGAAGTGCAGTACCTGTAAAAAAATCTGTGGGTGATCCCTCACTCCTTGTGTAATCATGCAGCTTGGCCAGCAGGGAGTTGTTATCCTTTGGGACCCACATATTTTTTTCACTGAGCGCATTAACTGTAGATAGATAGGAAGATAGATGGTTAGGTATATAAATGGGTAGGTGTGTGGTTGGGTAGGTGGATAGATAGTGAATCATTAGATAGACAGATAAGTGGGTGGGAGGGCAGATAAATGGTAAATTATTAGATAGGTGGGTGGGTGAAGTGGAATACCTGTAAAAAAATATGTGGGTGATCCCTCACTCCTTGTGTAATAGTGCAGCTTGGCCAGCAGGGAGTTGTTATCCTTTGGGACCCACATATTTTTTTCACTGAGCCCATTAACTGTAGATAGATAGGAAGATAGATGGTTAGGTATATAAATGGATATGTGTGTGGTTGGGTAGGTGGATAGATAGTGAATCATTAGATAGACAGATAAGTGGGTGGGAGGGCAGATAAATGATCAATTATTAGATAGATAGGTGGGTGCGTGAAGTGCAATACCTGTAAAAAAATATGTGGGTGATCCCTCACTCCTTGTGTAATAGTGCAGCTTGGCCAGCAGGGAGTTGTTATCCTTTGGGACCCACATATTTTTTTCACTGAGCTCATTAACTGTAGATAGATAGAAAGATAGATGGTTAGGTATATAAAGTAGTAGGTGTGTGTTTGGGTGGGTAGATAAATGTTAAACTATTAGATAGGTGGGTGGGTGAAGTGCAATACCTGTAAAAAAATATGTGTGTGATCCTCACTCCTTGTGTAATAGTGCAGCTTGGCCAGCAGGGAGTTGTTATCCTTTGGGACCCACATATTTTTTTCACTGAGCGCACTAACTGTAGATAGATAGGAAGATAGCTAGATGGTTAGGTATATAAATGGGTATGTGTGTGGTTGGGTAGGTGGATAGTGAATCATTATATTGACAGATAAGTGGGTGGGAGGGTAGATAAATGGTAAATTATTAGATAGATAGGTGGGTGCGTGAAGTGCAGTACCTGTAAAAAAATCTGTGGGTGATCCCTCACTCCTTGTGTAATCGTGCAGCTTGGCCAGCAGGGAGTTGTTATCCTTTGGGACCCACATATTTTTTTCACTGAGCGCATTAACTGTAGATAGATAGGCAGATAGATGGTTAGGTATATAAATGGGTAGGTGTGTGGTTGGGTAGGTGGATAGATAGTGAATCATTAGATAGACAGATAAGTGGGTGGAAGGGTAGATAAATGGTAAATTATTAGATAGTTAGGTGGGTGGATGAAGTGGAATACCTGTAAAAAAATATGTGGGTGATCCCTCACTCCTTGTGTAATAGTGCAGTTTGGCCAGCAGGGAGTTGTTATCCTTTGGGACCCACATATTTTTTTCACTGAGCCCATTAACTGTAGATAGATAGGAAGATAGATGGTTAGGTATATAAATGGGTAGGTGTGTGGTTGGGTAGGTGGATAGATAGTGAATCATTAGATAGACAGATAAGTGGGTGGGAGGGCAGATAAATGATCAATTATTAGATAGATAGGTGGGTGCGTGAAGTGCAGTACCTGTAAAAAAATATGTGGGTGATCCCTCACTCCTTGTGTAATAGTGCAGCTTGGCCAGCAGGGAGTTGTTATCCTTTGGGACCCACATATTTTTTTCACTGAGCGCATTAACTGTAGATAGATAGAAAGATAGATGGTTAGGAATATAAAGTAGTAGGTGTATGTTTGGGTGGGTAGATAAATGTTAAACTATTAGATAGGTGGGTGGGTGAAGTGCAATACCTGTAAAAAAATATGTGGGTGATCCTCACTCCTTGTGTAATAGTGCAGCTTGGCCAGCAGGGAGTTGTTATCCTTTGGGACCCACATATTTTTTTCACTGAGCGCACTAACTATAGATAGATAGGAAGATAGCTAGATGGTTAGGTATATAAATGGGTATGTGTGTGGTTGGGTAGGTGGATAGTGAATCATTATATAGACAGATAAGTGGGTGGGAGGGTAGATAAATGGTAAATTATTAGATAGATAGGTGGGTGCGTGAAGTGCAGTACCTGTAAAAAAATCTGTGGGTGATCCCTCACTCCTTGTGTAATCGTGCAGCTTTGCCAGCAGGGAGTTGTTATCCTTTGGGACCCACATCTTTTTTTCACTGAGCGCATTAACTGTAGATAGATAGAAAGATAGATAGATGGTTAGGTATATAAATGGGTAGGTGTGTGGTTGGGTATGTGGATAGATAGTGAATCATTATATAGACAGAGAAGTGGGTGGGAGGGTAGATAAATGATCAATTATTAGATAGATAGGTGGGTGCGTGAAGTGCAGTACCTGTAAAAAAATCTGTGGGTGATCCCTCACTCCTTGTGTAATCATGCAGCTTGGCCAGCAGGGAGTTGTTATCCTTTGGGACCCACATATTTTTTTCACTGAGCGCATTAACTGTAGATAGATAGGAAGATAGATGGTTAGGTATATAAATGGGTAGGTGTGTGGTTGGGTAGGTGGATAGATAGTGAATCATTAGATAGACAGATAAGTGGGTGGAAGGGTAGATAAATGGTAAATTATTAGATAGTTAGGTGGGTGGATGAAGTGGAATACCTGTAAAAAAATATGTGGGTGATCCCTCACTCCTTGTGTAATAGTGCAGCTTGGCCAGCAGGGAGTTGTTATCCTTTGGGACCCACATATTTTTTTCACTGAGCCCATTAACTGTAGATAGATAGGAAGATAGATGGTTAGGTATATAAATGGGTAGGTGTGTGGTTGGGTAGGTGGATAGATAGTGATTCATTAGATAGACAGATAAGTGGGTGGGAGGGCAGATAAATGATCAATTATTAGATAGATAGGTGGGTGCGTGAAGTGCAATACCTGTAAAAAAATATGTGGGTGATCCCTCACTCCTTGTGTAATAGTGCAGCTTGGCCAGCAGGGAGTTGTTATCCTTTGGGACCCACATATTTTTTTCACTGAGCGCATTAACTGTAGATAGATAGAAAGATAGATGGTTAGGAATATAAAGTAGTAGGTGTGTGTTTGGGTGGGTAGATAAATGTTAAACTATTAGATAGGTGGGTGGGTGAAGTGCAATACCTGTAAAAAAATATGTGGGTGATCCTCACTCCTTGTGTAATAGTGCAGCTTGGCCAGCAGGGAGTTGTTATCCTTTGGGACCCACGTATTTTTTTCACTGAGCGCACTAACTGTAGATAGATAGGAAGATAGCTAGATGGTTAGGTATATAAATGGGTATGTGTGTGATTGGGTAGGTGGATAGTGAATCATTATATAGACAGATAAGTGGGTGGGAGGGTAGATAAATGGTAAATTATTAGATAGATAGGTGGGTGCGTGAAGTGCAGTACCTGTAAAAAAATCTGTGGGTGATCCCTCACTCCTTGTGTAATCGTGCAGCTTGGCCAGCAGGGAGTTGTTATCCTTTGGGACCCACATATTTTTTTCACTGAGCGCATTAACTGTAGATAGATAGGAAGATAGATGGTTAGGTATATAAATGGGTAGGTGTGTGGTTGGGTAGGTGGATAGATAGTGAATCATTAGATAGACAGATAAGTGGGTGGAAGGGTAGATAAATGGTAAATTATTAGATAGTTAGGTGGGTGGATGAAGTGGAATACCTGTAAAAAAATATGTGGGTGATCCCTCACTCCTTGTGTAATAGTGCAGCTTGGCCAGCAGGGAGTTGTTATCCTTTGGGACCCACATATTTTTTTCACTGAGCCCATTAACTGTAGATAGATAGGAAGATAGATGGTTAGGTATATAAATGGGTAGGTGTGTGGTTGGGTAGGTGGATAGATAGTGAATCATTAGATAGACAGATAAGTGGGTGGGAGGGCAGATAAATGATCAATTATTAGATAGATAGGTGGGTGCGTGAAGTGCAATACCTGTAAAAAAATATGTGGGTGATCCCTCACTCCTTGTGTAATAGTGCAGCTTGGCCAGCAGGGAGTTGTTATCCTTTGGGACCCACATATTTTTTTCACTGAGCGCATTAACTGTAGATAGATAGAAAGATAGATGGTTAGGAATATAAAGTAGTAGGTGTGTGTTTGGGTGGGTAGATAAATGTTAAACTATTAGATAGGTGGGTGGGTGAAGTGCAATACCTGTAAAAAAATATGTGGGTGATCCTCACTCCTTGTGTAATAGTGCAGCTTGGCCAGCAGGGAGTTGTTATCCTTTGGGACCCACGTATTTTTTTCACTGAGCGCACTAACTGTAGATAGATAGGAAGATAGCTAGATGGTTAGGTATATAAATTGGTATGTGTGTGGTTGGGTAGGTGGATAGTGAATCATTATATAGACAGATAAGTGGGTGGGAGGGTAGATAAATGGTAAATTATTAGATAGATAGGTGGGTGCGTGAAGTGCAGTACCTGTAAAAAAATCTGTGGGTGATCCCTCACTCCTTGTGTAATCGTGCAGCTTTGCCAGCAGGGAGTTGTTATCCTTTGGGACCCACATCTTTTTTTCACTGAGCGCATTAACTGTAGATAGATAGAAAGATAGATAGATGGTTAGGTATATAAATGGGTAGGTGTGTGGTTGGGTATGTGGATAGATAGTGAATCATTATATAGACAGAGAAGTGGGTGGGAGGGTAGATAAATGATCAATTATTAGATAGATAGGTGGGTGCGTGAAGTGCAGTACCTGTAAAAAAATCTGTGGGTGATCCCTCACTCCTTGTGTAATCATGCAGCTTGGCCAGCAGGGAGTTGTTATCCTTTGGGACCCACATATTTTTTTCACTGAGCGCATTAACTGTAGATAGATAGGAAGATAGATGGTTAGGTATATAAATGGGTAGGTGTGTGGTTGGGTAGGTGGATAGATAGTGAATCATTAGATAGACAGATAAGTGGGTGGAAGGGTAGATAAATGGTAAATTATTAGATAGTTAGGTGGGTGGATGAAGTGGAATACCTGTAAAAAAATATGTGGGTGATCCCTCACTCCTTGTGTAATAGTGCAGCTTGGCCAGCAGGGAGTTGTTATCCTTTGGGACCCACATATTTTTTTCACTGAGCCCATTAACTGTAGATAGATAGGAAGATAGATGGTTAGGTATATAAATGGGTAGGTGTGTGGTTGGGTAGGTGGATAGATAGTGATTCATTAGATAGACAGATAAGTGGGTGGGAGGGCAGATAAATGATCAATTATTAGATAGATAGGTGGGTGCGTGAAGTGCAATACCTGTAAAAAAATATGTGGGTGATCCCTCACTCCTTGTGTAATAGTGCAGCTTGGCCAGCAGGGAGTTGTTATCCTTTGGGACCCACATATTTTTTTCACTGAGCGCATTAACTGTAGATAGATAGAAAGATAGATGGTTAGGAATATAAAGTAGTAGGTGTGTGTTTGGGTGGGTAGATAAATGTTAAACTATTAGATAGGTGGGTGGGTGAAGTGCAATACCTGTAAAAAAATATGTGGGTGATCCTCACTCCTTGTGTAATAGTGCAGCTTGGCCAGCAGGGAGTTGTTATCCTTTGGGACCCACGTATTTTTTTCACTGAGCGCACTAACTGTAGATAGATAGGAAGATAGCTAGATGGTTAGGTATATAAATGGGTATGTGTGTGATTGGGTAGGTGGATAGTGAATCATTATATAGACAGATAAGTGGGTGGGAGGGTAGATAAATGGTAAATTATTAGATAGATAGGTGGGTGCGTGAAGTGCAGTACCTGTAAAAAATCTGTGGGTGATCCCTCACTCCTTGTGTAATCGTGCAGCTTGGCCAGCAGGGAGTTGTTATCCTTTGGGACCCACATATTTTTTTCACTGAGCGCATTAACTGTAGATAGATAGGAAGATAGATGGTTAGGTATATAAATGGGTAGGTGTGTGGTTGGGTAGGTGGATAGATAGTGAATCATTAGATAGACAGATAAGTGGGTGGAAGGGTAGATAAATGGTAAATTATTAGATAGTTAGGTGGGTGGATGAAGTGGAATACCTGTAAAAAAATATGTGGGTGATCCCTCACTCCTTGTGTAATAGTGCAGCTTGGCCAGCAGGGAGTTGTTATCCTTTGGGACCCACATATTTTTTTCACTGAGCCCATTAACTGTAGATAGATAGGAAGATAGATGGTTAGGTATATAAATGGGTAGGTGTGTGGTTGGGTAGGTGGATAGATAGTGAATCATTAGATAGACAGATAAGTGGGTGGGAGGGCAGATAAATGATCAATTATTAGATAGATAGGTGGGTGCGTGAAGTGCAATACCTGTAAAAAAATATGTGGGTGATCCCTCACTCCTTGTGTAATAGTGCAGCTTGGCCAGCAGGGAGTTGTTATCCTTTGGGACCCACATATTTTTTTCACTGAGCGCATTAACTGTAGATAGATAGAAAGATAGATGGTTAGGAATATAAAGTAGTAGGTGTGTGTTTGGGTGGGTAGATAAATGTTAAACTATTAGATAGGTGGGTGGGTGAAGTGCAATACCTGTAAAAAAATATGTGGGTGATCCTCACTCCTTGTGTAATAGTGCAGCTTGGCCAGCAGGGAGTTGTTATCCTTTGGGACCCACGTATTTTTTTCACTGAGCGCACTAACTGTAGATAGATAGGAAGATAGCTAGATGGTTAGGTATATAAATGGGTATGTGTGTGATTGGGTAGGTGGATAGTGAATCATTATATAGACAGATAAGTGGGTGGGAGGGTAGATAAATGGTAAATTATTAGATAGATAGGTGGGTGCGTGAAGTGCAGTACCTGTAAAAAAATCTGTGGGTGATCCCTCACTCCTTGTGTAATCGTGCAGCTTGGCCAGCAGGGAGTTGTTATCCTTTGGGACCCACATATTTTTTTCACTGAGCGCATTAACTGTAGATAGATAGGAAGATAGATGGTTAGGTATATAAATGGGTAGGTGTGTGGTTGGGTAGGTGGATAGATAGTGAATCATTAGATAGACAGATAAGTGGGTGGAAGGGTAGATAAATGGTAAATTATTAGATAGTTAGGTGGGTGGATGAAGTGGAATACCTGTAAAAAAATATGTGGGTGATCCCTCACTCCTTGTGTAATAGTGCAGCTTGGCCAGCAGGGAGTTGTTATCCTTTGGGACCCACATATTTTTTTCACTGAGCCCATTAACTGTAGATAGATAGGAAGATAGATGGTTAGGTATATAAATGGGTAGGTGTGTGGTTGGGTAGGTGGATAGATAGTGAATCATTAGATAGACAGATAAGTGGGTGGGAGGGCAGATAAATGATCAATTATTAGATAGATAGGTGGGTGAGTGAAGTGCAATACCTGTAAAAAATATATGTGGGTGATCCCTCACTCCTTGTGTAATAGTGCAGCTTGGCCAGCAGGGAGTTGTTATCCTTTGGGACCCACATATTTTTTTCACTAAGCGCATTAACTGTAGATAGATAGAAAGATAGATGGTTAGGAATATAAAGTAGTAGGTGTGTGTTTGGGTGGGTAGATCAATGTTAAACTATTAGATAGGTGGGTGGGTGAAGTGCAATACCTGTAAAAAAATATGTGGGTGATCCTCACTCCTTGTGTAATAGTGCAGCTTGGCCAGCAGGGAGTTGTTATCCTTTGGGACCCACATATTTTTTTCACTGAGCGCATTAACTGTAGATAGATAGGAAGATAGATGGTTAGGTATATAAATGGGTAGGTGTGTGGTTGGGTAGGTGGATAGATAGTGAATCATTAGATAGACAGATAAGTGGGTGGGAGGGCAGATAAATGATCAATTATTAGATAGATAGGTGGGTGGGTGAAGTGCAATACCTGTAAAAAAATATGTGGGTGATCCCTCACTCCTTGTGTAATAGTGCAGCTTGGCCAGCAGGGAGTTGTTATCCTTTGGGACCCACATATTTTTTTCACTGAGCCCATTAACTGTAGATAGATAGGAAGATAGATGGTTAGGTATATAAATGGGTAGGTGTGTGGTTGGGTAGGTGGATAGATAGTGAATCATTAGATAGACAGATAAGTGGGTGGGAGGGCAGATAAATGATCAATTATTAGATAGATAGGTGGGTGCGTGAAGTGCAATACCTGTAAAAAAATATGTGGGTGATCCCTCACTCCTTGTGTAATAGTGCAGCTTGGCCAGCAGGGAGTTGTTATCCTTTGGGACCCACATATTTTTTTCACTGAGCGCATTAACTGTAGATAGATAGAAAGATAGATGGTTAGGAATATAAAGTAGTAGGTGTGTGTTTGGGTGGGTAGATAAATGTTAAACTATTAGATAGGTGGGTGGGTGAAGTGCAATACCTGTAAAAAAATATGTGGGTGATCCTCACTCCTTGTGTAATAGTGCAGCTTGGCCAGCAGGGAGTTGTTATCCTTTGGGACCCACGTATTTTTTTCACTGAGCGCACTAACTGTAGATAGATAGGAAGATAGCTAGATGGTTAGGTATATAAATGGGTATGTGTGTGATTGGGTAGGTGGATAGTGAATCATTATATAGACAGATAAGTGGGTGGGAGGGTAGATAAATGGTAAATTATTAGATAGATAGGTGGGTGCGTGAAGTGCAGTACCTGTAAAAAAATCTGTGGGTGATCCCTCACTCCTTGTGTAATCGTGCAGCTTGGCCAGCAGGGAGTTGTTATCCTTTGGGACCCACATATTTTTTTCACTGAGCGCATTAACTGTAGATAGATAGGAAGATAGATGGTTAGGTATATAAATGGGTAGGTGTGTGGTTGGGTAGGTGGATAGATAGTGAATCATTAGATAGACAGATAAGTGGGTGGAAGGGTAGATAAATGGTAAATTATTAGATAGTTAGGTGGGTGGATGAAGTGGAATACCTGTAAAAAAATATGTGGGTGATCCCTCACTCCTTGTGTAATAGTGCAGCTTGGCCAGCAGGGAGTTGTTATCCTTTGGGACCCACATATTTTTTTCACTGAGCCCATTAACTGTAGATAGATAGGAAGATAGATGGTTAGGTATATAAATGGGTAGGTGTGTGGTTGGGTAGGTGGATAGATAGTGAATCATTAGATAGACAGATAAGTGGGTGGGAGGGCAGATAAATGATCAATTATTAGATAGATAGGTGGGTGAGTGAAGTGCAATACCTGTAAAAAATATATGTGGGTGATCCCTCACTCCTTGTGTAATAGTGCAGCTTGGCCAGCAGGGAGTTGTTATCCTTTGGGACCCACATATTTTTTTCACTGAGCGCATTAACTGTAGATAGATAGAAAGATAGATGGTTAGGAATATAAAGTAGTAGGTGTGTGTTTGGGTGGGTAGATCAATGTTAAACTATTAGATAGGTGGGTGGGTGAAGTGCAATACCTGTAAAAAAATATGTGGGTGATCCTCACTCCTTGTGTAATAGTGCAGCTTGGCCAGCAGGGAGTTGTTATCCTTTGGGACCCACATATTTTTTTCACTGAGCGCACTATCTGTAGATAGATAGGAAGATAGCTAGATGGTTAGGTATATAAATGGGTATGTGTGTGGTTGGGTAGGTGGATAGTGAATCATTATATAGACAGAGAAGTGGGTGGGAGGGTAGATAAATGATAAATTGTTAGATAGATAGGTGGGTGCGTGACGTGCAATACCTGTAAAAAAAATATGTGGGTGATCCCTCACTCCTTGTGTAATAGTGCAGCTTGGCCAGCAGGGAGTTGTTATCCTTCGGGACCCACATATTTTTTTTCACTGAGTGTATTTATTGTAGATAGATAGGTAGATAAATGGGTGGGTGCGTGGGTAGGTAGATAGTGAATCATTAGATAGATAAATGAGTGGGTGGGTAGATAAATGTTATACTATTAGATAGGTGGGGGGGGTGAAGCGCTATACTTGTAAAAAAAATACGTGGGTGATCCCTCACTCCTTGTGTAATAGTGCAGCTTGGCCAGCAGGGAGTTGTTATCCTTTGGGACCCACATATTTTTTTCACTGAGCGCATTAACTGTAGATAGATAGGAAGATAGATGGTTAGGTATATAAATGGGTAGGTGTGTGGTTGGGTAGTTGGATAGATAGTGAATCATTAGATAGACAGATAAGTGGGTGGGAGGGTAGATAAATGGTAAATTATTAGATAGTTAGGTGGGTGGGTGAAGTGGAATACCTGTAAAAAAATATGTGGGTGATCCCTCACTCCTTGTGTAATAGTGCAGCTTGGCCAGCAGGGAGTTGTTATCCTTTGGGACCCACATATTTTTTTCACTGAGCGCACTAACTATAGATAGATAGACGGTTATGTATATAAATGGGTAGGTGTGTGGTTTTGTAGGTGGATAGATAGTGAATCATTAGATAGACAGATAAGTGGGTGGGAGGGTAGATAAATGATAAATTATTAGATAGATAGGTGGGTGCATGAAGTGCAATACCTGTAAAAAAAATATGTGGGTGATCCCTCACTCCTTGTGTAATAGTGCAGCTTGGCCAGCAGGGAGTTGTTATCCTTTGGGACCCACATATTTTTTTCACTGAGCGCATTAACTGTAGATAGATAGAAAGATAGATAGATGGTTAGGTATATAAATGGGTAGGTGTGTGGTTGGGTATGTGGATAGATAGTGAATCATTCGATAGACAGATAAGTGGGTGGGAGGGTAGATAAATGATAAATTGTTAGATAGATAGGTGGGTGCGTGAAGTGCAATACCTGTAAAAAAAATATGTGGGTGATCCCTCACTCCTTGTGTAATAGTGCAGCTTGGCCAGCAGGGAGTTGTTATCCTTTGGGACCCACATATTTTTTTTCACTGAGTGTATTAACTGTAGATAGATAGGTAGATAAATGGGTGGGTGCGTGGGTAGGTGGATAGTGAATCATTAGATAGATAAATGAGTGGGTGGGTAGATAAATGTTAAACTATTAGATAGGTGGGGGGGGGGGTGAAGCGCAATACCTGTAAAAAAAATATGTGGGTGATCCCTCCCTCTCATTTTCTAAAGCCCCATACATGCTACACGAGCAATGAAAATATATTACTCAAAAGACCCTTTTTGAGCAAACTCTTTTCTTTGAAAAAAAATCTCTTGTGTGTGTGTACTCAATATCTGTAATGATGTGTGCTCCCGCGCATCCTTAACGACCACCGCCTTCACTTGAACATCCAGGTCAACTTTGGCCATATAGCCTATGACCCGCATGTTCAGCAGGTCACTGGGACATCACTGAACGATTTCGGTAACCGATTTCGTTCAGTGTGAATAGTGGAACCACTGATATAGTTAACTATATAGATGGAGCCCCTATACTCCCAGTGTGTAAAGGGCTTAAGGGTCATTGTATACTGCGAACATATTATCATGCCTCTTTTCATTTTTTAAGTGAGAATTCTCCAGAAAACAGATGATGAGGTCATAACAGCCGACTACTGCGAGGTGACCTGGACTGCAGAATTGTCCTCAAGCTAACGAACAAAAATGAAGTCAGGTAATTAATGAAAATTAATTACTGATAATATGTTTTGGTATACATTTGAAAGTCACGAATAGGAGTTCTCGCTAGATACTCTTCTATTATTGTATATTGTGATAACTAAGTGTACAGTTAAATAAATAGAGATAGCTAGAGAGAAATCGAAAGAGCAAAAAATAAACATACCTTCCCCCTTTACTGTCCACTAGGGCAGCTTGGCGGATATGGAGGTAAAGGAAGGGAACTCAGTAACACACTTTTTATTTCAGTCAGGGCCCTACTTCCCACAAAAAATATGTGGGTTATCCCTCACTCCTTGTGTAATAGGGTAGCTTGACCAGCAGGAAGGGAGGGATCCTTAGGTGGGTAGGTAGATATTTTGTAAATCATTAGATAGATAAGATAGATAGATAAATGGGTGGGTAGATCAATGTTAACCTATTAGATAGGTGTGTGTGTGTGTGGGGGGGGAGCGCAATACCTGTAAAAGATATGTGGGTGATCCCTCACTCCTTGTGTAATAGTGCAGCTTGGCCAGCAGGGAGTAGTTATCCTTAGGGACCCACATATTTTTTTTCCCCTGAGTGTATTAACTGTAGATAGATAGGTAGATAAATGGGTGGGTGCATGGGTAGGTAGAGAGTGAATCGTTAGATAGATAAATGAGTGGGTGGGTAGATAAATGTAAACTATTAGATAGGTGGGTGGTCGAAGTGCAATACCTGTAAAAATATATGTGGGTTATCCCTCACTCCTTGTGTAATAGGGTAGCTTGACCAGCAGGAAGGGAGGGATCCTTAGGTGGGTAGGTAGATATTTTGTAAATCATTAGATAGATAAGATAGATAGATAAATGGGTGGGTAGATCAATGTTAACCTATTAGATAGGTGTGTGTGTGTGTGTGGGGGGGAGCGCAATACCTGTAAAAGATATGTGGGTGATCCCTCACTCCTTGTGTAATAGTGCAGCTTGGCCAGCAGGGAATTGTTATACTTTGGGACCCACATATTTTTTTCACTGAGTGTATTAACTGTAAATAGATAGGTAGATAAATGGGTGGGTGCGTGGGTAGGTAGATAGTGAATCATTAGATAGATAAATGAGTGGGTGGGTAGATAAATGTTAAACTATTAGATAGGTGGGTGGGTGAAGTGCAATACCTGTAAAAAAATATGTGGGTGATCCTCACTCCTTGTGTAATAGTGCAGCTTGGCCAGCAGGGAGTTGTTATCCTTTGGGACCCACATATTTTTTTCACTGAGCGCACTAACTATAGATAGATAGGAAGATAGCTAGATGGTTAGGTATATAAATGGGTATGTGTGTGGTTGAGTAGGTGGATAGTGAATCATTATATAGACAGATAAGTGGGTGGGACGGTAGATAAATGGTAAATTATTAGATAGATAGGTGGGTGCGTGAAGTGCAGTACCTGTAAAAAAATCTGTGGGTGATCCCTCACTCCTTGTGTAATCGTGCAACTTGGCCAGCAGGGTTAGGTATATAAATGGGTAGGTGTGTGGTTGGGTAGGTGGATAGATAGTGAATCATTAGATAGACAGATAAGTGGGTGGAAGGGTAGATAAATGGTAAATTATTAGATAGGTGGGTGGGTGAAGTGGAATACCTGTAAAAAAATATGTGGGTGATCCCTCACTCCTTGTGTAATAGTGCAGCTTGGCCAGCAGGGAGTTGTTATCCTTTGGGACCCACATATTTTTTTCACTGAGCCCATTAACTGTAGATAGATAGGAAGATAGATGGTTAGGTATATAAATGGATATGTGTGTGGTTGGGTAGGTGGATAGATAGTGAATCATTAGATAGACAGATAAGTGGGTGGGAGGGCAGATAAATGATCAATTATTAGATAGATAGGTGGGTGCGTGAAGTGCAATACCTGTAAAAAAATATGTGGGTGATCCCTCACTCCTTGTGTAATAGTGCAGCTTGGCCAGCAGGGAGTTGTTATCCTTTGGGACCCACATATTTTTTTCACTGAGCTCATTAACTGTAGATAGATAGAAAGATAGATGGTTAGGTATATAAAGTAGTAGGTGTGTGTTTGGGTGGGTAGATAAATGTTAAACTATTAGATAGGTGGGTGGGTGAAGTGCAATACCTGTAAAAAAATATGTGTGTGATCCTCACTCCTTGTGTAATAGTGCAGCTTGGCCAGCAGGGAGTTGTTATCCTTTGGGACCCACATATTTTTTTCACTGAGCGCACTAACTGTAGATAGATAGGAAGATAGCTAGATGGTTAGGTATATAAATGGGTATGTGTGTGGTTGGGTAGGTGGATAGTGAATCATTATATTGACAGATAAGTGGGTGGGAGGGTAGATAAATGGTAAATTATTAGATAGATAGGTGGGTGCGTGAAGTGCAGTACCTGTAAAAAAATCTGTGGGTGATCCCTCACTCCTTGTGTAATCGTGCAGCTTGGCCAGCAGGGAGTTGTTATCCTTTGGGACCCACATATTTTTTTCACTGAGCGCATTAACTGTAGATAGATAGGCAGATAGATGGTTAGGTATATAAATGGGTAGGTGTGTGGTTGGGTAGGTGGATAGATAGTGAATCATTAGATAGACAGATAAGTGGGTGGAAGGGTAGATAAATGGTAAATTATTAGATAGTTAGGTGGGTGGATGAAGTGGAATACCTGTAAAAAAATATGTGGGTGATCCCTCACTCCTTGTGTAATAGTGCAGCTTGGCCAGCAGGGAGTTGTTATCCTTTGGGACCCACATATTTTTTTCACTGAGCCCATTAACTGTAGATAGATAGGAAGATAGATGGTTAGGTATATAAATGGGTAGGTGTGTGGTTGGGTAGGTGGATAGATAGTGAATCATTAGATAGACAGATAAGTGGGTGGGAGGGCAGATAAATGATCAATTATTAGATAGATAGGTGTGTGCGTGAAGTGCAATACCTGTAAAAAAATATGTGGGTGATCCCTCACTCCTTGTGTAATAGTGCAGCTTGGCCAGCAGGGAGTTGTTATCCTTTGGGGCCCACATATTTTTTTCACTGAGCGCATTAACTGTAGATAGATAGAAAGATAGATGGTTAGGAATATAAAGTAGTAGGTGTATGTTTGGGTGGGTAGATAAATGTTAAACTATTAGATAGGTGGGTGGGTGAAGTGCAATACCTGTAAAAAAATATGTGGGTGATCCTCACTCCTTGTGTAATAGTGCAGCTTGGCCAGCAGGGAGTTGTTATCCTTTGGGACCCACATATTTTTTTCACTGAGCGCACTAACTATAGATAGATAGGAAGATAGCTAGATGGTTAGGTATATAAATGGGTATGTGTGTGGTTGGGTAGGTGGATAGATAGTGAATCATTAGATAGACAGATAAGTGGGTGGGAGGGCAGATAAATGATCAATTATTAGATAGATAGGTGGGTGCGTGAAGTGCAATACCTGTAAAAAAATATGTGGGTGATCCCTCACTCCTTGTGTAATAGTGCAGCTTGGCCAGCAGGGAGTTGTTATCCTTTGGGACCCACATATTTTTTTCACTGAGCGCATTAACTGTAGATAGATAGAAAGATAGATGGTTAGGAATATAAAGTAGTAGGTGTATGTTTGGGTGGGTAGATAAATGTTAAACTATTAGATAGGTGGGTGGGTGAAGTGCAATACCTGTAAAAAAATATGTGGGTGATCCTCACTCCTTGTGTAATAGTGCAGCTTGGCCAGCAGGGAGTTGTTATCCTTTGGGACCCACATATTTTTTTCACTGAGCGCACTAACTATAGATAGATAGGAAGATAGCTAGATGGTTAGGTATATAAATGGGTATGTGTGTGGTTGGGTAGGTGGATAGTGAATCATTATATAGACAGATAAGTGGGTGGGAGGGTAGATAAATGGTAAATTATTAGATAGATAGGTGGGTGCGTGAAGTGCAGTACCTGTAAAAAAATCTGTGGGTGATCCCTCACTCCTTGTGTAATCGTGCAGCTTTGCCAGCAGGGAGTTGTTATCCTTTGGGACCCACATATTTTTTTCACTGAGCGCATTAACTGTAGATAGATAGAAAGATAGATAGATGGTTAGGTATATAAATGGGTAGGTGTGTGGTTGGGTATGTGGATAGATAGTGAATCATTATATAGACAGAGAAGTGGGTGGGAGGGTAGATAAATGATCAATTATTAGATAGATAGGTGGGTGCGTGAAGTGCAGTACCTGTAAAAAAATCTGTGGGTGATCCCTCACTCCTTGTGTAATCATGCAGCTTGGCCAGCAGGGAGTTGTTATCCTTTGGGACCCACATATTTTTTTCACTGAGCGCATTAACTGTAGATAGATAGGAAGATAGATGGTTAGGTATATAAATGGGTAGGTGTGTGGTTGGGTAGGTGGATAGATAGTGAATCATTAGATAGACAGATAAGTGGGTGGAAGGGTAGATAAATGGTAAATTATTAGATAGGTGGGTGGGTGAAGTGGAATACCTGTAAAAAAAATATGTGGGTGATCCCTCACTCCTTGTGTAATAGTGCAGCTTGGCCAGCAGGGAGTTGTTATCCTTTGGGACCCACATATTTTTTTCACTGAGCCCATTAACTGTAGATAGATAGGAAGATAGATGGTTAGGTATATAAATGGATATGTGTGTGGTTGGGTAGGTGGATAGATAGTGAATCATTAGATAGACAGATAAGTGGGTGGGAGGGCAGATAAATGATCAATTATTAGATAGATAGGTGGGTGCGTGAAGTGCAATACCTGTAAAAAAATATGTGGGTGATCCCTCACTCCTTGTGTAATAGTGCAGCTTGGCCAGCAGGGAGTTGTTATCCTTTGGGACCCACATATTTTTTTCACTGAGCTCATTAACTGTAGATAGATAGAAAGATAGATGGTTAGGTATATAAAGTAGTAGGTGTGTGTTTGGGTGGGTAGATAAATGTTAAACTATTAGATAGGTGGGTGGGTGAAGTGCAATACCTGTAAAAAAATATGTGTGTGATCCTCACTCCTTGTGTAATAGTGCAGCTTGGCCAGCAGGGAGTTGTTATCCTTTGGGACCCACATATTTTTTTCACTGAGCGCACTAACTGTAGATAGATAGGAAGATAGCTAGATGGTTAGGTATATAAATGGGTATGTGTGTGGTTGGGTAGGTGGATAGTGAATCATTATATTGACAGATAAGTGGGTGGGAGGGTAGATAAATGGTAAATTATTAGATAGATAGGTGGGTGCGTGAAGTGCAGTACCTGTAAAAAAATCTGTGGGTGATCCCTCACTCCTTGTGTAATCGTGCAGCTTGGCCAGCAGGGAGTTGTTATCCTTTGGGACCCACATATTTTTTTCACTGAGCGCATTAACTGTAGATAGATAGGCAGATAGATGGTTAGGTATATAAATGGGTAGGTGTGTGGTTGGGTAGGTGGATAGATAGTGAATCATTAGATAGACAGATAAGTGGGTGGAAGGGTAGATAAATGGTAAATTATTAGATAGTTAGGTGGGTGGATGAAGTGGAATACCTGTAAAAAAATATGTGGGTGATCCCTCACTCCTTGTGTAATAGTGCAGCTTGGCCAGCAGGGAGTTGTTATCCTTTGGGACCCACATATTTTTTTCACTGAGCCCATTAACTGTAGATAGATAGGAAGATAGATGGTTAGGTATATAAATGGGTAGGTGTGTGGTTGGGTAGGTGGATAGATAGTGAATCATTAGATAGACAGATAAGTGGGTGGGAGGGCAGATAAATGATCAATTATTAGATAGATAGGTGTGTGCGTGAAGTGCAATACCTGTAAAAAAATATGTGGGTGATCCCTCACTCCTTGTGTAATAGTGCAGCTTGGCCAGCAGGGAGTTGTTATCCTTTGGGACCCACATATTTTTTTCACTGAGCGCATTAACTGTAGATAGATAGAAAGATAGATGGTTAGGAATATAAAGTAGTAGGTGTATGTTTGGGTGGGTAGATAAATGTTAAACTATTAGATAGGTGGGTGGGTGAAGTGCAATACCTGTAAAAAAATATGTGGGTGATCCTCACTCCTTGTGTAATAGTGCAGCTTGGCCAGCAGGGAGTTGTTATCCTTTGGGACCCACATATTTTTTTCACTGAGCGCACTAACTATAGATAGATAGGAAGATAGCTAGATGGTTAGGTATATAAATGGGTATGTGTGTGGTTGGGTAGGTGGATAGTGAATCATTATATAGACAGATAAGTGGGTGGGAGGGTAGATAAATGGTAAATTATTAGATAGATAGGTGGGTGCGTGAAGTGCAGTACCTGTAAAAAAATCTGTGGGTGATCCCTCACTCCTTGTGTAATCGTGCAGCTTTGCCAGCAGGGAGTTGTTATCCTTTGGGACCCACATATTTTTTTCACTGAGCGCATTAACTGTAGATAGATAGAAAGATAGATAGATGGTTAGGTATATAAATGGGTAGGTGTGTGGTTGGGTATGTGGATAGATAGTGAATCATTATATAGACAGAGAAGTGGGTGGGAGGGTAGATAAATGATCAATTATTAGATAGATAGGTGGGTGCGTGAAGTGCAGTACCTGTAAAAAAATCTGTGGGTGATCCCTCACTCCTTGTGTAATCATGCAGCTTGGCCAGCAGGGAGTTGTTATCCTTTGGGACCCACATATTTTTTTTTACTGAGCGCATTAACTGTAGATAGATAGGAAGATAGATGGTTAGGTATATAAATGGGTAGGTGTGTGGTTGGGTAGGTGGATAGATAGTGAATCATTTGATAGACAGATAAGTGGGTGGAAGGGTAGATAAATGGTAAATTATTAGATAGTTAGGTGGGTGGATGAAGTGGAATACCTGTAAAAAAATATGTGGGTGATCCCTCACTCCTTGTGTAATAGTGCAGCTTGGCCAGCAGGGAGTTGTTATCCTTTGGGACCCACATATTTTTTTCACTGAGCCCATTAACTGTAGATAGATAGGAAGATAGATGGTTAGGTATATAAATGGGTAGGTGTGTGGTTGGGTAGGTGGATAGATAGTGATTCATTAGATAGACAGATAAGTGGGTGGGAGGGCAGATAAATGATCAATTATTAGATAGATAGGTGGGTGCGTGAAGTGCAATACCTGTAAAAAAATATGTGGGTGATCCCTCACTCCTTGTGTAATAGTGCAGCTTGGCCAGCAGGGAGTTGTTATCCTTTGGGACCCACATATTTTTTTCACTGAGCGCATTAACTGTAGATAGATAGAAAGATAGATGGTTAGGAATATAAAGTAGTAGGTGTGTGTTTGGGTGGGTAGATAAATGTTAAACTATTAGATAGGTGGGTGGGTGAAGTGCAATACCTGTAAAAAAATATGTGGGTGATCCTCACTCCTTGTGTAATAGTGCAGCTTGGCCAGCAGGGAGTTGTTATCCTTTGGGACCCACGTATTTTTTTCACTGAGCGCACTAACTGTAGATAGATAGGAAGATAGCTAGATGGTTAGGTATATAAATGGGTATGTGTGTGATTGGGTAGGTGGATAGTGAATCATTATATAGACAGATAAGTGGGTGGGAGGGTAGATAAATGGTAAATTATTAGATAGATAGGTGGGTGCGTGAAGTGCAGTACCTGTAAAAAAATCTGTGGGTGATCCCTCACTCCTTGTGTAATCGTGCAGTTTGGCCAGCAAGGAGTTGTTATCCTTTGGGACCCACATATTTTTTTCACTGAGCGCATTAACTGTAGATAGATAGGAAGATAGATGGTTAGGTATATAAATGGGTAGGTGTGTGGTTGGGTAGGTGGATAGATAGTGAATCATTAGATAGACAGATAAGTGGGTGGAAGGGTAGATAAATGGTAAATTATTAGATAGTTAGGTGGGTGGATGAAGTGGAATACCTGTAAAAAAATATGTGGGTGATCCCTCACTCCTTGTGTAATAGTGCAGCTTGGCCAGCAGGGAGTTGTTATCCTTTGGGACCCACATATTTTTTTCACTGAGCCCATTAACTGTAGATAGATAGGAAGATAGATGGTTAGGTATATAAATGGGTAGGTGTGTGGTTGGGTAGGTGGATAGATAGTGAATCATTAGATAGACAGATAAGTGGGTGGGAGGGCAGATAAATGATCAATTATTAGATAGATAGGTGGGTGAGTGAAGTGCAATACCTGTAAAAAATATATGTGGGTGATCCCTCACTCCTTGTGTAATAGTGCAGCTTGGCCAGCAGGGAGTTGTTATCCTTTGGGACCCACATATTTTTTTCACTGAGCGCATTAACTGTAGATAGATAGAAAGATAGATGGTTAGGAATATAAAGTAGTAGGTGTGTGTTTGGGTGGGTAGATCAATGTTAAACTATTAGATAGGTGGGTGGGTGAAGTGCAATACCTGTAAAAAAATATGTGGGTGATCCTCACTCCTTGTGTAATAGTGCAGCTTGGCCAGCAGGGAGTTGTTATCCTTTGGGACCCACATATTTTTTTCACTGAGCGCACTATCTGTAGATAGATAGGAAGATAGCTAGATGGTTAGGTATATAAATGGGTATGTGTGTGGTTGGGTAGGTGGATAGTGAATCATTATATAGACAGAGAAGTGGGTGGGAGGGTAGATAAATGATAAATTGTTAGATAGATAGGTGGGTGCGTGACGTGCATTACCTGTAAAAAAAATATGTGGGTGATCCCTCACTCCTTGTGTAATAGTGCAGCTTGGCCAGCAGGGAGTTGTTATCCTTCGGGACCCACATATTTTTTTTCACTGAGTGTATTTATTGTAGATAGATAGATAGGTAGATAAATGGGTGGGTGCGTGGGTAGGTAGATAGTGAATCATTAGATAGATAAATGAGTGGGTGGGTAGATAAATGTTATACTATTAGATAGGTGGGGGGGGTGAAGCGCTATACTTGTAAAAAAAATACGTGGGTGATCCCTCACTCCTTGTGTAATAGTGCAGCTTGGCCAGCAGGGAGTTGTTATCCTTTGGGACCCACATATTTTTTTCACTGAGCGCATTAACTGTAGATAGATAGGAAGATAGATGGTTAGGTATATAAATGGGTAGGTGTGTGGTTGGGTAGTTGGATAGATAGTGAATCATTAGATAGACAGATAAGTGGGTGGGAGGGTAGATAAATGGTAAATTATTAGATAGTTAGGTGGGTGGGTGAAGTGGAATACCTGTAAAAAAATATGTGGGTGATCCCTCACTCCTTGTGTAATAGTGCAGCTTGGCCAGCAGGGAGTTGTTATCCTTTGGGACCCACATATTTTTTTCACTGAGCGCATTAACTGTAGATAGATAGAAAGATAGATGGTTAGGTATATAAAGTAGTAGGTGTGTGTTTGGGTGGGTAGATAAATGTTAAACTATTAGATAGGTGGGTGGGTGAAGTGCAATACCTGTAAATAAATATGTGGGTGATCCTCACTCCTTGTGTAATAGTGCAGCTTAGCCAGCAGGGAGTTGTTATCCTTTGGGACCCACATATTTTTTTCACTGAGCGCACTAACTATAGATAGATAGACGGTTATGTATATAAATGGGTAGGTGTGTGGTTTTGTAGGTGGATAGATAGTGAATCATTAGATAGACAGATAAGTGGGTGGGAGGGTAGATAAATGATAAATTATTAGATAGATAGGTGGGTGCATGAAGTGCAATACCTGTAAAAAAAATATGTGGGTGATCCCTCACTCCTTGTGTAATAGTGCAGCTTGGCCAGCAGGGAGTTGTTATCCTTTGGGACCCACATATTTTTTTCACTGAGCGCATTAACTGTAGATAGATAGAAAAGATAGATAGATGGTTAGGTATATAAATGGGTAGGTGTGTGGTTGAGTAGGTGAATAGATAGTGAATCATTAGATAGACAGATAAGTGGGTGGGAGGGTAGATAAATGTTAAATCATTAGATAGTTAAGTGGGTGGGTGAAGTGCAATACCTGTAAAAAAATATGTGGGTGATCCCTCACTCCTTGTGTAATAGTGCAGCTTGGCCAGCAGGGAGTTGTTATCCTTTGGGACCCACATATTTTTTTCACTGAGCCCATTAACTGTAGATAGATAGGAAGATAGATACATGGTTAGGTATATAAATGGGTAGGTGTGTGGTTGGGTATGTGGATAGATAGATAGTGAATCATTCGATAGACAGATAAGTGGGTGGGAGGGTAGATAAATGATAAATTGTTAGATAGATAGGTGGGTGCGTGAAGTGCAATACCTGTAAAAAAAATATGTGGGTGATCCCTCACTCCTTGTGTAATAGTGCAGCTTGGCCAGCAGGGAGTTGTTATCCTTTGGGACCCACATATTTTTTTTCACTGAGTGTATTAACTGTAGATAGATAGGTAGATAAATGGGTGGGTGCGTGGGTAGGTGGATAGTGAATCATTAGATAGATAAATGAGTGGGTGGGTAGATAAATGTTAAACTATTAGATAGGTGGGGGGGGGTGAAGCGCAATACCTGTAAAAAAAATATGTGGGTGATCCCTCCCTCTCATTTTCTAAAGCCCCATACATGCTACACGAGCAATGAAAATATATTACTCAAAAGACCCTTTTTGAGCAAACTCTTTTCTTTGAAAAAAAATCTCTTGTGTGTGTGTACTCAATATCAGTAATGATGTGTGCTCCCGCGCATCCTTAACGACCACCGCCTTCACTTGAACATCCAGGTCAACTTTGGCCATATAGCCTATGACCCGCATGTTCAGCAGGTCACTGGGACATCACTGAACGATTTCGGTAACCGATTTCGTTCAGTGTGAATAGTGGAACCACTGATATAGTTAACTATATAGATGGAGCCCCTATACTCCCAGTGTGTAAAGGGCTTAAGGGTCATTGTATACTGCGAACATATTATCATGCCTCTTTTCATTTTTTAAGTGAGAATTCTCCAGAAAACAGATGATGAGGTCATAACAGCCGACTACTGCGAGGTGACCTGGACTGCAGAATTGTCCTCAAGCTAACGAACAAAAATGAAGTCAGGTAATTAATGAAAATTAATTACTGATAATATGTTTTGGTATACATTTGAAAGTCACGAATAGGAGTTCTCGCTAGATACTCTTCTATTATTGTATATTGTGATAACTAAGTGTACAGTTAAATAAATAGAGATAGCTAGAGAGAAATCGAAAGAGCAAAAAATAAACATACCTTCCCCCTTTACTGTCCACTAGGGCAGCTTGGCGGATATGGAGGTAAAGGAAGGGAACTCAGTAACACACTTTTTATTTCAGTCAGGGCCCTACTTCCCACAAAAAATATGTGGGTTATCCCTCACTCCTTGTGTAATAGGGTAGCTTGACCAGCAGGAAGGGAGGGATCCTTAGGTGGGTAGGTAAATATTTTGTAAATCATTAGATAGATAAGATAGATAGATAAATGGGTGGGTAGATCAATGTTAACCTATTAGATAGGTGTGTGTGTGTGTGTGTGGGGGGGGGAGCGCAATACCTGTAAAAGATATGTGGGTGATCCCTCACTCCTTGTGTAATAGTGCAGCTTGGCCAGCAGGGAGTAGTTATCCTTAGGGACCCACATATTTTTTTTCCCCTGAGTGTATTAACTGTAGATAGATAGGTAGATAAATGGGTGGGTGCATGGGTAGGTAGATAGTGAATCGTTAGATAGATAAATGAGTGGGTGGGTAGATAAATGTAAACTATTAGATAGGTGGGTGGTCGAAGTGCAATACCTGTAAAAATATATGTGGGTTATCCCTCACTCCTTGTGTAATAGGGTAGCTTGACCAGCAGGAAGGGAGGGATCCTTAGGTGGGTAGGTAGATATTTTGTAAATCATTAGATAGATAAGATAGATAGATAAATGGGTGGGTAGATCAATGTTAACCTATTAGATAGGTGTGTGTGTGTGTGGGGGGGGGGGAGCGCAATACCTGTAAAAGATATGTGGGTGATCCCTCACTCCTTGTGTAATAGTGCAGCTTGGCCAGCAGGGAGTAGTTATCCTTAGGGACCCACATATTTTTTTTCCCCTGAGTGTATTAACTGTAGATAGATAGGTAGATAAATGGGTGGGTGCATGGGTAGGTAGATAGTGAATCGTTAGATAGATAAATGAGTGGGTGGGTAGATAAATGTAAACTATTAGATAGGTGGGTGGTCGAAGTGCAATACCTGTAAAAATATATGTGGGTTATCCCTCACTCCTTGTGTAATAGGGTAGCTTGACCAGCAGGAAGGGAGGGATCCTTAGGTGGGTAGGTAGATATTTTGTAAATCATTAGATAGATAAGATAGATAGATAAATGGGTGGGTAGATCAATGTTAACCTATTAGATAGGTGTGTGTGTGGGGGGGGGGGGGGAGCGCAATACCTGTAAAAGATATGTGGGTGATCCCTCACTCCTTGTGTAATAGTGCAGCTTGGCCAGCAGGGAATTGTTATACTTTGGGACCCACATATTTTTTTTCACTGAGTGTATTAACTGTAAATAGATAGGTAGATAAATGGGTGGGTGCGTGGGTAGGTAGATAGTGAATCATTAGATAGATAAATGAGTGGGTGGGTAGATAAATGTTAAACTATTAGATAGGTGGGTGGGTGAAGTGCAATACCTGTAAAAAAATATGTGGGTGATCCTCACTCCTTGTGTAATAGTGCAGCTTGGCCAGCAGGGAGTTGTTATCCTTTGGGACCCACGTATTTTTTTCACTGAGCGCACTAACTGTAGATAGATAGGAAGATAGCTAGATGGTTAGGTATATAAATGGGTATGTGTGTGATTGGGTAGGTGGATAGTGAATCATTATATAGACAGATAAGTGGGTGGGAGGGTAGATAAATGGTAAATTATTAGATAGATAGGTGGGTGCGTGAAGTGCAGTACCTGTAAAAAAATCTGTGGGTGATCCCTCACTCCTTGTGTAATCGTGCAGTTTGGCCAGCAAGGAGTTGTTATCCTTTGGGACCCACATATTTTTTTCACTGAGCGCATTAACTGTAGATAGATAGGAAGATAGATGGTTAGGTATATAAATGGGTAGGTGTGTGGTTGGGTAGGTGGATAGATAGTGAATCATTAGATAGACAGATAAGTGGGTGGAAGGGTAGATAAATGGTAAATTATTAGATAGTTAGGTGGGTGGATGAAGTGGAATACCTGTAAAAAAATATGTGGGTGATCCCTCACTCCTTGTGTAATAGTGCAGCTTGGCCAGCAGGGAGTTGTTATCCTTTGGGACCCACAAATTTTTTTTACTGAGCCCATTAACTGTAGATAGATAGGAAGATAGATGGTTAGGTATATAAATGGGTAGGTGTGTGGTTGGGTAGGTGGATAGATAGTGATTCATTAGATAGACAGATAAGTGGGTGGGAGGGCAGATAAATGATCAATTATTAGATAGATAGGTGGGTGCGTGAAGTGCAATACCTGTAAAAAAATATGTGGGTGATCCCTCACTCCTTGTGTAATAGTGCAGCTTGGCCAGCAGGGAGTTGTTATCCTTTGGGACCCACATATTTTTTTCACTGAGCGCATTAACTGTAGATAGATAGAAAGATAGATGGTTAGGAATATAAAGTAGTAGGTGTGTGTTTGGGTGGGTAGATAAATGTTAAACTATTAGATAGGTGGGTGGGTGAAGTGCAATACCTGTAAAAAAATATGTGGGTGATCCTCACTCCTTGTGTAATAGTGCAGCTTGGCCAGCAGGGAGTTGTTATCCTTTGGGACCCACGTATTTTTTTCACTGAGCGCACTAACTGTAGATAGATAGGAAGATAGCTAGATGGTTAGGTATATAAATGGGTATGTGTGTGATTGGGTAGGTGGATAGTGAATCATTATATAGACAGATAAGTGGGTGGGAGGGTAGATAAATGGTAAATTATTAGATAGATAGGTGGGTGCGTGAAGTGCAGTACCTGTAAAAAAATCTGTGGGTGATCCCTCACTCCTTGTGTAATCGTGCAGTTTGGCCAGCAAGGAGTTGTTATCCTTTGGGACCCACATATTTTTTTCACTGAGCGCATTAACTGTAGATAGATAGGAAGATAGATGGTTAGGTATATAAATGGGTAGGTGTGTGGTTGGGTAGGTGGATAGATAGTGAATCATTAGATAGACAGATAAGTGGGTGGAAGGGTAGATAAATGGTAAATTATTAGATAGTTAGGTGGGTGGATGAAGTGGAATACCTGTAAAAAAATATGTGGGTGATCCCTCACTCCTTGTGTAATAGTGCAGCTTGGCCAGCAGGGAGTTGTTATCCTTTGGGACCCACATATTTTTTTCACTGAGCCCATTAACTGTAGATAGATAGGAAGATAGATGGTTAGGTATATAAATGGGTAGGTGTGTGGTTGGGTAGGTGGATAGATAGTGAATCATTAGATAGACAGATAAGTGGGTGGGAGGGCAGATAAATGATCAATTATTAGATAGATAGGTGGGTGAGTGAAGTGCAATACCTGTAAAAAATATATGTGGGTGATCCCTCACTCCTTGTGTAATAGTGCAGCTTGGCCAGCAGGGAGTTGTTATCCTTTGGGACCCACATATTTTTTTCACTGAGCGCATTAACTGTAGATAGATAGAAAGATAGATGGTTAGGAATATAAAGTAGTAGGTGTGTGTTTGGGTGGGTAGATCAATGTTAAACTATTAGATAGGTGGGTGGGTGAAGTGCAATACCTGTAAAAAAATATGTGGGTGATCCTCACTCCTTGTGTAATAGTGCAGCTTGGCCAGCAGGGAGTTGTTATCCTTTGGGACCCACATATTTTTTTCACTGAGCGCACTATCTGTAGATAGATAGGAAGATAGCTAGATGGTTAGGTATATAAATGGGTATGTGTGTGGTTGGGTAGGTGGATAGTGAATCATTATATAGACAGAGAAGTGGGTGGGAGGGTAGATAAATGATAAATTGTTAGATAGATAGGTGGGTGCGTGACGTGCATTACCTGTAAAAAAAATATGTGGGTGATCCCTCACTCCTTGTGTAATAGTGCAGCTTGGCCAGCAGGGAGTTGTTATCCTTCGGGACCCACATATTTTTTTTCACTGAGTGTATTTATTGTAGATAGATAGATAGGTAGATAAATGGGTGGGTGCGTGGGTAGGTAGATAGTGAATCATTAGATAGATAAATGAGTGGGTGGGTAGATAAATGTTATACTATTAGATAGGTGGGGGGGGTGAAGCGCTATACTTGTAAAAAAAATACGTGGGTGATCCCTCACTCCTTGTGTAATAGTGCAGCTTGGCCAGCAGGGAGTTGTTATCCTTTGGGACCCACATATTTTTTTCACTGAGCGCATTAACTGTAGATAGATAGGAAGATAGATGGTTAGGTATATAAATGGGTAGGTGTGTGGTTGGGTAGTTGGATAGATAGTGAATCATTAGATAGACAGATAAGTGGGTGGGAGGGTAGATAAATGGTAAATTATTAGATAGTTAGGTGGGTGGGTGAAGTGGAATACCTGTAAAAAAATATGTGGGTGATCCCTCACTCCTTGTGTAATAGTGCAGCTTGGCCAGCAGGGAGTTGTTATCCTTTGGGACCCACATATTTTTTTCACTGAGCGCATTAACTGTAGATAGATAGAAAGATAGATGGTTAGGTATATAAAGTAGTAGGTGTGTGTTTGGGTGGGTAGATAAATGTTAAACTATTAGATAGGTGGGTGGGTGAAGTGCAATACCTGTAAATAAATATGTGGGTGATCCTCACTCCTTGTGTAATAGTGCAGCTTAGCCAGCAGGGAGTTGTTATCCTTTGGGACCCACATATTTTTTTCACTGAGCGCACTAACTATAGATAGATAGACGGTTATGTATATAAATGGGTAGGTGTGTGGTTTTGTAGGTGGATAGATAGTGAATCATTAGATAGACAGATAAGTGGGTGGGAGGGTAGATAAATGATAAATTATTAGATAGATAGGTGGGTGCATGAAGTGCAATACCTGTAAAAAAAATATGTGGGTGATCCCTCACTCCTTGTGTAATAGTGCAGCTTGGCCAGCAGGGAGTTGTTATCCTTTGGGACCCACATATTTTTTTCACTGAGCGCATTAACTGTAGATAGATAGAAAGATAGATAGATGGTTAGGTATATAAATGGGTAGGTGTGTGGTTGAGTAGGTGAATAGATAGTGAATCATTAGATAGACAGATAAGTGGGTGGGAGGGTAGATAAATGTTAAATCATTAGATAGTTAAGTGGGTGGGTGAAGTGCAATACCTGTAAAAAAATATGTGGGTGATCCCTCACTCCTTGTGTAATAGTGCAGCTTGGCCAGCAGGGAGTTGTTATCCTTTGGGACCCACATATTTTTTTCACTGAGCCCATTAACTGTAGATAGATAGGAAGATAGATACATGGTTAGGTATATAAATGGGTAGGTGTGTGGTTGGGTATGTGGATAGATAGATAGTGAATCATTCGATAGACAGATAAGTGGGTGGGAGGGTAGATAAATGATAAATTGTTAGATAGATAGGTGGGTGCGTGAAGTGCAATACCTGTAAAAAAAATATGTGGGTGATCCCTCACTCCTTGTGTAATAGTGCAGCTTGGCCAGCAGGGAGTTGTTATCCTTTGGGACCCACATATTTTTTTTCACTGAGTGTATTAACTGTAGATAGATAGGTAGATAAATGGGTGGGTGCGTGGGTAGGTGGATAGTGAATCATTAGATAGATAAATGAGTGGGTGGGTAGATAAATGTTAAACTATTAGATAGGTGGGGGGGGTGAAGCGCAATACCTGTAAAAAAAATATGTGGGTGATCCCTCCCTCTCATTTTCTAAAGCCCCATACATGCTACACGAGCAATGAAAATATATTACTCAAAAGACCCTTTTTGAGCAAACTCTTTTCTTTGAAAAAAAATCTCTTGTGTGTGTGTACTCAATATCAGTAATGATGTGTGCTCCCGCGCATCCTTAACGACCACCGCCTTCACTTGAACATCCAGGTCAACTTTGGCCATATAGCCTATGACCCGCATGTTCAGCAGGTCACTGGGACATCACTGAACGATTTCGGTAACCGATTTCGTTCAGTGTGAATAGTGGAACCACTGATATAGTTAACTATATAGATGGAGCCCCTATACTCCCAGTGTGTAAAGGGCTTAAGGGTCATTGTATACTGCGAACATATTATCATGCCTCTTTTCATTTTTTAAGTGAGAATTCTCCAGAAAACAGATGATGAGGTCATAACAGCCGACTACTGCGAGGTGACCTGGACTGCAGAATTGTCCTCAAGCTAACGAACAAAAATGAAGTCAGGTAATTAATGAAAATTAATTACTGATAATATGTTTTGGTATACATTTGAAAGTCACGAATAGGAGTTCTCGCTAGATACTCTTCTATTATTGTATATTGTGATAACTAAGTGTACAGTTAAATAAATAGAGATAGCTAGAGAGAAATCGAAAGAGCAAAAAATAAACATACCTTCCCCCTTTACTGTCCACTAGGGCAGCTTGGCGGATATGGAGGTAAAGGAAGGGAACTCAGTAACACACTTTTTATTTCAGTCAGGGCCCTACTTCCCACAAAAAATATGTGGGTTATCCCTCACTCCTTGTGTAATAGGGTAGCTTGACCAGCAGGAAGGGAGGGATCCTTAGGTGGGTAGGTAAATATTTTGTAAATCATTAGATAGATAAGATAGATAGATAAATGGGTGGGTAGATCAATGTTAACCTATTAGATAGGTGTGTGTGTGTGTGTGTGGGGGGGGGAGCGCAATACCTGTAAAAGATATGTGGGTGATCCCTCACTCCTTGTGTAATAGTGCAGCTTGGCCAGCAGGGAGTAGTTATCCTTAGGGACCCACATATTTTTTTTCCCCTGAGTGTATTAACTGTAGATAGATAGGTAGATAAATGGGTGGGTGCATGGGTAGGTAGATAGTGAATCGTTAGATAGATAAATGAGTGGGTGGGTAGATAAATGTAAACTATTAGATAGGTGGGTGGTCGAAGTGCAATACCTGTAAAAATATATGTGGGTTATCCCTCACTCCTTGTGTAATAGGGTAGCTTGACCAGCAGGAAGGGAGGGATCCTTAGGTGGGTAGGTAGATATTTTGTAAATCATTAGATAGATAAGATAGATAGATAAATGGGTGGGTAGATCAATGTTAACCTATTAGATAGGTGTGTGTGTGTGTGGGGGGGGGGAGCGCAATACCTGTAAAAGATATGTGGGTGATCCCTCACTCCTTGTGTAATAGTGCAGCTTGGCCAGCAGGGAGTAGTTATCCTTAGGGACCCACATATTTTTTTTCCCCTGAGTGTATTAACTGTAGATAGATAGGTAGATAAATGGGTGGGTGCATGGGTAGGTAGATAGTGAATCGTTAGATAGATAAATGAGTGGGTGGGTAGATAAATGTAAACTATTAGATAGGTGGGTGGTCGAAGTGCAATACCTGTAAAAATATATGTGGGTTATCCCTCACTCCTTGTGTAATAGGGTAGCTTGACCAGCAGGAAGGGAGGGATCCTTAGGTGGGTAGGTAGATATTTTGTAAATCATTAGATAGATAAGATAGATAGATAAATGGGTGGGTAGATCAATGTTAACCTATTAGATAGGTGTGTGTGTGTGTGGGGGGGGGGAGCGCAATACCTGTAAAAGATATGTGGGTGATCCCTCACTCCTTGTGTAATAGTGCAGCTTGGCCAGCAGGGAATTGTTATACTTTGGGACCCACATATTTTTTTTCACTGAGTGTATTAACTGTAAATAGATAGGTAGATAAATGGGTGGGTGCGTGGGTAGGTAGATAGTGAATCATTAGATAGATAAATGAGTGGGTGGGTAGATAAATGTTAAACTATTAGATAGGTGGGTGGGTGAAGTGCAATACCTGTAAAAAAATATGTGGGTGATCCTCACTCCTTGTGTAATAGTGCAGCTTGGCCAGCAGGGAGTTGTTATCCTTTGGGACCCACGTATTTTTTTCACTGAGCGCACTAACTGTAGATAGATAGGAAGATAGCTAGATGGTTAGGTATATAAATGGGTATGTGTGTGATTGGGTAGGTGGATAGTGAATCATTATATAGACAGATAAGTGGGTGGGAGGGTAGATAAATGGTAAATTATTAGATAGATAGGTGGGTGCGTGAAGTGCAGTACCTGTAAAAAAATCTGTGGGTGATCCCTCACTCCTTGTGTAATCGTGCAGTTTGGCCAGCAAGGAGTTGTTATCCTTTGGGACCCACATATTTTTTTCACTGAGCGCATTAACTGTAGATAGATAGGAAGATAGATGGTTAGGTATATAAATGGGTAGGTGTGTGGTTGGGTAGGTGGATAGATAGTGAATCATTAGATAGACAGATAAGTGGGTGGAAGGGTAGATAAATGGTAAATTATTAGATAGTTAGGTGGGTGGATGAAGTGGAATACCTGTAAAAAAATATGTGGGTGATCCCTCACTCCTTGTGTAATAGTGCAGCTTGGCCAGCAGGGAGTTGTTATCCTTTGGGACCCACATATTTTTTTCACTGAGCCCATTAACTGTAGATAGATAGGAAGATAGATGGTTAGGTATATAAATGGGTAGGTGTGTGGTTGGGTAGGTGGATAGATAGTGAATCATTAGATAGACAGATAAGTGGGTGGGAGGGCAGATAAATGATCAATTATTAGATAGATAGGTGGGTGAGTGAAGTGCAATACCTGTAAAAAATATATGTGGGTGATCCCTCACTCCTTGTGTAATAGTGCAGCTTGGCCAGCAGGGAGTTGTTATCCTTTGGGACCCACATATTTTTTTCACTGAGCGCATTAACTGTAGATAGATAGAAAGATAGATGGTTAGGAATATAAAGTAGTAGGTGTGTGTTTGGGTGGGTAGATCAATGTTAAACTATTAGATAGGTGGGTGGGTGAAGTGCAATACCTGTAAAAAAATATGTGGGTGATCCTCACTCCTTGTGTAATAGTGCAGCTTGGCCAGCAGGGAGTTGTTATCCTTTGGGACCCACATATTTTTTTCACTGAGCGCACTATCTGTAGATAGATAGGAAGATAGCTAGATGGTTAGGTATATAAATGGGTATGTGTGTGGTTGGGTAGGTGGATAGTGAATCATTATATAGACAGAGAAGTGGGTGGGAGGGTAGATAAATGATAAATTGTTAGATAGATAGGTGGGTGCGTGACGTGCATTACCTGTAAAAAAAATATGTGGGTGATCCCTCACTCCTTGTGTAATAGTGCAGCTTGGCCAGCAGGGAGTTGTTATCCTTCGGGACCCACATATTTTTTTTCACTGAGTGTATTTATTGTAGATAGATAGATAGGTAGATAAATGGGTGGGTGCGTGGGTAGGTAGATAGTGAATCATTAGATAGATAAATGAGTGGGTGGGTAGATAAATGTTATACTATTAGATAGGTGGGGGGGGTGAAGCGCTATACTTGTAAAAAAAATACGTGGGTGATCCCTCACTCCTTGTGTAATAGTGCAGCTTGGCCAGCAGGGAGTTGTTATCCTTTGGGACCCACATATTTTTTTCACTGAGCGCATTAACTGTAGATAGATAGGAAGATAGATGGTTAGGTATATAAATGGGTAGGTGTGTGGTTGGGTAGTTGGATAGATAGTGAATCATTAGATAGACAGATAAGTGGGTGGGAGGGTAGATAAATGGTAAATTATTAGATAGTTAGGTGGGTGGGTGAAGTGGAATACCTGTAAAAAAATATGTGGGTGATCCCTCACTCCTTGTGTAATAGTGCAGCTTGGCCAGCAGGGAGTTGTTATCCTTTGGGACCCACATATTTTTTTCACTGAGCGCATTAACTGTAGATAGATAGAAAGATAGATGGTTAGGTATATAAAGTAGTAGGTGTGTGTTTGGGTGGGTAGATAAATGTTAAACTATTAGATAGGTGGGTGGGTGAAGTGCAATACCTGTAAATAAATATGTGGGTGATCCTCACTCCTTGTGTAATAGTGCAGCTTAGCCAGCAGGGAGTTGTTATCCTTTGGGACCCACATATTTTTTTCACTGAGCGCACTAACTATAGATAGATAGACGGTTATGTATATAAATGGGTAGGTGTGTGGTTTTGTAGGTGGATAGATAGTGAATCATTAGATAGACAGATAAGTGGGTGGGAGGGTAGATAAATGATAAATTATTAGATAGATAGGTGGGTGCATGAAGTGCAATACCTGTAAAAAAATATGTGGGTGATCCCTCACTCCTTGTGTAGTAGTGCAGCTTGGCCAGCAGGGAGTAGTTATCCTTAGGGACCCACATATTTTTTTTCCCCTGAGTGTATTAACTGTAGATAGATAGGTAGATAAATGGGTGGGTGCATGGGTAGGTAGATAGTGAATCGTTAGATAGATAAATGAGTGGGTGGGTAGATAAATGTAAACTATTAGATAGGTGGGTGGTCGAAGTGCAATACCTGTAAAAATATATGTGGGTTATCCCTCACTCCTTGTGTAATAGGGTAGCTTGACCAGCAGGAAGGGAGGGATCCTTAGGTGGGTAGGTAGATATTTTGTAAATCATTAGATAGATAAGATAGATAGATAAATGGGTGGGTAGATCAATGTTAACCTATTAGATAGGTGTGTGTGTGTGTGGGGGGGGGAGCGCAATACCTGTAAAAGATATGTGGGTGATCCCTCACTCCTTGTGTAATAGTGCAGCTTGGCCAGCAGGGAATTGTTATACTTTGGGACCCACATATTTTTTTTCACTGAGTGTATTAACTGTAAATAGATAGGTAGATAAATGGGTGGGTGCGTGGGTAGGTAGATAGTGAATCATTAGATAGATAAATGAGTGGGTGGGTAGATAAATGTTAAACTATTAGATAGGTGGGTGGGTGAAGTGCAATACCTGTAAAAAAATATGTGGGTGATCCTCACTCCTTGTGTAATAGTGCAGCTTGGCCAGCAGGGAGTTGTTATCCTTTGGGACCCACATATTTTTTTCACTGAGCGCACTAACTATAGATAGATAGGAAGATAGCTAGATGGTTAGGTATATAAATGGGTATGTGTGTGGTTGAGTAGGTGGATAGTGAATCATTATATAGACAGATAAGTGGGTGGGAGGGTAGATAAATGGTAAATTATTAGATAGATAGGTGGGTGCGTGAAGTGCAGTACCTGTAAAACAATCTGTGGGTGATCCCTCACTCCTTGTGTAATCGTGCAGCTTGGCCAGCAGGGTTAGGTATATAAATGGGTAGGTGTGTGGTTGGGTAGGTGGATAGATAGTGAATCATTAGATAGACAGATAAGTGGGTGGAAGGGTAGATAAATGGTAAATTATTAGATAGGTGGGTGGGTGAAGTGGAATACCTGTAAAAAAAATATGTGGGTGATCCCTCACTCCTTGTGTAATAGTGCAGCTTGGCCAGCAGGGAGTTGTTATCCTTTGGGACCCACATATTTTTTTCACTGAGCCCATTAACTGTAGATAGATAGGAAGATAGATGGTTAGGTATATAAATGGATATGTGTGTGGTTGGGTAGGTGGATAGATAGTGAATCATTAGATAGACAGATAAGTGGGTGGGAGGGCAGATAAATGATCAATTATTAGATAGATAGGTGGGTGCGTGAAGTGCAATACCTGTAAAAAAATATGTGGGTGATCCCTCACTCCTTGTGTAATAGTGCAGCTTGGCCAGCAGGGAGTTGTTATCCTTTGGGACCCACATATTTTTTTTCACTGAGCTCATTAACTGTAGATAGATAGAAAGATAGATGGTTAGGTATATAAAGTAGTAGGTGTGTGTTTGGGTGGGTAGATAAATGTTAAACTATTAGATAGGTGGGTGGGTGAAGTGCAATACCTGTAAAAAAATATGTGTGTGATCCTCACTCCTTGTGTAATAGTGCAGCTTGGCCAGCAGGGAGTTGTTATCCTTTGGGACCCACATATTTTTTTCACTGAGCCCATTAACTGTAGATAGATAGGAAGATAGCTAGATGGTTAGGTATATAAATGGGTATGTGTGTGGTTGGGTAGGTGGATAGTGAATCATTATATTGACAGATAAGTGGGTGGGAGGGTAGATAAATGGTAAATTATTAGATAGATAGGTGGGTGCGTGAAGTGCAGTACCTGTAAAAAAATCTGTGGGTGATCCCTCACTCCTTGTGTAATCGTGCAGCTTGGCCAGCAGGGAGTTGTTATCCTTTGGGACCCACATATTTTTTTCACTGAGCGCATTAACTGTAGATAGATAGGCAGATAGATGGTTAGGTATATAAATGGGTAGGTGTGTGGTTGGGTAGGTGGATAGATAGTGAATCATTAGATAGACAGATAAGTGGGTGGAAGGGTAGATAAATGGTAAATTATTAGATAGTTAGGTGGGTGGATGAAGTGGAATACCTGTAAAAAAATATGTGGGTGATCCCTCACTCCTTGTGTAATAGTGCAGCTTGGCCAGCAGGGAGTTGTTATCCTTTGGGACCCACATATTTTTTTCACTGAGCCCATTAACTGTAGATAGATAGGAAGATAGATGGTTAGGTATATAAATGGGTAGGTGTGTGGTTGGGTAGGTGGATAGATAGTGAATCATTAGATAGACAGATAAGTGGGTGGGAGGGCAGATAAATGATCAATTATTAGATAGATAGGTGTGTGCGTGAAGTGCAATACCTGTAAAAAAATATGTGGGTGATCCCTCACTCCTTGTGTAATAGTGCAGCTTGGCCAGCAGGGAGTTGTTATCCTTTGGGACCCACATATTTTTTTCACTGAGCGCATTAACTGTAGATAGATAGAAAGATAGATGGTTAGGAATATAAAGTAGTAGGTGTATGTTTGGGTGGGTAGATAAATGTTAAACTATTAGATAGGTGGGTGGGTGAAGTGCAATACCTGTAAAAAAATATGTGGGTGATCCTCACTCCTTGTGTAATAGTGCAGCTTGGCCAGCAGGGAGTTGTTATCCTTTGGGACCCACATATTTTTTTCACTGAGCGCACTAACTATAGATAGATAGGAAGATAGCTAGATGGTTAGGTATATAAATGGGTATGTGTGTGGTTGGGTAGGTGGATAGTGAATCATTATATAGACAGATAAGTGGGTGGGAGGGTAGATAAATGGTAAATTATTAGATAGATAGGTGGGTGCGTGAAGTGCAGTACCTGTAAAAAAATCTGTGGGTGATCCCTCACTCCTTGTGTAATCGTGCAGCTTTGCCAGCAGGGAGTTGTTATCCTTTGGGACCCACATATTTTTTTCACTGAGCGCATTAACTGTAGATAGATAGAAAGATAGATAGATGGTTAGGTATATAAATGGGTAGGTGTGTGGTTGGGTATGTGGATAGATAGTGAATCATTATATAGACAGAGAAGTGGGTGGGAGGGTAGATAAATGATCAATTATTAGATAGATAGGTGGGTGCGTGAAGTGCAGTACCTGTAAAAAAATCTGTGGGTGATCCCTCACTCCTTGTGTAATCATGCAGCTTGGCCAGCAGGGAGTTGTTATCCTTTGGGACCCACATATTTTTTTCACTGAGCGCATTAACTGTAGATAGATAGGAAGATAGATGGTTAGGTATATAAATGGGTAGGTGTGTGGTTGGGTAGGTGGATAGATAGTGAATCATTAGATAGACAGATAAGTGGGTGGAAGGGTAGATAAATGGTAAATTATTAGATAGTTAGGTGGGTGGATGAAGTGGAATACCTGTAAAAAAATATGTGGGTGATCCCTCACTCCTTGTGTAATAGTGCAGCTTGGCCAGCAGGGAGTTGTTATCCTTTGGGACCCACATATTTTTTTCACTGAGCCCATTAACTGTAGATAGATAGGAAGATAGATGGTTAGGTATATAAATGGGTAGGTGTGTGGTTGGGTAGGTGGATAGATAGTGATTCATTAGATAGACAGATAAGTGGGTGGGAGGGCAGATAAATGATCAATTATTAGATAGATAGGTGGGTGCGTGAAGTGCAATACCTGTAAAAAAATATGTGGGTGATCCCTCACTCCTTGTGTAATATTGCAGCTTGGCCAGCAGGGAGTTGTTATCCTTTGGGACCCACATATTTTTTTCACTGAGCGCATTAACTGTAGATAGATAGAAAGATAGATGGTTAGGAATATAAAGTAGTAGGTGTGTGTTTGGGTGGGTAGATAAATGTTAAACTATTAGATAGGTGGGTGGGTGAAGTGCAATACCTGTAAAAAAATATGTGGGTGATCCTCACTCCTTGTGTAATAGTGCAGCTTGGCCAGCAGGGAGTTGTTATCCTTTGGGACCCACGTATTTTTTTCACTGAGCGCACTAACTGTAGATAGATAGGAAGATAGCTAGATGGTTAGGTATATAAATGGGTATGTGTGTGATTGGGTAGGTGGATAGTGAATCATTATATAGACAGATAAGTGGGTGGGAGGGTAGATAAATGGTAAATTATTAGATAGATAGGTGGGTGCGTGAAGTGCAGTACCTGTAAAAAATCTGTGGGTGATCCCTCACTCCTTGTGTAATCGTGCAGTTTGGCCAGCAAGGAGTTGTTATCCTTTGGGACCCACATATTTTTTTCACTGAGCGCATTAACTGTAGATAGATAGGAAGATAGATGGTTAGGTATATAAATGGGTAGGTGTGTGGTTGGGTAGGTGGATAGATAGTGAATCATTAGATAGACAGATAAGTGGGTGGAAGGGTAGATAAATGGTAAATTATTAGATAGTTAGGTGGGTGGATGAAGTGGAATACCTGTAAAAAAATATGTGGGTGATCCCTCACTCCTTGTGTAATAGTGCAGCTTGGCCAGCAGGGAGTTGTTATCCTTTGGGACCCACATATTTTTTTCACTGAGCCCATTAACTGTAGATAGATAGGAAGATAGATGGTTAGGTATATAAATGGGTAGGTGTGTGGTTGGGTAGGTGGATAGATAGTGAATCATTAGATAGACAGATAAGTGGGTGGGAGGGCAGATAAATGATCAATTATTAGATAGATAGGTGGGTGAGTGAAGTGCAATACCTGTAAAAAATATATGTGGGTGATCCCTCACTCCTTGTGTAATAGTGCAGCTTGGCCAGCAGGGAGTTGTTATCCTTTGGGACCCACATATTTTTTTCACTGAGCGCATTAACTGTAGATAGATAGAAAGATAGATGGTTAGGAATATAAAGTAGTAGGTGTGTGTTTGGGTGGGTAGATCAATGTTAAACTATTAGATAGGTGGGTGGGTGAAGTGCAATACCTGTAAAAAAATATGTGGGTGATCCTCACTCCTTGTGTAATAGTGCAGCTTGGCCAGCAGGGAGTTGTTATCCTTTGGGACCCACATATTTTTTTCACTGAGCGCATTAACTGTAGATAGATAGGAAGATAGATGGTTAGGTATATAAATGGGTAGGTGTGTGGTTGGGTAGTTGGATAGATAGTGAATCATTAGATAGACAGATAAGTGGGTGGAAGGGTAGATAAATGGTAAATTATTAGATAGTTAGGTGGGTGGGTGAAGTGGAATACCTGTAAAAAAATATGTGGGTGATCCCTCACTCCTTGTGTAATAGTGCAGCTTGGCCAGCAGGGAGTTGTTATCCTTTGGGACCCACATATTTTTTTCACTGAGCGCATTAACTGTAGATAGATAGAAAGATAGATGGTTAGGTATATAAAGTAGTAGGTGTGTGTTTGGGTGGGTAGATAAATGTTAAACTATTAGATAGGTGGGTGGGTGAAGTGCAATACCTGTAAATAAATATGTGGGTGATCCTCACTCCTTGTGTAATAGTGCAGCTTAGCCAGCAGGGAGTTGTTATCCTTTGGGACCCACATATTTTTTTCACTGAGCGCACTAACTATAGATAGATAGACGGTTATGTATATAAATGGGTAGGTGTGTGGTTTTGTAGGTGGATAGATAGTGAATCATTAGATAGACAGATAAGTGGGTGGGAGGGTAGATAAATGATAAATTATTAGATAGATAGGTGGGTGCATGAAGTGCAATACCTGTAAAAAAAATATGTGGGTGATCCTTCACTCCTTGTGTAATAGTGCAGCTTGGCCAGCAGGGAGTTGTTATCCTTTGGGACCCACATATTTTTTTCACTGAGCGCATTAACTGTAGATAGATAGAAAGATAGATAGATGGTTAGGTATATAAATGGGTAGGTGTGTGGTTGAGTAGGTGAATAGATAGTGAATCATTAGATAGACAGATAAGTGGGTGGGAGGGTAGATAAATGTTAAATCATTAGATAGTTAAGTGGGTGGGTGAAGTGCAATACCTGTAAAAAAATATGTGGGTGATCCCTCACTCCTTGTGTAATAGTGCAGCTTGGCCAGCAGGGAGTTGTTATCCTTTGGGACCCACATATTTTTTTCACTGAGCCCATTAACTGTAGATAGATAGGAAGATAGATACATGGTTAGGTATATAAATGGGTAGGTGTGTGGTTGGGTATGTGGATAGATAGATAGTGAATCATTCGATAGACAGATAAGTGGGTGGGAGGGTAGATAAATGATAAATTGTTAGATAGATAGGTGGGTGCGTGAAGTGCAATACCTGTAAAAAAAATATGTGGGTGATCCCTCACTCCTTGTGTAATAGTGCAGCTTGGCCAGCAGGGAGTTGTTATCCTTTGGGACCCACATATTTTTTTTCACTGAGTGTATTAACTGTAGATAGATAGGTAGATAAATGGGTGGGTGCGTGGGTAGGTGGATAGTGAATCATTAGATAGATAAATGAGTGGGTGGGTAGATAAATGTTAAACTATTAGATAGGTGGGGGGGGGGGTGAAGCGCAATACCTGTAAAAAAAATATGTGGGTGATCCCTCCCTCTCATTTTCTAAAGCCCCATACATGCTACACGAGCAATGAAAATATATTACTCAAAAGACCCTTTTTGAGCAAACTCTTTTCTTTGAAAAAAAATCTCTTGTGTGTGTGTACTCAATATCAGTAATGATGTGTGCTCCCGCGCATCCTTAACGACCACCGCCTTCACTTGAACATCCAGGTCAACTTTGGCCATATAGCCTATGACCCGCATGTTCAGCAGGTCACTGGGACATCACTGAACGATTTCGGTAACCGATTTCGTTCAGTGTGAATAGTGGAACCACTGATATAGTTAACTATATAGATGGAGCCCCTATACTCCCAGTGTGTAAAGGGCTTAAGGGTCATTGTATACTGCGAACATATTATCATGCCTCTTTTCATTTTTTAAGTGAGAATTCTCCAGAAAACAGATGATGAGGTCATAACAGCCGACTACTGCGAGGTGACCTGGACTGCAGAATTGTCCTCAAGCTAACGAACAAAAATGAAGTCAGGTAATTAATGAAAATTAATTACTGATAATATGTTTTGGTATACATTTGAAAGTCACGAATAGGAGTTCTCGCTAGATACTCTTCTATTATTGTATATTGTGATAACTAAGTGTACAGTTAAATAAATAGAGATAGCTAGAGAGAAATCGAAAGAGCAAAAAATAAACATACCTTCCCCCTTTACTGTCCACTAGGGCAGCTTGGCGGATATGGAGGTAAAGGAAGGGAACTCAGTAACACACTTTTTATTTCAGTCAGGGCCCTACTTCCCACAAAAAATATGTGGGTTATCCCTCACTCCTTGTGTAATAGGGTAGCTTGACCAGCAGGAAGGGAGGGATCCTTAGGTGGGTAGGTAGATATTTTGTAAATCATTAGATAGATAAGATAGATAGATAAATGGGTGGGTAGATCAATGTTAACCTATTAGATAGGTGTGTGTGTGTGGGGGGGGGGGGAGCGCAATACCTGTAAAAGATATGTGGGTGATCCCTCACTCCTTGTGTAATAGTGCAGCTTGGCCAGCAGGGAGTAGTTATCCTTAGGGACCCACATATTTTTTTTCCCCTGAGTGTATTAACTGTAGATAGATAGATAGGTAGATAAATGGGTGGGTGCATGGGTAGGTAGATAGTGAATCATTAGATAGATAAATGAGTGGGTGGGTAGATAAATGTTAAACTATTAGATAGGTGGGTGGGTGAAGTGCAATACCTGTAAAAAAATATGTGGGTGATCCTCACTCCTTGTGTAATAGTGCAGCTTGGCCAGCAGGGAGTTGTTATCCTTTGGGACCCACATATTTTTTTCACTGAGCGCACTAACTATAGATAGATAGGAAGATAGCTAGATGGTTAGGTATATAAATGGGTATGTGTGTGGTTGAGTAGGTGGATAGTGAATCATTATATAGACAGATAAGTGGGTGGGAGGGTAGATAAATGGTAAATTATTAGATAGATAGGTGGGTGCGTGAAGTGCAGTACCTGTAAAAAAATCTGTGGGTGATCCCTCACTCCTTGTGTAATCGTGCAGCTTGGCCAGCAGGGTTAGGTATATAAATGGGTAGGTGTGTGGTTGGGTAGGTGGATAGATAGTGAATCATTAGATAGACAGATAAGTGGGTGGAAGGGTAGATAAATGGTAAATTATTAGATAGGTGGGTGGGTGAAGTGGAATACCTGTAAAAAAATATGTGGGTGATCCCTCACTCCTTGTGTAATAGTGCAGCTTGGCCAGCAGGGAGTTGTTATCCTTTGGGACCCACATATTTTTTTCACTGAGCCCATTAACTGTAGATAGATAGGAAGATAGATGGTTAGGTATATAAATGGATATGTGTGTGGTTGGGTAGGTGGATAGATAGTGAATCATTAGATAGACAGATAAGTGGGTGGGAGGGCAGATAAATGATCAATTATTAGATAGATAGGTGGGTGCGTGAAGTGCAATACCTGTAAAAAAATATGTGGGTGATCCCTCACTCCTTGTGTAATAGTGCAGCTTGGCCAGCAGGGAGTTGTTATCCTTTGGGACCCACATATTTTTTTCACTGAGCTCATTAACTGTAGATAGATAGAAAGATAGATGGTTAGGTATATAAAGTAGTAGGTGTGTGTTTGGGTGGGTAGATAAATGTTAAACTATTAGATAGGTGGGTGGGTGAAGTGCAATACCTGTAAAAAAATATGTGTGTGATCCTCACTCCTTGTGTAATAGTGCAGCTTGGCCAGCAGGGAGTTGTTATCCTTTGGGACCCACATATTTTTTTCACTGAGCGCACTAACTGTAGATAGATAGGAAGATAGCTAGATGGTTAGGTATATAAATGTGTATGTGTGTGGTTGGGTAGGTGGATAGTGAATCATTATATTGACAGATAAGTGGGTGGGAGGGTAGATAAATGGTAAATTATTAGATAGATAGGTGGGTGCGTGAAGTGCAGTACCTGTAAAAAAATCTGTGGGTGATCCCTCACTCCTTGTGTAATCGTGCAGCTTGGCCAGCAGGGAGTTGTTATCCTTTGGGACCCACATATTTTTTTCACTGAGCGCATTAACTGTAGATAGATAGGCAGATAGATGGTTAGGTATATAAATGGGTAGGTGTGTGGTTGGGTATGTGGATAGATAGTGAATCATTAGATAGACAGATAAGTGGGTGGAAGGGTAGATAAATGGTAAATTATTAGATAGTTAGGTGGGTGGATGAAGTGGAATACCTGTAAAAAAATATGTGGGTGATCCCTCACTCCTTGTGTAATAGTGCAGCTTGGCCAGCAGGGAGTTGTTATCCTTTGGGACCCACATATTTTTTTCACTGAGCCCATTAACTGTAGATAGATAGGAAGATAGATGGTTAGGTATATAAATGGGTAGGTGTGTGGTTGGGTAGGTGGATAGATAGTGAATCATTAGATAGACAGATAAGTGGGTGGGAGGGCAGATAAATGATCAATTATTAGATAGATAGGTGGGTGCGTGAAGTGCAATACCTGTAAAAAAATATGTGGGTGATCCCTCACTCCTTGTGTAATAGTGCAGCTTGGCCAGCAGGGAGTTGTTATCCTTTGGGACCCACATATTTTTTTCACTGAGCGCATTAACTGTAGATAGATAGAAAGATAGATGGTTAGGAATATAAAGTAGTAGGTGTATGTTTGGGTGGGTAGATAAATGTTAAACTATTAGATAGGTGGGTGGGTGAAGTGCAATACCTGTAAAAAAATATGTGGGTGATCCTCACTCCTTGTGTAATAGTGCAGCTTGGCCAGCAGGGAGTTGTTATCCTTTGGGACCCACATATTTTTTTCACTGAGCGCACTAACTATAGATAGATAGGAAGATAGCTAGATGGTTAGGTATATAAATGGGTATGTGTGTGGTTGGGTAGGTGGATAGTGAATCATTATATAGACAGATAAGTGGGTGGGAGGGTAGATAAATGGTAAATTATTAGATAGATAGGTGGGTGCGTGAAGTGCAGTACCTGTAAAAAAATCTATGGGTGATCCCTCACTCCTTGTGTAATCGTGCAGCTTGGCCAGCAGGGAGTTGTTATCCTTTGTGACCCACATATTTTTTTCACTGAGCGCATTAACTGTAGATAGATAGGAAGATAGATGGTTAGGTATATAAATGGGTAGGTGTGTGGTTGGGTAGGTGGATAGATAGTGAATCATTAGATAGACAGATAAGTGGGTGGAAGGGTAGATAAATGGTAAATTATTAGATAGTTAGGTGGGTGGGTGAAGTGGAATACCTGTAAAAAAATATGTGGGTGATCCCTCACTCCTTGTGTAATAGTGCAGCTTGGCCAGCAGGGAGTTGTTATCCTTTGGGACCCACATATTTTTTTCACTGAGCCCATTAACTGTAGATAGATAGGAAGATAGATGGTTAGGTATATAAATGGATATGTGTGTGGTTGGGTAGGTGGATAGATAGTGAATCATTAGATAGACAGATAAGTGGGTGGGAGGGCAGATAAATGATCAATTATTAGATAGATAGGTGGGTGCGTGAAGTGCAATACCTGTAAAAAAATATGTGGGTGATCCCTCACTCCTTGTGTAATAGTGCAGCTTGGCCAGCAGGGAGTTGTTATCCTTTGGGACCCACATATTTTTTTCACTGAGCTCATTAACTGTAGATAGATAGAAAGATAGATGGTTAGGTATATAAAGTAGTAGGTGTGTGTTTGGGTGGGTAGATAAATGTTAAACTATTAGATAGGTGGGTGGGTGAAGTGCAATACCTGTAAAAAAATATGTGTGTGATCCTCACTCCTTGTGTAATAGTGCAGCTTGGCCAGCAGGGAGTTGTTATCCTTTGAGACCCACATATTTTTTTCACTGAGCGCACTAACTGTAGATAGATAGGAAGATAGCTAGATGGTTAGGTATATAAATGGGTATGTGTGTGGTTGGGTAGGTGGATAGTGAATCATTATATTGACAGATAAGTGGGTGGGAGGGTAGATAAATGGTAAATTATTAGATAGATAGGTGGGTGCGTGAAGTGCAGTACCTGTAAAAAAATCTGTGGGTGATCCCTCACTCCTTGTGTAATCGTGCAGCTTGGCCAGCAGGGAGTTGTTATCCTTTGGGACCCACATATTTTTTTCACTGAGCGCATTAACTGTAGATAGATAGGCAGATAGATGGTTAGGTATATAAATGGGTAGGTGTGTGGTTGGGTAGGTGGATAGATAGTGAATCATTAGATAGACAGATAAGTGGGTGGAAGGGTAGATAAATGGTAAATTATTAGATAGTTAGGTGGGTGGATGAAGTGGAATACCTGTAAAAAAATATGTGGGTGATCCCTCACTCCTTGTGTAATAGTGCAGCTTGGCCAGCAGGGAGTTGTTATCCTTTGGGACCCACATATTTTTTTCACTGAGCCCATTAACTGTAGATAGATAGGAAGATAGATGGTTAGGTATATAAATGGGTAGGTGTGTGGTTGGGTAGGTGGATAGATAGTGAATCATTAGATAGACAGATAAGTGGGTGGGAGGGCAGATAAATGATCAATTATTAGATAGATAGGTGGGTGCGTGAAGTGCAATACCTGTAAAAAAATATGTGGGTGATCCCTCACTCCTTGTGTAATAGTGCAGCTTGGCCAGTAGGGAGTTGTTATCCTTTGGGACCCACATATTTTTTTCACTGAGCGCATTAACTGTAGATAGATAGAAAGATAGATGGTTAGGAATATAAAGTAGTAGGTGTATGTTTGGGTGGGTAGATAAATGTTAAACTATTAGATAGGTGGGTGGGTGAAGTGCAATACCTGTAAAAAAATATGTGGGTGATCCTCACTCCTTGTGTAATAGTGCAGCTTGGCCAGCAGGGAGTTGTTATCCTTTGGGACCCACATATTTTTTTCACTGAGCGCACTAACTGTAGATAGATAGGAAGATAGCTAGATGGTTAGGTATATAAATGGGTATGTGTGTGGTTGGGTAGGTGGATAGTGAATCATTATATAGACAGATAAGTGGGTGGGAGGGTAGATAAATGGTAAATTATTAGATAGATATGTGGGTGCGTGAAGTGCAGTACCTGTAAAAAAATCTGTAGGTGATCCCTCACTCCTTGTGTAATCGTGCAGCTTGGCCAGCAGGGGTTGTTATCCTTTGGGACCCACATATTTTTTTCACTGAGCGCATTAACTGTAGATAGATAGGAAGATAGATGGTTAGGTATATAAATGGGTAGGTGTGTGGTTGGGTAGGTGGATAGATAGTGAATCATTAGATAGACAGATATGTGGGTGGAAGGGTAGATAAATGGTAAAGTATTAGATAGTTAGGTGGGTGGGTGAAGTGGAATACCTGTAAAAAAATATGTGGGTGATCCCTCACTCCTTGTGTAATAGTGCAGCTTGGCCAGCAGGGAGTTGTTATCCTTTGGGACCCACATATTTTTTTCACTGAGCCCATTAACTGTAGATAGATAGGAAGATAGATGGTTAGGTATATAAATGGGTATGTGTGTGGTTGGGTAGGTGGATAGATAGTGAATCATTAGATAGACAAATAAGTGGGTGGGAGGGCAGATAAATGATCAATTATTAGATAGATAGGTGGGTGCGTGAAGTGCAATACCTGTAAAAAAATATGTGGGTGATCCCTCACTCCTTGTGTAATAGTGCAGCTTGGCCAGCAGGGAGTTGTTATCCTTTGGGACCCACATATTTTTTTCACTGAGCGCATTAACTGTAGATAGATAGAAAGATAGATGGTTAGGTATATAAAGTAGTAGGTGTGTGTTTGGGTGGGTAGATAAATGTTAAACTATTAGATAGGTGGGTGGGTGAAGTGCAATACCTGTAAATAAATATGTGGGTGATCCTCACTCCTTGTGTAATAGTGCAGCTTAGCCAGCAGGGAGTTGTTATCCTTTGGGACCCACATATTTTTTTCACTGAGCGCACTAACTATAGATAGATAGACAGTTATGTATATAAATGGGTAGGTGTGTGGTTTTGTAGGTGGATAGATAGTGAATCATTAGATAGACAGATAAGTGGGTGGGAGGGTAGATAAATGATAAATTATTAGATAGATAGGTGGGTGCATGAAGTGCAATACCTGTAAAAAAGTATGTGGGTGATCCCTCACTCCTTGTGTAATAGTGCAGCTTGGCCAGCAGGGAGTTGTTATCCTTTGGGACCCACATATTTTTTTCACTGAGCCCATTAACTGTAGATAGATAGGAAGATAGATAGATGGTTAGGTATATAAATGGGTAGGTGTGTGGTTGGGTATGTGGATAGATAGTGAATCATTCGATAGACAGATAAGTGGGTGGGAGGGTAGATAAATGATAAATTGTTAGATAGATAGGTGGGTGCGTGAAGTGCAATACCTGTAAAAAAAATATGTGGGTGATCCCTCACTCCTTGTGTAATAGTGCAGCTTGGCCAGCAGGGAGTTGTTATCCTTTGGGACCCACATATTTTTTTTTCACTGAGTGTATTAACTGTAGATAGATAGGTAGATAAATGGGTGGGTGCGTAGGTAGGTAGATAGTGAATCATTAGATAGATAACTGAGTGGGTGGGTAGATAAATGTTAAACTATTAGATAGGTGGGGGGGGGGTGAAGCGCAATACCTGTAAAAAAAATATGTGGGTGATCCCTCCCTCTCATTTTCTAAAGCCCCATACATGCTACACGAGCAATGAAAATATATTACTCAGAAGACCCTTTTTGAGCAAACTCTTTTCTTTGAAAAAAAAATCTCTTGTGTGTGTGTACTCAATATCAGTAATGATGTGTGCTCCCGCGCATCCTTAATGACCACCGCCTTCACTTGAACATCCAGGTCAACTTTGGCCATATAGCCTATGACCCGCATGTTCAGCAGGTCACTGGGACATCACTGAACGATTTCGGTAACCGATTTCGTTCAGTGTGAATAGTGGAACCACTGATATAGTTAACTATATAGATGGAGCCCCTATACTCCCAGTGTGTAAAGGGCTTAAGGGTCATTGTATACTGCGAACATATTATCATGCCTCTTTTCATTTTTTAAGTGAGAATTCTCCAGAAAACAGATGATGAGGTCATAACAGCCGACTACTGCGAGGTGACCTGGACTGCAGAATTGTCCTCAAGCTAACAAACAAAAATGAAGTCAGGTAATTAATGAAAATTAATTACTGATAATAAGTTTTGGTATACATTTGAAAGTCACGAATAGGAGTTCTCGCTAGATACTCTTCTATTATTGTATATTGTGATAACTAAGTGTACAGTTAAATAAATAGAGATAGCTAGAGAGAAATCGAAAGAGCAAAAAATAAACATACCTTCCCCCTTTACTGTCCACTAGGGCAGCTTGGCGGATATGGAGGTAAAGGAAGGGAACTCAGTAACACACTTTTTATTTCAGTCAGGGCCCTACTTCCCACAAAAAATATGTGGGTTATCCCTCACTCCTTGTGTAATAGGGTAGCTTGACCAGCAGGAAGGGAGGGATCCTTAGGTGGGTAGGTAGATATTTTGTAAATCATTAGATAGATAAGATAGATAGATAAATGGGTGGGTAGATCAATGTTAACCTATTAGATAGGTGTGTGTGTGTGTGGGGGGGAGCGCAATACCTGTAAAAGATATGTGGGTGATCCCTCACTCCTTGTGTAATAGTGCAGCTTGGCCAGCAGGGAGTAGTTATCCTTAGGGACCCACATATTTTTTTTTCCCCTGAGTGTATTAACTGTAGATAGATAGGTAGATAAATGGGTGGGTGCATGGGTAGGTAGATAGTGAATCGTTAGATAGATAAATGAGTGGGTGGGTAGATAAATGTAAACTATTAGATAGGTGGGTGGTCGAAGTGCAATACCTGTAAAAATATATGTGGGTTATCCCTCACTCCTTGTGTAATAGGGTAGCTTGACCAGCAGGAAGGGAGGGATCCTTAGGTGGGTAGGTAGATATTTTGTAAATCATTAGATAGATAAGATAGATAGATAAATGGGTGGGTAGATCAATGTTAACCTATTAGATAGGTGTGTGTGTGTGTGTGGGGGGGGGGAGCGCAATACCTGTAAAAGATATGTGGGTGATCCCTCATTCCTTGTGTAATAGTGCAGCTTGGCCAGCAGGGAATTGTTATACTTTTGGACCCACATATTTTTTTTCACTGAGTGTATTAACTGTAAATAGATAGGTAGATAAATGGGTGGGTGCGTGGGTAGGTAGATAGTGAATCATTAGATAGATAAATGAGTGGGTGGGTAGATAAATGTTAAACTATTAGATAGGTGGGTGGGTGAAGTGCAATACCTGTAAAAAAATATGTGGTGATTCTCACTCCTTGTGTAATAGTGCAGCTTGGCCAGCAGGGAGTTGTTATCCTTTGGGACCCACATATTTTTTTCACTGAGCGCACTAACTATAGATAGATAGGAAGATAGCTAGATGGTTAGGTATATAAATGGGTATGTGTGTGGTTGGGTAGGTGGATAGTGAATCATTATATAGACAGATAAGTGGGTGGGAGGGTAGATAAATGGTAAATTATTAGATAGATAGGTGGGTGCGTGAAGTGCAGTACCTGTAAAAAAATCTGTGGGTGATCCCTCACTCCTTGTGTAATCGTGCAGCTTGGCCAGCAGGGAGTTGTTATCCTTTGGGACCCACATATTTTTTTCACTGAGCGCATTAACTGTAGATAGATAGGAAGATCGATGGTTAGGTATATAAATGGGTAGGTGTGTGGTTGGGTAGGTGGATAGATAGTGAATCATTAGATAGACAGATAAGTGGGTGGAAGGGTAGATAAATAGTAAATTATTAGATAGGTGGGTGGGTGAAGTGGAATACCTGTAAAAAAATATGTGGGTGATCCCTCACTCCTTGTGTAATAGTGCAGCTTGGCCAGCAGGGAGTTGTTATCCTTTGGGACCCACATATTTTTTTCACTGAGCCCATTAACTGTAGATAGATAGGAAGATAGATGGTTAGGTATATAAATGGGTATGTGTGTGGTTGGGTAGGTGGATAGATAGTGAATCATTAGATAGACAGATAAGTGGGTGGGAGGACAGATAAATTATCAATTATTAGATAGATAGGTGGGTGCGTGAAGTGCAATACCTGTAAAAAAATATGTGGGTGATCCCTCACTCCTTGTGTAATAGTGCAGCTTGGCCAGCAGGGAGTTGTTATCCTTTGGGACCCACATATTTTTTTCACTGAGCGCATTAACTGTAGATAGATAGAAAGATAGATGGTTAGGTATATAAAGTAGTAGGTGTGTGTTTGGGTGGGTAGATAAATGTTAAACTATTAGATAGGTGGGTGGTTGAAGTGCAATACCTGTAAATAAATATGTGGGTGATCCTCACTCCTTGTGTAATAGTGCAGCTTAGCCAGCAGGGAGTTGTTATCCTTTGGGACCCACATATTTTTTTCACTGAGCGCACTAACTATAGATAGATAGACAGTTATGTATATAAATGGGTAGGTGTGTGGTTTTGTAGGTGGATAGATAGTGAATCATTAGATAGACAGATAAGTGGGTGGGAGGGTAGATAAATGATAAATTATTAGATAGATAGGTGGGTGCATGAAGTGCAATACCTGTAAAAAAAATATGTGGGTGATCCCTCACTCCTTGTGTAATAGTGCAGCTTGGCCAGCAGGGAGTTGTTATCCTTTGGGACCCACATATTTTTTTTACTGAGCGCATTAACTGTAGATAGATAGAAAGATAGATAGATGGTTAGGTATATAAATGGGTAGGTGTGTGGTTGAGTAGGTGGATAGATAGTGAATCATTAGATAGACAGATAAGTGGGTGGGAGGGTAGATAAATGTTAAATCATTAGATAGTTAAGTGGGTGGGTGAAGTGCAATACCTGTAAAAAAGTATGTGGGTGATCCCTCACTCCTTGTGTAATAGTGCAGCTTGGCCAGCAGGGAGTTGTTATCCTTTGGGACCCACATATTTTTTTCACTGAGCCCATTAACTGTAGATAGATAGGAAGATAGATAGATGGTTAGGTATATAAATGGGTAGGTGTGTGGTTGGGTATGTGGATAGATAGTGAATCATTCGATAGACAGATAAGTGGGTGGGAGGGTAGATAAATGATAAATTGTTAGATAGATAGGTGGGTGCGTGAAGTGCAATACCTGTAAAAAAAATATGTGGGTGATCCCTCACTCCTTGTGTAATAGTGCAGCTTGGCCAGCAGGGAGTTGTTATCCTTTGGAACTCACATATTTTTTTTTCACTGAGTGTATTAACTGTAGATAGATAGGTAGATAAATGGGTGGGTGCGTAGGTAGGTAGATAGTGAATCATTAGATAGATAACTGAGTGGGTGGGTAGATAAATGTTAAACTATTAGATAGGTGGGGGGGGTGAAGCGCAATACCTGTAAAAAAAATATGTGGGTGATCCCTCCCTCTCATTTTCTAAAGCCCCATACATGCTACACGAGCAATGAAAATATATTACTCAGAAGACCCTTTTTGAGCAAACTCTTTTCTTTGAAAAAAAAATCTCTTGTGTGTGTGTACTCAATATCAGTAATGATGTGTGCTCCCGCGCATCCTTAATGACCACCGCCTTCACTTGAACATCCAGGTCAACTTTGGCCATATAGCCTATGACCCGCATGTTCAGCAGGTCACTGGGACATCACTGAACGATTTCGGTAACCGATTTCGTTCAGTGTGAATAGTGGAACCACTGATATAGTTAACTATATAGATGGAGCCCCTATACTCCCAGTGTGTAAAGGGCTTAAGGGTCATTGTATACTGCGAACATATTATCATGCCTCTTTTCATTTTTTAAGTGAGAATTCTCCAGAAAACAGATGATGAGGTCATAACAGCCGACTACTGCGAGGTGACCTGGACTGCAGAATTGTCCTCAAGCTAACAAACAAAAATGAAGTCAGGTAATTAATGAAAATTAATTACTGATAATAAGTTTTGGTATACATTTGAAAGTCACGAATAGGAGTTCTCGCTAGATACTCTTCTATTATTGTATATTGTGATAACTAAGTGTACAGTTAAATAAATAGAGATAGCTAGAGAGAAATCGAAAGAGCAAAAAATAAACATACCTTCCCCCTTTACTGTCCACTAGGGCAGCTTGGCGGATATGGAGGTAAAGGAAGGGAACTCAGTAACACACTTTTTATTTCAGTCAGGGCCCTACTTCCCACAAAAAATATGTGGGTTATCCCTCACTCCTTGTGTAATAGGGTAGCTTGACCAGCAGGAAGGGAGGGATCCTTAGGTGGGTAGGTAGATATTTTGTAAATCATTAGATAGATAAGATAGATAGATAAATGGGTGGGTAGATCAATGTTAACCTATTAGATAGGTGTGTGTGTGGGGGGGGGAGCGCAATACCTGTAAAAGATATGTGGGTGATCCCTCACTCCTTGTGTAATAGTGCAGCTTGGCCAGCAGGGAGTAGTTATCCTTAGGGACCCACATATTTTTTTTCCCCTGAGTGTATTAACTGTAGATAGATAGGTAGATAAATGGGTGGGTGCATGGGTAGGTAGATAGTGAATCGTTAGATAGATAAATGAGTGGGTGGGTAGATAAATGTAAACTATTAGATAGGTGGGTGGTCGAAGTGCAATACCTGTAAAAATATATGTGGGTTATCCCTCACTCCTTGTGTAATAGGGTAGCTTGACCAGCAGGAAGGGAGGGATCCTTAGGTGGGTAGGTAGATATTTTGTAAATCATTAGATAGATAAGATAGATAGATAAATGGGTGGGTAGATCAATGTTAAACTATTAGATAGGTGGGTGGGTGAAGTGCAATACCTGTAAAAAATATATGTGGGTGATTCTCACTCCTTGTGTAATAGTGCAGCTTGGCCAGCAGGGAGTTGTTATCCTTTGGGACCCACATATTTTTTTCACTGAGCGCACTAACTATAGATAGATAGGAAGATAGCTAGATGGTTAGGTATATAAATGGGTATGTGTGTGGTTGGGTAGGTGGATAGTGAATCATTATATAGACAGATAAGTGGGTGGGAGGGTAGATAAATGGTAAATTATTAGATAGATAGGTGGGTGCGTGAAGTGCAGTACCTGTAAAAAAATCTGTGGGTGATCCCTCACTCCTTGTGTAATCGTGCAGCTTGGCCAGCAGGGAGTTGTTATCCTTTGGGACCCACATATTTTTTTCACTGAGCGCATTAACTGTAGATAGATAGGAAGATAGATGGTTAGGTATATAAATGGGTAGGTGTGTGGTTGGGTAGGTGGATAGATAGTGAATCATTAGATAGACAGATAAGTGGGTGGAAGGGTAGATAAATAGTAAATTATTAGATAGTTAGGTGGGTGGGTGAAGTGGAATACCTGTAAAAAAATATGTGGGTGATCCCTCACTCCTTGTGTAATAGTGCAGCTTGGCCAGCAGGGAGTTGTTATCCTTTGGGACCCACATATTTTTTTCACTGAGCCCATTAACTGTAGATAGATAGGAAGATAGATGGTTAGGTATATAAATGGGTATGTGTGTGGTTGGGTAGGTAGATAGATAGTGAATCATTAGATAGACAGATAAGTGGGTGGGAGGACAGATAAATGATCAATTATTAGATAGATAGGTGGGTGCGTGAAGTGCAATACCTGTAAAAAAATATGTGGGTGATCCCTCACTCCTTGTGTAATAGTGCAGCTTGGCCAGCAGGGAGTTGTTATCCTTTGGGACCCACATATTTTTTTCACTGAGCGCATTAACTGTAGAAAGATAGAAAGATAGATGGTTAGGAATATAAAGTAGTAGGTGTATGTTTGGGTGGGTAGATAAATGTTAAACTATTAGATAGGTGGGTGGGTGAAGTGCAATACCTGTAAAAAAATATGTGGGTGATCCTCACTCCTTGTGTAATAGTGCAGCTTGGCCAGCAGGGAGTTGTTATCCTTTGGGACCCACATATTTTTTTCACTGAGCGCACTAACTGTAGATAGATAGGAAGATAGCTAGATGGTTAGGTATATAAATGGGTATGTGTGTGGTTGGGTAGGTGGATAGTGAATCATTATATAGACAGATAAGTGGGTGGGAGGGTAGATAAATGGTAAATTATTAGATAGATAGGTGGGTGCGTGAAGTGCAGTACCTGTAAAAAAATCTGTGGGTGATCCCTCACTCCTTGTGTAATCGTGCAGCTTGGCCAGCAGGGGTTGTTATCCTTTGGGACCCACATATTTTTTTCACTGAGCGCATTAACTGTAGATAGATAGGAAGATAGATGGTTAGGTATATAAATGGGTAGGTGTGTGGTTGGGTAGGTGGATAGATAGTGAATCATTAGATAGACAGATATGTGGGTGGAAGGGTATATAAATGGTAAAGTATTAGATAGTTAGGTGGGTGGGTGAAGTGGAATACCTGTAAAAAAATATGTGGGTGATCCCTCACTCCTTGTGTAATAGTGCAGCTTGGCCAGCAGGGAGTTGTTATCCTTTGGGACCCACATATTTTTTTCACTGAGCCCATTAACTGTAGATAGATAGGAAGATAGATGGTTAGGTATATAAATGGGTATGTGTGTGGTTGGGTAGGTGGATAGATAGTGAATCATTAGATAGACAGATAAGTGGGTGGGAGGGCAGATAAATGATCAATTATTAGATAGATAGGTGGGTGCGTGAAGTGCAATACCTGTAAAAAAATATGTGGGTGATCCCTCACTCCTTGTGTAGTAGTGCAGCTTGGCCAGCAGGGAGTTGTTATCCTTTATGACCCACATATTTTTTTCACTGAGCGCATTAACTGTAGATAGATAGAAAGATAGATGGTTAGGTATATAAAGTAGTAGGTGTGTGTTTGGGTGGGTAGATAAATGTTAAACTATTAGATAGGTGGGTGGGTGAAGTGCAATACCTGTAAATAAATATGTGGGTGATCCTCACTCCTTGTGTAATAGTGCAGCTTAGCCAGCAGGGAGTTGTTATCCTTTGGGACCCACATATTTTTTTCACTGAGCGCACTAACTATAGATAGATAGACAGTTATGTATATAAATGGGTAGGTGTGTGGTTTTGTAGGTGGATAGATAGTGAATCATTAGATAGACAGATAAGTGGGTGGGAGGGTAGATAAATGATAAATTATTAGATAGATAGGTGGGTGCATGAAGTGCAATACCTGTAAAAAAGTATGTGGGTGATCCCTCACTCCTTGTGTAATAGTGCAGCTTGGCCAGCAGGGAGTTGTTATCCTTTGGGACCCACATATTTTTTTCACTGAGCCCATTAACTGTAGATAGATAGGAAGATAGATAGATGGTTAGGTATATAAATGGGTAGGTGTGTGGTTGGGTATGTGGATAGATAGTGAATCATTCGATAGACAGATAAGTGGGTGGGAGGGTAGATAAATGATAAATTGTTAGATAGATAGGTGGGTGCGTGAAGTGCAATACCTGTAAAAAAAATATGTGGGTGATCCCTCACTCCTTGTGTAATAGTGCAGCTTGGCCAGCAGGGAGTTGTTATCCTTTGGGACCCACATATTTTTTTTTCACTGAGTGTATTAACTGTAGATAGATAGGTAGATAAATGGGTGGGTGCGTAGGTAGGTAGATAGTGAATCATTAGATAGATAACTGAGTGGGTGGGTAGATAAATGTTAAACTATTAGATAGGTGGGGGGGGGGTGAAGCGCAATACCTGTAAAAAAAATATGTGGGTGATCCCTCCCTCTCATTTTCTAAAGCCCCATACATGCTACACGAGCAATGAAAATATATTACTCAGAAGACCCTTTTTGAGCAAACTCTTTTCTTTGAAAAAAAAATCTCTTGTGTGTGTGTACTCAATATCAGTAATGATGTGTGCTCCCGCGCATCCTTAATGACCACCGCCTTCACTTGAACATCCAGGTCAACTTTGGCCATATAGCCTATGACCCGCATGTTCAGCAGGTCACTGGGACATCACTGAACGATTTCGGTAACCGATTTCGTTCAGTGTGAATAGTGGAACCACTGATATAGTTAACTATATAGATGGAGCCCCTATACTCCCAGTGTGTAAAGGGCTTAAGGGTCATTGTATACTGCGAACATATTATCATGCCTCTTTTCATTTTTTAAGTGAGAATTCTCCAGAAAACAGATGATGAGGTCATAACAGCCGACTACTGCGAGGTGACCTGGACTGCAGAATTGTCCTCAAGCTAACAAACAAAAATGAAGTCAGGTAATTAATGAAAATTAATTACTGATAATAAGTTTTGGTATACATTTGAAAGTCACGAATAGGAGTTCTCACTAGATACTCTTCTATTATTGTATATTGTGATAACTAAGTGTACAGTTAAATAAATAGAGATAGCTAGAGAGAAATCGAAAGAGCAAAAAATAAACATACCTTCCCCCTTTACTGTCCACTAGGGCAGCTTGGCGGATATGGAGGTAAAGGAAGGGAACTCAGTAACACACTTTTTATTTCAGTCAGGGCCCTACTTCCCACAAAAAATATGTGGGTTATCCCTCACTCCTTGTGTAATAGGGTAGCTTGACCAGCAGGAAGGGAGGGATCCTTAGGTGGGTAGGTAGATATTTTGTAAATCATTAGATAGATAAGATAGATAGATAAATGGGTGGGTAGATCAATGTTAACCTATTAGATAGGTGTGTGTGTGTGTGTGGGGGGGAGTGCAATACCTGTAAAAGATATGTGGGTGATCCCTCACTCCTTGTGTAATAGTGCAGCTTGGCCAGCAGGGAGTAGTTATCCTTAGGGACCCACATATTTTTTTTTCCCCTGAGTGTATTAACTGTAGATAGATAGGTAGATAAATGGGTGGGTGCATGGGTAGGTAGATAGTGAATCGTTAGATAGATAAATGAGTGGGTGGGTAGATAAATGTAAACTATTAGATAGGTGGGTGGTCGAAGTGCAATACCTGTAAAAATATATGTGGGTTATCCCTCACTCCTTGTGTAATAGGGTAGCTTGACCAGCAGGAAGGGAGGGATCCTTAGGTGGGTAGGTAGATATTTTGTAAATCATTAGATAGATAAGATAGATAGATAAATGGGTGGGTAGATCAATGTTAACCTATTAGATAGGTGTGTGTGTGTGTGTGGGGGGGGGGGGGCGCAATACCTGTAAAAGATATGTGGGTGATCCCTCATTCCTTGTGTAATAGTGCAGCTTGGCCAGCAGGGAATTGTTATACTTTTGGACCCACATATTTTTTTTCACTGAGTGTATTAACTGTAAATAGATAGGTAGATAAATGGGTGGGTGCGTGGGTAGGTAGATAGTGAATCATTAGATAGATAAATGAGTGGGTGGGTAGATAAATGTTAAACTATTAGATAGGTGGGTGGGTGAAGTGCAATACCTGTAAAAAAATATGTGGTGATTCTCACTCCTTGTGTAATAGTGCAGCTTGGCCAGCAGGGAGTTGTTATCCTTTGGGACCCACATATTTTTTTCACTGAGCGCACTAACTATAGATAGATAGGAAGATAGCTAGATGGTTAGGTATATAAATGGGTATGTGTGTGGTTGGGTAGGTGGATAGTGAATCATTATATAGACAGATAAGTGGGTGGGAGGGTAGATAAATGGTAAATTATTAGATAGATAGGTGGGTGCGTGAAGTGCAGTACCTGTAAAAAAATCTGTGGGTGATCCCTCACTCCTTGTGTAATCGTGCAGCTTGGCCAGCAGGGAGTTGTTATCCTTTGGGACCCACATATTTTTTTCACTGAGCGCATTAACTGTAGATAGATAGGAAGATAGATGGTTAGGTATATAAATGGGTAGGTGTGTGGTTGGGTAGGTGGATAGATAGTGAATCATTAGATAGACAGATAAGTGGGTGGAAGGGTAGATAAATAGTAAATTATTAGATAGTTAGGTGGGTGGGTGAAGTGGAATACCTGTAAAAAAATATGTGGGTGATCCCTCACTCCTTGTGTAATAGTGCAGTTTGGCCAGCAGGGAGTTGTTATCCTTTGGGACCCACATATTTTTTTCACTGAGCCCATTAACTGTAGATAGATAGGAAGATAGATGGTTAGGTATATAAATGGGTATGTGTGTGGTTGGGTAGGTGGATAGATAGTGAATCATTAGATAGACAGATAAGTGGGTGGGAGGACAGATAAATGATCAATTATTAGATAGATAGGTGGGTGCGTGAAGTGCAATACCTGTAAAAAAATATGTGGGTGATCCCTCACTCCTTGTGTAATAGTGCAGCTTGGCCAGCAGGGAGTTGTTATCCTTTGGGACCCACATATTTTTTTCACTGAGCGCATTAACTGTAGATAGATAGAAAGATAGATGGTTAGGTATATAAAGTAGTAGGTGTGTGTTTGGGTGGGTAGATAAATGTTAAACTATTAGATAGGTGGGTGGGTGAAGTGCAATACCTGTAAATAAATATGTGGGTGATCCTCACTCCTTGTGTAATAGTGCAGCTTAGCCAGCAGGGAGTTGTTATCCTTTGGGACCCACATATTTTTTTCACTGAGCGCACTAACTATAGATAGATAGACAGTTATGTATATAAATGGGTAGGTGTGTGGTTTTGTAGGTGGATAGATAGTGAATCATTAGATAGACAGATAAGTGGGTGGGAGGGTAGATAAATGATAAATTATTAGATAGATAGGTGGGTGCATGAAGTGCAATACCTGTAAAAAAAATATGTGGGTGATCCCTCACTCCTTGTGTAATAGTGCAGCTTGGCCAGCAGGGAGTTGTTATCCTTTGGGACCCACATATTTTTTTTACTGAGCGCATTAACTGTAGATAGATAGAAAGATAGATAGATGGTTAGGTATATAAATGGGTAGGTGTGTGGTTGAGTAGGTGGATAGATAGTGAATCATTAGATAGACAGATAAGTGGGTGGGAGGGTAGATAAATGTTAAATCATTAGATAGTTAAGTGGGTGGGTGAAGTGCAATACCTGTAAAAAAGTATGTGGGTGATCCCTCACTCCTTGTGTAATAGTGCAGCTTGGCCAGCAGGGAGTTGTTATCCTTTGGGACCCACATATTTTTTTCACTGAGCCCATTAACTGTAGATAGATAGGAAGATAGATAGATGGTTAGGTATATAAATGGGTAGGTGTGTGGTTGGGTATGTGGATAGATAGTGAATCATTCGATAGACAGATAAGTGGGTGGGAGGGTAGATAAATGATAAATTGTTAGATAGATAGGTGGGTGCGTGAAGTGCAATACCTGTAAAAAAAATATGTGGGTGATCCCTCACTCCTTGTGTAATAGTGCAGCTTGGCCAGCAGGGAGTTGTTATCCTTTGGGACTCACATATTTTTTTTTCACTGAGTGTATTAACTGTAGATAGATAGGTAGATAAATGGGTGGGTGCGTAGGTAGGTAGATAGTGAATCATTAGATAGATAACTGAGTGGGTGGGTAGATAAATGTTAAACTATTAGATAGGTGGGGGGGGGGTGAAGCGCAATACCTGTAAAAAAAATATGTGGGTGATCCCTCCCTCTCATTTTCTAAAGCCCCATACATGCTACACGAGCAATGAAAATATATTACTCAGAAGACCCTTTTTGAGCAAACTCTTTTCTTTGAAAAAAAAATCTCTTGTGTGTGTGTACTCAATATCAGTAATGATGTGTGCTCCCGCGCATCCTTAATGACCACCGCCTTCACTTGAACATCCAGGTCAACTTTGGCCATATAGCCTATGACCCGCATGTTCAGCAGGTCACTGGGACATCACTGAACGATTTCGGTAACCGATTTCGTTCAGTGTGAATAGTGGAACCACTGATATAGTTAACTATATAGATGGAGCCCCTATACTCCCAGTGTGTAAAGGGCTTAAGGGTCATTGTATACTGCGAACATATTATCATGCCTCTTTTCATTTTTTAAGTGAGAATTCTCCAGAAAACAGATGATGAGGTCATAACAGCCGACTACTGTGAGGTGACCTGGACTGCAGAATTGTCCTCAAGCTAACGAACAAAAATGAAGTCAGGTAATTAATGAAAATTAATTACTGATAATAAGTTTTGGTATACATTTGAAAGTCACGAATAGGAGTTCTCGCTAGATACTCTTCTATTATTGTATATTGTGATAACTAAGTGTACAGTTAAATAAATAGAGATAGCTAGAGAGAAATCGAAAGAGCAAAAAATAAACATACCTTCCCCCTTTACTGTCCACTAGGGCAGCTTGGCGGATATGGAGGTAAAGGAAGGGAACTCAGTAACACACTTTTTATTTCAGTCAGGGCCCTACTTCCCACAAAAAATATGTGGGTTATCCCTCACTCCTTGTGTAATAGGGTAGCTTGACCAGCAGGAAGGGAGGGATCCTTAGGTGGGTAGGTAGATATTTTGTAAATCATTAGATAGATAAGATAGATAGATAAATGGGTGGGTAGATCAATGTTAACCGATTAGATAGGTGTGTGTGTGTGGGGGAGCGCAATACCTGTAAAAGATATGTGGGTGATCCCTCACTCCTTGTGTAATAGTGCAGCTTGGCCAGCAGGGAGTAGTTATCCTTTGGGACCCACATATTTTTTTCACTGAGTGTATTAACTGTAAATAGATAGGTAGATAAATGGGTGGGTGCGTGGGTAGGTAGATAGTGAATCATTAGATAGATAAATGAGTGGGTGGGTAGATAAATGTTAAACTATTAGATAGGTGGGGGGGTGAAGCGCTATACTTGTAAAAAAAATACGTGGGTGATCCCTCACTCCTTGTGTAATAGTGCAGCTTGGCCAGCAGGGAGTTGTTATCCTTTGGCACCCACATATTTTTTTCACTGAGCGCATTAACTGTAGATAGATAGGAAGATAGATGGTTAGGTATAAAAATGGGTAGGTGTGTGGTTGGGTAGGTGGATAGATAGTGAATCATTAGATAGACAGATAAGTGGGTGGGAGGGCAGATAAATGATCAATTATTAGATAGATAGGTGGGTGCGTGAAGTGCAATACCTGTAAAAAATATGTGGGTGATCCCTCACTCCTTGTGTAATAGTGCAGCTTGGCCAGCAGGGAGTTGTTATCCTTTGGGACCCACATATTTTTTTCACTGAGCGCATTAACTGTAGATAGATAGAAAGATAGATGGTTAGGTATATAAAGTAGTAGGTGTGTGTTTGGGTGGGTAGATAAATGTTAAACTATTAGATAGGTGGGTGGGTGAAGTGCAATATCTGTAAATAAATATGTGTGTGATCCTCACTCCTTGTGTAATAGTGCAGCTTTTCCAGCAGGGAGTTGTTATCCTTTGGGACCCACATATTTTTTTCACTGAGCGCACTAACTGTAGATAGATAGGAAGATAGCTAGATGGTTAGGTATATAAATGGGTATGTGTGTGGTTGGGTAGGTGGATAGATAGTGAATCATTAGATAGACAGATAAGTGGGTGGGAGGGTAGATAAATGGTAAATTATTAGATAGATAGGTGGGTGCGTGAAGTGCAGTACCTGTAAAAAAAATCTGTGGGTGATCCCTCACTCCTTGTGTAATCGTGCAGCTTGGCCAGCAGGGAGTTGTTATCCTTTGGGACCCACATATTTTTTTCACTGAGCGCATTAACTGTAGATAGATAGGTAGATAGATGGTTAGGTATATAAATGGGTAGGTGTGTGGTTGGGTAGGTGGATAGATAGTGAATCATTAGATAGACAGATAAGTGGGTGGGAGGGTAGATAAATGGTAATTTATTAGATAGTTAGGTGGGTGGGTGAAGTGGAATACCTGTAAAAAATATGTGGGTGATCCCTCACTCCTTGTGTAATAGTGCAGCTTGGCCAGCAGGGAGTTGTTATCCTTTGGGACCCACATATTTTTTCACTGAGCCCATTAACTGTAGATAGATAGGAAGATAGATGGTTAGGTATATAAATGGGTAGGTGTGTGGTTGGGTAGGTGGATAGATAGTGAATCATTAGATAGACAGATAAGTGGGTGGGAGGGCAGATAAATGATCAATTATTAGATAGAAAGGTGGGTGCGTGAAGTGCAATACCTGTAAAAAAATATGTGGGTGATCCCTCACTCCTTGTGTAATAGTGCAGCTTGGTCAGCAGGGAGTTGTTATCCTTTAGGACCCACATATTTTTTTTACTGAGCGCATTAACTGTAGATAGATAGAAAGATAGATGGTTAGGTATATAAAGTAGTAGGTGTGTGTTTGGGTGGGTAGATAAATGTTAAACTATTAGATAGGTGGGTGGGTGAAGTGCAATACCTGTAAAAAAATATGTGGGTGATCCTCACTCCTTGTGTAATAGTGCAGCTTTTCCAGCAGGGAGTTGTTATCCTTTGGGACCCACATATTTTTTTCACTGAGCGCACTAACTGTAGATAGATAGGAAGATAGCTAGATGGTTAGGTATATAAATGGGTATGTGTGTGGTTGGGTAGGTGGATAGATAGTGAATCATTAGATAGACAGATAAGTGGGTGGGAGGGTAGATAAATGGTAAATTATTAGATAGATAGGTGGGTGCGTGAAGTGCAGTACCTGTAAAAAAAATCTGTGGGTGATCCCTCACTCCTTGTGTAATCGTACAGCTTGGCCAGCAGGGAGTTGTTATCCTTTGGGACCCACATATTTTTTTCACTGAGCGCATTAACTGTAGATAGATAGGTAGATAGATGGTTAGGTATATAAATGGGTAGGTGTGTGGTTGGGTAGGTGGATAGATAGTGAATCATTAGATAGACAGATAAGTGGGTGGGAGGGTAGATAAATGGTAATTTATTAGATAGTTAGGTGGGTGGGTGAAGTGGAATACCTGTAAAAAAATATGTGGGTGATCCCTCACTCCTTGTGTAATAGTGCAGCTTGGCCAGCAGGGAGTTGTTATCCTTTGGGACCCACATATTTTTTCACTGAGCCCATTAACTGTAGATAGATAGGAAGATAGATGGTTAGGTATATAAATGGGTAGGTGTGTGGTTGGGTAGGTGGATAGATAGTGAATCATTAGATAGACAGATAAGTGGGTGGGAGGGCAGATAAATGATCAATTATTAGATAGATAGGTGGGTGCGTGAAGTGCAATACCTGTAAAAAATATGTGGGTGATCCCTCACTCCTTGTGTAATAGTGCAGCTTGGCCAGCAGGGAGTTGTTATCCTTTGGGACCCACATATTTTTTTCACTGAGCGCATTAACTGTAGATAGATAGAAAGATAGATGGTTAGGTATATAAAGTAGTAGGTGTGTGTTTGGGTGGGTAGATAAATGTTAAACTATTAGATAGGTGAGTGGGTGAAGTGCAATACCTGTAAATAAATATGTGTGTGATCCTCACTCCTTGTGTAATAGTGCAGCTTAGCCAGCAGGGAGTTGTTATCCTTTGGGACCCACATATTTTTTTCACTGAGTGTACTAACTGTAGATAGATAGGAAGATAGCTAGATGGTTAGGTATATAAATGGGTATGTGTGTGGTTGGGTAGGTGGATAGATAGTGAATCATTAGATAGACAGATAAGTGGGTGGGAGGGTAGATAAATGGTAAATTATTAGATAGATAGGTGGGTGCGTGAAGTGCAGTACCTGTAAAAAAAATCTGTGGGTGATCCCTCACTCCTTGTGTAATCGTGCAGCTTGGCCAGCAGGGAGTTGTTATCCTTTGGGACCCACATATTTTTTCACTGAGCCCATTAACTGTAGATAGATAGGAAGATAGATGGTTAGGTATATAAATGGGTAGGTGTGTGGTTGGGTAGGTGGATAGATAGTGAATCATTAGATAGACAGATAAGTGGGTGGGAGGGCAGATAAATGATCAATTATTAGATAGTTAGGTGGGTGGGTGAAGTGGAATACCTGTAAAAAAATATGTGGGTGATCCCTCACTCCTTGTGTAATAGTGCAGCTTGGCCAGCAGGGAGTTGTTATCCTTTGGGACCCACATATTTTTTTCACTGAGCGCATTAACTGTAGATAGATAGAAAGATAGATGGTTAGGTATATAAAGTAGTAGGTGTGTGTTTGGGTGGGTAGATAAATGTTAAACTATTAGATAGGTGGGTGGGTGAAGTGCAATACCTGTAAATAAATATGCGTGTGATCCTCACTCCTTGTGTAATAGTGCAGCTTAGCCAGCAGGGAGTTGTTATCCTTTGGGACCCACATATTTTTTTTACTGAGCGCACTAACTATAGATAGATAGACGGTTATGTATATAACTGGGTAGGTGTGTGGTTTTGTAGGTGGATAGATAGTGAATCATTAGATAGACAGATAAGTGGGTGGGAGGGTAGATAAATGATAAATTATTAGATAGATAGGTGGGTGCATGAAGTGCAATACCTGTAAAAAAAATATGTGGGTGATCCCTCACTCCTTGTGTAATAGTGCAGCTTGGCCAGCAGGGAGTTGTTATCCTTTGGGACCCACATATTTTTTTCACTGAGCGCATTAACTGTAGATAGATAGAAAGATAGATAGATGGTTAGGTATATAAATGGGTAGGTGTGTGGTTGAGTAGGTGGATAGATAGTGAACCATAAGATAGACAGATAAGTGGGTGGGAGGGTAGATAAATGTTAAATCATTAGATAGTTAAGTGGGTGGGTGAAGTGCAATACCTGTAAAAAAAATATGTGGGTGATCCCTCACTCCTTGTGTAATAGTGCAGCTTGGCCAGCAGGGAGTTGTTATCCTTTGGGACCCACATATTTTTTTCCCCTGAGTGTATTAACTGTCGATAGATAGATAAATGGATGGGTGGGTGCATGGGTAGGTAGATAGTGAATCATTAGATAGACAGATAAGTGGGTGGGAGGGTAGATAAATGGTAAATCATTAGATAGTTAGGTGGGTGAAGTGCAATACCTGTAAAAAAATATGTGGGTGATCCCTCACTCCTTGTGTAATAGTGCAGCTTGGCCAGCAGGGAGTTGTTATCCTTTGGGACCCACATATTTTTTTCACTGAGCCCATTAACTGTAGATAGATAGGAAGATAGATAGATGGTTAGGTATATAAATGGGTAGGTGTGTGGTTGGGTATGTGGATAGATAGTGAATCATTCGATAGACAGATAAGTGGGTGGGAAGGTAGATAAATGATAAATTGTTAGATAGATAGGTGGGTGCGTGACGTGCAATACCTGTAAAAAAAATATGTGGGTGATCCCTCACTCCTTGTGTAATAGTGCAGCTTGGCCAGCAGGGAGTTGTTATCCTTTGGGACCCACATATTTTTTTTCACTGAGTGTATTAACTGTAGATAGATAGGTAGATAAATGGGTGGGTGCGTGGGTAGGTAGATAGTGAATCATTAGATAGATAAATGAGTGGGTGGGTAGATAAATGTTTAACTATTAGATAGGTGGTGGGGGGGGGGTGAAGCGCAATACCTGTAAAAAAAATATGTGGGTGATCCCTACCTCTCATTTTCTTAAGCCCCATACATGCTACACGAGCAATGAAAAGATATTACTCAGAAGACCCTTTTTGAGCAAACTCTTTTCTTTGAAAAAAATCTCTTGTGTGTGTACTCAATATCAGTAATGATGTGTGCTCCCGCGCATCCTTAACAACCACCGCCTTCACTTGAACATCCAGGTCAACTTTGGCCATATAGCCTATGACCCGCATGTTCAGCAGGTCACTGGGACATCACTGAACGATTTCGGTAACCGATTTCGTTCAGTGTGAATAGTGGAACCACTGATATAGTTAACTATATAGATGGGGCCCCTATACTCCCAGTGTGTAAAGGGCTTAAGGGTCATTGTATACTGCGAACATATTATCATGCCTCTTTTCATTTTTTAAGTGAGAATTCTCCAGAAAACAGATGATGAGGTCATAACAGCCGACGACTGCGAGGTGACCTGGACTGCAGAATTGTCCTCAAGTTAACGAACAAAAATGAAGTCAGGTAATTAATGAAAATTAATTACTGATAATATGTTTTGGTATACATTTGAAAGTCACAAATAGGAGTTCTCGCTAGAGACTCTTCTATTATTGTATATTGTGATAACTAAGTGTACAGTTAAATAAATAGAGATAGCTAGAGAGAAATCGAAAGAGCAAAAAATAAACATACCTTCCCCCTTTACTGTCTACTAGGGCATCTTGGCGGATATGGAGGTAAAGGAAGGGAACTCAGTAACACACTTTTTATTTCAGTCAGGGCCCTACTTCCCACAAAAAATATGTGGGTGATCCCTCACTCCTTGTGTAATAGGGCAGCTTGACCAGCAGGAAGGGAGGGATCCTTAGGTGGGTAGGTAGATATTTTGTAAATCATTAGATAGATAAGATAGATAGATAAATGGGTGGGTAGATCAATGTTAACCTATTAGATAGGTGTGTGTGGGGGGGGGGGAGTGCAATACCTGTAAAAGATATGTGGGTGATCCCTCACTCCTTGTGTAATAGTGCAGCTTGGCCAGCAGGGAGTTGTTATCCTTTGGGACCCACATATTTTTTTCCCCTGAGTGTATTAACTGTCGATAGATAGATAGATAGATAGATAAATGGGTGGGTGGGTGGGTGCATGGGTAGGTAGATAGTGAATCATTAGATAGATAAATGAGTGGGTGGGTAGATAAATGTAAACTATTAGATAGGTGGGTGGGCGAAGTGCAATACCTGTAAAAATATATGTGGGTGATCCCTCACTCCTTGTGTAATAGTGCAGCTTGGCCAGCAGGGAGTTGTTATAATTTGGGACCCACATATTTTTTTTCACTGAGTGTATTAACTGTAAATAGATAGGTAGATAAATGGGTGGGTGCGTGGGTAGGTAGATAGTGAATCCTTAGATAGATAAATGAGTGGGTGGGTAGATAAATGTTAAACTATTAGATAGGTGGGGGGGTGAAGCGCTATACTTGTAAAAGAAATACGTGGGTGATCCCTCACTCCTTGTGTAATAGTGCAGCTTGGCCAGCAGGGAGTTGTTATCCTTTGGGACCCACATATTTTTTTCACTGAGCGCATTAACTGTAGATAGATAGAAATATAGATAGATGGTTAGGTATATAAATGGGTAGGTGTGTGGTTGGGTAGGTGGATAGATAGTGAATCATTAGATAGACAGATAAGTGGGTGGGAGGGTAGATAAATGGTCAATTATTAGATAGTTAGGTGGGTGGGTGAAGTGGAATACCTGTAAAAAAATATGTGGGTGATCCCTCACTCCTTGTGTAATAGTGCAGCTTGGCCAGCAGGGAGTTGTTATCCTTTGGGATCCACATATTTTTTTCCCCTGAGTGTATTAACTGTAGATAGATAGGTAGATAAATGGGTGGGTGGGTGCATGGGTAGGTAGATAGTGAATCATTAGATAGATAAATGAGTTGGTGGGTAGATAAATGTAAACTATTAGATAGGTGGGTGGGTGAAGTGCAATACCTGTAAAAATATATGTGGGTGATCACTCACATATACAGGTAGGGTGGCACCAGGTCTAACACAGAGGTATAGGGGGTGCAGGGAGTCACATATTGGGAATAAGAGGGTAGAAGAGGTCACATATTGGGAGTGAGGGGGTAGAGGGGGCCATGTACTGGGAATTAAGAGGTAGAGGGGGTCACACAAACAGAGGAGAGAGGCACATGGGGTAACACTAGTGGGTATATGTGCACTTACCAATCTGTGCAGTGTGCTGCAGGCTCCAGGGATGTCAGTGATAAACTGCTTGGATGCACCGATTCACCCTCGTGTGGTAACAGGAGTGGACCAGCTCCTCTTCATCTATGCTGACAGGACGCTCAGCTCCTCTGATTAGAGCAGATGTCAGCTCAGTTCTGACAGCCGCATCCCCCCCCCCCCCCACCACTCACAACCTGTCAGCTGTGTGTGGCAGCCGCCCTATTCAATCACTGCCAGTAGTCTCTTCAGCAAATTAAGCCTGCAGTGTCTCCCTCTTTGTCTGCTAGTACAGCGCTCTAATTGATGTTAAGGATCCCTGGGACCCACTTTTTTTTTTGCTCTGCGTGATCACTGTAGATAGACATTTTGTTAGATATATAGATGATAGATAATAATAATTTTAATTAAAAAGTCATATCGATTTTTCTCTTTCAATGGTCCTGGTGACACAGCTTCACATTGGGATGTAGGAGGGTCCGCAGGAGCCAGGCACCTATACCAAAGCTTTGAGAGAGGTAGGCTCCTCCCACTGCATCCCAGAATCCTCAGTTCATTTTAGTTGCCCACCGGAGTGGGTGCAATATTGAAGAGGCTGCTGCGCAGCTGAAGTTTAGCGATAGATAGGTGTTTTTTATTTTATTAATTTTACACTTATTAGGTAGGACACAGTGTTGAGGATTGTCACAGAATCCTCACACTGTCAGCGCAGCAGGGGCGGACAGAAGCGCGTCCTGTCCGCTCCCTGCGTGCGGAGGAGATGCTGTCTGCTCTCTCCGTGCGGCGCTGTCTGCATCACCGGATAAAGCTGCCTGGGCTCCGGAGCGTTCCTGAACCGGCTTCACGCAGGTGGGGATCATGGGGGATGGGCGCTCCGTTATGGCGGCGGCCATTTTATGCGGAGCTTGCAAGCTGAGCTCCTTATTGAAGAAAGAGGACAGCAGCTTGTCACAGGACTATTCCAAGTTGTTCCCATGTGAAGGGGAGACACTAGGAAGGAGGAAATCCAGCAGTGGGAGCGGCTTCTGGGGGTAGTTTGGCGCGAAAGTCCACAGACAGCAGCAGAGACAGTTGGTCTCTTCCCTAACTCTGCTTGGCGCCGCTTTGGGAAACGCTGACTGCATTTTCTGGCTGAGTGGTGGATTTCCTGGGCATCGCTTCCTCCTTCATCTGGAGGAGATTGCCGGAGCTTCAGACAGATAAGTGGCTGTGATATATATTGACTCTGTATATAACGCCTGTCCTTGTGCACTGTGTGAAATGTATTTATCATGTCAGAGCAACAGTCTGTAGCTTTGGGGGAGGGAGCCCCATTTACCTTGAGCGCGTGCAGTGTTTGTGCACTTCAAATTTCCCCTGAACAGATGACCAAAGGATTGTGCCCTGCTTGCGCAGTTGCGAGACCCATGGGCAGTAAACCCCAGAGGGTAGAGCAAACAGAGCCTGCGTGAGCCAGTGCCCTGGGCAGGTCAGTGAATGCCTTAGTGCAATTTTTGGACAGGCAGAGAGATGTAGTGGTATCTTCCTCTAAATCTATGTCATCTTCTCAACAGTCCTCAGGCTCCTTGCCTCTGACCCAAGCAGATCCTTGTCTATTGCAGGTGATGCAGGATCCTGCTAAGGGTATTAGCAGATTCAATGCTCTGCTTGATAGATTTGACAATGATTCCGAAGGGACTCCTAGACAGTCTTATTCGGTCCCCCTGCTGGCAGTTGATTCAGGGGAGGAAGGAGAGTGCACCTCAGATATTCCCTGGGAGCAGGGTGATGATTCTGAGGATACCTCGACCCCTGGGGTGGAGGATTTGATTGCTGCTGTTAAGCAGGCCCTGAATTTGTCTGACAAGGCTCCTTTTAAAGGGTTGTTTAAGAGGCAACATAGAGAGGCTGTTACCTTCCCGGCAGATGAAGGTTTACAGGATCTTTTAGAAGGGGCTTGGAAAACGTCCGATAAGAGGCTTCAGATGCCAAAACGTTTTTTTTTTTGTCTTTATCCTATGCCCGAGGTGCATACAGACCTCTGGGAGAAAGTGCCTGTAGTGAATGCTTCAAAATCTACTGTGCTCCCAGTCCAAGGGGGTGCGGCTTTTAAGGACCCCGTGGACAAGAAGCTGGAAGGACACCTTAAAGCTATATTTGAGGGGGTGGGGTTTACACTCAGGCCTCTCATAGCGTCAGCCTGGGTTTCAAAAGCCATGATTATATGGGCTAGCAGTTTGTGCACCATGGTGCACGCAGACCCGGTGGTTTTTCTGCTGGCTGAAAAGTTGAAGGCAGCTGCTGAGTATGTCCTAGAGGCAGAGGAAGAAGCTCTCAAGATGGCTTCAAAAGTGTCCACTGTCTCAGTTAGGCTGGTTTCACACACTCCGGCTCCTGCCGGACGGTGAAATCCCGCACGGCCAGGGAGCCGTGCAGCACACACTAGTTTATCATGGAGGGGATGGCCACAGCCCGGCAGCCGTCCCTTCCAGTGGTGGGATCCGGCTGCAGCCGTGCGGCCGGGCCGTGGCCGTCCCGTGTGAATGGACACAATAGTGTCCATTCACAACTAATGTGTGCGGCATGGCTCCATGGCCGTGCGGGATTTCACCGTCCGGCAGGAGCCGGAGTGTGTGAAACCAGCCTTAATGTCAGGAGAGTACTGTGGCTAAAAGCCTGGGAAGCGGTAATGAGTCCAAAAAGGCCTTAGAGGCGTTGGCTTTTAAGGGCAAGCTGTTGTTTGGCTCCGAGCTGGAGGAAATTATAAAGCAGGCCACGGGGGGGCAAAAGTACCTTTCTCCCTGCGCCATCAGCAAAGCAGTCATCAAAATTTTCGTCCTTTCGGCCCTCCCATAGAGGAGGTGCGTCCTTTCGAGGACAGTCTTTCAGGGGTAAATTCCAGTCCAGTAAAGGAAAGGCCCCAAAATCTAGTTTCCGCTCTTTCCATTAGAAACCGAACAACAAAGGTGATGAAAAGCCCTCAGCATGACTGCCTAGGAAAGCCCCCATCTGTTTTCAGAGTGGGGGGGTCGTCTGTTAAGGTTCCGGGAAGCTTGGGCCTTGTTGGATTAGGATCCTTGGGTGTTAGACATTGTCTCACAGGGATACAAAATCCCTTTCAAGGGTCTTCCTCCGAGAAGATTCTTACCCACACCACTCCCAAATGAGCCACGACTCAGAGCCACTCATTTTGGGACGGCTCAGTCACTTCTAGAAAAAGGAGTGGTGATTCTGGTGCCTCGGGAGGAATGGAAAAAAGGCTTTTATTCCATTCTGTTTTTAGTGCCCAAGCCGGACGATACCTTCAGACCAATCCTAAATCTGAAATCATTAAATCTCCACCTGTGGGTAGACCACTTCAAGATGGAGTCTCTGCGGTCTGTGCTTCTCAGCATAGACCAGGGAGAATTTTTGGAGTCCATGGATATCCAGGACGCATATTTGCATGTCCCAATTCACCCGGAGCATCAGGCTCTTCTAAGGTTTGCAATAGGGGACAGACATTTCAAATTCCAGGATTTGCCCTTTGGACTGGCTACGGCTCCAATGGTATTCACGAAGATCATGTCGGTAATGGCGGCTGTTCTCCGTTTGAGGGGTATCATTGTGATACCTTATTTGGATGATCTGCTGTTCAAAGCGGATTCAGCAGAGACTTTGCAGACACACCTGGCGGAGGCTATTCAGTTTTTGCAAGTTCACGGGTGGCTCTTAAATTTACAAAAGTCACAACTGGTCCCGTCTCAGAGGATCCAATTCCTGGGAGTCATCCTGGATACTCACTTACACCGAGTATTCCTGCCAGAGACGAAAGCCAAGGACATTTCACTCCTGGTAAGGTCAGTTCTGGAATTGGTCTGGAAATGTCTGAAGTTGCTGGGCAAAATGGTGGCGACTTTCGAGACGCTACTGTTCACCAGATTCCATTCTCGGGCCTTTCAATGGAACATCCTAACATCTTGGTCGAGGAACACGCAGACCATGAAGTCAGAAAGGGTGATGCTGACGTTGGAAACCAGGTCTTCTCTGAAATGGTGGACGGATGTGAATTCCCTTCAGTGGGGTTGGTCTCTTCAGTCTTGGGACTGGCTGGTAGTAACTACCGATGCCAGTCTCAGGGGCTGGGGAGCAGTTGTCCTGGACCTGAGGCTTCAGGGCCTGTGGACTACAGTGGAGTCAGCTGTCCTGATAAATATCCTGGAGCTTCGGGCTGTTTGGAAGGCCTTATCCTTGGCGGAAGACAGACTGAGGGGTCTCCCCATAAAGATTCAGTCGGACAACGCCACGGCTGTGGCATACCTGAATCATCAGTGCGGCACACACAGCAAACTGGCTATGTGGGAGGTGTCACAGATTTTCTTGTGGGCGGAGCAGAATGTTCCAGCCTTATCGGCAATATTCATACCAGGTGTGAAGAATGTGGAGGCCGATATCTTGAGCAGGGAAGAGCTGCTAGAAGGGGAATGGACGTTGAATCCACATATCTTCCAACAGATTGCATCTCGTGGGGGCTTCCGGAGGTGGATTTAATGGCGTCCAGGTTCAACCATCAGGTTCACAAATTCTTCTCCAGGACAAGGGATCCTCTGGCGTCAGCGGTGGATGCAATGACCGTACCCTGGACAGGGAATCTGGCATACGTTTTCCCACCGTTTCCGATGATTGCCAGGGTTCTGAAGAGGATCAGATCCCAAGGAATTCCAGTAATACTGATAGCTCCAGATTGGCCAAGGAGGTCTTGGTACTCGAGTGTTCGGAAACTATCAGTAGAGTTGTGGCGTCTGCCTCAAAGACTAGACCTACTAAGTCAAGGGCCGTTCTTTCATCAGGATTTAGCTCGGCTAACGGCTTGACTATTGAAACCTCCATTTTAAAGAGCAAAGGATTTTCTGAAGCGGTTGTGAATACCATGATTAAGGCCAGGAAGTCGGTGTCTTCGGCTAACTACTATAGGGTCTGGAAGACGTATATTAGGTGGTGTGAGCGCCAGAAGTCTCATACGTCCAGATTTCGGCTATCAAAATTGCTTGAATTCCTTCAGGTTGGTTTTTCTTCAGGACTAAGTCTCCAGTCTCTTAAAGTGCAGATATCAGCTCTGACGATCTTCAGAAGAGAGTGGCTGTGCTTCCGGAGGTGCAAACCTTCCTTCAGGGAGTTTCTAGATTAAAACCACCATACAAACAACCAGTGGCACCCTGAGATTTGTCTCTGGTGCTGGAGATTCTTCAAAAGCCTCCTTTTGAACCGTTAAGGTCAGCTGACCTCAAGTTTCTCACTTGGAAGTTAGTGTTTTTGTTGGCTGTTTCCTCTGCAATGAGAGTTTCGGAGTTGGGAGCATTGTCTTGTAAGCCTCCCTTCTTAATCTTTCATGATGATAGGGCTGTTCTGAGAACAGTACCCCAGTTTTTACCAAAAGTAGTGTCTGCTTTCCATTTGAATCAGGAGATTGTTCTTCCTGTGTTTCAACCCCCAGATGGTTCTAAGAAAGGGGACAAATTGAGGAATTTGGATGTGGTGCGCGCCTTGCGCATTTATGTGGACAGAGTTAAAGTGTTTTGGAAGACGGATACTTTATTCGTCTTGTATGATGTACACAAGATAGGCTGGCCCACTTCAAAACAGACCATTGCCAGGTGGTTGAGATCAGTTATTGCTTTTGCATATACTAAAGTTGGTAGGCCTGTACCGGCCAGGATAAACGCACATACCACCAGGTCTGTTGCCACATCTTTGCCATGGGGCTACGGCTGAGCAAGTTTGCAGGGCTGCCACTTGGTCATCTGTTCACACTCGCAGTGATGAGAGCTGCAGACCTGAGCGTACCCTCCCAAAGGACAGGCTCTTGAATGTCCCAATGTGAAGCTGTGTCACCAGGAACATTGAAAGAGAAAAAGGGATTTTTGTAAGAACTTACCGTTTGTATCCCTTTCTCTGATATGGTCCTGGTGACACAGCGATCCCTCCCTTACGCTCAGTAAGTATTGCCAGTGTTCATGATGTATCATGTTATGATGGTAAAATTTAAATTTGTGCATATAATATGTTCAGGCGTTTGTACTGAGTTGATGTATTCCAGTGGCTTTGAAAGTTGAACTGAGGATTCTGGGATGCAGTGGGAGGAGCCTACCTCTCTCAAAGCTTTGGTATAGGTGCCTGGTTCCTGCGGACCCTCCTACATCCCAATGTGAATCTGTGTCACCAGGACCATATCAGAGAAAGGGATTCGAACGGTATGTTCTTACAAAAATCCCTTTATTTATAAGGTAGATGCATGTAAAGTATGGTTTATTTTTCTCTGTGTCAGTGTATACTGAGAACATATTATCACGGCTCTTTCCTTTTTTGTTAGGTGAGTTTTCTTCCTGAAGCAAAGCATAAGATCATAATAGCCGACTAATGTGAGGTGACCTGGACTGCAGACTTCTACTAGAGACAATGATCAGAGAGGAACCACATCAACAGGAGAGGAAGACAGGTAATTTATCATTATTAATTACTGATACTTCTCAGGCAAAAAAAATATAAGATATATTAATAGGAACATTATACTTTGTTAGTGTTAGTGTTGCTCAGCTGCTTACCAATGAAAGCTTTTACTGACAGACAGCTGCCTGCCTTGGACCCCCTTTTAGAAGATGAATGGGTCCCACAAGATGTGTTATGATCTGGCTGTGTGCACCAGTGCCCTAGTAAATCAATGGTGGTAGTCTCCCCAGCCAATCACAGACTTTAGGACCCAGAATGCCAACCCCACCGACAAAACGCCCCCACTGCCGCTGCATGAAACACATCCCCTTGCATGTCCCTCAGCAGGAAGAAATCATTCAATGGTCGGCGACTATCAAATGATTTTCCTGGGCTTACAAATATAAGTCAGTGGAGACTGATTTATATTTGCTGGGTCCGGACTAAAGACAGGGCAGGATGTGCAGGGGAACGCCCAGCGTTAGCATGGGGACATCCATAAAATGCTGGACGTTCCCATGTCAAATCATAGCTAGATTAATTTAAAAAGTAGATTCATGTATAGTTCATGTTTCTAAAGTCCCATACACAGTTGACGAGAAATGAAAAGATATCACTCAAAGGGCAATATTTTTTTATTCTAGTGTATATACACAATATTGTTAATGATGTGTGCTTCCGAGCATCCTTAAGGACCACCCCCCTCCCCCATGCCCTGAACATGCAGGTCAACTTTGGTACAATGGAACCGCCTATAAAGTTAACTGTATCGTGAGTATTCCTAGTCTCCAGTGTGTACAGGACTTAAGGGTCAATGTATACTGCAAACATATTATCATGCCTCCATTTCCATTTTTTAGGTGAGAATTCTCCATAAAACAGATAATGAGATGATAACAGCCGTCTACTTCGAAGTGACCTGGACTGCAGAATCGTCCTCAAGTCAACAAACAAAGATGAAGTACAGCAACAGGAGACCCAAGTCAGGTAATTAATGAAAATTATATACTGATAATATGTTTTGGTATACATTTGAAATTCACAAATAGGACTTCTATTATTGTACATTGTGCTAACTTAGTGTACAGTTAATTAGATAGAGATAGGTAGAATGAAATAGAAAGAGTAAAAATAAACATACCTTCCCCCTTCACTGTCCACTAGGGAAGCTTGGCGGACATGAAGGGGAAGAACTCAGTAACACACTTTTTATTTCAGTCAGTGCCGTACCTCCCTGTGTAATAGTGCAGCTTGACCAACAGGAAGGGAGGGATCATTAGGTGGGTAGGTAGATATTTTGTAAATCATTAGATAGATAAGATAGATAGATAAATGGGTGGGTGAAGCGCATTACCTATAAAAGATATGTGGGTGATCCCTCACTCCTTGTGTAATAGTGCATCTTGGCCAGCAGGGAGTTGTTATCCTTTGGGACCCACATCTTTTTTTCACTGACCGCATTAACTGTAGATAGATAGAAAGTTTTAGGAAAAAAAACAAGACCGGCCACAAAAAGTCAGGGCAGCTAATCCAAAATAGTTTTTGAAACCCACCATACTGCAATAAGGCTTTGGGCCAGATGCACTAAGCTTCAAAAGTGATAAAATGGAGAGTCATAAACAGCCAGCCAATCAACTCCTACCTGCCATGTCACAGAAAAAATGTCAGACAGAAGCTGATTGTTTGGTTGTTTAGTACTCATCACTTTATCACTTTTTGAAGCTTAGTGCATCTGGTCTTTGTCTTCTATGTTCTTTCTCATGATCCAAATGTTGAAATCTGGCACATACCCTAGAGGGCTAATCTTTGTTTTTAAGCATGGCGGCCCCTTCAAAACATCCTCTAAAAAACAGAAATAGCTATCTACCACAACATATCTTATTCTTAAAGGTACCAGCCTACCCCAATTGATACTAAATTTAAAAAAAACAACAATATTCTGGATTGTTATTAGGGAATCGGTACATCTGTCAGAATGAACTTAGGTCTACAGTCATTAGGTCGACCCCACTAGGTCGACTGGCAGGAAGGTCGACCTGATTTAAGGTCGACATGGGCCAAGGTCGACATGACTTAAGGTCGAATTTGCATAAAGGTCGACTTGAGGAAGGTCGACTGGTCATAAGGTCGACATGGGTTTTTCACTGTTTTTTGATCCGAATGTCGACACAGTCGACATGGACACAGTTGGCAATGAGAATCGTACCCTTGCATCGCTAGCTTCGCTCGCAATGCTTCGGGCACGGTGGCTCGCTTCGCTCGCCACAGCTTTAATAACCTCCTCCACGCCCTAGTGGATGGTAGGGCATGAAATACCGCCTTTCGGTACATGTTGGCTCAAAAAACAGTGAAAAACCCCATGTCGACCTTATGACCAGTCGACCTTCCTCATGTCGACCTTAATGCAAATTCGACCTTAAGTCATGTCGACATTGGCCCATGTCGACCTTAAATCAGGTCGACCTTCCTGCCAGTCGACCTAGTGTTGTCGACCTAATGACTGTAGACCTAAGTTCATTCTAACAGATGACCGCTTCCCTGTTTATAGCTATGCACTGGAATCTTGAGTATATTAAAATTCCTTACAAATAGAGAAACCCCTTGTACACAAGTGTAGCTCTGTATTGCAGATAGTCTTTATTATTTCTGGAATCAGGTTATGCTAGTGTTCATAACTTATGCAAATTGTACAATGGGCTCCAGTGACCGTTATACATATTTAGCTACCATAATTGCAGATACTCTGCTGTTTGAATATAAATCAATTGCTCTTTGCATCCTTTATGAGAAGAGATAGACTATTCTGATTTGATGTATAGGTCTCTTCCAACAACGACAGCATACTGCAATAAAAGGAAACATTGGGCCATACGTGCGTACGCTATCACCTACTTTAAAACAAAAACTTAAATCGTGCTTTCGTTTAGCGACATGGTATAACTTAGAAACACTTGAGCACGGTCAGGGGCGTAACTAGATATTCATAGGCCCCATAGCAAAAGTTTGTAAGGGGCCCCTATTTAGCAACTGATGGTGATAAATGTATGTATAGCTAATTACTTAGACAGTAAAGATGGGCCCCCTTCAGTTTTGGGCCCCATAGCAGCTGCACCCCTTACACCTATGGTAGTTATGCCCTTGAGCACGGTGATTCTTTCTAGGGTGCTTATGCTTTCCTAGTATGACTCTTATACTGTTGTCTGCATCCATGTTCGCTGCTGCTCTCATAATCCTCTTCCTCACCAAGTACTCTTTTATCGTACCACTAATGTCTGTTTTAGTCTTATAATAAGGATTGTCCACACAATGCTTTGTTCTCTGATTGTTTTATTTTATGTACTGTACAAGTTATCATTTATTTATGCTTTAAGTCATCAATAAAAATTATGACTGGGAAAAACAGAAACATAGGCCCTAATTCAGGTTGAATTGGTAAGCAGGTAACATCACTGCTTGCCGAGTGCACCATCCGCTGCCCGGCCGAATCCCCCCACCCCTCCAAATCCCAACTATAACATGCAAGGGGATGTGTATAAGAACACATCCCCTTGCATGAAGGAGATGGCGTTCCGGATGCAGTTGCTGGGAAAAGCAATGGCTTGGGTCCTGTGCTCTCAGGAAACACGGCATATCCAGTTATTAACTGCCCTCCTCTAACTGCGGATTGGGGGGCACAGGATGTTTGATCTTCAATGGGAATGCCCAGTGGACTTGGCTGTTCCACTGCACTGTCTCCGGAAGCAGTGGCTCAGTTTGCTGCTAAGAAATTCATGTTGAGCATTCACCTGGTGTGGTCCAAGCTGCGCTCGTGCACACTGAACACCTGGATTTCTCTTAAGCAAGCAGATGTGAAGCTGAGAGACTGCAGCATGTAACACCATAATACAACAATTAAAGCTCTTCCTTTTCTAAGAAAAAAAATGTACTGAGCAGAAATTTTTCAGAGGTGCATAGAACTGTTATGCCAAAATAAAATATGAGCGGTTTGGAACAATGTAGTTTCAACTGTCAGGGTAGAGAGTGAGTTAACACATGGGGTTTGTTTTATTAGGTAGATATTAGGACAGAATAGGGCCCTTTGGGGTTATTTTTACACAGACAGGTCTAGTTTTATTTTTACACTGTTTTCTGCCCCATTATAAAGATAAGGCTTTACAATTTGTTAATCTTGCACAGTAGCCACCAGAGAGTGAGCCACAATCACGGCCATTGCCAGCCAATGTGCAAGCATAACGAGTGCCTGCCATGCCCCCGCAGTGAGAGGCAGCAGCCTTTTACAATTTAAAATGGCAGCTGTCATTTTCTGGCATGTTCACTGCCCTGGTTGGGCGGCAGGTGGTGAGCACCCCCCCCCCCCCCACACACACACACACACTGGATTAACACGCCGGACAGAGGCAGTGGACATTTTATTATTTAACAGGCGTCCCTCTTTTGAGCCATCGCGCCTCCCGGTGCAGAGGCAGCCGCTGCAAAAGAGCTTAAGGGCCACCGACTGCTAGTTTAAGATGTCAGGAAAGCTTCAGCTGCCGGCTGGGTGACAGGAACCGCCTGCGGGGTGAAAATGTCAAGTCAGCCCCCTGGGTGAAGAAGGGGTATAATAAATTATTCTTAAAAAACAAATGTGTTTTTATTCTAATATATCCTTTACAGGGACGCTATAGGTCCCAGCAGAAGGCTTGCTGGAACCTGTAGTCCTCCTTTAAAGGGCAATATGGGGTGCTGGGGGAAGGATAGCCCTGGTCTTTAGCGGTAGAAAGAATCCCAGGCCTGGGCTGACTAGCACAGGGTTGCTAATGTACAGCCATGGGACCCTAGAGGTGTCTCATGGCTGTGGCATTACCTCCCCGGCTGGTGGAGCCTGGTGCTGGTTCCAGAAATATTTGGGACCCCTACTTATTTTGCCCCCCATATTTTTGCAACCATGGGTGGCTTCAAGAGCCCGGTGCGGGTACCTTAACCCCTTCCCGACATTTGACGTACATTTACGTCATGGCCGGGAGGTACTTCCCGACACATGGCATAAATGTACGTCATGAGTTTAAACTGTCACTGCGTCTCGAGACGCAGTGACAGAGGGACGATGTCTGCTGTCCCTGACAGCAGACATGTCCCTGCATGCCCAGGGGGGGCTGCGATGCCGCCCCCCCGTCGGCGATCGCTGTGATTGGCTGTTCAGTGTGAACAGCCATTCACAGCGTTTTCCTGTGTTACCAGCGAATCGGACGCTCGGTAACACAGGTGTCAATCACCGCCGGGCGTCAGGGGGCATGAGGGGGTCATCGGTGACGATGACACCTCACCCCACCCTCACCCCACCTGCCCCCAAGGCTGTGATTGGTCCGTGGGACCCACGGACCAATCACAGCCAAGGCGCGACATTTAAACTGACGGTGACTGCGCTGCAGACGCCATTCCGGTCTGGAATAGCGTGCAGAACGGTCACCGTGCCTGCCTGCCGTGAATACCGACCTGATCCTTGCTAATACTTACCTGATCCTTGCAAATACCTTACCTGATCACCTTATCACTGCTTGTAGCGTGCTGGACGCTTCCTGGATCTGACTTCCTGAGACTTCCTGCTGCTGCTGCAGTGTGATAGAGAGATAGAGAGATAGAGAGAGAGAGATAGAGAGAGATAGAGAGAGATAGAGAGATAGTGACAGAGAGAGCTATATTTTGTGTCTGCTACCCCCCCTTTTTGGGGGTGCAGGGGTTTTCTATATATAAATAACTGTCAGTGCTGCTGCTGCAGTGTCATACAGTGATAGATAGTGATAGATAGTGATAGATAGTGAGAGGTAGAGAGATAGAGATATTTGTGTCTGCTACCCCCCCTTTTTGGGGGTGCAGGGGTTTTATTTTATATATATAACTGTCAGTGCTGCTGCTGCAGTGTCATAGAGTGATAGATAGTGATAGATAGTGAGAGATAGAGAGATAGAGAGAGATAGTGACAGAGAGTGATAGAGAGTGTATATTTTGTGTCTGCTACCCCCCCTTTTTGGGGGTGCAGTTTTTTTTTATACATATAACTGTCAGTGCTGCTGCTGCAGTGTCCTAGAGTGATAGATAGTGAGAGATAGTGAGAGATAGAGAGATAGAGAGAGATAGTGACAGAGAGTGATAGAGAGTGTATATTTTGTGTCTGCTACCCCCCCTTTTGTGCTGATCAGTATATCTGTGCTGATCAGCAACTTTTTGGGGGCGCAGAGGTTTTTTTTTTATATATATACCTGTCAGTTGCTGCCAGTTGCACTGTCAGTTGCACCAAAGGTTGTGCACCTGCTGTCCCTCACTGGTAATCAGTGTCGCATCACTGATCACCTTTTTTTTTTTTTGTGAGTGCTGTGGGGTCTTTTTTTATTTTTTTTTTTACACACACTGATTTTGTGGGTGTCCTGTGGCCACTGTGCGCCGATCAGTGACGTACATCACTGATCAGCTTTTTCGGCACAGGGTTGATCTATTTTTTATTTTTTTTTGATCAGATTCCTGTTGCCTTTGAGCGCTGTTCAGTGACAGACGTTACTGACCAACATCTGTGCTCAATTTTTGGCGCAGGACCTTTTTTTTTTTTTTTTAACCCCTTCAATTTTTTATTTTTAACCCCTTCATTTTTTTTTTTTTTTATTGGTATAAAGTATTTTTTTTTTCTGCACCACATACACACTACACACTACATACCCCCCGGATTGAAATAAAGTTTGTACCCCCCCCTACACTATACACGTGTTGAAACATTTCACTACCAGTAACACAAAAATAAAAATGGCATCCCAAATGTCCTCCCAAATGTCCTCCCAGTCATCCAGGAGAATGTATTCAGTGGAGGAGGCATATGCCATGCTTGCCTCTGACTCTGACACAGGCAGTGATGCAAGCGGGGAATTTGAAGGATTCGCCTTAAGCTCCTCTTCCTCCTCTGGTGATGAGGGACCCCCTCAAAGACGCCCCCGTAGATCAGCTGAGATTCCCCCCCCAATAATTGATCTAGTATGGACCCCACCACCAGACAATTTTGAGCCCCAGGTTCCTGAGTTTTTGGCCATGCCAGGAATCCAATTTGATTCCACAGGTCTCAGAGAAATTGACTTTTTCAAATTATTTTTCTCTGATGATTTTATAAATTTAATGGTGGACCAAACTAATTTATATGCCCAGCAGTTTATTGCTCAAAACCCCACGTCATCATTTGCTAGGTGGACCCCTGTAGATGCAGTAGAGATGATGACGTTTTGGGGTCTGGTGTTTCATATGGGCATAGTAAAAAAGCCAGAAATTAGGCAATATTGGAGTACAGATGTTCTGTACAGTACTCCATTTTACCGTATGGCCATGCCCCGGACTCGATTTGAGACAATTCTTAAATTTATACATTACACCGATAATGCACAGTGCCCACCCAGAGATGATCCCACCTTTGACCGGCTATTCAAAGTCAGGCCGGTCATTGATCATTTCAGTGCCAAATTTGAAGAGGTGTACATCCCTGAAAAATTTATTTGTATCGACGAGTCCCTTATACATTTTAAAGGAAGGGTTAAATTCCGCCAGTACCTTCCCAGTAAGAGGGCAAGGTATGGCATAAAAATGTATAAACTGTGTGAAAGCACCTCAGGGTACACCCACAGGTTTAGGGTTTATGAAGGGAAGGATTCAAGAATTCAACCGCCAGAATGCCCCCCCTCCCTCGTAGGTGTTAGTGGGAAAATTGTCTGGGATTTAGTGCACCCCTTCCTGGATAAAGGTTATCACCTCTATGTGGATAACTTTTACACTAGCATCCCCCTGTTTAAGGCCCTTGGTTCAAGAGGTACAGCAGCTTGCGGTACTGTGCGCAAGAACCAAAGAGGCCTCCCAAAAACGCACATTGCCCAAGTAATGAGAAGGGGTGAAAGCAGGGGAATATGCAACGAAAATATGTTGTTGGTCAAATATAAGGACAAGAGGGATGTCCTTATACTGACAACAATTCACGGAGACAGTACCACCTCCGTCCCTGTACGAGGTACCAGTACCCACACCTCAAAACCTAATTGTATCCTGGATTACAATAGGTACATGGGCGGAGTGGATCTTTCAGATCAGGTACTGAAGCCGTACAGTGCCCTGCGGAAAACAAAAATCTGGTACAAGAAGGTGGCCGTGTATATCATCCAGATGGCACTGTATAACGCTTACGTGCTATTCCGTTCTACCGGCCAGAGGGGGACATTTATGCACTTTCAAGAGGAAGTCATAAAGGGCCTAATATTTGGGAACCAGCAGGCAGAGGGCCCCAGTACTTCTAGTACTGGCCCCCGTATTGTACCAGGGCAGCATTTTCCTGATGAAATCCCCTCCACTGGAAAAAAGGGCAGGACACAAAAAAGGTGCAAAGTTTGCTATAAAAAGGGAATAAGAAAGCAAACTATTTTCCAGTGTGACACTTGCCCCGACAAACCCGGCCTATGTATAAAGGAGTGTTTTAAAATATACCACACATCTATGGAATATTAGGTTCATAATTTCACCGTGCTTCGGGGGTCTTGCTAATGCCACATAGCACCCACCATTCATTCCACCAGAATCTGAGCCGCAAAATCCAAAAATCACTCCTTCCCTTCTGAGTCCTGCCATGCACCCAACTGGTATTTTTTGGTCACATGTGAGGCATTGCCGTACTCGGGAGAAATTGGGGCACAGATTTTGGGGTGCTTTGTCTCCTTCATTCCTTGTGAAAATGAAAAATTTTGAGCCAGAACTGCATTTTTGTGTAAAAAAATGTAATTTTTCATGTTCACTGCCCAGTTTTATCAAAATTGGTGAAACCCCTGGGGGTTTGAAATGTACACTATACCCCTAGATGAATTCCCTGAGGGGTGTAGTTTGCAAAATGGGGTGACTTGTGGGGGGGTTCCACTGTATTGGTGCTTTGGGGGTCTTGCTAATGCGACATAGCACCCACCATCATTCCACCAGAATTTGTGCTGCAAAATCCAAATATCACTCCTTCCCTTCTGAGTCCTGCCACTTTTTGGTCACACATGAGGCATTGCCGTACTCGGGAGAAATTGGGGCACAGATTTTGGGGTGCTTTGTCTCCTTCATTCCTTCTGAAAATGAAAAATTTTGAGCCAGAACTGCATTTTTGTGTAAAAAAATGTAATTTTTCATTTTCACTGCCCACTTGTATCAAAATTGGTGAAACCCCTGGGGGTTTGAAATGTACACTATACCCCTAGATGAATTCCCTGAGGGGTGTAGTTTGCAAAATGGGGTGACTTGTGGGGGGGTTCCACTGTATTGGTGCAACATAGCACCCACCATTCATTCCACCAGAATCTGTGCTGCAAAATCCAAAAATCACTCCTTCCCTTCTGAGTCCTGCCATGCACCCAACTGGTATTTTTTGGTCACATGTGAGGCATTGCCGTACTCGGGAGAAATTGGGGCACAGATTTTGGGGTGCTTTTTCTCCTTCATACCTTCTGAAAATGAAAAATTTTGAGCCAGAACTGCATTTTTGTGTAAAAAATGTAATTTTTCATTTTCACTGCCCACTTGTATCAAAATTGGTGAAACCCCTGGGGGTTTTAAATGTACACTATACCCCTAGATGAATTCCCTGAGGGGTGTAGTTTGCAAAATGGGGTCACTTGTGGGGGGGTTCCACTGTATTGGTGCTTGGGGGGTCTTGCTAATGCGACATAGCACCCACCAAAATTCCACCAGAATCTGAGCTGCAAAATCCAAAAATCACTCCTTCCCTTTTGAGTCCTGCCATGCACCCAACTGGTATTTTTTGGTCACATGTGAGGCATTGCCGTACTCGGGAGAAATTGGGGCACAGATTTTGGGGTGCTTTTTCTCCTTCATACCTTCTGAAAATGAAAAATTTTGAGCCAGAACTGCATTTTTGTGTAAAAAATGTAATTTTTCATTTTCACTGCCCACTTGTATCAAAATTGGTGAAACCCCTGGGGGTTTTAAATGTACACTATACCCCTAGATGAATTCCCTGAGGGGTGTAGTTTGCAAAATGGGGTCACTTGTGGGGGGGTTCCACTGTATTGGTGCTTGGGGGGTCTTGCTAATGCGACATAGCACCCACCAAAATTCCACCAGAATCTGAGCTGCAAAATCCAAAAATCACTCCTTCCCTTTTGAGTCCTGCCATGCACCCAACTGGTATTTTTTGGTCACATGTGAGGCATTGCCGTACTCGGGAGAAATTGGGGCACAGATTTTGGGGTGCTTTTTCTCCTTCATACCTTCTGAAAATGAAAAATTTTGAGCCAGAACTGCATTTTTTGTGTAAAAAATGTAATTTTTCATGTTCACTGCCCACTTGTATCAAAATTGGTGAAACCCCTGGGGGTTTGAAATGTACACTATACCCCTAGATGAATTCCCTGAGGGGTGTAGTTTGCAAAATGGGGTCACTTGTGGGGGGGTTCCACTGTATTGGTGCTTGGGGGGTCTTGCTAATGCGACATAGCACCCACCAAAATTCCACCAGAATCTGAGCTGCAAAATCCAAAAATCACTCCTTCCCTTCTGAGTCCTGCCATGCACCCAACTGGTATTTTTTGGTCACATGTGAGGCATTGCCGTACTCGGGAGAAATTGGGGCACAGATTTTGGGGTGCTTTTTCTCCTTCATACCTTCTGAAAATGAAAAATTTTGAGCCAGAACTGCATTTTTGTGTAAAAAAATGTAATTTTTCATTTTCACTGCCCACTTGTATCAAAATTGGTGAAACCCCTGGGGGTTTGAAATGTACACTATACCCCTAGATGAATTCCCTGAGGGGTGTACTTTGCAAAATGGGGTGACTTGTGGGGGGGTTCCACTGTATTGGTGCAACATAGCACCCACCATTCATTCCACCAAAATCTGTGCTGCAAAATCCAAAAATCACTCCTTCCGTTCTGAGTCCTGCCATGCACCCAACTGGTATTTTTTGGTCACATGTGAGGCATTTCCGTACTCGGGAGAAATTGGGGCACAGATTTTGGGGTGCTTTTTCTCCTTCATACCTTCTGAAAATGAAAAATTTTGAGCCAGAACTGCATTTTTGTGTAAAAAAATGTAATTTTTCATTTTCACTGCCCACTTGTATCAAAATTGGTGAAACCCCTGGGGGTTTGAAATGTACACTATACCCCTAGATGAATTCCCTGAGGGGTGTAGTTTTCAAAATGGGGTGACTTGTGGGGGGGTTCCACTGTATTGGTGCTTGGGGGGTCTTGCTAATGCGACATAGCACCCACCAAAATTCCACCAGAATCTGAGCTGCAAAATCCAAAAATCACTCCTTCCGTTCTGAGTCCTGCCATGCACCCAACTGGTATTTTTTGGTCACATGTGAGGCATTGCCGTACTCGGGAGAAATTGGGGCACAGATTTTGGGGTGCTTTTTCTCCTTCATACCTTCTGAAAATGAAAAATTTCGAGCCAGAACTGCATTTTTGTGTAAAAAATGTAATTTTTCATTTTCACTGCCCACTTGTATCAAAATTGGTGAAACCCCTGGGGGTTTGAAATGTACACTATACCCCTAGATGAATTCCCTGAGGGGTGTAGTTTTCAAAATGGGGTGACTTGTGGGGGGGTTCCACTGTATTGGTGCTTGGGGGGTCTTGCTAATGCGACATAGCACCCACCAAAATTCCACCAGAATCTGAGCCGCAAAATCCAAAAATCACTCCTTCCGTTCTGAGTCCTGCCATGCACCCAACTGGTATTTTTTGGTCACATGTGAGGCATTTCCGTACTCGGGAGAAATTGGGGCACATATTTTGGGGTGCTTTTTCTCCTTCATACCTTCTGAAAATGAAAAATTTTGAGCCAGAACTGCATTTTTGTGTAAAAAAATGTAATTTTTCATTTTCACTGCCCACTTGTATCAAAATTGGTGAAACCCCTGGGGGTTTGAAATGTACACTATACCCCTAGATGAATTCCCTGAGGGGTGTACTTTGCAAAATGGGGTGACTTGTGGGGGGGTTCCACTGTATTGGTGCAACATAGCACCCACCATTCATTCCACCAGAATCTGTGCTGCAAAATCCAAAAATCACTCCTTCCCTTCTGAGTCCTGCCATGCACCCAACTGGTATTTTTTGGTCACATGTGAGGCATTGCCGTACTCGGGAGAAATTGGGGCACAGATTTTGGGGTGCTTTTTCTCCTTCATACCTTCTGAAAATGAAAAATTTTGAGCCAGAACTGCATTTTTGTGTAAAAAAATGTAATTTTTCATTTTCACTGCCCACTTGTATCAAAATTGGTGAAACCCCTGGGGGTTTGAAATGTACACTATACCCCTAGATGAATTCCCTGAGGGGTGTACTTTGCAAAATGGGGTCACTTGTGGGGGGGTTCCACTGTATTGGTGCTTTGGGGGTCTTGCTAATGCGACATAGCACCCACCAAAATTCCACCAGAATCTGAGCTGCAAAATCCAAAAATCACTCCTTCCCTTCTGAGTCCTGCCATGCACCCAACTGGTATTTTTTGGTCACATGTGAGGCATTGCCGTACTCGGGAGAAATTGGGGCACAGATTTTGGGGTGCTTTGTCTCCTTCATACCTTCTGAAAATGACAAATTAGGAGCCAGAACTGTATTTTTGTGTAAAAAAAATAATTTTTCATTTTCACTGCCCAGTTGTACCACAATTGGTGAAACCCCTGGGGGTTTGAAATGTACACTATACCCCTAGATGAATTCCCTGAGGGGTGTAGTTTGCAAAATGGGGTCACTTGTGGGGGGGTTCCTAACTTTTAGCATCTTATGGTGCCTAGAAACCTACATGGTGCCTAAAAAATAATCTCATAAAAAGGAGGCTCCAAAATCAAGTAGGTGCTCCTTCTATTATGAAGCCTGTGGTTTGGTCACCGTGCACACTAGGGCCACATATAGGATATTTATGAAAACAAAAGAATTGGGGGAATCAATTTTCAGTCACATTTCTCTAGTAAAATGTACTGTGTTCCTTAGAAAAATGTATTAAAATTGCAAATCTGCAAAAAAAAAGAAATTTAGAAATTTCACCTACACTTTGTTTTAATTCCTGTGAAACACCTAAAGGGTTAACAAACTTCCAAAATGCTGTTTTGAATACTGTGAGGGGTGCAGTTTTTGAAATGGCATCATTTATGGGGGTGTCTCACATACAAGTCCCTCAAAGTCACATCAGAACTGAACTGGTCCCTAAAAAAATCAGTGTTTGAAATTTTCTTGAAAATTTGAGAATTTGCTATTCATATTGTAAGCCTCCTAGTGTCCCAAAAAATTAAAAGGAAGTTGAAATAATGATGTCAACATAAAGTAGACATATGGTCTATGTTAGTTATTCACTATTTTGAGTGGTAAGATTATTTGTCTCACAAGCAGAAAATTTAACATTTTGCAAATCGCTAAATTTTCCATTTTTTCACGATATTTTGGTATTTTTCACAAAAAAACACAGACTGTATCGACCCAAATTTACCACTAATTTGAAGTACAATGTGTCACGAAAAAACAATCTCAAAATCACTGGGATAAGTAAAAGCAAAAAAAAGTTATCCCCACTTAAGTGAGACATGTCAGATTTGAAAAAAAGGGCTCTGTCAGGAACGCAAAAACTGGCTCTGTCAGGAAGGGGTTAAATATGGGAGACCTTTACTTAATTTGTCCCCATATTTTTGGAACCATTGCCTGCACCAATATCTAATTTAAAATATATATGGGAGACAAAGCTGTGGGGGTCCTCCGTATTTGCGGAACCAGCACCAGGCCCATGGAGCCGACCCTGGTTCCAAAAATACGGGGGACAAAATGAGTAGGGGTCCCCTGTATTTCAGAAACCAGCACTGGGCTCCACTAGCTGGCAAGGTAATGCCACAGCCAGGGGATCTTATGGGTCCCCTGGCTGTGGCATTACCTCCTGGCTAGTGGAGCTCAGTGCTGGTTCCTGAAATATAGGGGACACACCTTATGGTTCCATTGGCTATAACAGCACCAACCTTGTGCTATTCAGCCCAGGGCTTCTTTCGATCCCAGGCGTGTGATACCTTAAAAAAATATTGTAATTTACAGGAGGTCTACAGGTCCCTGCAAGCCTGCCACTGGTACCTACAGCTTCCCTGTAAAGGAAATATTTAAAGAAGAACACAGGACAGGTTTTAAAAAGTATTTAACAGCCTCTTCATCCAGGGGAACCAATACACTCCCAGGACTTCCCCACGTTTTCACCAGGCGGGCGGCCCCTGCTGTCCAGCAGGGGCTTCCCCGGCTTCTTTGACCGGAGGGCGGCGGCCTGTAAGCTCTTTTCCACGGCCGTCGCGCCTCCGGGACATCGAGGCGCTTTCTTCTGGAGCTCTTCTCTGTTTGTACGCTGCCATCAGACTGTCTCCGCATCCTCACATTCACCGTGGCTATTTTTATTATAAAAAAATTAAAATGGTGCTAATACTGTAACTATTGGTGACATTTTTGTAAATATACAAGAACATTTTCTTTATATTATTCTTATTTTTATGGTCAAAACTCTGTATTACAATAAACTGGAGTATAACAGGAGAGCCTCGGCCTCCCCTCACATTACTATTCTTTCCCCTTTCATGCCATCCTGTCTTCCGGCATCCGTGCCTTTATTTCCTTACATCTTTGCTGCTTTCTTACACCCCCATCTATGCTGTTCTGTCTCCACATTGCTGCCCCCCCCCCATCTGTACATTGTTTTGTACCAATCTGTGTCACATTATCTCCCCCATATGCGCTGTTTAGTCTTCCCAGCTATTTGCACCTTTCTGCCCTCCCATCCACACCACTCTTACTCCATCCATGACACCAGGTCTTCCCGCATCCGTGCCACTATTTCCCCCCATTTGTGCGGATTTCTTCCACCCCATTCATGTAGCTCTGTCTCCCCCCCATCCATGACACTGTTCGGGGCGGGCGGATAATGTCACATGACAGCAGTGCCCACCCCAAACAATGCAGGCAGCACAGACGGTGTAATGGTTAGCATTACTGCCTCACAGCACTGAGGTCATGGGTTCGATACCCACCATGGCCCTAAATGTGCAGAGTTTTTATATTCTCCCGGTGTTTGCGTGGGTTTACTCCGGTTTCCTCCCACAATCCAAAATGATACTGGTAGGTCAATTGGCCTCCAACAAAATTAACCCTAGAATGTCTGTGTGTGCGTGTACATGTGGTAGGGAATATAGATTGTAAGCTCCACTGGGGCAGGGACTGATGTGAATGGGCAATTATACTCTGTAAAGCGCTGCGGAATATGTGTGCGCTATATAAGAAACTGGTAATGAATAAAATAAATGCAGCCGAAAAGTCCTGGGCTACCTTTCTGCTGCAAACAGAGAGAGATTTGATTTTGAGCAACTATTGAATGATTTTCTCCTCTGTGTGGGCGCATTCTAGCAGATATGTAAGCGTACACATACACTCTCAGTGCAGCGTTCGCCAGGGTGGTGTTACCCTACTCTCTAGGCTCTAAATATACAAAGCCTAGCAAACAGGTCTGAATCAGGCTCTCGGTTTGGATTACTTGAACTTTGTATTTGTTATGTTTAAGTGGACACTTAAAGGTTACTGACCCCTTGTTACTTGTTTTTAGGAAATAGATAAGTTTTTTTGAAACATCATTGAGCTGTCTCCCTGGATGCACTGTACAATTTGTATTTACCATTACATACAGTGCAGTTATAGCAAAAGCTCTGGAACACTGTGTGACATTACTCATAGCTGCAGAATGTTTGCTCATAGAGGGGCAGATGTATTAAGTCACAACAAGAGATAAATGCAAGGGTGACAAAGGGGCGTATTTATCATTATATAGCGATGCCGGTGTGATGACATCGCCGGGCATCGCATTGCGGTATCAGGGATTTATCATTATGGGGGCGCAGGGACAGGGCTCCGAAAGGAGCCCCGTCCCTGCGAAGCCCTGACCCGGAAGCCGGGGGGGTCTGCTCATGCGTGGTTATGCGCTGCTCGGGCAGTGCGATGTGCAGCCATAGGCTACAATGGGCTATCAACATATCAGAATGGCGATAGCCCAGGGGGTGCGATGCCGGGCTGCCCGATGTTGATACATCGGGCAGCTTCGCATCCCCCATAGAAACCTATGGGGGATGCGGCCGGCAGCGCTGCAGGGGGGGGGGGGGATCACAGCAGAGATCGGAGATTCCTGCTGCGGTCCCCTGTGATAAATTCCAGTGATACTTAATATTTGCGGTTAAGGGGGATTTAGCCGCAAATCCTAAGGGCCCCATACATCAGCAATTAATTGTGACAATTTTCAGATATGGAGAGGATTGCCACAATTAATTTTAGATGTGTGGGCTCCCCCTTTTGGCAATCCCAATCAAAATCGCCAATCGATTGCTTAATCAGATTTTTAAACATGCTTAATAATCTGGTATTATCTGCAGATCTTTTTTATATGTGTGGGCATTCCCAATTCGTCTTTTTCATCTATTTACATTATGAACAGCTGAAATGACAATCGATTGGGTAATTTCCAGATATGAAGATGCAATCTTTAGATGGAAAAATCTGCCGATCACTGAAATAAATCTGTAATGTGTGGGCAAGTCAGATAGAATGTAAAATCCATTTATCTTGCCAAAAAATCCCTGGATCTGGAAATCCATTAATTGTGATTGCTGATGTATGGGGCCCATTACTTGATAAATGGGCCCAAAAGAGAGATACATGTCCAGCCAATCACCTGCTAACTGCCATGTTACAGGCCGAGTTTGAAAAAAAGTCAGTAAGGAAATGATTGGCTGGACGTTGATCTCTCTTTATCAAGCCTGCATATATCTCTTGTTAAGGCTTAATACATCTGCCCCACTGCGAGTTATTTTAATTAAAGAAAAAGTTGGTGATTTTGTAAAATAAATTAATTCAGTTTTAAGGATGGCATTACAGGTAGTTGTTCTTGTCACCTTTAGGGCAAGAAATTCTAGCAATAAACTCATGCAGAAGATACCAATTTTGACTTTCCCGAATGTACACTGTTAGGGGTATTCAATGCCCCTAACTGCAAGCTATCGACAGCGAGAAATGCCGATAGCTCACTGTTAGTATTCAACTCCCTCCCCTTCACTCCCTGTTTCCACCTCGCCTGTGAACCTCGCCGTTTAAGGGAATCCTCAACATCCTCTCATGGCGAGGATTTGGCTCCTACATTGGATACGGCCAGGGAATGGTGAGGATGGCTTGTTTTCGGCAAAGAAAAGCCATCCTTACTGTACAAACCTCCTCGCTGGCAGCTTTGAATACCGCCCCATGGGGGATGACTACGGTGGACTATATGGGCTATTTCACACACTACGGCTCCTGCCGGACAGCGAAATCCCACACGGCCAAAAGCCGTGCCGTGCAAAGGAATTGTCAATGGACACTATTGTGTCCATTCATAAGGGACGGCCATGGCCCGGCCGGTTGCAGCCGGATCCCACCACTGGAAGGGACAGCTGCCGGGCTGTGGCCATCCCCTCCATTCTAAACTTCTTAGTGCGGCACGGCTTCCTGGCCGTGCGGGATTTTGCCGTCTGGCAGGAGCCGGAGTTTGTGAAATAGCCCTATAGGTGAGTATGCATGTATGTTGTATGTATGGTGTGGGTTTAATTTACAGGGTGTTTGTGTTTTTATTGTGGTATTGGTTCTGTTGTGGGACTACAAGTCCCAGCGGCCCATTAATACCTCACATGTTGGGACTTGTGGTTCCCCAAGTCCCAGCATGTGAGAGAGTCTTGCTGGGTCTTGTAGTTTTACAACAAAACCCAATACTTATTTAGATATTTTTTTAAACTATTTTTTTTTACACTACCAACCCGGCACCCCATTAAAAAAAAAACAAAAAAAAACAGGTTTATTAAGAAAAATAAAAAGCTTTTGGTTTAAACCAGTTTTTTGCATTATGGATTTAATGAAAAAAAGTAATCATGTTTTAGAGTACTATTAATTATTCATTTATTAACAGTTTCTTATATAGCACAGCAGAGTCTGTTGCGTTTTACAAAAGGAGACAGTGATACAACAAACTGGGTATTTACAGACAGTCAAAAGGTATGAGGGCCCTGCTCGCAAGCTTACAATCTATAGGGAAGTGGGCATTGATACACAAGTATAGGTGTTTTTTATTGCATAAAGTCCACAAGAATGCAAAAGTTCCTGGTGGGTGTGGATAGTTTGGTCTACACCAACTAGGTCGACAAGCATTGGGTCGACACCACTAGGTCGACAGGCAGCAAGGTCGAAATGGGTTTAGGTCGACATGGGTCTAGGTTCGCTTTGCTCGCGATGCTTGGGGCACGGTGCCTCGCTATGCTCAGCACACTACTTTATTCTCCCACCACAACCTAGTGCATGGGTCTTCAAACTGTGGCCCTCCAGATGTTGTGAAACTACAAATCCCAGCATGCCTTGCCACAGTTTTGCTATAAGGGAGTGTTAAAACTGTGGCAAGGCATGCTGGTATTTGTACTTTCACAATCTGGAGGGCCACAGTTTGAAGACCTATGTCCTAGTGGATGGTAGGGCATGAAATACCGCTTGTCGGCACATGTTGGCTCAAAAAACAGTGAAAAACCCCATATCGACTTTTTGACTGTCGACCTTGCCCATGTTGACCTAATACTTGTGTCGACCTAGACCCATGTCGAACTAGTGGCGTCGACCCAATGCTTGTCGACCTAGTTGGTGTAGACCAGGAAATACCGCCTGTCGGCTCAAAAAACAGTGAAAAAACCCATGTCGACTTTTTGACTGTCGACCTAGCCCATGTCGAACTAATACATGTGTCGACCTAATGTCATGTCGACCTAGACCCATATCTAACTAGTGGTGTCGACCTAGTTGGTATAGATCAGACATATCCAAACTATGGCCCTCCAGCTGTTGTGAAACTACACATCCCAGCATGCCTTGCCACAGTTCTGCTATTAAGGAATGCTAAAACTATGGCAAGGCACGCTGGGATGTGTAGTTTCACAACAGCTGGAGGGCCACAGTTTGGACATGCCTGGTGTAGACCTAATGACCGTATCTCAATACGGTGACCCAGCAGAGTTTTAATGCTTTCTAACATTAACCCTTTGCAGTCCAATTTTTTTGCAATTCAGTTTGTTTTAAATGTTTAAATTAATTGTCATTTTTTTTATTTAAAAAATGGTCTACATTGAATGTTGAACAATGTCCTTTTTTAAAGTGGCTCACCATTGGATCTGCTACTAGCGCTAGGGCTGTTGAGCTTGACTAGGCGTTGGACCTGAAAGGGTTAATACCATTATTAGGCTAGGTGGAAACGGCGAGTGTGCTCATCAAAAGAGCGGGGCTCGCTAAAAAATGCAGCGGACTCACTACACCTTGTCATTTAAGGGGATCCTGAAGGCCAGGATTCTGGCAAAACGTTGAATACAGCAACGGGGTTGGATGGCGAGGATGGCTTTTCCTCACTGAAAATAAGCCATCCTCGCCGTACAAACCCCCTCGCTGCAGCATTGAATACACCTATAAACATTGTTACATACAAGTATTGAGTTAAGCATTGGCACTTGGCAAGCCACTAGCATTAAATACCAGTTTTTTTTTTATTATAAAAGGCTATTTTTGGTACTTGTTTACTAGCACGGCGCCCATCGCATACCGTACTTAGAGGTGTGCGATGTGATATTCCGTTAAATTAACAGGAGTGCTTGTACATTAAAATATCGCATAGCATTGCATGCCAGCAAATGGCATGCAATGCGATTTTTATTTGTACAAGCACCCTGATGGGTGCTTACAATGTTAACTGCACCCCCATTGTCAATGTCACCCCCACTATCAACGCCAACCCGAAGTGTGGCCCGTGGCGGTACGCGTCCTCCGACCTTTTCATAGCCCCACTATCCACGTCGGCGTGGAGTTGATTCTAGATAGTGTGGCGAGGGGACGCAGAATACGAGCCCGAAGCGTGGCGAGCAGACGCGGAATACATGTAAAGTAATCCGTGTCCGCTCGCCACGCTTCAGGCTCGGTGGCTCGCTACACTATCTAAAATCAGCTCCACGCCAACGTGGATAGTGGGGGGTATGAAAAGGTCGGAGGACGCGTACCGTCGCCGCTCGCCACGCTTAGGGTTGCCGTTGACAATTGGGGTGCATTTAACATTGTAAGCACACGTCAGGGTGCTTGTACAATAAAAAATGGAATCGCATCGCATGCTGCTATATTGCATGCAATGTGATTGTATAAGATGCACTACGATCAAAATTGTGGGCGCCGTGCTAGGAAACAAGTACCCTATTTTTTTTTCAGAAGTCAAGGCACCATGCCAGTAGTCACATTTGGTTTAAACCAGCCAACAATGTTTACAGTTATCCATAAATCGTGAATGATATCGGCCAATGTGTATGCCCTATATCTTTCTCTCCTGGCACCACTGATATAGTTAATTATTTGGTATTGTGTACACAGCGCTAGGTTCAGTTATGTAATGTGGGACAGGTCTCACTTCTAGGCACCCAGTTTGGGAACCACTGTCCTGGATAGAACTTATAAGTGCTGAATGAGGTGTGTAATGGGCCATATTTATATGATTTCAGACAGTCACTAGAGGGGGCTCAGCAGAAATATTTAAATATAGCTCCATTTGGGCTTTAATGGCTGGTGGTGGCGGGCTGAAATGTGCGAAAAGTCACCCCCTGTACGAGCACTCCAATGGGACTTTTCACATCGAACCCATTAGTTTGCTCGGGTTCAGCTTTTAATGAGGGAGAAATGTGCGATAGAAATGGTCAATTGAATATCGGCCCACAATTTCCCATCATGTGAGATGGGAGAATGAGTGCGATTAAACATTTGAATATGTACCATTTTGATTACAATATCATGTGTTTTTTTAGGAAGCAGATCTCTGTGCAGGTGACAACATAGTCAGGGGTCAATCCAATTAGCTGAATTTCTCGCACCCATGAGTTGCAGCAACAGTCACACTTTACTACAGGCTGAACTCAGGCAAAACTGCTGACAGCCCTTTAAGGCTGCTGGCACATTTATGCAAATTGGAGACATAAATGGTACAAGAAGCGGTGCTGGCATTAAACTTGGCAGAAACTTTAACCTAATTTTATTGACTCCTACAAGTGATACTATTAGGGGTTGTAATGAAAATTAAAAGAATACAGATGTGTAGCATTATTTTGCTGATGAAAATGATTTAAGTATGCTATTGGGTTTATTAAAGAATATTTGTGGCATAACCCCACACATAAGTATCTGCTAGATGAACATCTGGCGGACCACAGCAGATATTGAAATTATCTGCTCCACAGACTTTACCAGAAAAGGGATGCCACTCCAGCACTGTCCTTGCACACTGTCCTTGCACAATCATGTGTGGTCATCAGAACTGCGCATGTGCAGAACCGAGCTGGGGTCCCAAAGGAAACGTGATGTGTACCAAAATCCACCAGACAATATGTGCAATAATGGTCTTAATAGTGCAAACATGTAAATAAAAAGTGTCTGGTCTGTGCGCACCTTTAGACTATGGGCGCGGGGCGGACCCTATGTCAGTAAGCATCTCTCCACCTGCGTTACCACCAGTGAGGGAAGAGAGCAGCACAGCCACATACACCTGGGCCGATCAGAGAGACACAGGAGCAGCCGGAATGCCACCGCTCCTCCTCTGCCTACCAGTGCCAGATTAAGCCTTCGGGGGGCCCGGGGCACTTTAGACAGGGGGGGCCCACTTGCACTTGTCATTACTGGCCGCAAACTGCATGGGGGAATATTACACTGTCAAAACACAGAGTAAAGGCAGTATAAACTTGGTAAATGGGTAACTTTAGGGGATATATATATATATACACATACATACATGCATACATACATACATACTGTACATACATACATACCACATGAAAAGCCTGTGTTTGTCCCTCTGCACCTTACTCTGTAGGAGACCTCACAGACCCAGTGCTGCCTCTGATTAAAAACCCTCCCATGACTAGGCTGATGCTGCTGTTATCCATGGGTCTGAAAAGCATGTAATGAGCTCCACCAATCAGAGCTCAGCACAAACGTCTCAATCTCTGCCCTCTGGTGCAAAGTGTCATGGGACTTAGTCAACTCCCAGTAATGCACTGCACACTTGGCTCCCAATGCTCAGCACCATTAATCATTGTCACATTGGCAGATAGGTGAAGCTGCAGCACTACCCCAGTCCCATGCACAAAACTTTTAGCTAAAAAAAAAAAAAAAAAATTTTTTTTTTTAAAAATACTTGCCAACCACAGGGGGCCCCTAGCTAGAGGGGGGCCCAGGGGCACTGACCCCTTGTGCCCCCATAATAATCCGGCCCTGCTGCCTACATGTATCTCCCCTCCTACCGCCGCTGCTCTTACTCTCCGCCATCATATTGCGCACGCCACGCTCCCACCTTCCCACGACGTCCTATCGCGCGACCCGTCCATTGGCTGGTGGTCTATTGCGCACGTGAGGGGCGCGACTTACGGCAACCTTGTCACGTCACAGACACATTCTATTGGCAGTTGGTTAGCCCGTCGATGTATGAGTGTACCTCCTCCGTCTCACACGGCGGCGTCGTCGGTGACCGTTGAGACTGGACATCGTATAAAACAAGCTCATCGTGTTCACTGCTTAATTGGGAACAGACAGCCATATGTACTAATAGGAGTGCGTGAGCGGAACTTGAAAATATGCGGTATACAACTACAAGTCTTTACTATACCACTCAACCGTCAGACAATACAGGCAGCATCCCAGTGACTGCCAAGCAGTACACAGAGCATATATGTGAGTGTCAGTATTCTCTGTAAGAGATGGTCACAGCCAGAGAAGTTTATAAAATAAGTTTCCAACTTTACAGCTTAATTATCCTGAAAATAGAATTGTAACTAGGGATGGTCATTAGGGATGGCCATCGACCATCGATGATTCGAAATCATCGATAGTTCATGGCCGATGTCGAATACTTTAACCATCGATGGGGGAGAACCAGATGGCTTCCCTCCATCGATGGAACAGCAAAACGATGTTTTGCTTTTTTTTTTAAGTGCCGGGACACGGAGCATAGCTCCGCCCCCGACACCCGCGAAGCCCCGCCCCCGTGTTTTGATTGGCCCACAGGCCAAACAAACAAACACAATGGATGACCATCGATTTGTAAAAATATCGATGGTCATCCATAGCATAGTTTAGCACTATCGATGGCCAGTTGCAGAATTGGCATCGATGGCAATGATGGCCATCCCTAATGGCCATCGTTGCCATCACCATCGATGGTTGCCATTGATGGCAATTCTGCAATTGGCCATCGATAGTGCTAAACTATGCATTGGATGACCATCGATATTTTTATATATCAATGGTCATCCATTGTGTTTGATTGATTCATGACTCAAAACACGGGGGGGGGGCTTCGCTGGTGTCTGGGGCGGAACTGTGCTCCGTGTCCCAGGTTCCCAGCACTTTGAGAAAAAGGAAAAACATTGTTTTGCCGTTCCATCGATGGAGGGAAACCATCTGGTTCTACCCCATCGATGGCAAAAGTATTCAACATCGGCCATGAACCATTGATGATTTCGATTCATCGATGGTCGATGGCCATCCCTAATTGTAACCCCGAGCTGAGTGTATATTTTATAATACCTCTCATTCACTGTTGCTGGGGTGCAAGGGTGCCATTGGTATGGGGCCTAGAGGATCAGGGTTATGATAAAGTTGCATACCAATTCACCAGATTTTCATGGTAAACAATTGGGTCTGATCGATTGCCCATACAGAATTGAGTGAAATAAAATTTTCAATGACAGATGTATTAAGCCTGGGAAAGTGATAATGTGGCTAGTGATAACCCTGCAACCAATCAGCTCATAGGGGTAGATTTATTAAGCTCTGTGAAGTGATAAAGTGTCTGTTTTTTATCACCGGCCAATCAGCTCCTACCTGTCATTTTTCAAACCAAGTCTGTAACTTCACAGTTAGGAGCTAATTGGCCAGTGATAAAAACCAGACACTTTATCAATTCACAGAGCTTAATGAATCTGCCCCCTATTTGCCAAGTTACTGGCTGGGTTTGAAAAATGGCAGTTGGGAGCTGACTGACTGCTGCATTATCACGGTTACTTCATCACTTATCCAGACTTCATATATCTGCCCCTCAGAGGAATGTGTAGTCAATGTTAAAATGGTAAGGGGGAAGTGTAATGTGGCATTAATTGAACTGGAGGCCCATGTAAATTGCATGACACTATAATGTTACATAATCAGAACTGAGGCACTCTAATGTGTGGTACTTGTTTCCTAGCACGGCACCCATCGCATCGCATACCATAAGGCATACGATGGTATGCAATGCGATGTTACGCGATGGCAGCCGATGTTATAAAATTTTAAATTGTATACCATCGCATTGTATGCCATTGTATGGCATATACAATGGTATACGATTTAAAATTGTATAAGCACCCTAATGGGTGTTTCCAATGTTAAATGTGCCCCCTATAAGATAAATAATTGTATAAGCACCGTAATGGGTGTTTACAATGTTAAAAGCACCCCCACACCACCCCCACTATCAACGCCAGCCAGAAGCGTGGCGAGCGGACGCGGAATACATGTGAAGTGATGCTCGGCCCCTCGCGTCTGCGATGCAATGGGCGCCGTGCTAGGAAACAAGTACCGTAGATTGTGATAGAAGAGAAAGATGGTAAAAAGCACTAGAGGGATATGGAGGCACAGTGGGTGACAGGAAAGGGTGATAGGAAAAGGTTGTGGGTGACAGGGAGAACGGTATGAGGATAGGCAGTAGGGGAGAGGCAGTGGGTGACCTGAATTAGCAAAAAGGTGATGGGGAGGAGAGGCAGAGGCATATAGAAAGGAGAAACGATGATAGGGAGGCAGTAGGTGACAGGGAGAAATAATGGAAGACAGAGAGACAAAGGGTGACAGTGAGTAGCATTGGGTAACGGGTGTGGTATAGCGGTCTGACAATCGGGATCCTGGTGGCCAGTATCCTGACATCGGAATCCTGACTGCCGGTGCTCCGACAGGGGGCGAACACAAAGTGGCTCGCTGTGCTCATCATGGCGCAGGCTCGGTGTCTCACTTCGCTTGCCACGGGTTCTATTCTCCCTCTATGGGGGACATGGAACCCGGGATCCCAACTGTCGGGCATTTAAACAGTTGGGAGTACTGACATCGGAAGCCCAACTGTCGGGCACTCATCCAGAACCCTTGGGTAACACCAAGGAATGGGAGATGGAGGCAATGCTGTCATAATGCAAAATCACATTGCCAGTAGGGGCAGGCATAATGGGATACATCCAGTAGTAGTAGGATCACATCTCTACCTTTTTTTTTAGGGCAGGGTGCTGCCCCCCAAGAGGGCATCCCCCCAACATGGAGCAGCCCCCCCCTCCCCCCATCACGGAGCAGGCATCCCCCCATGACGGAGCAGGCATTCCCTACCCCCGCCCCCCCCCTTAACAACTTATGGTAGGGTGGTGGTCACCCTCACTGTCACTGCCTCCTGCACGCCACCCGCAGTGCCTGTCTGACAGCAGTCGGCAGTATGGAGAGGCTGAGCAGCTCCCTGCACCGAGCACACACTGTTCTCCTCCTGCGACCTGCCCCCTCTTCCTCACGGACACTTGCGCTGAGGTATGTAGCGCTGTCTGTGAATGCCTTGTTGACATGTCATGTCCGGATCTGCCCCCTACCCATTGCTCCCTGCGCCTGTCAGCTGTCAATCAAATGACGAACAGGCAGCAGCGCCGCCTCCCCTTCCTTCCCTCTTCTCAGTGTGCTGTGCCAGTGCCACTGCCAGTCCTCAACACTCTGCCCCCTCTATCTCCTCCCCTCTTCTTCCATCTCCTCCTTCTCTCCCCTCCTTTCCCCCTCAGTCACGAGAGGGGTGTAATGGCTTCCTCCTCAGCGTCCTGCCTACGCAGATAGAAGAGGAGGGACTGCACAAGAGTTAAACAGCAAAAGAACAGTCAGTCTTTTATTATACATGTTTATAACACATTTTTTAATAATTGTAGATTTTTTTATATTAATTTAGACACTTATTAAATAATGGGCTGGGTTATGTGCCTAAAGGTGGACATACACGCTGCAATGCTTTCGGATCGTATCGCACACACATTGCATGCATGCCGTGCGATGCGATCTATCCCATAACGTATGTGATTCTCGCAGCGTTTATGGGCACCTTTAGTGCCTGCAACATTTTGCGGACACAGCACTGAGATGGTGTATGCATACATGTACATGCACCCGAGATCCTCCATAGGATCGCATGTTGCATACGCTCCCACAATCGGGCTGCCGCTTGTTGCAATGGCAATGTGAAAGGGCGCAAAATGTATGGTTTGCAGGAGGGCGCCGGACACCCTAGCACCGGCCCTGAGGACTGGCCCAGCTCCTCTTCATCTATGCTGACAGGATGCTCAGCTCCACTAATTAGAGCGGATGTCAGCTCAGCTCTGACAGCCGCACCCCGCCCCCCCCCACGCTGCTCACAACCTATCAGCTGTGTGCGCCAGCCCCCCTAGTCAATCACTGCCAGTAGTCTCTTCAGCAAATTAAGCCTGCAGTGTCTCCCTCTGTCTGCTAGTAAAGTGCTCTAATTGAAGTTAAGGATCCCTGAGACCCACTTATTTTTTTGCTCTGCGTGATCACTGTAGATAGACATTTTATTAGATACATAGATGATAGATAATTATTTTAATTAAAAAGTCATATAGATTTATTTATAAGGTAGATGCATGTAAAGTATGGTTTATTTTTCTCCGTGTCAGTGTATACTGAGAACATATTATCACGCCTCTTTCCTTTTTATTAGGTTAGTCTTCTCGATGAAGCAAAGCATACGATCATAATAGCCAACTAATGTGAGGTGACCTGGACTGCAGACTTCTACTAGAGACAATGATCAAAGAGGAGCCACATCAACAGGAGAGGAAGACAGGTAATTTATCATTATTAATTACTGATACTTCTCAGGCTAAAAAAATATAAGATTTATTAATAGGAACATTGTACTTTGTTAGTGTTAGTGTTGTTCAGCTGCTTAGCAATGAAAGCTTTTACTGACAGACAGCTGCCTGCCTTGGACCCCCTTTTAGAATATGAATGGGTCCCACAAGATGTGCTATGATCTGGCTGTGTGCACCAGTGCCCTAGTAAATCAATGGTGGTAGTCTCCCCAGCCAATCACAGACTTTAGGACCCAGAATGCCAACCCCACCGGAAAACGGCCCCCACTGTCGCTGCATGAAACAATCATTCAATGGTCGGCGACTATCAAATGATTTTCCTGGGCTCGCAAATATAAGTCAGTGGAGACTGATTTATAGTTGCAGGCTCCGGACTAAAGACATGGCAGGATGTGCAGGGGAACGCCCAGCGTTAGCATGGGGACGTCCATAAAATGCTGGACGTTCCCATGTCAAATCATAGCTAGATTAATTTAAAAAGTAGATTCATGTATAGTTCATGTTTCTAAAGTCCCATACACAGTTGACGAGAAATGAAAAGATATCGCTCAAAGGGCAATTTTGAGCGATATCTTTTTTTTATTTTTTATTCTAGTGTATATACACAATATTGTTAATGATGTGTGCTTCCGAGCATCCTTAAGGACCACCCCCCTCCCCCATGCCCTGAACATGCAGGTCAACTTTGGTACAATGGAACCGCTGATAAAGTTAACTGTATCGTGAGTATTCCTAGTCTCCAGTGTGTACAGGACTTAAGGGTCAATGTATACTGAGAACATATTATCATGCCTCTTTCCATTTTTTAGGTGAGAATTCTCCATAAAACAGTATGATGAGATCATAACAGCCGTCTACTGCGAAGTGACCTGGACTGTAGAATTGTCCTCAAGTCAACAAACAAAGAAGAAGCACAGCAACAGGAGACCCAAGTCAGGTAATTAATGAAAATTAATTACTGATAATATGTTTTGGTATACATTTGAAATTCACAAATAGGACTTCTATTATTGTACATTGTGCTAACATGCTGCTTTCCCACTGCCTAAACGGGTAAAGACCAGGTATTTGTAAACGGGTCTTTAAATGGGTAAGAGCTATAAAGACCCTTTCCCACTGTGGCTCTTAAACAGTAATTTTCCATTTAAATGCCGTTTTTGTCACATTCACATATACCCATTTAAGCAACCCATTTAAACCCATAGTAAACATGGGCTGTCATATAGAATGGTCATATAACAAATGGAGGGGGTGGGGAGTGGTCTGATCAGTGTTGCAATAATGGCAGACAGAGCACATGTCTCTGATGATTTCATGCCTGATTTTCTTCCACGTCCTCATTCTAAGTTTCAGGGATCACTTCAGGGTTCTGCGGTCGCAGCATGTCCTCATTAAACAGGGGTGTGGATGTTGTGGACTGGGCTGGTTCCACAGGTGAGGTTAATGTTTGTTCTGCACACGACGGTGCAGCTTCATACCGACAGCCAGGCTAGATGATAATGCTACTGGATTAGCAAGTGCAGAATGCCCGAAAACCGCCATGCATTGGTCGAATTACAACCACTCCCTATGTGCAGAGCTGCTTTGGTTCCAGTTCTGGTCTAGTACATTGTGGAATAAGCATTTCAATGCCTTCAGCTTATTTATAATTTGCGTAGTGGTTCTTATAAATCCTGATGCTGCCATCATATTGCTGATATTACGGTATTTTGCAGCATCCTTTACCGTACCGGTTATCTGACATATGATTTCTTCTTCCCCACGAATTCGAAGGAGGTCCCTGATCTCCTCCTCTGTCCAACTGGGCATGGTTGCAGAATGTAAACAGCAGTACAGCACAAAAACGTTTTAGCTCTTCTCTGTCTACTGTCTGCTGTGATTACTTCCTGTATGTGGTGACTGTACAGTTATCACAAGCAGGAAGCCAATCATGTTCTTAACCTTTATTATTATTACTAAATACCATTTAACACCCTTTCCCACCGGCAAAAAAAGGGCTCTTAAATGGGTAAAACTCTGCTTTTTACCCATTTAAAAAAAATGGTATTTTTAAACGGGTACAGCAACCTGGAGCATTCCCACTGCAGCTCTACACATTTAAAAAGGCAAAAAAATGGCAAATTGCCATTTAAGAGCTGCAGTGGGAAAGGGGTATTATGCTGCTTTCAGACCGCAAAACCTGCTTTAGACCAGGTATTTAAAACGTTTTTTTAAAACGTGTCAGAGGAAGTTTACCCCTTTTCACACCGCATCTAAATACCTGGTCTAAAGCAGGTTTGCGGTGTGAAAGCGGCATGATCTTCTTTGAAGTTGCCGGCATTACTCATCACCGGTAACCGGCGCACTACTGGACCCAGCCACTCAAAGAGATAAAGAGGTTTTTTATGGATTAACCTGGCGCTGTATCAGCACGCCTGGCGCTTACCTTGAAGCAGCACTTGGTGCACTTTTGATCCCAGCTGCGGGGGTCCTCCCGCAAAGCTGATTAATTTATTGGGGGAGGAGAGACAGCTCGGAGCAGCAGTGACAGCGGGACTCCGGTCCCGACATCCTGACCACGCCACTACAATGCTGTCATCGCAGAGCAGCCTAAACAAGTGACATTTTTCTGTGCAGCCTCGCGCGCGTGCCCCCGCCCCCCCAATAAATTAATAAGTTTTGCGGGCAGGGACCCCCTGCGCTGCGCTGCCCAGGTAGGATCCATGCTGTGTGGCTGGAGGACCCCCGGGCAGCGTCTCTTCCCCCCCCCCCCCCCAGCCTGGACCGGCCAGTGGGAGCAGGAATAAATTTGAGCCTGGGAGCAGCAACACTCACCGCACTCGCAGGACAGGCAGCACTCGCAGGACAAAACAGCACGGTATGGACACGGGATGGGGGGGGGGGGTGAGGGGGGTTAGAGGCTGCCCGGGGGTCCTCCAGCCACACAGCATGGATCCTACCTGGGCAGCGCAGCGGGTCCCTACAGTGTATGTTATATCAGTGGCGGGGTCCCTGCAGCGTATGGGAACTAGTAGCTGCAGGGACCCCGCCACTGATATAACCTTCACTGTAGGGACCCTCTGCCCCCAGCGCGATTATTCCCCTCCCTGCGCTGCCCATGGGGGAGGGGGGGAGAGGAATCCCGTTTCAGATCCGTTTTGACACAAAAAAAAAACGGGTCTGAAACGGGTAGGACCCTGCTTTTTTACAGTTTCAAAAAAACTTTTTTTGGAAACGGTAAAATCACTTTGCACCTTTCAGACCGCACACATTACCGTTTCAAAACGCTTAAAAATCGGCAAAATACCATTTTTTTTTTGTGCGGTCTGAAAGGGGTATTAGTGTACTGTTAATTAGATAGAGATAGATAGATAGAAATAGAAAGAGTAAAAAATAAACATACCTTCCCCCTTCACTGTCCACTAGGGAAGCTTGGCGGACATGAAGGGGAAGGACTCAGTAACACACTTTTTATTTCAGTCAGTGCCCTACCTCCCTGTGTAATAGTGCAGCTTGACCAGCAGGAAGGGTGGGATCATTCGGTGGGTAGGTAGATATTTTGTAAATCATTTGATAGATAAAATAGATAGATAAATGGGTGGGGGGTGGTCGAAGCGCAATACCTGTAAAAGCTCGGCCAGCAGGGAGGTGTTATCCTTTAGGACCCACATATTTTTTTATTTTGTGCATTAACTGTAGATAGATAGATAGATATATAGATGGGTAGGTAGATTAGTGGGTGGGTGGTAGGTGGATAGATAGTTAATCATTAGATAGACAAATAAATGAGTGGGTAGTTATATAAATGGTAAATAATTAGATAGATAGGTGGGTGGGTGAAACGCAATACCTGTAAAAAAAATATGTGGGTGATCCCTCACTCCTTGTGTAATAGTGCAGCTCGGCCAGGAGGGATAGATAGATGGGTAGGTAGATAAATGGGTGGGTGATTGGGTAGGTAGATAGATAGGAAATCATTAGATAGACAGATAAAGGGGTGGGTGGGTAGATAAATGTTAAACTATTAGGTGGGTGATCAATCCCTCACTCCTTGGGCCAGATTCTCTAAGCTTCTAAAGTGATAAAATGAAGAGTGATAAACAGCCAGCCAATCAGCTCCTGCCTGACATTTTTCAAACACAGTCTGTGACATGGCAGGTAGGAGCTGATTGGCTGGCTGTTTATCACTCTTCATTTTATCACTTTTGAAGCTTAGAGAATCTGGCACCTTGTGTAATAGTGCAGCTTGGCCAGCAGGGAGTTGTTATCCTTTGGGACCACTTATTTTTTTCCCTGAGTGTATTAACTGTAGATATATAGGTAGATAAATGGGTGGGTGGGTGTGTGCATGGGTAGGTAGATAGTGAATCATTAGATAGATAAATGAGTGGGTGGGTAGATAAATGTTAAACTATTAGATAGGTGGGAGGGTGAAGCGCTGTACTTGTAAAAAAAAATACGTGGGTGATCCCTCACTCCTTGTGTAATAGTGCAGCTTGGCCAGCGGGGAGTTGTTATCCTTTGGGACCCACATATTTTTTTCACTGAGCGCATTAACTGTAGATAGATAGAAAGATAGATAGATGGTTAGGTATATAAATGGGTAGGTTTGTGGTTGGGTAGGTGGATAGATAGTGAATCATTAGATAGACAGATAAGTGGGTGGGAGGGTAGATAAATGGTAAATTATTAGATAGTTAGGTGGGTTGGTGAAGTGGAATACCTGTAAAAAAAATATGTGGGTGATCCCTCACTCCTTGTGTAATAGTGCAGCTTGGCCAGCAGGGAGTTGTTATCCTTTGGGACCCACATATTTTTTTCACTGAGCGCATTAACTGTAGATAGATAGAAAGATAGATGGTTAGGTATATAAAGTAGTAGGTGTGTGTTTGGGTGGGTAGATAAATGTTAAACTATTAGATAGGTGGGTGGGTGAAGTGCAATAACTGTAAAAAAATATGTGGGTGATCCTCACTCCTTGTGTAATAGTGCAGCTTGGCCAGCAGGGAGTTGTTATCCTTTGGGACCCACATAGTTTTTTCACTGAGCGCATTAACTGTAGATAGATAGAAAGATAGATGGTTAGGTATATAAAGTAGTAGGTGTGTGTTTGGGTGGGTAGATAAATGTTAAACTATTAGATAGGTGGGTGGGTGAAGTGCAATAACTGTAAAAAAATATGTGGGTGATCCTCACTCCTTGTGTAATAGTGCAGCTTGGCCAGCAGGGAGTTGTTATCCTTTGGGACCCACATAGTTTTTTCACTGAGCGCACTAACTGTAGATAGATAGACGGTTATGTATATAAATGGGTAGGTGTGTGGTTGGGTAGGTGGAGAGATAGTGAATCATTAGATAGACAGATAAGTGGGTGGGAGGGTAGATAAATGATAAATTATTAGATAGATAGGTGGGTGCGTGACGTGCAATACCTGTAAAAAAATATGTGGGTGATCCCTCACTCCTTGTGTAGTAGTGCAGCTTGGCCAGCAGGGAGTTGTTATCCTTTGGGACCCACATATTTTTTTTCACTGAGTGTATTAACTGTAGATAGATAGGTAGATAAATGGGTGTGTGCATTTGTAGGTAGATAGTGAATCATTAGATAGATAAATGAGTGGGTGGGTAGATAAATGTTAAACTATTAGATAGGTGTGTGGGGGGGGTGAAGCGCTATACTTCTAAAAAAAAATACGTGGGTGATCCCTCACTCCTTGTGTAATAGTGCAGCTTGGCCAGCAGGGAGTTGTTATCCTTTGGGACCCACATATTTTTTTTCACTGAGCCCATTAACTGGAGATAGATAGGAAGATAGATGGTTAGGTATATAAATGGGTAGGTGTGTGGTTGGGTAGGTGGATAGATAGTGAATCATTAGATAGACAGATAAGTGGGTGGGAGGGCAGATAAATGATCAATTATTAGATAGATAGGTGGGTGCGTGAAGTGCAATACCTGTAAAAAAATATGTGGGTGATCCCTCACTCCTTGTGTAATAGTGCAGCTTGGCCAGCAGGGCGTTGTTATCCTTTGGGACCCACATTTTTTTTTCACTGAGCGCATTAACTGTAGATAGATAGAAAGATAGATGGTTAGGTATATAAAGTAGTAGGTGTGTGTTTTGGTGGGTAGATAAATGTTAAACTATTAGATAGGTGGGTGGGTGAAGTGCAATACCTGTAAAAAAATATGTGGGTGATCCTCACTCCTTGTGTAATAGTGCAGCTTAGCCAGCAGGGAGTTGTTATCCTTTGGGACCCACATATTTTTTTCACTAACTGTAGATAGATAGACTGTTATGTATATAAATGGGTAGGTGTGTGGTTGGGTAGGTGGAGAGATAGTGAATCATTAGATAGACAGATAAGTGGGTGGGAGGATAGATAAATGATAAATTATTAGATAGATAGGTGGATGCATGAAGTGCAATACCTGTAAAAAAATATGTGGGTGATCCCTCACTCCTTGTGTAATAGTGCAGCTTTGCCAGCAGGGAGTTGTTATCCTTTGGGACCCACATATTTTTTTCACTGAGCGCATTAACTGTAGATAGATAGAAAGATAGATAGATGGTTAGGTATATAAATGGGTAGGTGTGTGTTTGAGTAGGTGGATAGATAGTGAATCATTAGATAGACAGATAAGTGGGTGGGAGGGTAGATAAATGGTAAATCATTAGATAGTTAGGTGGGTGAAGTGCAATACCTGTAAAAAAATTATCCCTCACTCCTTGTGTAATAGTGCAGCTTGGCCAGCAGGGAGTTGTTATCCTTTGGGACCCACATATTTTTTTCACTGAGCCCATTAACTGTAGATAGATAGGAAGATAGATGGTTAGGTATATAAATGGGTAGGTGTGTGGTTGGGGATGTGGATAGATAGTGAATCATTCGATAGACAGATAAGTGGGTGGGAGGGTAGATAAATGATAAATTGTTAGACAGATAGGTGGGTGCGTGACGTGCAATACCTGTAAAAAAAATATGTGGGTGATCCCTCACTCCTTGTGTAATAGTGCAGCTTGGCCAGCAGGGAGTTGTTATCCTTTGGGACCCACATATTTTTTTTCACTGAGTGTATTTACTGTAGATAGATAGGTAGATAAATGGGTGGGTGCGTGGGTAGGTAGATAGTGAATCATTAGATAGATAAATGAGTGGGTGGGTAGATAAATGTTAAACTATTAGATAGGTGGGTGGGTGAAGTGCAATACCTGTAAAAAAATATGTGGGTGATCCTCACTCCTTGTGTAATAGTGCAGCTTGGCCAGCAGGGAGTTGTTATCCTTTGGGACCCACATATTTTTTTCACTGAGCGCATTAACTGTAGATAGATAGACTGTTATGTATATAAATGGGTAGGTGTGTGGTTGGGTAGGTGGAGAGATAGTGAATCATTAGATAGACAGATAAGTGGGTGGGAGGGTAGATAAATGATAAATTATTAGATAGATAGGTGTGTGCATGAAGTGCAATACCTGTAAAAAAATATGTGGGTGATCCCTCACTCCTTGTGTAATAGTGCAGCTTGGCCAGCAGGGAGTTGTTATCCTTTGGGACCCACATATTTTTTTCACTGAGCGCATTAACTGTAGATAGATAGAAAGATAGATAGATGGTTAGGTATATAAATGGGTAGGTGTGTGGTTGGGTAGGTGGATAGATAGTGAATCATTAGATAGACAGATAAGTGGGTGGGAGGGTAGATAAATGGTAAATTATTAGATAGTTAGGTGGGTGGGTGAAGTGGAATACCTGTAAAAAAATATGTGGGTGATCCCTCACTCCTTGTGTAATAGTGCAGCTTGGCCAGCAGGGAGTTGTTATCCTTTGGGACCCACATATTTTTTTTCACTGAGCCCATTAACTGTAGATAGATAGGAAGATAGATGGTTAGGTATATAAATGGGTAGGTGTGTGGTTGGGTAGGTGGATAGATAGTGAATCATTAGATAGACAGATAAGTGGGTGGGAGGGCAGATAAATGATCAATTATTAGATAGATAGGTGGGTGCGTGAAGTGCAATACCTGTAAAAAAATATGTGGGTGATCCCTCACTCCTTGTGTAATAGTGCAGCTTGGCCAGCAGGGAGTTGTTATCCTTTGGGACCCACATATTTTTTTTCACTGAGCGCATTAACTGTAGATAGATAGAAAGATAGATGGTTAGGTATATAAAGTAGTAGGTGTGTGTTTGGGTGGGTAGATAAATGTTAAACTATTAGATAGGTGGGTGGGTGAAGTGCAATACCTGTAAAAAAATATGTGGGTGATCCTCACTCCTTGTGTAATAGTGCAGCTTAGCCAGCAGGGAGTTGTTATCCTTTGGGACCCACATATTTTTTTCACTGAGCGCACTAACTATAGATAGATAGACGGTTATGTATATAAATGGGTAGGTGTGTGGTTGGGTAGGTGGATAGATAGTGAATCATTAGATAGACAGATAAGTGGGTGGGAGGGTAGATAAATGTTAAATCATTAGATAGTTAAGTGGGTGAAGTACAATACCTGTAAAAAAATATGTGGGCGATCCCTCACTCCTTGTGTAATAGTGCAGCTTGGCCAGCAGGGAGTTGTTATCCTTTGGGACCCACATATTTTTTTCACTGAGCCCATTAACTGTAGATAGATAGAAAGATAGATAGATGGTTAGGTATATAAATGGGTAGGTGTGTGGTTGGGTATGTGGATAGATAGTGAATCATTCGATAGACAGATAAGTGGGTGGGAGGGTAGATAAATGATAAATTGTTAGATAGATAGGTGGGTGCGTGAAGTGCAATACCTATAAAAAAATGAGTGGGTGATCCCTCACTCCTTGTGTAATAGTGCAGCTTGGCCAGCAGGAAGTTGTTATCCTTTGGGACCCACATATTTTTTTTCACTGAGTGTATTAACTGTAGATAGATAGGTAGATAAATGGGTGGGTGCGTGGGTAGGTAGATAGTGAATCATTAGATAGATAAATGAGTGGGTGGGTAGATAAATGTTAAACTATTAGATAGGTGGGGGGGTGAAGCGCAATACCTGTAAAAAAAATATGTGGGTGATCCCTCCCTCTCATTTTCTAAAGCCCCATACATGCTACACGAGCAATGAAAATATATTACTCAGAAGACCCTTTTTGAGCAAACTCTTTTCTTTGAAAAAAAATCTCTTGTGTGTGTGTACTCAATATCATTAATGATGTGTGCTCCCGCGCATCCTTAACGACCACCGCCTTCACTTGAACATCCAGGTCAACTTTGGCCATATAGCCTATGACCCGCATGTTCAGCAGGTCACTGGGACATCACTGAACGATTTCGGTAACCGATTTCGTTCAGTGTGAATAGTGGAACCACTGATATAGTTAACTATATAGATGGAGCCCCTATACTCCCAGTGTGTAAAGGGCTTAAGGGTCATTGTATACTGCGAACATATTATCATGCCTCTTTTCATTTTTTAAGTGAGAATTCTCCAGAAAACAGATGATGAGGTCATAACAGCCGACTACTGCGAGGTGACCTGGACTGCAGAATTGTCCTCAAGCTAACGAACAAAAATGAAGTCAGGTAATTAATGAAAATTAATTACTTATAATATGTTTTGGTATACATTTGAAAGTCACGCATAGGAGTTCTCGCTAGATACTCTTCTATTATTGTATATTGTGATAACTAAGTGTACAGTTAAATAAATAGAGATAGCTAGAGAGAAATCGAAAGAGCAAAAAATAAACATACCTTCCCCCTTTACTGTCCACTAGGGCAGCTTGGAGGATATGGAGGTAAAGGAAGGGAACTCAGTAACACACTTTTTATTTCAGTCAGGGCCCTACTTCCCACAAAAAATATGTGGGTTATCCCTCACTCCTTGTGTATTAGGGTAGCTTGACCAGCAGGAAGGGAGGGATCCTTAGGTGGGTAGGTAGATATTTTGTAAATCATTAGATAGATAAGATAGATAGATAAATGGGTGAGTAGATCAATGTTAACCTATTAGATAGGTGTGTGTGTGTGTGTGTGGGGGGGGAGCGCAATACCTGTAAAAGATATGTGGGTGATCCCTCACTCCTTGTGTAATAGTGCAGCTTGGCCAGCAGGGAGTAGTTATCCTTTGGGACCCACATATTTTTTTCCTCTGAGTGTATTAACTGTAGATAGATAGGTAGATAAATGGGTGGGTGCATGGGTAGGTAGATAGTGAATCATTAGATAGATAAATGAGTGGGTGGGTAGATAAATGTAAATCATTAGATAGTTGGGTGGTCGAAGTGCAATACCTGTAAAAAAATATGTGGGTGATCCCTCACTCCTTGTGTAATAGTGCAGCTTGGCCAGCAGGGAGTTGTTATCCTTTGGGACCCACATATTTTTTTTCACTGAGTGTATTAACTGTAGATAGATAGGTAGATAAATGGGTGGGTGCGTGGGTAGGTAGATAGTGAATCATTAGATAGATAAATGAGTGGGTGGGTAGATAAATGTTAAACTATTAGATAGGTGGTGGGGGGGGGTGAAGCGCAATACCTGTAAAAAAAATATGTGGGTGATCCCTCCCTCTCATTTTCTAAAGCCCCATACATGCTACACGAGCAATGAAAATATATTACTCAGAAGACCCTTTTTGAGCAAACTCTTTTCTTTGAAAAAAAATCTCTTGTGTGTGTGTACTCAATATCAGTAATGATGTGTGCTCCCGCGCATCCTTAACGACCACCGCCTTCACTTGAACATCCAGGTCAACTTTGGCCATATAGCCTATGACCCGCATGTTCAGCATGTCACTGGGACATCACTGAACGATTTCGGTAACCGATTTCGTTCAGTGTGAATAGTGGAACCACTGATATAGTTAACTATATAGATGGAGCCCCTATACTCCCAGTGTGTAAAGGGCTTAAGGGTCATTGTATACTGCGAACATATTATCATGCCTCTTTTCATTTTTTAAGTGAGAATTCTCCAGAAAACAGATGATGAGGTCATAACAGCCGACTACTGCGAGGTGACCTGGACTGCAGAATTGTCCTCAAGCTAACGAACAAAAATGAAGTCAGGTAATTAATGAAAATTAATTACTGATAATATGTTTTGGTATACATTTGAAAGTCACGAATAGGAGTTCTCGCTAGATACTCTTCTATTATTGTATATTGTGATAACTAAGTGTACAGTTAAATAAATAGAGATAGCTAGAGAGAAATCGAAAGAGCAAAAAATAAACATACCTTCCCCCTTTACTGTCCACTAGGGCACCTTGGCGGATATGGAGGTAAAGGAAGGGAACTCAGTAACACACTTTTTATTTCAGTCAGGGCCCTACTTCCCACAAAAAATATGTGGGTTATCCCTCACTCCTTGTGTAATAGGGTAGCTTGACCAGCAGGAAGGGAGGGATCCTTAGGTGGGTAGGTAGATATTTTGTAAATCATTAGATAGATAAGATAGATAGATAAATTGGTGGGTAGATCAATGTTAACCTATTAGATAGTTGTGTGTGTGTGTGTGGGGGGGAGCGCAATACCTGTAAAAGATATGTGGGTGATCCCTCACTCCTTGTGTAATAGTGCAGCTTGGCCAGCAGGGAGTAGTTATCCTTAGGGACCCACATATTTTTTTCCCCTGAGTGTATTAACTGTAGATAGATAGGTAGATAAATGGGTGGGTGCATGGGTAGGTAGATAGTGAATCGTTAGATAGATAAATGAGTGGGTGGGTAGATAAATGTAAACTATTAGATAGGTGGGTGGTCGAAGTGCAATACCTGTAAAAATATATGTGGGTTATCCCTCACTCCTTGTGTAATAGGGTAGCTTGACCAGCAGGAAGGGAGGGATCCTTAGGTGGGTAGGTAGATATTTTGTAAATCATTAGATAGATAAGATAGATAGATAAATGGGTGGGTAGATCAATGTTAACCTATTAGATAGGTGTGTGTGTGTGTGTGGGGGGGAGCGCAATACCTGTAAAAGATATGTGGGTGATCCCTCACTCCTTGTGTAATAGTGCAGCTTGGCCAGCAGGGAGTAGTTATCCTTTGGGACCCACATATTTTTTTCCTCTGAGTGTATTTACTGTAGATAGATAGGTAGATAAATGGGTGGGTGCATGGGTAGGTAGATAGTGAATCATTAGATAGATAAATGAGTGGGTGGGTAGATAAATGTAAATCATTAGATAGTTGGGTGGTCGAAGTGCAATACCTGTAAAAAAATATGTGGGTGATCCCTCACTCCTTGTGTAATAGTGCAGCTTGGCCAGCAGGGAGTTGTTATCCTTTGGGACCCACATATTTTTTTTCACTGAGTGTATTAACTGTAGATAGATAGGTAGATAAATGGGTGGGTGCGTGGGTAGGTAGATAGTGAATCATTAGATAGATAAATGAGTGGGTGGGTAGATAAATGTTATACTATTAGATAGGTGGGGGGGTGAAGCGCTATACTTGTAAAAAAAATACGTGGTTGATCCCTCACTCCTTGTGTAATAGTGCAGCTTGGCCAGCAGGGAGTTGTTATCCTTTGGGACCCACATATTTTTTTCACTGAGCGCATTAACTGTAGATAGATAGGAAGATAGATGGTTAGGTATATAAATGGGTAGGTGTGTGGTTGGGTAGGTGGATAGATAGTGAATCATTAGATAGACAGATAAGTGGGTGGGAGGGTAGATAAATGGTAAATTATTAGATAGTTAGGTGGGTGGGTGAAGTGGAATACCTGTAAAAAAATATGTGGGTGATCCCTCACTCCTTGTGTAATAGTGCAGCTTGGCCAGCAGGGAGTTGTTATCCTTTGGGACCCACATATTTTTTTCACTGAGCGCATTAACTGTAGATAGATAGAAAGATAGATGGTTAGGTATATAAAGTAGTAGGTGTGTGTTTGGGTGGGTAGATAAATGTTAAACTATTAGATAGGTGGGTGGGTGAAGTGCAATACCTGTAAAAAAATATGTGGGTGATCCTCACTCCTTGTGTAATAGTGCAGCTTGGCCAGCAGGGAGTTGTTATCCTTTGGGACCCACATATTTTTTTCACTGAGCGCACTAACTGTAGATAGATAGACTGTTATGTATATAAATGGGTAGGTGTGTGGTTGGGTAGGTGGAGAGATAGTGAATCATTAGATAGACAGATAAGTGGGTGGGAGGGTAGATAAATGATAAATTATTAGATAGATAGGTGGGTGCATGAAGTGCAATACCTGTAAAAAAAAATATGTGGGTGATCCCTCACTCCTTGTGTAATAGTGCAGCTTGGCCAGCAGGGAGTTGTTATCCTTTGGGACCCTCAGTTTTTTTTCACTGAGCACATTAACTGTAGATAGATAGGAAGATAGATGGTTAGGTATATAAATGGGTAGGTGTGTGGTTGGGTAGGTGGATAGATAGTGAATCATTAGATAGACAGATAAGTGGGTGGGAGGGTAGATAAATGGTAAATTATTAGATAGTTAGGTGGGTGGGTGAAGTGGAATACCTGTAAAAAAATATGTGGGTGATCCCTCACTCCTTGTGTAATAGTGCAGCTTGGCCAGCAGGGAGTTGTTATCCTTTGGGACCCACATATTTTTTTCACTGAGCCCATTAACTGTAGATAGATAGGAAGATAGATGGTTAGGTATATAAATGGGTAAGTGTGTGGTTGGGTAGGTGGATAGATAGTGAATCATTAGATAGACAGATAAGTGGGTGGGAGGGTAGATAAATGGTAAATTATTAGATAGTTAGGTGGGTGGGTGAAGTGGAATACCTGTAAAAAAATATGTGGGTGATCCCTCACTCCTTGTGTAATAGTGCAGCTTGGCCAGCAGGGAGTTGTTATCCTTTGGGACCCACATATTTTTTTCACTGAGCCCATTAACTGTAGATAGATAGGAAGATAGATGGTTAGGTATATAAATGGGTAGGTGTGTGGTTGGGTAGGTGGATAGATAGTGAATCATTAGATAGACAGATAAGTGGGTGGGAGGGCAGATAAATGATCAATTATTAGATAGATAGGTGGGTGCGTGAAGTGCAATACCTGTAAAAAAATATGTGGGTGATCCCTCACTCCTTGTGTAATAGTGCAGCTTGGCCAGCAGGGAGTTGTTATCCTTTGGGACCCACATATTTTTTTCACTGAGCACATTAACTGTAGATAGATAGAAAGATAGATGGTTAGGAATATAAAGTAGTAGGTGTGTGTTTGGGTGGGTAGATAAATGTTAAACTATTAGATAGGTGGGTGGGTGAAGTGCAATACCTGTAAAAAAATATGTGGGTGATCCTCACTCCTTGTGTAATAGTGCAGCTTGGCCAGCAGGGAGTTGTTATCCTTTGGGACCCACATATTTATTTTCACTGAGCGCATTAACTGTAGATAGATAGAAAGATAGATATATGGTTAGGTATATAAATGGGTAGGTGTGTGGTTGAGTAGGTGGATAGATAGTGAATCATTAGATAGACAGATAAGTGGGTGGGAGGGTAGATAAATGGTAAATTATTAGATAGTTAGGTGGGTGGGTGAAGTGGAATACCTGTAAAAAAATATGTGGGTGATCCCTCACTCCTTGTGTAATAGTGCAGCTTGGCCAGCAGGGAGTTGTTATCCTTTGGGACCCACATATTTTTTTCACTGAGCGCATTAACTGTAGATAGATAGGAAGATAGATGGTTAGGTATATAAATGGGTGGGTAGGTGGATAGATAGTGAATCATTAGATAGACAGATAAGTGGGTGGGAGGGCAGATAAATGATCAATTATTAGATAGATAGGTGGGTGCGTGAAGTGCAATACCTGTAAAAAAATATGTGGGTGATCCCTCACTCCTTGTGTAATAGTGCAGCTTGGCCAGCAGGGAGTTGTTATCCTTTGGGACCCACATATTTTTTTCACTGAGCGCATTAACTGTAGATAGATAGAAAGATAGATGGTTAGGAATATAAAGTAGTAGGTGTGTGTTTGGGTGGGTAGATAAATGTTAAACTATTAGATAGGTGGGTGGGTGAAGTGCAATACCTGTAAAAAAATATGTGGGTGATTCTCACTCCTTGTGTAATAGTGCAGCTTGGCCAGCAGGGAGTTGTTATCCTTTGGGACCCACATATTTATTTTCACTGAGCGCATTAACTGTAGATAGATAGAAAGATAGATAGATGGTTAGGTATATAAATGGGTAGGTGTGTGGTTGAGTAGGTGGATAGATAGTGAATCATTAGATAGACAGATAAGTGGGTGGGAGGGTAGATAAATGGTAAATCATTAGATAGTTAGGTGGGTGAAGTGCAATACCTGTAAAAAAATGTGTGGGTGATCCCTCACTCCTTGTGTAATAGTGCAGCTTGGCCAGCAGGGAGTTGTTATCCTTTGGGACCCACATATTTTTTTCACTGAGCCCATTAACTGTAGATAGATATGAAGATAGATAGATGGTTAGGTATATAAATGGGTAGGTGTGTGGTTGGGTATGTGGATAGATAGTGAATCATTCGATAGACAGATAAGTGGGTGGGAGGGTAGATAAATGATAAATTGTTAGATAGGTGGGTGCGTGACGTGCAATACCTGTAAAAAATATGTGGGTGATCCCTCACTCCTTGTGTAGTAGTGCAGCTTGGCCAGCAGGGAGTTGTTATCCTTTGGGACCCACATATTTTTTTTCACTGAGTGTATTAACTATAGATAGATAGGTAGATAAATGGGTGTGTGCATGGGTAGGTAGATAGTGAATCATTAGATAGATAAATGAGTGGGTGGGTAGATAAATGTTAAACTATTAGATAGGTGGGGGGGGGTGAAGCGCTATACTTGTAAAAAAAAATACGTGGGTGATCCCTCACTCCTTGTGTAATAGTGCAGCTTGGCCAGCGGGGAGTTGTTATCCTTTGGGACCCACATATTTTTTTCACTGAGCGCACTAACTGTAGATAGATAGGAAGATAGCTAGATGGTTAGGTATATAAATGGGTATGTGTGTGGTTGGGTAGGTGGATAGTGAATCATTATATAGACAGATAAGTGGGTGGGAGGGTAGATAAATGGTAAATTATTAGATAGTTAGGTGGGTGGGTGAAGTGGAATACCTGTAAAAAAATATGTGGGTGATCCCTCACTCCTTGTGTAATAGTGCAGCTTGGCCAGCAGGGAGTTGTTATCCTTTGGGACCCACATATTTTTTTCACTGAGCCCATTAACTGTAGATAGATAGGAAGATAGATGGTTAGGTATATAAATGGGTAGGTGTGTGGTTGGGTAGGTGGATAGATAGTGAATCATTAGATAGACAGATAAGTGGGTGGGAGGGCAGATAAATGATCAATTATTAGATAGATAGGTGGGTGCGTGAAGTGCAATACCTGTAAAAAAATATGTGGGTGATCCCTCACTCCTTGTGTAATAGTGCAGCTTGGCCAGCAGGGAGTTGTTATCCTTTGGGACCCACATATTTTTTTTCACTGAGTGTATTAACTGTAGATAGATAGGTAGATAAATGAGTGGGTGCGTGGGTAGGTAGATAGTGAATCATTAGATAGATAGATAAATGAGTGGGTGGGTAGATAAATGTTAAACTATTAGATAGGTGGGGGGGGTGAAGCGCAATACCTGTAAAAAAAAATATGTGGGTCATCCCTCCCTCTCATTTTCTAAAGCCCCATACATGCTACACGAGCAATGAAAATATATTACTCAGAAGACCCTTTTTGAGCAAACTCTTTTCTTTGAAAAAAAATCTCTTGTGTGTACTCAATATCAGTAATAATGTGTGCTCCCGCGCATCCTTAACGACCACCGCCTTCACTTGAACATCCAGGTCAACTTTGGCCATATAGCCTATGACCCGCATGTTCAGCAGGTCACTGGGACATCACTGAACGATTACGGTAACCGATTTCGTTCAGTGTGAATAGTGGAACCACTGATATAGTTAACTATATAGATGGAGCCCCTATACTCCCAGTGTGTAAAGGGCTTAAGGGTCATTGTATACTGCGAACATATTATCATGCCTCTTTTCATTTTTTAAGTGAAAATTCTCCAGAAAACAGATGATGAGGTCATAACAGCCGACTACTGCGAGGTGACCTGGACTGCAGAATTGTCCTCAAGTTAACGAACAAAAATGAAGTCAGGTAATTAATGAAAATTAATTACTGATAATATGTTTTGGTATACATTTGAAAGTCACAAATAGGAGTTCTCGCTAGAGACTCTTCTATTATTGTATATTGTGATAACTAAGTGTACAGTTAAATAAATAGAGATAGCTAGAGAGAAATCGAAAGAGCAAAAAATAAACATACCTTCCCCCTTTACTGTCCACTAGGGCAGCTTGGCGGATATGGAGGTAAAGGAAGGGAACTCAGTAACACACTTTTTATTTCAGTCAGGGCCCTACTTCCCACAAAAAATATGTGGGTGATCCCTCACTCCTTGTGTAATAGGGCAGCTTGACCAGCAGGAAGGGAGGGATCCTTAGGTGGGTAGGTAGATATTTTGTAAATCATTAGATAGATAAGATAGATAGATAAATGGGTGGGTAGATCATTGTTAACCTATTAGATAGGTGTGTGTGTGGGGGGGGGGAGCGCAATACCTGTAAAAGATATGTGGGTGATCCCTCACTCCTTGTGTAATAGTGCAGCTTGGCCAGCAGGGAGTTGTTATCCTTTGGGACCCACATATTTTTTTCCCTGAGTGTATTAACTGTAGATAGATAGGTAGATAAATGGGTGGGTGCATGGGTAGGTAGATAGTGAATCATTAGATAGATAAATGAGTGGGTGGGTAGATAAATGTAAACTATTAGATAGGTGGGTGGTCGAAGTGCAATACCTGTAAAAATATATGTGGGTGATCCCTCACTCCTTGTGTAATAATGCAGCTTGGCCAGCAGGGAGTTGTTATACTTTGGGACCCACATATTTTTTTCACTGAGCGCATTAACTGTAGATAGATAGAAAGATAGATGGTTAGGTATATAAAGTAGTAGGTGTGTGTTTGGGTGGGTAGATAAATGTTAAACTATTAGATAGGTGGGTGGGTGAAGTGCAATACCTTTAAAAAAATATGTGGGTGATCCTCACTCCTTGTGTAATAGTGCAGCATGGCCAGCAGGGAGTTGTTATCCTTTGGGACCCACATATTTTTTTTCACTGAGTGTATTAACTGTAGATAGATAGGTAGATAAATGGGTGTGTGCATGGGTAGGTAGATAGTGAATCATTAGATAGATAAATGAGTGGGTGGGTAGATAAATGTTAAACTATTAGATAGGTGGGGGGGGGGGTGAAGCGCTATACTTGTAAAAAAAAATACGTGGGTGATCCCTCACTCCTTGTGTAATAGTGCAGCTTGGCCAGCGGGGAGTTGTTATCCTTTGGAACCCACATATTTTTTTCACTGAGCGCATTAACTGTAGATAGATAGAAAGATAGATGGTTAGGTATATAAATGGGTAGGTTTGTGGTTGGGTAGGTGGATAGATAGTGAATCATTAGATAGACAGATAAGTGGGTGGGAGGGCAGATAAATGATCAATTATTAGATAGATAGGTGGGTGCGTGCAGTGCAATACCTGTAAAAAAATATGTGGGTGATCCCTCACTCCTTGTGTAATAGTGCAGCTTGGCCAGCAGGGAGTTGTTATCCTTTGGGACCCACATATTTTTTTTCACTGAGCGCATTAACTGTAGATAGATAGAGAGATAGATAGATGGTTAGGTATATAAATGGGTAGGTGTGTGGTTGAGTAGGTGGATAGATAGTGAATCATTAGATAGACAGATAAGTGGGTGGGAGGGTAGATAAATGGTAAATTATTAGATAGTTAGGTGGGTGGGTGAAGTGGAATACCTGTAAAAAAATATGTGGGTGATCCCTCACTCCTTGTGTAATAGTGCAGCTTGGCCAGCAGGGAGTTGTTATCCTTTGGGACCCACATATTTTTTTTCACTGAGTGTATTAACTGTAGATAGATAGGTAGATAAATGGGTGGGTGCGTGGGTAGGTAGATAGTGAATAATTAGATAGATAAATGAGTGGGTGGGTAGATAAATGTTGAACTATTAGATAGGGGGGGTGAAGCGCTATACTTGTAAAAAAAATACGTGGGTGATCCCTCACTCCTTGCGTTATAGTGCAGCTTGGCCAGCAGGGAGTTGTTATCCTTTGGGACCCACATATTTTTTTCACTGAGCGCATTAACTGTAGATAGATAGAAAGATAGATAGATGGTTAGGTATATAAATGGGTAGGTGTGTGGTTGGGTAGGTGGATAGATAGTGAATCATTAGATAGACAGATAAATGGGTGGGAGGGTAGATTAATGGTAAATTATTAGATAGTTAGGTGGGTGGGTGAAGTGGAATACCTGTAAAAAAATATGTGGGTGATCCCTCACTCCTTGTGTAATAGTGCAGCTTGGCCAGCAGGGAGTTGTTATCCTTTGGGACCCACATATTTTTTTCACTGAGCCCATTAACTGTAGATAGATAGGAAGATAGATGGTTAGGTATATAAATGGGTAGGTGTGTGGTTGGGTAGGTGGATAGATAGTGAATCATTAGATAGACAGATAAGTGGGTGGGAGGGCAGATAAATGATCAATTATTAGATAGATAGGTGGGTGCGTGAAGTGCAATACCTGTAAAAAAATATGTGGGTGATCCCTCACTCCTTGTGTAATAGTGCAGCTTGGCCAGCAGGGAGTTGTTATCCTTTGGGACCCACATATTTTTTTCACTGAGCGCATTAACTGTAGATAGATAGAAAGATAGATGGTTAGGTATATAAAGTAGTAGGTGTGTGTTTGGGTGGGTAGATAAATGTTAAACTATTAGATAGGTGGGTGAAGTGCAATACCTGTAAAAAAATATGTGGGTGATCCTCACTCCTTGTGTAATAGTGCAGCTTGGCCAGCAGGGAGTTGTTATCCTTTGGGACCCACATATTTTTTTTCACTGAGTGTATTAACTGTAGATAGATAGGTAGATAAATGGGTGGGTGCGTGGGTAGGTAGATAGTGAATCATTAGATAGATAAATGAGTGGGTGGGTAGATAAATGTTATACTATTAGATAGGTGGGGGGGGTGAAGCGCTATACTTGTAAAAAAAATACGTGGTTGATCCCTCACTCCTTGTGTAATAGTGCAGCTTGGCCAGCAGGGAGTTGTTATCCTTTGGGACCCACATATTTTTTTCACTGAGCGCATTAACTGTAGATAGATAGGAAGATAGATGGTTAGGTATATAAATGGGTAGGTGTGTGGTTGGGTAGGTGGATAGATAGTGAATCATTAGATAGACAGATAAGTGGGTGGGAGGGTAGATAAATGGTAAATTATTAGATAGTTAGGTGGGTGGGTGAAGTGGAATACCTGTAAAAAAATATGTGGGTGATCCCTCACTCCTTGTGTAATAGTGCAGCTTGGCCAGCAGGGAGTTGTTATCCTTTGGGACCCACATATTTTTTTCACTGAGCGCATTAACTGTAGATAGATAGAAAGATAGATGGTTAGGTATATAAAGTAGTAGGTGTGTGTTTGGGTGGGTAGATAAATGTTAAACTATTAGATAGGTGGGTGGGTGAAGTGCAATACCTGTAAAAAAATATGTGGGTGATCCTCACTCCTTGTGTAATAGTGCAGCTTGGCCAGCAGGGAGTTGTTATCCTTTGGGACCCACATATTTTTTTCACTGAGCGCACTAACTGTAGATAGATAGACTGTTATGTATATAAATGGGTAGGTGTGTGGTTGGGTAGGTGGAGAGATAGTGAATCATTAGATAGACAGATAAGTGGGTGGGAGGGTAGATAAATGATAAATTATTAGATAGATAGGTGGGTGCATGAAGTGCAATACCTGTAAAAAAAAATATGTGGGTGATCCCTCACTCCTTGTGTAATAGTGCAGCTTGGCCAGCAGGGAGTTGTTATCCTTTGGGACCCACAGTTTTTTTTCACTGAGCACATTAACTGTAGATAGATAGGAAGATAGATGGTTAGGTATATAAATGGGTAGGTGTGTGGTTGGGTAGGTGGATAGATAGTGAATCATTAGATAGACAGATAAGTGGGTGGGAGGGTAGATAAATGGTAAATTATTAGATAGTTAGGTGGGTGGGTGAAGTGGAATACCTGTAAAAAAATATGTGGGTGATCCCTCACTCCTTGTGTAATAGTGCAGCTTGGCCAGCAGGGAGTTGTTATCCTTTGGGACCCACATATTTTTTTCACTGAGCCCATTAACTGTAGATAGATAGGAAGATAGATGGTTAGGTATATAAATGGGTAAGTGTGTGATTGGGTAGGTGGATAGATAGTGAATCATTAGATAGACAGATAAGTGGGTGGGAGGGTAGATAAATGGTAAATTATTAGATAGTTAGGTGGGTGGGTGAAGTGGAATACCTGTAAAAAAATATGTGGGTGATCCCTCACTCCTTGTGTAATAGTGCAGCTTGGCCAGCAGGGAGTTGTTATCCTTTGGGACCCACATATTTTTTTCACTGAGCCCATTAACTGTAGATAGATAGGAAGATAGATGGTTAGGTATATAAATGGGTAGGTGTGTGGTTGGGTAGGTGGATAGATAGTGAATCATTAGATAGACAGATAAGTGGGTGGGAGGGCAGATAAATGATCAATTATTAGATAGATAGGTGGGTGCGTGAAGTGCAATACCTGTAAAAAAATATGTGGGTGATCCCTCACTCCTTGTGTAATAGTGCAGCTTGGCCAGCAGGGAGTTGTTATCCTTTGGGACCCACATATTTTTTTCACTGAGCGCATTAACTGTAGATAGATAGAAAGATAGATGGTTAGGAATATAAAGTAGTAGGTGTGTGTTTGGGTGGGTAGATAAATGTTAAACTATTAGATAGGTGGGTGGGTGAAGTGCAATACCTGTAAAAAAATATGTGGGTGATCCTCACTCCTTGTGTAATAGTGCAGCTTGGCCAGCAGGGAGTTGTTATCCTTTGGGACCCACATATTTATTTTCACTGAGCGCATTAACTGTAGATAGATAGAAAGATAGATAGATGGTTAGGTATATAAATGGGTAGGTGTGTGGTTGAGTAGGTGGATAGATAGTGAATCATTAGATAGACAGATAAGTGGGTGGGAGGGTAGATAAATGGTAAATTATTAGATAGTTAGGTGGGTGGGTGAAGTGGAATACCTGTAAAAAAATATGTGGGTGATCCCTCACTCCTTGTGTAATAGTGCAGCTTGGCCAGCAGGGAGTTGTTATCCTTTGGGACCCACATATTTTTTTCACTGAGCCCATTAACTGTAGATAGATAGGAAGATAGATGGTTAGGTATATAAATGGGTGGGTAGGTGGATAGATAGTGAATCATTAGATAGACAGATAAGTGGGTGGGAGGGTAGATAAATGGTAAATTATTAGATAGTTAGGTGGGTGGGTGAAGTGGAATACCTGTAAAAAAATATGTGGGTGATCCCTCACTCCTTGTGTAATAGTGCAGCTTGGCCAGCAGGGAGTTGTTATCCTTTGGGACCCACATATTTTTTTCACTGAGCCCATTAACTGTAGATAGATAGGAAGATAGATGGTTAGGTATATAAATGGGTAGATGTGTGGTTGGGTAGGTGGATAGATAGTGAATCATTAGATAGACAGATAAGTGGGTGGGAGGGCAGATAAATGATCAATTATTAGATAGATAGGTGGGTGCGTGAAGTGCAATACCTGTAAAAAAATATGTGGGTGATCCCTCACTCCTTGTGTAATAGTGCAGCTTGGCCAGCAGGGAGTTGTTATCCTTTGGGACCCACATATTTTTTTCACTGAGCGCATTAACTGTAGATAGATAGAAAGATAGATGGTTAGGAATATAAAGTAGTAGGTGTGTGTTTGGGTGGGTAGATAAATGTTAAACTATTAGATAGGTGGGTGGGTGAAGTGCAATACCTGTAAAAAAATATGTGGGTGATCCTCACTCCTTGTGTAATAGTGCAGCTTGGCCAGCAGGGAGTTGTTATCCTTTGGGACCCACATATTTATTTTCACTGAGCGCATTAACTGTAGATAGATAGAAAGATAGATAGATGGTTAGGTATATAAATGGGTAGGTGTGTGGTTGAGTAGGTGGATAGATAGTGAATCATTAGATAGACAGATAAGTGGGTGGGAGGGTAGATAAATGGTAAATCATTAGATAGTTAGGTGGGTGAAGTGCAATACCTGTAAAAAAATGTGTGGGTGATCCCTCACTCCTTGTGTAATAGTGCAGCTTGGCCAGCAGGGAGTTGTTATCCTTTGGGACCCACATATTTTTTTCACTGAGCCCATTAACTGTAGATAGATATGAAGATAGATAGATGGTTAGGTATATAAATGGGTAGGTGTGTGGTTGGGTATGTGGATAAATAGTGAATCATTCGATAGACAGATAAGTGGGTGGGAGGGTAGATAAATGATAAATTGTTAGATAGGTGGGTGCGTGACGTGCAATACCTGTAAAAAAATATGTGGGTGATCCCTCACTCCTTGTGTAGTAGTGCAGCTTGGCCAGCAGGGAGTTGTTATCCTTTGGGACCCACATATTTTTTTTCACTGAGTGTATTAACTGTAGATAGATAGGTAGATAAATGGGTGTGTGCATGGGTAGGTAGATAGTGAATCATTAGATAGATAAATGAGTGGGTGGGTAGATAAATGTTAAACTATTAGATAGGTGGGGGGGGTGAAGCGCTATACTTGTAAAAAAAAAATACGTGGGTGATCCCTCACTCCTTGTGTAATAGTGCAGCTTGGCCAGCGGGGAGTTGTTATCCTTTGGGACCCACATATTTTTTTCACTGAGCGCACTAACTGTAGATAGATAGGAAGATAGCTAGATGGTTAGGTATATAAATGGGTATGTGTGTGGTTGGGTAGGTGGATAGTGAATCATTATATAGACAGATAAGTGGGTGGGAGGGTAGATAAATGGTAAATTATTAGATAGTTAGGTGGGTGGGTGAAGTGGAATACCTGTAAAAAAATATGTGGGTGATCCCTCACTCCTTGTGTAATAGTGCAGCTTGGCCAGCAGGGAGTTGTTATCCTTTGGGACCCACATATTTTTTTCACTGAGCCCATTAACTGTAGATAGATAGGAAGATAGATGGTTAGGTATATAAATGGGTAGGTGTGTGGTTGGGTAGGTGGATAGATAGTGAATCATTAGATAGACAGATAAGTGGGTGGGAGGGCAGATAAATGATCAATTATTAGATAGATAGGTGGGTGCGTGAAGTGCAATACCTGTAAAAAAATATGTGGGTGATCCCTCACTCCTTGTGTAATAGTGCAGCTTGGCCAGCAGGGAGTTGTTATCCTTTGGGACCCACATATTTTTTTTCACTGAGTGTATTAACTGTAGATAGATAGGTAGATAAATGAGTGGGTGCGTGGGTAGGTAGATAGTGAATCATTAGATAGATAGATAAATGAGTGGGTGGGTAGATAAATGTTAAACTATTAGATAGGGGGGGGGGGGGGTGAAGCGCAATACCTGTAAAAAAAAATATGTGGGTCATCCCTCCCTCTCATTTTCTAAAGCCCCATACATGCTACACGAGCAATGAAAATATATTACTCAGAAGACCCTTTTTGAGCAAACTCTTTTCTTTGAAAAAAAATCTCTTGTGTGTACTCAATATCAGTAATAATGTGTGCTCCCGTGCATCCTTAACGACCACCGCCTTCACTTGAACATCCAGGTCAACTTTGGCCATATAGCCTATGACCCGCATGTTCAGCAGGTCACTGGGACATCACTGAACGATTTCGGTAACCGATTTCGTTCAGTGTGAATAGTGGAACCACTGATATAGTTAACTATATAGATGGAGCCCCTATACTCCCAGTGTGTAAAGGGCTTAAGGGTCATTGTATACTGCGAACATATTATCATGCCTCTTTTCATTTTTTAAGTGAGAATTCTCCAGAAAACAGATGATGAGGTCATAACAGCCGACTACTGCGAGGTGACCTGGACTGCAGAATTGTCCTCAAGTTAACGAACAAAAATGAAGTCAGGTAATTAATGAAAATTAATTACTGATAATATGTTTTGGTATACATTTGAAAGTCACGAATAGGAGTTCTCGCTAGATACTCTTCTATTATTGTATATTGTGATAACTAAGTGTACAGTTAAATAAATAGAGATAGCTAGAGAGAAATCGAAAGAGCAAAAAATAAACATACCTTCCCCCTTTACTGTCCACTAGGGCAGCTTGGCGGATATGGAGGTAAAGGAAGGGAACTCAGTAACACACTTTTTATTTCAGTCAGGGCCCTACTTCCCACAAAAAATATGTGGGTGATCCCTCACTCCTTGTGTAATAGGGCAGCTTGACCAGCAGGAAGGGAGGGATCCTTAGGTGGGTAGGTAGATATTTTGTAAATCATTAGATAGATAAGATAGATAGATAAATGGGTGGGTAGATCATTGTTAACCTATTAGATAGGTGTGTCTGGGGGGGGGGGGGAGCGCAATACCTGTAAAAGATATGTGGGTGATCCCTCACTCCTTGTGTAATAGTGCAGCTTGGCCAGCAGGGAGTTGTTATCCTTTGGGACCCACATATTTTTTTCCCCTGAGTGTATTAACTGTAGATAGATAGGTAGATAAATGGGTGGGTGCATGGGTAGGTAGATAGTGAATCATTAGATAGATAAATGAGTGGGTGGGTAGATAAATGTAAACTATTAGATAGGTGGGTGGTCGAAGTGCAATACCTGTAAAAATATATGTGGGTGATCCCTCACTCCTTGTGTAATAATGCAGCTTGGCCAGCAGGGAGTTGTTATACTTTGGGACCCACATATTTTTTTCACTGAGCGCATTAACTGTAGATAGATAGAAAGATAGATGGTTAGGTATATAAAGTAGTAGGTGTGTGTTTGGGTGGGTAGATAAATGTTAAACTATTAGATAGGTGGGTGGGTGAAGTGCAATACCTTTAAAAAAATATGTGGGTGATCCTCACTCCTTGTGTAATAGTGCAGCTTGGCCAGCAGGGAGTTGTTATCCTTTGGGACCCACATATTTTTTTTCACTGAGTGTATTAACTGTAGATAGATAGGTAGATAAATGGGTGTGTGCATGGGTAGGTAGATAGTGAATCATTAGATAGATAAATGAGTGGGTGGGTAGATAAATGTTAAACTATTAGATAGGTGGGGGGGGTGAAGCGCTATACTTGTAAAAAAAAATACGTGGGTGATCCCTCACTCCTTGTGTAATAGTGCAGCTTGGCCAGCGGGGAGTTGTTATCCTTTGGGACCCACATATTTTTTTCACTGAGCGCACTAACTGTAGATAGATAGGAAGATAGCTAGATGGTTAGGTATATAAATGGGTATGTGTGTGGTTGGGTAGGTGGATAGTGAATCATTATATAGACAGATAAGTGGGTGGGAGGGTAGATAAATGGTAAATTATTAGATAGTTAGGTGGGTGGGTGAAGTGGAATACCTGTAAAAAAATATGTGGGTGATCCCTCACTCCTTGTGTAATAGTGCAGCTTGGCCAGCAGGGAGTTGTTATCCTTTGGGACCCACATATTTTTTTCACTGAGCCCATTAACTGTAGATAGATAGGAAGATAGATGGTTAGGTATATAAATGGGTAGGTGTGTGGTTGGGTAGGTGGATAGATAGTGAATCATTAGATAGACAGATAAGTGGGTGGGAGGGCAGATAAATGATCAATTATTAGATAGATAGGTGGGTGCGTGAAGTGCAATACCTGTAAAAAAATATGTGGGTGATCCCTCACTCCTTGTGTAATAGTGCAGCTTGGCCAGCAGGGAGTTGTTATCCTTTGGGACCCACATATTTTTTTCACTGAGCACATTAACTGTAGATAGATAGAAAGATAGATGGTTAGGAATATAAAGTAGTAGGTGTGTGTTTGGGTGGGTAGATAAATGTTAAACTATTAGATAGGTGGGTGGGTGAAGTGCAATACCTGTAAAAAAATATGTGGGTGATCCTCACTCCTTGTGTAATAGTGCAGCTTGGCCAGCAGGGAGTTGTTATCCTTTGGGACCCACATATTTATTTTCACTGAGCGCATTAACTGTAGATAGATAGAAAGATAGATAGATGGTTAGGTATATAAATGGGTAGGTGTGTGGTTGAGTAGGTGGATAGATAGTGAATCATTAGATAGACAGATAAGTGGGTGGGAGGGTAGATAAATGGTAAATTATTAGATAGTTAGGTGGGTGGGTGAAGTGGAATACCTGTAAAAAAATATGTGGGTGATCCCTCACTCCTTGTGTAATAGTGCAGCTTGGCCAGCAGGGAGTTGTTATCCTTTGGGACCCACATATTTTTTTCACTGAGCCCATTAACTGTAGATAGATAGGAAGATAGATGGTTAGGTATATAAATGGGTGGGTAGGTGGATAGATAGTGAATCATTAGATAGACAGATAAGTGGGTGGGAGGGCAGATAAATGATCAATTATTAGATAGATAGGTGGGTGCGTGAAGTGCAATACCTGTAAAAAAATATGTGGGTGATCCCTCACTCCTTGTGTAATAGTGCAGCTTGGCCAGCAGGGAGTTGTTATCCTTTGGGACCCACATATTTTTTTCACTGAGCGCATTAACTGTAGATAGATAGAAAGATAGATGGTTAGGAATATAAAGTAGTAGGTGTGTGTTTGGGTGGGTAGATAAATGTTAAACTATTAGATAGGTGGGTGGGTGAAGTGCAATACCTGTAAAAAAATATGTGGGTGATTCTCACTCCTTGTGTAATAGTGCAGCTTGGCCAGCAGGGAGTTGTTATCCTTTGGGACCCACATATTTATTTTCACTGAGCGCATTAACTGTAGATAGATAGAAAGATAGATAGATGGTTAGGTATATAAATGGGTAGGTGTGTGGTTGAGTAGGTGGATAGATAGTGAATCATTAGATAGACAGATAAGTGGGTGGGAGGGTAGATAAATGGTAAATCATTAGATAGTTAGGTGGGTGAAGTGCAATACCTGTAAAAAAATGTGTGGGTGATCCCTCACTCCTTGTGTAATAGTGCAGCTTGGCCAGCAGGGAGTTGTTATCCTTTGGGACCCACATATTTTTTTCACTGAGCCCATTAACTGTAGATAGATATGAAGATAGATAGATGGTTAGGTATATAAATGGGTAGGTGTGTGGTTGGGTATGTGGATAGATAGTGAATCATTCGATAGACAGATAAGTGGGTGGGAGGGTAGATAAATGATAAATTGTTAGATAGGTGGGTGCGTGACGTGCAATACCTGTAAAAAAATATGTGGGTGATCCCTCACTCCTTGTGTAGTAGTGCAGCTTGGCCAGCAGGGAGTTGTTATCCTTTGGGACCCACATATTTTTTTTCACTGAGTGTATTAACTATAGATAGATAGGTAGATAAATGGGTGTGTGCATGGGTAGGTAGATAGTGAATCATTAGATAGATAAATGAGTGGGTGGGTAGATAAATGTTAAACTATTAGATAGGTGGGGGGGGGTGAAGCGCTATACTTGTAAAAAAAAATACGTGGGTGATCCCTCACTCCTTGTGTAATAGTGCAGCTTGGCCAGCGGGGAGTTGTTATCCTTTGGGACCCACATATTTTTTTCACTGAGCGCACTAACTGTAGATAGATAGGAAGATAGCTAGATGGTTAGGTATATAAATGGGTATGTGTGTGGTTGGGTAGGTGGATAGTGAATCATTATATAGACAGATAAGTGGGTGGGAGGGTAGATAAATGGTAAATTATTAGATAGTTAGGTGGGTGGGTGAAGTGGAATACCTGTAAAAAAATATGTGGGTGATCCCTCACTCCTTGTGTAATAGTGCAGCTTGGCCAGCAGGGAGTTGTTATCCTTTGGGACCCACATATTTTTTTCACTGAGCCCATTAACTGTAGATAGATAGGAAGATAGATGGTTAGGTATATAAATGGGTAGGTGTGTGGTTGGGTAGGTGGATAGATAGTGAATCATTAGATAGACAGATAAGTGGGTGGGAGGGCAGATAAATGATCAATTATTAGATAGATAGGTGGGTGCGTGAAGTGCAATACCTGTAAAAAAATATGTGGGTGATCCCTCACTCCTTGTGTAATAGTGCAGCTTGGCCAGCAGGGAGTTGTTATCCTTTGGGACCCACATATTTTTTTCACTGAGTGTATTAACTGTAGATAGATAGGTAGATAAATGAGTGGGTGCGTGGGTAGGTAGATAGTGAATCATTAGATAGATAGATAAATGAGTGGGTGGGTAGATAAATGTTAAACTATTAGATAGGTGGGGGGGGTGAAGCGCAATACCTGTAAAAAAAAATATGTGGGTCATCCCTCCCTCTCATTTTCTAAAGCCCCATACATGCTACACGAGCAATGAAAATATATTACTCAGAAGACCCTTTTTGAGCAAACTCTTTTCTTTGAAAAAAAATCTCTTGTGTGTACTCAATATCAGTAATAATGTGTGCTCCCGCGCATCCTTAACGACCACCGCCTTCACTTGAACATCCAGGTCAACTTTGGCCATATAGCCTATGACCCGCATGTTCAGCAGGTCACTGGGACATCACTGAACGATTTCGGTAACCGATTTCGTTCAGTGTGAATAGTGGAACCACTGATATAGTTAACTATATAGATGGAGCCCCTATACTCCCAGTGTGTAAAGGGCTTAAGGGTCATTGTATACTGCGAACATATTATCATGCCTCTTTTCATTTTTTAAGTGAAAATTCTCCAGAAAACAGATGATGAGGTCATAACAGCCGACTACTGCGAGGTGACCTGGACTGCAGAATTGTCCTCAAGTTAACGAACAAAAATGAAGTCAGGTAATTAATGAAAATTAATTACTGATAATATGTTTTGGTATACATTTGAAAGTCACAAATAGGAGTTCTCGCTAGAGACTCTTCTATTATTGTATATTGTGATAACTAAGTGTACAGTTAAATAAATAGAGATAGCTAGAGAGAAATCGAAAGAGCAAAAAATAAACATACCTTCCCCCTTTACTGTCCACTAGGGCAGCTTGGCGGATATGGAGGTAAAGGAAGGGAACTCAGTAACACACTTTTTATTTCAGTCAGGGCCCTACTTCCCACAAAAAATATGTGGGTGATCCCTCACTCCTTGTGTAATAGGGCAGCTTGACCAGCAGGAAGGGAGGGATCCTTAGGTGGGTAGGTAGATATTTTGTAAATCATTAGATAGATAAGATAGATAGATAAATGGGTGGGTAGATCATTGTTAACCTATTAGATAGGTGTGTGTGTGGGGGGGGGGAGCGCAATACCTGTAAAAGATATGTGGGTGATCCCTCACTCCTTGTGTAATAGTGCAGCTTGGCCAGCAGGGAGTTGTTATCCTTTGGGACCCACATATTTTTTTCCCTGAGTGTATTAACTGTAGATAGATAGGTAGATAAATGGGTGGGTGCATGGGTAGGTAGATAGTGAATCATTAGATAGATAAATGAGTGGGTGGGTAGATAAATGTAAACTATTAGATAGGTGGGTGGTCGAAGTGCAATACCTGTAAAAATATATGTGGGTGATCCCTCACTCCTTGTGTAATAATGCAGCTTGGCCAGCAGGGAGTTGTTATACTTTGGGACCCACATATTTTTTTCACTGAGCGCATTAACTGTAGATAGATAGAAAGATAGATGGTTAGGTATATAAAGTAGTAGGTGTGTGTTTGGGTGGGTAGATAAATGTTAAACTATTAGATAGGTGGGTGGGTGAAGTGCAATACCTTTAAAAAAATATGTGGGTGATCCTCACTCCTTGTGTAATAGTGCAGCATGGCCAGCAGGGAGTTGTTATCCTTTGGGACCCACATATTTTTTTTCACTGAGTGTATTAACTGTAGATAGATAGGTAGATAAATGGGTGTGTGCATGGGTAGGTAGATAGTGAATCATTAGATAGATAAATGAGTGGGTGGGTAGATAAATGTTAAACTATTAGATAGGTGGGGGGGGGTGAAGCGCTATACTTGTAAAAAAAAATACGTGGGTGATCCCTCACTCCTTGTGTAATAGTGCAGCTTGGCCAGCGGGGAGTTGTTATCCTTTGGAACCCACATATTTTTTTCACTGAGCGCATTAACTGTAGATAGATAGAAAGATAGATGGTTAGGTATATAAATGGGTAGGTTTGTGGTTGGGTAGGTGGATAGATAGTGAATCATTAGATAGACAGATAAGTGGGTGGGAGGGCAGATAAATGATCAATTATTAGATAGATAGGTGGGTGCGTGCAGTGCAATACCTGTAAAAAAATATGTGGGTGATCCCTCACTCCTTGTGTAATAGTGCAGCTTGGCCAGCAGGGAGTTGTTATCCTTTGGGACCCACATATTTTTTTTCACTGAGCGCATTAACTGTAGATAGATAGAGAGATAGATAGATGGTTAGGTATATAAATGGGTAGGTGTGTGGTTGAGTAGGTGGATAGATAGTGAATCATTAGATAGACAGATAAGTGGGTGGGAGGGTAGATAAATGGTAAATTATTAGATAGTTAGGTGGGTGGGTGAAGTGGAATACCTGTAAAAAAATATGTGGGTGATCCCTCACTCCTTGTGTAATAGTGCAGCTTGGCCAGCAGGGAGTTGTTATCCTTTGGGACCCACATATTTTTTTTCACTGAGTGTATTAACTGTAGATAGATAGGTAGATAAATGGGTGGGTGCGTGGGTAGGTAGATAGTGAATAATTAGATAGATAAATGAGTGGGTGGGTAGATAAATGTTGAACTATTAGATAGGGGGGGGTGAAGCGCTATACTTGTAAAAAAAATACGTGGGTGATCCCTCACTCCTTGCGTTATAGTGCAGCTTGGCCAGCAGGGAGTTGTTATCCTTTGGGACCCACATATTTTTTTCACTGAGCGCATTAACTGTAGATAGATAGAAAGATAGATAGATGGTTAGGTATATAAATGGGTAGGTGTGTGGTTGGGTAGGTGGATAGATAGTGAATCATTAGATAGACAGATAAGTGGGTGGGAGGGTAGATTAATGGTAAATTATTAGATAGTTAGGTGGGTGGGTGAAGTGGAATACCTGTAAAAAAATATGTGGGTGATCCCTCACTCCTTGTGTAATAGTGCAGCTTGGCCAGCAGGGAGTTGTTATCCTTTGGGACCCACATATTTTTTTCACTGAGCCCATTAACTGTAGATAGATAGGAAGATAGATGGTTAGGTATATAAATGGGTAGGTGTGTGGTTGGGTAGGTGGATAGATAGTGAATCATTAGATAGACAGATAAGTGGGTGGGAGGGCAGATAAATGATCAATTATTAGATAGATAGGTGGGTGCGTGAAGTGCAATACCTGTAAAAAAATATGTGGGTGATCCCTCACTCCTTGTGTAATAGTGCAGCTTGGCCAGCAGGGAGTTGTTATCCTTTGGGACCCACATATTTTTTTCACTGAGCGCATTAACTGTAGATAGATAGAAAGATAGATGGTTAGGTATATAAAGTAGTAGGTGTGTGTTTGGGTGGGTAGATAAATGTTAAACTATTAGATAGGTGGGTGAAGTGCAATACCTGTAAAAAAATATGTGGGTGATCCTCACTCCTTGTGTAATAGTGCAGCTTGGCCAGCAGGGAGTTGTTATCCTTTGGGACCCACATATTTTTTTTCACTGAGTGTATTAACTGTAGATAGATAGGTAGATAAATGGGTGGGTGCGTGGGTAGGTAGATAGTGAATCATTAGATAGATAAATGAGTGGGTGGGTAGATAAATGTTATACTATTAGATAGGTGGGGGGGGTGAAGCGCTATACTTGTAAAAAAAATACGTGGTTGATCCCTCACTCCTTGTGTAATAGTGCAGCTTGGCCAGCAGGGAGTTGTTATCCTTTGGGACCCACATATTTTTTTCACTGAGCGCATTAACTGTAGATAGATAGGAAGATAGATGGTTAGGTATATAAATGGGTAGGTGTGTGGTTGGGTAGGTGGATAGATAGTGAATCATTAGATAGACAGATAAGTGGGTGGGAGGGTAGATAAATGGTAAATTATTAGATAGTTAGGTGGGTGGGTGAAGTGGAATACCTGTAAAAAAATATGTGGGTGATCCCTCACTCCTTGTGTAATAGTGCAGCTTGGCCAGCAGGGAGTTGTTATCCTTTGGGACCCACATATTTTTTTCACTGAGCGCATTAACTGTAGATAGATAGAAAGATAGATGGTTAGGTATATAAAGTAGTAGGTGTGTGTTTGGGTGGGTAGATAAATGTTAAACTATTAGATAGGTGGGTGGGTGAAGTGCAATACCTGTAAAAAAATATGTGGGTGATCCTCACTCCTTGTGTAATAGTGCAGCTTGGCCAGCAGGGAGTTGTTATCCTTTGGGACCCACATATTTTTTTCACTGAGCGCACTAACTGTAGATAGATAGACTGTTATGTATATAAATGGGTAGGTGTGTGGTTGGGTAGGTGGAGAGATAGTGAATCATTAGATAGACAGATAAGTGGGTGGGAGGGTAGATAAATGATAAATTATTAGATAGATAGGTGGGTGCATGAAGTGCAATACCTGTAAAAAAAAATACGTGGTTGATCCCTCACTCCTTGTGTAATAGTGCAGCTTGGCCAGCAGGGAGTTGTTATCCTTTGGGACCCACATATTTTTTTCACTGAGCCCATTAACTGTAGATAGATAGGAAGATAGATGGTTAGGTATATAAATGGGTAAGTGTGTGATTGGGTAGGTGGATAGATAGTGAATCATTAGATAGACAGATAAGTGGGTGGGAGGGTAGATAAATGGTAAATTATTAGATAGTTAGGTGGGTGGGTGAAGTGGAATACCTGTAAAAAAATATGTGGGTGATCCCTCACTCCTTGTGTAATAGTGCAGCTTGGCCAGCAGGGAGTTGTTATCCTTTGGGACCCACATATTTTTTTCACTGAGCCCATTAACTGTAGATAGATAGGAAGATAGATGGTTAGGTATATAAATGGGTAGGTGTGTGGTTGGGTAGGTGGATAGATAGTGAATCATTAGATAGACAGATAAGTGGGTGGGAGGGCAGATAAATGATCAATTATTAGATAGATAGGTGGGTGCGTGAAGTGCAATACCTGTAAAAAAATATGTGGGTGATCCCTCACTCCTTGTGTAATAGTGCAGCTTGGCCAGCAGGGAGTTGTTATCCTTTGGGACCCACATATTTTTTTCACTGAGCGCATTAACTGTAGATAGATAGAAAGATAGATGGTTAGGAATATAAAGTAGTAGGTGTGTGTTTGGGTGGGTAGATAAATGTTAAACTATTAGATAGGTGGGTGGGTGAAGTGCAATACCTGTAAAAAAATATGTGGGTGATCCTCACTCCTTGTGTAATAGTGCAGCTTGGCCAGCAGGGAGTTGTTATCCTTTGGGACCCACATATTTATTTTCACTGAGCGCATTAACTGTAGATAGATAGAAAGATAGATAGATGGTTAGGTATATAAATGGGTAGGTGTGTGGTTGAGTAGGTGGATAGATAGTGAATCATTAGATAGACAGATAAGTGGGTGGGAGGGTAGATAAATGGTAAATTATTAGATAGTTAGGTGGGTGGGTGAAGTGGAATACCTGTAAAAAAATATGTGGGTGATCCCTCACTCCTTGTGTAATAGTGCAGCTTGGCCAGCAGGGAGTTGTTATCCTTTGGGACCCACATATTTTTTTCACTGAGCCCATTAACTGTAGATAGATAGGAAGATAGATGGTTAGGTATATAAATGGGTGGGTAGGTGGATAGATAGTGAATCATTAGATAGACAGATAAGTGGGTGGGAGGGTAGATAAATGGTAAATTATTAGATAGTTAGGTGGGTGGGTGAAGTGGAATACCTGTAAAAAAATATGTGGGTGATCCCTCACTCCTTGTGTAATAGTGCAGCTTGGCCAGCAGGGAGTTGTTATCCTTTGGGACCCACATATTTTTTTCACTGAGCCCATTAACTGTAGATAGATAGGAAGATAGATGGTTAGGTATATAAATGGGTAGATGTGTGGTTGGGTAGGTGGATAGATAGTGAATCATTAGATAGACAGATAAGTGGGTGGGAGGGCAGATAAATGATCAATTATTAGATAGATAGGTGGGTGCGTGAAGTGCAATACCTGTAAAAAAATATGTGGGTGATCCCTCACTCCTTGTGTAATAGTGCAGCTTGGCCAGCAGGGAGTTGTTATCCTTTGGGACCCACATATTTTTTTCACTGAGCGCATTAACTGTAGATAGATAGAAAGATAGATGGTTAGGAATATAAAGTAGTAGGTGTGTGTTTGGGTGGGTAGATAAATGTTAAACTATTAGATAGGTGGGTGGGTGAAGTGCAATACCTGTAAAAAAATATGTGGGTGATCCTCACTCCTTGTGTAATAGTGCAGCTTGGCCAGCAGGGAGTTGTTATCCTTTGGGACCCACATATTTATTTTCACTGAGCGCATTAACTGTAGATAGATAGAAAGATAGATAGATGGTTAGGTATATAAATGGGTAGGTGTGTGGTTGAGTAGGTGGATAGATAGTGAATCATTAGATAGACAGATAAGTGGGTGGGAGGGTAGATAAATGGTAAATCATTAGATAGTTAGGTGGGTGAAGTGCAATACCTGTAAAAAAATGTGTGGGTGATCCCTCACTCCTTGTGTAATAGTGCAGCTTGGCCAGCAGGGAGTTGTTATCCTTTGGGACCCACATATTTTTTTCACTGAGCCCATTAACTGTAGATAGATATGAAGATAGATAGATGGTTAGGTATATAAATGGGTAGGTGTGTGGTTGGGTATGTGGATAAATAGTGAATCATTCGATAGACAGATAAGTGGGTGGGAGGGTAGATAAATGATAAATTGTTAGATAGGTGGGTGCGTGACGTGCAATACCTGTAAAAAAATATGTGGGTGATCCCTCACTCCTTGTGTAGTAGTGCAGCTTGGCCAGCAGGGAGTTGTTATCCTTTGGGACCCACATATTTTTTTTCACTGAGTGTATTAACTGTAGATAGATAGGTAGATAAATGGGTGTGTGCATGGGTAGGTAGATAGTGAATCATTAGATAGATAAATGAGTGGGTGGGTAGATAAATGTTAAACTATTAGATAGGTGGGGGGGTGAAGCGCTATACTTGTAAAAAAAAATACGTGGGTGATCCCTCACTCCTTGTGTAATAGTGCAGCTTGGCCAGCGGGGAGTTGTTATCCTTTGGGACCCACATATTTTTTTCACTGAGCGCACTAACTGTAGATAGATAGGAAGATAGCTAGATGGTTAGGTATATAAATGGGTATGTGTGTGGTTGGGTAGGTGGATAGTGAATCATTATATAGACAGATAAGTGGGTGGGAGGGTAGATAAATGGTAAATTATTAGATAGTTAGGTGGGTGGGTGAAGTGGAATACCTGTAAAAAAATATGTGGGTGATCCCTCACTCCTTGTGTAATAGTGCAGCTTGGCCAGCAGGGAGTTGTTATCCTTTGGGACCCACATATTTTTTTCACTGAGCCCATTAACTGTAGATAGATAGGAAGATAGATGGTTAGGTATATAAATGGGTAGGTGTGTGGTTGGGTAGGTGGATAGATAGTGAATCATTAGATAGACAGATAAGTGGGTGGGAGGGCAGATAAATGATCAATTATTAGATAGATAGGTGGGTGCGTGAAGTGCAATACCTGTAAAAAAATATGTGGGTGATCCCTCACTCCTTGTGTAATAGTGCAGCTTGGCCAGCAGGGAGTTGTTATCCTTTGGGACCCACATATTTTTTTTCACTGAGTGTATTAACTGTAGATAGATAGGTAGATAAATGAGTGGGTGCGTGGGTAGGTAGATAGTGAATCATTAGATAGATAGATAAATGAGTGGGTGGGTAGATAAATGTTAAACTATTAGATAGGTGGGGGGGGGTGAAGCGCAATACCTGTAAAAAAAAATATGTGGGTCATCCCTCCCTCTCATTTTCTAAAGCCCCATACATGCTACACGAGCAATGAAAATATATTACTCAGAAGACCCTTTTTGAGCAAACTCTTTTCTTTGAAAAAAAATCTCTTGTGTGTACTCAATATCAGTAATAATGTGTGCTCCCGTGCATCCTTAACGACCACCGCCTTCACTTGAACATTCAGGTCAACTTTGGCCATATAGCCTATGACCCGCATGTTCAGCAGGTCACTGGGACATCACTGAACGATTTCGGTAACCGATTTCGTTCAGTGTGAATAGTGGAACCACTGATATAGTTAACTATATAGATGGAGCCCCTATACTCCCAGTGTGTAAAGGGCTTAAGGGTCATTGTATACTGCGAACATATTATCATGCCTCTTTTCATTTTTTAAGTGAGAATTCTCCAGAAAACAGATGATGAGGTCATAACAGCCGACTACTGCGAGGTGACCTGGACTGCAGAATTGTCCTCAAGTTAACGAACAAAAATGAAGTCAGGTAATTAATGAAAATTAATTACTGATAATATGTTTTGGTATACATTTGAAAGTCACAAATAGGAGTTCTCGCTAGAGACTCTTCTATTATTGTATATTGTGATAACTAAGTGTACAGTTAAATAAATAGAGATAGCTAGAGAGAAATCGAAAGAGCAAAAAATAAACATACCTTCCCCCTTTACTGTCCACTAGGGCAGCTTGGCGGATATGGAGGTAAAGGAAGGGAACTCAGTAACACACTTTTTATTTCAGTCAGGGCCCTACTTCCCACAAAAAATATGTGGGTGATCCCTCACTCCTTGTGTAATAGGGCAGCTTGACCAGCAGGAAGGGAGGGATCCTTAGGTGGGTAGGTAGATATTTTGTAAATCATTAGATAGATAAGATAGATAGATAAATGGGTGGGTAGATCATTGTTAACCTATTAGATAGGTGTGTCTGGGGGGGGGGGGAGCGCAATACCTGTAAAAGATATGTGGGTGATCCCTCACTCCTTGTGTAATAGTGCAGCTTGGCCAGCAGGGAGTTGTTATCCTTTGGGACCCACATATTTTTTTCCCCTGAGTGTATTAACTGTAGATAGATAGGTAGATAAATGGGTGGGTGCATGGGTAGGTAGATAGTGAATCATTAGATAGATAAATGAGTGGGTGGGTAGATAAATGTAAACTATTAGATAGGTGGGTGGTCGAAGTGCAATACCTGTAAAAATATATGTGGGTGATCCCTCACTCCTTGTGTAATAATGCAGCTTGGCCAGCAGGGAGTTGTTATACTTTGGGACCCACATATTTTTTTCACTGAGCGCATTAACTGTAGATAGATAGAAAGATAGATGGTTAGGTATATAAAGTAGTAGGTGTGTGTTTGGGTGGGTAGATAAATGTTAAACTATTAGATAGGTGGGTGGGTGAAGTGCAATACCTTTAAAAAAATATGTGGGTGATCCTCACTCCTTGTGTAATAGTGCAGCTTGGCCAGCAGGGAGTTGTTATCCTTTGGGACCCACATATTTTTTTTCACTGAGTGTATTAACTGTAGATAGATAGGTAGATAAATGGGTGTGTGCATGGGTAGGTAGATAGTGAATCATTAGATAGATAAATGAGTGGGTGGGTAGATAAATGTTAAACTATTAGATAGGTGGGGGGGTGAAGCGCTATACTTGTAAAAAAAAATACGTGGGTGATCCCTCACTCCTTGTGTAATAGTGCAGCTTGGCCAGCGGGGAGTTGTTATCCTTTGGGACCCACATATTTTTTTCACTGAGCGCACTAACTGTAGATAGATAGGAAGATAGCTAGATGGATAGGTATATAAATGGGTAGGTGTGTGGTTGGGTATGTGGATAAATAGTGAATCATTCGATAGACAGATAAGTGGGTGGGAGGGTAGATAAATGATAAATTGTTAGATAGGTGGGTGCGTGACGTGCAATACCTATAAAAAAATATGTGGGTGATCCCTCACTCCTTGTGTAGTAGTGCAGCTTGGCCAGCAGGGAGTTGTTATCCTTTGGGACCCACATATTTTTTTTCACTGAGTGTATTAACTGTAGATAGATAGGTAGATAAATGGGTGTGTGCATGGGTAGGTAGATAGTGAATCATTAGATAGATAAATGAGTGGGTGGGTAGATAAATGTTAAACTATTAGATAGGTGGGGGGGGTGAAGCGCTATACTTGTAAAAAAAAAATACGTGGGTGATCCCTCACTCCTTGTGTAATAGTGCAGCTTGGCCAGCGGGGAGTTGTTATCCTTTGGGACCCACATATTTTTTTCACTGAGCGCACTAACTGTAGATAGATAGGAAGATAGCTAGATGGTTAGGTATATAAATGGGTATGTGTGTGGTTGGGTAGGTGGATAGTGAATCATTATATAGACAGATAAGTGGGTGGGAGGGTAGATAAATGGTAAATTATTAGATAGTTAGGTGGGTGGGTGAAGTGGAATACCTGTAAAAAAATATGTGGGTGATCCCTCACTCCTTGTGTAATAGTGCAGCTTGGCCAGCAGGGAGTTGTTATCCTTTGGGACCCACATATTTTTTTCACTGAGCCCATTAACTGTAGATAGATAGGAAGATAGATGGTTAGGTATATAAATGGGTAGGTGTGTGGTTGGGTAGGTGGATAGATAGTGAATCATTAGATAGACAGATAAGTGGGTGGGAGGGCAGATAAATGATCAATTATTAGATAGATAGGTGGGTGCGTGAAGTGCAATACCTGTAAAAAAATATGTGGGTGATCCCTCACTCCTTGTGTAATAGTGCAGCTTGGCCAGCAGGGAGTTGTTATCCTTTGGGACCCACATATTTTTTTTCACTGAGTGTATTAACTGTAGATAGATAGGTAGATAAATGAGTGGGTGCGTGGGTAGGTAGATAGTGATTCATTAGATAGATAGATAAATGAGTGGGTGGGTAGATAAATGTTAAACTATTAGATAGGTGGGGGGGGGGTGAAGCGCAATACCTGTAAAAAAAAATATGTGGGTCATCCCTCCCTCTCATTTTCTAAAGCCCCATACATGCTACACGAGCAATGAAAATATATTACTCAGAAGACCCTTTTTGAGCAAACTCTTTTCTTTGAAAAAAAATCTCTTGTGTGTACTCAATATCAGTAATAATGTGTGCTCCCGCGCATCCTTAACGACCACCGCCTTCACTTGAACATCCAGGTCAACTTTGGCCATATAGCCTATGACCCGCATGTTCAGCAGGTCACTGGGACATCACTGAACGATTTCGGTAACCGATTTCGTTCAGTGTGAATAGTGGAACCACTGATATAGTTAACTATATAGATGGAGCCCCTATACTCCCAGTGTGTAAAGGGCTTAAGGGTCATTGTATACTGCGAACATATTATCATGCCTCTTTTCATTTTTTAAGTGAGAATTCTCCAGAAAACAGATGATGAGGTCATAACAGCCGACTACTGCGAGGTGACCTGGACTGCAGAATTGTCCTCAAGTTAACGAACAAAAATGAAGTCAGGTAATTAATGAAAATTAATTACTGATAATATGTTTTGGTATACATTTGAAAGTCACAAATAGGAGTTCTCGCTAGAGACTCTTCTATTATTGTATATTGTGATAACTAAGTGTACAGTTAAATAAATAGAGATAGCTAGAGAGAAATCGAAAGAGCAAAAAATAAACATACCTTCCCCCTTTACTGTCCACTAGGGCAGCTTGGCGGATATGGAGGTAAAGGAAGGGAACTCAGTAACACACTTTTTATTTCAGTCAGGGCCCTACTTCCCACAAAAAATATGTGGGTGATCCCTCACTCCTTGTGTAATAGGGCAGCTTGACCAGCAGGAAGGGAGGGATCCTTAGGTGGGTAGGTAGATATTTTGTAAATCATTAGATAGATAAGATAGATAGATAAATGGGTGGGTAGATCATTGTTAACCTATTAGATAGGTGTGGGGGGGGGGGGGGGAGCGCAATACCTGTAAAAAAAAATATGTGGGTCATCCCTCCCTCTCATTTTCTAAAGCCCCATACATGCTACACGAGCAATGAAAATATATTACTCAGAAGACCCTTTTTGAGCAAACTCTTTTCTTTGAAAAAAAATCTCTTGTGTGTACTCAATATCAGTAATAATGTGTGCTCCCGCGCATCCTTAACGACCACCGCCTTCACTTGAACATCCAGGTCAACTTTGGCCATATAGCCTATGACCCGCATGTTCAGCAGGTCACTGGGACATCACTGAACGATTTCGGTAACCGATTTCGTTCAGTGTGAATAGTGGAACCACTGATATAGTTAACTATATAGATGGAGCCCCTATACTCCCAGTGTGTAAAGGGCTTAAGGGTCATTGTATACTGCGAACATATTATCATGCCTCTTTTCATTTTTTAAGTGAGAATTCTCCAGAAAACAGATGATGAGGTCATAACAGCCGACTACTGCGAGGTGATAGATGGTTAGGTATATAAATGGGTAGGTTTGTGGTTAGGTAGGTGGATAGATAGTGAATCATTAGATAGACAGATAAGTGGGTGGGAGGGTAGATAAATGGTAAATTATTAGATAGTTAGGTGGGTTGGTGAAATGGAATACCTGTAAAAAAATATGTGGGTGATCCCTCACTCCTTGTGTAATAGTGCAGCTTGGCCAGCAGGGAGTTGTTATCCTTTGGGACCCACATATTTTTTTCACTGAGCCCATAACTGTAGATAGATAGGAAGATAGATGGTTAGGTATATAAATGGGTAGGTGTGTGGTTGGGTAGGTGGATAGATAGTGAATCATTAGATAGACAGATAAGTGGGTGGGAGGGCAGATAAATGATCAATTATTAGATAGATAGGTGGGTGCGTGAAGTGCAATACCTGTAAAAAAATATGTGGGTGATCCCTCACTCCTTGTGTAATAGTGCAGCTTGGCCAGCAGGGAGTTGTTATCCTTTGGGACCCACATATTTTTTTTCACTGAGCGCATTAACTGTAGATAGATAGAAAGATATGTAGATGGTTAGGTATATAAATGGGTAGGTGTGTGGTTGAGTAGGTGGATAGATAGTGAATCATTAGATAGACAGATAAGTGGGTGGGAGGGTAGATAAATGGTAAATTATTAGATAGTTAGGTGGGTGGGTGAAGTGGAATACCTGTAAAAAAATATGTGGGTGATCCCTCACTCCTTGTGTAATAGTGCAGCTTGGCCAGCAGGGAGTTGTTATCCTTTGGGACCCACATATTTTTTTCACTGAGCCCATTAACTGTAGATAGATAGAAAGATAGATAGATGGTTAGGTATATAAATGGGTAGGTGTGTGGTTGGGTAGGTGGATAGATAGTGAATCATTAGATAGACAGATAAGTGGGTGGGAGGGCAGATAAATGATCAATTATTAGATAGATAGGTGGGTGCGTGAAGTGCAATACCTGTAAAAAAATATGTGGGTGATCCCTCACTCCTTGTGTAATAGTGCAGCTTGGCCAGCAGGGAGTTGTTATCCTTTGGGACCCACATATTTTTTTTCACTGAGTGTATTAACTGTAGATAGATAGGTAGATAAATGAGTGGGTGCGTGGGTAGGTAGATAGTGAATCATTAGATAGATAGATAAATGAGTGGGTGGGTAGATAAATGTTAAACTATTAGATAGGTGGGGGGGGGGTGAAGCGCAATACCTGTAAAAAAAAATATGTGGGTCATCCCTCCCTCTCATTTTCTAAAGCCCCATACATGCTACACGAGCAATGAAAATATATTACTCAGAAGACCCTTTTTGAGCAAACTCTTTTCTTTGAAAAAAAATCTCTTGTGTGTACTCAATATCAGTAATAATGTGTGCTCCCGCGCATCCTTAACGACCACCGCCTTCACTTGAACATCCAGGTCAACTTTGGCCATATAGCCTATGACCCGCATGTTCAGCAGGTCACTGGGACATCACTGAACGATTTCGGTAACCGATTTCGTTCAGTGTGAATAGTGGAACCACTGATATAGTTAACTATATAGATGGAGCCCCTATACTCCCAGTGTGTAAAGGGCTTAAGGGTCATTGTATACTGCGAACATATTATCATGCCTCTTTTCATTTTTTAAGTGAGAATTCTCCAGAAAACAGATGATGAGGTCATAACAGCCGACTACTGCGAGGTGACCTGGACTGCAGAATTGTCCTCAAGTTAACGAACAAAAATGAAGTCAGGTAATTAATGAAAATTAATTACTGATAATATGTTTTGGTATACATTTGAAAGTCACAAATAGGAGTTCTCGCTAGAGACTCTTCTATTATTGTATATTGTGATAACTAAGTGTACAGTTAAATAAATAGAGATAGCTAGAGAGAAATCGAAAGAGCAAAAAATAAACATACCTTCCCCCTTTACTGTCCACTAGGGCAGCTTGGCGGATATGGAGGTAAAGGAAGGGAACTCAGTAACACACTTTTTATTTCAGTCAGGGCCCTACTTCCCACAAAAAATATGTGGGTGATCCCTCACTCCTTGTGTAATAGGGCAGCTTGACCAGCAGGAAGGGAGGGATCCTTAGGTGGGTAGGTAGATATTTTGTAAATCATTAGATAGATAAGATAGATAGATAAATGGGTGGGTAGATCATTGTTAACCTATTAGATAGGTGTGTGTGTGGGGGGGGGGAGCGCAATACCTGTAAAAGATATGTGGGTGATCCCTCACTCCTTGTGTAATAGTGCAGCTTGGCCAGCAGGGAGTTGTTATCCTTTGGGACCCACATATTTTTTTCCCCTGAGTGTATTAACTGTAGATAGATAGGTAGATAAATGGGTGGGTGCATGGGTAGGTAGATAGTGAATCATTAGATAGATAAATGAGTGGGTGGGTAGATAAATGTAAACTATTAGATAGGTGGGTGGTCGAAGTGCAATACCTGTAAAAATATATGTGGGTGATCCCTCACTCCTTGTGTAATAATGCAGCTTGGCCAGCAGGGAGTTGTTATACTTTGGGACCCACATATTTTTTTCACTGAGCGCATTAACTGTAGATAGATAGAAAGATAGATGGTTAGGTATATAAAGTAGTAGGTGTGTGTTTGGGTGGGTAGATAAATGTTAAACTATTAGATAGGTGGGTGGGTGAAGTGCAATACCTTTAAAAAAATATGTGGGTGATCCTCACTCCTTGTGTAATAGTGCAGCTTGGCCAGCAGGGAGTTGTTATCCTTTGGGACCCACATATTTTTTTTCACTGAGTGTATTAACTGTAGATAGATAGGTAGATAAATGGGTGTGTGCATGGGTAGGTAGATAGTGAATCATTAGATAGATAAATGAGTGGGTGGGTAGATAAATGTTAAACTATTAGATAGGTGGGGGGGGGTGAAGCGCTATACTTGTAAAAAAAATACGTGGGTGATCCCTCACTCCTTGTGTAATAGTGCAGCTTGGCCAGCGGGGAGTTGTTATCCTTTGGGACCCACATATTTTTTTCACTGAGCGCATTAACTGTAGATAGATAGAAAGATAGATGGTTAGGTATATAAATGGGTAGGTTTGTGGTTGGGTAGGTGGATAGATAGTGAATCATTAGATAGACAGATAAGTGGGTGGGAGGGTAGATAAATGGTAAATTATTAGATAGTTAGGTGGGTTGGTGAAATGGAATACCTGTAAAAAAATATGTGGGTGATCCCTCACTCCTTGTGTAATAGTGCAGCTTGGCCAGCAGGGAGTTGTTATCCTTTGGGACCCACATATTTTTTTCACTGAGCCCATAACTGTAGATAGATAGGAAGATAGATGGTTAGGTATATAAATGGGTAGGTGTGTGGTTGGGTAGGTGGATAGATAGTGAATCATTAGATAGACAGATAAGTGGGTGGGAGGGCAGATAAATGATCAATTATTAGATAGATAGGTGGGTGCGTGAAGTGCAATACCTGTAAAAAAATATGTGGGTGATCCCTCACTCCTTGTGTAATAGTGCAGCTTGGCCAGCAGGGAGTTGTTATCCTTTGGGACCCACATATTTTTTTTCACTGAGCGCATTAACTGTAGATAGATAGAAAGATATGTAGATGGTTAGGTATATAAATGGGTAGGTGTGTGGTTGAGTAGGTGGATAGATAGTGAATCATTAGATAGACAGATAAGTGGGTGGGAGGGTAGATAAATGGTAAATTATTAGATAGTTAGGTGGGTGGGTGAAGTGGAATACCTGTAAAAAAATATGTGGGTGATCCCTCACTCCTTGTGTAATAGTGCAGCTTGGCCAGCAGGGAGTTGTTATCCTTTGGGACCCACATATTTTTTTTCACTGAGTGTATTAACTGTAGATAGATAGGTAGATAAATGGGTGGGTGCGTGGGTAGGTAGATAGTGAATCATTAGATAGATAAATGAGTGGGTGGGTAGATAAATGTTGAACTATTAGATAGGGGGGGGTGAAGCGCTATACTTGTAAAAAAAATACGTGGGTGATCCCTCACTCCTTGTGTTATAGTGCAGCTTGGCCAGCAGGGAGTTGTTATCCTTTGGGACCCACATATTTTTTTCACTGAGCGCATTAACTGTAGATAGATAGAAAGATAGATAGATGGTTAGGTATATAAATGGGTAGGTGTGTGGTTGGGTAGGTGGATAGATAGTGAATCATTAGATAGACAGATGAGTGGGTGGGAGGGCAGATAAATGATCAATTATTAGATAGATAGGTGGGTGCGTGAAGTGCAATACCTGTAAAAAAATATGTGGGTGATCCCTCACTCCTTGTGTAGTAGTGCAGCTTGGCCAGCAGGGAGTTGTTATCCTTTGGGACCCACATATTTTTTTCACTGAGTGTATTAACTGTAGATAGATAGGTAGATAAATGAGTGGGTGCGTGGGTAGGTAGATAGTGAATCATTAGATAGATAGATAAATGAGTGGGTGGGTAGATAAATGTTAAACTATTAGATAGGTGGGGGGGGTGAAGCGCAATACCTGTAAAAAAAAATATGTGGGTCATCCCTCCCTCTCATTTTCTAAAGCCCCATACATGCTACACGAGCAATGAAAATATATTACTCAGAAGACCCTTTTTGAGCAAACTCTTTTCTTTGAAAAAAAATCTCTTGTGTGTACTCAATATCATTAATGATGTGTGCTCCCGCGCATCCTTAACGACCACCGCCTTCACTTGAACATCCAGGTCAACTTTGGCCATATAGCCTATGACCTGCATGTTCAGCAGGTCACTGGGACATCACTGAACGATTTCGGTAACCGATTTTGCTCAGTGTGAATAGTGGAACCACTGATATAGTTAACTATATAGATGGAGCCCCTATACTCCCAGTGTGTAAAGGGCTTAAGGGTCATTGTATACTGCGAACATATTATCATGCCTCTTTTCATTTTTTAAGTGAGAATTCTCCAGAAAACAGATGATGAGGTCATAACAGCCGACTACTGCGAGGTGACCTGGACTGCAGAATTGTCCTCAAGTTAACGAACAAAAATGAAGTCAGGTAATTAATGAAAATGAATTACTGATAATATGTTTTGGTATACATTTGAAAGTCACAAATAGGAGTTCTCGCTAGAGACTCTTCTATTATTGTATATTGTGATAACTAAGTGTACAGTTAAATAAATAGAGATAGCTAGAGAGAAATCGAAAGAGCAAAAAATAAACATACCTTCCCCCTTTACTGTCCACTAGGGCAGCTTGGCGGACATGGAGGTAAAGGAAGGGAACTCAGTAACACACTTTTTATTTCAGTCAGGGCCCTACTTCCCACAAAAAATATGTGGGTGATCCCTCACTCCTTGTGTAATAGGGCAGCTTGACCAGCAGGAAGGGAGGGATCCTTAGGTGGGTAGGTAGATATTTTGTAAATCATTAGATAGATAAGATAGATAGATAAATGGGTGGGTAGATCATTGTTAACCTATTAGATAGGTGTGTGTGGGGGGGGAGCGCAATACCTGTAAAAGATATGTGGGTGATCCCTCACTCCTTGTGTAATAGTGCAGCTTGGCCAGCAGGGAGTTGTTATCCTTTGGGACCCACATATTTTTTTCCCCTGAGTGTATTAACTGTAGATAGATAGGTAGATAAATGGGTGGGTGCATGGGTAGGTAGATAGTGAATCATTAGATAGATAAATGAGTGGGTGGGTAGATAAATGTAAACTATTAGATAGGTGGGTGGTCGAAGTGCAATACCTGTAAAAATATATGTGGGTGATCCCTCACTCCTTGTGTAATAATGCAGCTTGGCCAGCAGGGAGTTGTTATACTTTGGGACCCACATATTTTTTTCACTGAGCGCATTAACTGTAGATAGATAGAAAGATAGATGGTTAGGTATATAAAGTAGTAGGTGTGTGTTTGGGTGGGTAGATAAATGTTAAACTATTAGATAGGTGGGTGGGTGAAGTGCAATACCTTTAAAAAAATATGTGGGTGATCCTCACTCCTTGTGTAATAGTGCAGCTTGGCCAGCAGGGAGTTGTTATCCTTTGGGACCCACATATTTTTTTTCACTGAGTGTATTAACTGTAGATAGATAGGTAGATAAATGGGTGTGTGCATGGGTAGGTAGATAGTGAATCATTAGATAGATAAATGAGTGGGTGGGTAGATAAATGTTAAACTATTAGATAGGTGGGGGGGGTGAAGCGCTATACTTGTAATAAAAAATACGTGGGTGATCCCTCACTCCTTGTGTAATAGTGCAGCTTGGCCAGCGGGGAGTTGTTATCCTTTGGGACCCACATATTTTTTTCACTGAGCGCATTAACTGTAGATAGATAGAAAGATAGATGGTTAGGTATATAAATGGGTAGGTTTGTGGTTGGGTAGGTGGATAGATAGTGAATCATTAGATAGACAGATAAGTGGGTGGGAGGGCAGATAAATGATCAATTATTAGATAGATAGGTGGGTGCGTGAAGTGCAATACCTGTAAAAAAATATGTGGGTGATCCCTCACTCCTTGTGTAATAGTGCAGCTTGGCCAGCAGGGAGTTGTTATCCTTTGGGACCCACATATTTTTTTCACTGAGCCCATAACTGTAGATAGATAGGAAGATAGATGGTTAGGTATATAAATGGGTAGGTGTGTGGTTGGGTAGGTGGATAGATAGTGAATCATTAGATAGACAGATAAGTGGGTGGGAGGGCAGATAAATGATCAATTATTAGATAGATAGGTGGGTGCGTGAAGTGCAATACCTGTAAAAAAATATGTGGGTGATCCCTCACTCCTTGTGTAATAGTGCAGCTTGGCCAGCAGGGAGTTGTTATCCTTTGGGACCCACATATTTTTTTTCACTGAGCGCATTAACTGTAGATAGATTGAAAGATAGATAGATGGTTAGGTATATAAATGGGTAGGTGTGTGGTTGAGTAGGTGGATAGATAGTGAATCATTAGATAGACAGATAAGTCGGTGGGAGGGTAGATAAATGGTAAATTATTAGATAGTTAGGTGGGTGGGTGAAGTGGAATACCTGTAAAAAAATATGTGGGTGATCCCTCACTCCTTGTGTAATAGTGCAGCTTGGCCAGCAGGGAGTTGTTATCCTTTGGGACCCACATATTTTTTTTCACTGAGTGTATTAACTGTAGATAGATAGGTAGATAAATGGGTGGGTGCATGGGTAGGTAGATAGTGAATCATTAGATAGATAAATGAGTGGGTGGGTAGATAAATGTTGAACTATTAGATAGGGGGGGGTGAAGCGCTATACTTGTCAAAAAATACGTGGGTGATCCCTCACTCCTTGTGTTATAGTGCAGCTTGGCCAGCAGGGAGTTGTTATCCTTTGGGACCCACATATTTTTTTCACTGAGCGCATTAACGGTAGATAGATAGAAAGATAGATAGATGGTTAGGTATATAAATGGGTAGGTGTGTGGTTGGGTAGGTGGATAGATAGTGAATCATTAGATAGACAGATAAGTGGGTGGGAGGGCAGATAAATGATCAATTATTAGATAAGATAGGTGGGTGCGTGAAGTGCAATACCTGTAAAAAAATATGTGGGTGATCCCTCACTCCTTGTGTAATAGTGCAGCTTGGCCAGCAGGGAGTTGTTATCCTTTGGGACCCACATATTTTTTTCACTGAGCGCAGTAACTGTAGATAGATAGAAAGATAGATGGTTAGGTATATAAAGTAGTAGGTGTGTGTTTGGGTGGGTAGATAAATGTTAAACTATTAGATAGGTGGGTGGGTGAAGTGCAATACCTGTAAAAAAATATGTGGGTGATCCTCACTCCTTGTGTAATAGTGCAGCTTGGCCAGCAGGGAGTTGTTTTCCTTTGGGACCCACATATTTTTTTCACTGAGCGCACTAACTGTAGATAGATAGGAAGATAGCTAGATGGTTAGGTATATAAATGGGTATGTGTGTGGTTGGGTAGGTGGATAGTGAATCATTATATAGACAGAGAAGTGGGTGGGAGGGTAGATAAATGATAAATTGTTAGATAGATAGGTGGGTGCGTGACGTGCAATACCTGTAAAAAAAATATGTGGGTGATCCCTCACTCCTTGTGTAATAGTGCAGCTTGGCCAGCAGGGAGTTGTTATCCTTTGGGACCCACATATTTTTTTTTCACTGAGTGTATTAATTGTAGATAGATAGATAGATAGGTAGATAAATGGGTGGGTGCGTGGGTAGGTAGATAGTGAATCATTAGATAGATAAATGAGTGGGTGGGTAGATAAATGTTATACTATTAGATAGGTGTGGGGGGGGGGGGGTGAAGCGCTATACTTGTAAAAAAAATACGTGGGTGATCCCTCACTCCTTGTGTAATAGTGCAGCTTGGCCAGCAGGGAGTTGTTATCCTTTAGGACCCACATATTTTTTTCACTGAGCGCATTAACTGTAGATAGATAGGAAGATAGATGGTTAGGTATATAAATGGGTAGGTGTGTGGTTGGGTAGTTGGATAGATAGTGAATCATTAGATAGACAGATAAGTGGGTGGGAGGGTAGATAAATGGTAAATTATTAGATAGTTAGGTGGGTGGGTGAAGTGGAATACCTGTAAAAAAATATGTGGGTGATCCCTCACTCCTTGTGTAATAGTGCAGCTTGGCCAGCAGGGAGTTGTTATCCTTTGGGACCCACATATTTTTTTCACTGAGCGCATTAACTGTAGATAGATAGAAAGATAGATGGTTAGGTATATAAAGTAGTAGGTGTGTGTTTGGGTGGGTAGATAAATGTTAAACTATTAGATAGGTGGGTGGGTGAAGTGCAATACCTGTAAATAAATATGTGGGTGATCCTCACTCCTTGTGTAATAGTGCAGCTTAGCCAGCAGGGAGTTGTTATCCTTTGGGACCCACATATTTTTTTCACTGAGCGCACTAACTATAGATAGATAGACGGTTATGTATATTAATGGGTAGGTGTGTGGTTTTGTAGGTGGATAGATAGTGAATCATTAGATAGACAGATAAGTGGGTTGGAGGGTAGATAAATGATAAATTATTAGATAGATAGGTGGGTGCATGAAGTGCAATACCTGTAAAAAAAATATGTGGGTGATCCCTCACTCCTTGTGTAATAGTGCAGCTTGGCCAGCAGGGAGTTGTTATCCTTTGGGACCCACATATTTTTTTCACTGAGCGCATTAACTGTAGATAGATAAAAAGATAGATAGATGGTTAGGTATATAAATGGGTAGGTGTGTGGTTGAGTAGGTGGATAGATAGTGAATCATTAGATAGACAGATAAGTGGGTGGGAGGGTAGATTAATGTTAAATTATTAGATAGTTAAGTGGGTGGGTGAAGTGCAATACCTGTAAAAAAATGTGTGGGTGATCCCTCACTCCTTGTGTAATAGTGCAGCTTGGCCAGCAGGGAGTTGTTATCCTTTGGGACCCACATCTTTTTTTCACTGAGCCCATTAACTGTAGATAGATAGGAAGATAGATAGATGGTTAGGTATATAAATGGGTAGGTGTGTGGTTGGGTATGTGGATAGATAGTGAATCATTCGATAGACAGATAAGTGGGTGGGAGGGTAGATAAATGATAAATTGTTAGATAGATAGGTGGGTGCGTGAAGTGCAATACCTGTAAAAAAATATGTGGGTGATCCCTCACTCCTTGTGTAATAGTGCAGCTTGGCCAGCAGGGAGTTGTTATCCTTTGGGACCCACATTTTTTTTTCACTGAGTGTATTAACTGTAGATAGATAGGTAGATAAATGGGTGGGTGCGTGGGTAGGTGGATAGTGAATCATTAGATAGATAAATGAGTGGGTGGGTAGATAAATGTTAAACTATTAGATAGGTGGGGGGGGGTGAAGCGCAATACCTGTAAAAAAAATATGTGGGTGATCCCTCCCTCTCATTTTCTAAAGCCCCATACATGCTACACGAGCAATGAAAATATATTACTCAGAAGACCCTTTTTGAGCAAACTCTTTTCTTTGAAAAAAAATCTCTTGTGTGTGTGTACTCAATATCAGTAATGATGTGTGCTCCCGCGCATCCTTAATGACCACCGCCTTCACTTGAACATCCAGGTCAACTTTGGCCATATAGCCTATGACCCGCATGTTCAGCAGGTCACTGGGACATCACTGAACGATTTCGGTAACCGATTTCGTTCAGTGTGAATAGTGGAACCACTGATATAGTTAACTATATAGATGGAGCCCCTATACTCCCAGTGTGTAAAGGGCTTAAGGGTCATTGTATACTGCGAACATATTATCATGCCTCTTTTCATTTTTTAAGTGAGAATTCTCCAGAAAACAGATGATGAGGTCATAACAGCCGACTACTGCGAGGTGACCTGGACTGCAGAATTGTCCTCAAGCTAACGAACAAAAATGAAGTCAGGTAATTAATGAAAATTAATTACTGATAATATGTTTTGGTATACATTTGAAAGTCACGAATAGGAGTTCTCGCTAGATACTCTTCTATTATTGTATATTGTGATAACTAAGTGTACAGTTAAATAAATAGAGATAGCTAGAGAGAAATCGAAAGAGCAAAAAATAAACATACCTTCCCCCTTGACTGTCCACTAGGGCAGCTTGGCGGATATGGAGGTAAAGGAAGGGAACTCAGTAACACACTTTTTATTTCAGTCAGGGCCCTACTTCCCACAAAAAATATGTGGGTTATCCCTCACTCCTTGTGTAATAGGGTAGCTTGACCAGCAGGAAGGGAGGGATCCTTAGGTGGGTAGGTAGATATTTTGTAAATCATTAGATAGATAAGATAGATAGATAAATGGGTGGGTAGATCAATGTTAACCTTTTAGATAGGTGTGTGTGTGTGGGGGGAGCGCAATACCTGTAAAAGATATGTGGGTGATCCCTCACTCCTTGTGTAATAGTGCAACTTGGCCAGCAGGGAGTAGTTATCCTTAGGGACCCACATATTTTTTTTCCCCTGAGTGTATTAACTGTAGATAGATTGGTAGATAAATGGGTGGGTGCATGGGTAGGTAGATAGTGAATCGTTAGATAGATAAATGAGTGGGTGGGTAGATAAATGTAAACTATTAGATAGGTGGGTGGTCGAAGTGCAATACCTGTAAAAATATATGTGGGTTATCCCTCACTCCTTGTGTAATAGGGCAGCTTGACCAGCAGGAAGGGAGGGATCCTTAGGTGGGTAGGTAGATATTTTGTAAATCATTAGATAGATAAGATAGATAGATAAATGGGTGGGTAGATCAATGTTAACCTAGTAGATAGGTGTGTGTGTGTGTGTGTGGGGGGGGGAGCGCAATACCTGTAAAAGATATGTGGGTGATCCCTCACTCCTTGTGTAACAGTGCAGCTTGGCCAGCAGGGAATTGTTATACTTTGGGACCCACATATTTTTTTTCACTGAGTGTATTAACTGTAAATAGATAGGTAGATAAATGGGTGGGTGCGTGGGTAGGTAGATAGTGAATCATTAGATAGATAAATAAGTGGGTGGGTAGATAAATGTTAAACTATTAGATAGGTGGGGGGGGGTTAAGCGCTATACTTGTAAAAAAAATACGTGGGTGATCCCTCACTCCTTGTGTAATAGTGCAGCTTGGCCAGCAGGGAGTTGTTATCCTTTGGGACCCACATATTTTTTTCACTGAGCGAATTAACTGTAGATAGATAGGAAGATAGATGGTTAGGTATATAAATGGGTAGGTGTGTGGTTAGGTAGGTGGATAGATAGTGAATCATTAGATAGACAGATAAGTGGGTGGGAGGGCAGATAAATGATCAATTATTAGATAGATAGGTGGGTGCGTGAAGTGCAATACCTGTAAAAAAATATGTGGGTGATCCCTCACTCCTTGTGTAATAGTGCAGCTTGGCCAGCAGGGAGTTGTTATCCTTTGGGACCCACATATTTTTTTCACTGAGCGCATTAACTGTAGATAGATAGAAAGATAGATGGTTAGGAATATAAAGTAGTAGGTGTGTGTTTGGGTGGGTAGATAAATGTTAAACTATTAGATAGGTGGGTGGGTGAAGTGCAATACCTGTAAAAAAATATGTGGGTGATCCTCACTCCTTGTGTAATAGTGCAGTTTGGCCAGCAGGGAGTTGTTATCCTTTGGGACCCACATATTTGTTTCACTGAGCGCACTAACTATAGATAGATAGGAAGATAGCTAGATGGTTAGGTATATAAATGGGTATGTGTGTGGTTGGGTAGGTGGATAGTGAATCATTATATAGACAGATAAGTGGGTGGGAGGGTAGATAAATGGTAAATTATTAGATAGATAGGTGGGTGCGTGACGTGCAATACCTGTAAAAAAAATATGTGGGTGATCCCTCACTCCTTGTGTAATAGTGCAGCTTGGCCAGCAGGGAATTGTTATACTTTGGGACCCACATATTTTTTTTCACTGAGTGTATTAACTGTAAATAGATAGGTAGATAAATGGGTGGGTGCGTGGGTAGGTAGATAGTGAATCATTAGATAGATAAATGAGTGGGTGGGTAGATAAATGTTAAACTATTAGATAGGTGGGGGGGGTGAAGCGCTATACTTGTAAAAAAAATACGTGGGTGATCCCTCACTCCTTGTGTAATAGTGCAGCTTGGCCAGCAGGGAGTTGTTATCCTTTGGGACCCACATATTTTTTTCACTGAGCGAATTAACTGTAGATAGATAGGAAGATAGATGGTTAGGTATATAAATGGGTAGGTGTGTGGTTAGGTAGGTGGATAGATAGTGAATCATTAGATAGACAGATAAGTGGGTGGGAGGGCAGATAAATGATCAATTATTAGATAGATAGGTGGGTGCGTGAAGTGCAATACCTGTAAAAAAATATGTGGGTGATCCCTCACTCCTTGTGTAATAGTGCAGCTTGGCCAGCAGGGAGTTGTTATCCTTTGGGACCCACATATTTTTTTCACTGAGCGCATTAACTGTAGATAGATAGAAAGATAGATGGTTAGGAATATAAAGTAGTAGGTGTGTGTTTGGGTGGGTAGATAAATGTTAAACTATTAGATAGGTGGGTGGGTGAAGTGCAATACCTGTAAAAAATATGTGGGTGATCCTCACTCCTTGTGTAATAGTGCAGCTTGGCCAGCAGGGAGTTGTTATCCTTTGGGACCCACATATTTTTTTCACTGAGCGCACTAACTATAGATAGATAGGAAGATAGCTAGATGGTTAGGTATATAAATGGGTATGTGTGTGGTTGGGTAGGTGGATAGTGAATCATTATATAGACAGATAAGTGGGTGGGAGGGTAGATAAATGGTAAATTATTAGATAGATAGGTGGGTGCGTGAAGTGCAATACCTGTAAAAAAATCTGTGGGTGATCCCTCACTCCTTGTGTAATCGTGCAGCTTGGCCAGCAGGGAGTTGTTATCCTTTGGGACCCACATATTTTTTTCACTGAGCGCATTAACTGTAGATAGATAGGAAGATAGATGGTTAGGTATATAAATGGGTAGGTGTGTGGTTGGGTAGGTGGATAGATAGTGAATGATTAGATAGACAGATAAGTGGGTGGAAGGGTAGATAAATGGTAAATTATTAGATAGTTAGGTGGGTGGGTAAAGTGGAATACCTGTAAAAAAATATGTGGGTGATCCCTCACTCCTTGTGTAATAGTGCAGCTTAGCCAGCAGGGAGTTGTTATCCTTTGGGACCCACATATTTTTTTCACTGAGCCCATTAACTGTAGATAGATAGGAAGATAGATGGTTAGGTATATAAATGGGTATGCGTGTGGTTGGGTAGGTGGATAGATAGTGAATCATTAGATAGACAGATAAGTGGGTGGGAGGGCAGATAAATGATCAATTATTAGATAGATAGGTGGGTGCGTGAAGTGCAATACCTGTAAAAAAATATGTGGGTGATCCCTCACTCCTTGTGTAATAGTGCAGCTTGGCCAGCAGGGAGTTGTTATCCTTTGGGACCCACATATTTTTTTCACTGAGCGCATTAACTGTAGATAGATAGAAAGATAGATGGTTAGGTATATAAAGTAGTAGGTGTGTGTTTGGGTGGGTAGATAAATGTTAAACTATTAGATAGGTGGGTGAAGTGCAATACCTGTAAAAAAATATGTGGGTAATCCTCACTCCTTGTGTAATAGTGCAGCTTGGCCAGCAGGGAGTTGTTATCCTTTGGGACCCACATATTTTTTTCACTGAGCACACTAACTGTAGATAGATAGGAAGATAGCTAGATGGTTAGGTATATAAATGAGTATGTGTGTGGTTGGGTAGGTGGATAGTGAATCATTATATTGACAGATAAGTGGGTGGGAGGGTAGATAAATGGTAAATTATTAGATAGATAGGTGGGTGCGTGAAGTGCAGTACCTGTAAAAAAATCTGTGGGTGATCCCTCACTCCTTGTGTAATCGTGCAGCTTGGCCAGCAGGGAGTTGTTATCCTTTGGGACCCACATATTTTTTTTCACTGAGTGTATTAATTGTAGATAGATAGATAGGTAGATAAATGGGTGGGTGCGTGGGTAGGTAGATAGTGAATCATTAGATACATAAATGAGTGGGTGGGTAGATAAATGTTATACTATTAGATAGGTGGGGGGGTGAAGCGCTATACTTGTAAAAAAAATACGTGGGTGATCCCTCACTCCTTGTGTAATAGTGCAGGTTGGCCAGCAGGGAGTTGTTATCCTTTGGAACCCACATATTTTTTTCACTGAGCGCATTAACTGTAGATAGATAGGAAGATAGATGGTTAGGTATATAAATGGGTAGGTGTGTGGTTGGGTAGTTGGATAGATAGTGAATCATTAGATAGACAGATAAGTGGGTGGGAGGGTAGATAAATGGTAAATTATTAGATAGTTAGGTGGGTGGGTGAAGTGGAATACCTGTAAAAAAATATGTGGGTGATCCCTCACTCCTTGTGTAATAGTGCAGCTTGGCCAGCAGGGAGTTGTTATCCTTTGGGACCCACATATTTTTTTTTACTGAGCGCATTAACTGTAGATAGATAGAAAGATAGATGGTTAGGTATATAAAGTAGTAGGTGTGTGTTTGGGTGGGTAGATAAATGTTAAACTATTAGATAGGTGGGTGGGTGAAGTGCAATACCTGTAAATAAATATGTGGGTGATCCTCACTCCTTGTGTAATAGTGCAGCTTAGCCAGCAGGGAGTTGTTATCCTTTGGGACCCACATATTTTTTTCACTGAGCGCACTAACTATAGATAGATAGACGGTTATGTATATAAATGGGTAGGTGTTTGGTTTTGTAGGTGGATAGATAGTGAATCATTAGATAGACAGAAAAGTGGGTGGGAGGGTAGATAAATAATAAATTATTAGATAGATAGGTGGGTGCATGAAGTGCAATACCTGTAAAAAAAATATGTGGGTGATCCCTCACTCCTTGTGTAATAGTGCAGCTTGGCCAGCAGGGAGTTGTTATCCTTTGGGACCCACATATTTTTTTCACTGAGCGCATTAACTGTAGATAGATAGAAAGATAGATAGATAGATGGTTAGGTATTTAAATGGGTAGGTGTGTGGTTGAGTAGGTGGATAGATAGTGAATCATTAGATAGACAGATAAGTGGGTGGGAGGGTAGATTAATGTTAAATCATTAGATAGTTAAGTGGGTTTGTGAAGTGCAATACCTGTAAAAAAATATGTGGGTGATCCCTCACTCCTTGTGTAATAGTGCAGCTTGGCCAGCAGGGAGTTGTTATCCTTTGGGACCCACATCTTTTTTTCACTGAGCCCATTAACTGTAGATAGATAGGAAGATAGATAGATGGTTAGGTATATAAATGGGTAGGTGTGTGGTTAGGTATGTGGATAGATAGTGAATCATTCGATAGACAGATAAGTGGGTGGGAGGGTAGATAAATGATAAATTGTTAGATAGATAGGTGGGTGCGTGAAGTGCAATACCTGTAAAAAAAATATGTGGGTGATCCCTCACTCCTTGTGTAATAGTGCAGCTTGGCCAGCAGGGAGTTGTTATCCTTTGGGACCCACATATTTTTTTTCACTGAGTGTATTAACTGTAGATAGATAGGTAGATAAATGGGTGGGTGCGTGGGTAGGTGGATAGTGAATCATTAGATAGATAAATGAGTGGGTGGGTAGATAAATGTTAAACTATTAGATAGGTGGGGGGGGGGTGAAGCGCAATACCTGTAAAAAAAATATGTGGGTGATCCCTCCCTCTCATTTTCTAAAGCCCCATACATGCTACACGAGCAATGAAAATATATTACTCAGAAGACCCTTTTTGAGCAAACTCTTTTCTTTGAAAAAAAATCTCTTGTGTGTGTGTACTCAATATCAGTAATGATGTGTGCTCCCGCGCATCCTTAATGACCACCGCCTTCACTTGAACATCCAGGTCAACTTTGGCCATATAGCCTATGACCCGCATGTTCAGCAGGTCACTGGGACATCACTGAACGATTTCGGTAACCGATTTCGTTCAGTGTGAATAGTGGAACCACTGATATAGTTAACTATATAGATGGAGCCCCTATACTCCCAGTGTGTAAAGGGCTTAAGGGCCATTGTATACTGCGAACATATTATCATGCCTCTTTTCATTTTTTAAGTGAGAATTCTCCAGAAAACAGATGATGAGGTCATAACAGCCAACTACTGCGAGGTGACCTGGACTGCAGAATTGTCCTCAAGCTAACGAGCAAAAATGAAGTCAGGTAATTAATGAAAATTAATTACTGATAATATGTTTTGGTATACATTTGAAAGTCACGAATAGGAGTTCTCGCTAGATACTCTTCTATTATTGTATATTGTGATAACTAAGTGTACAGTTAAATAAATAGAGATAGCTAGAGAGAGATCGAAAGAGCAAAAAATAAACATACCTTCCCCCTTTACTGTCCACTAGGGCAGCTTGGCGGATATGGAGGTAAAGGATGGGAACTCAGTAACACACTTTTTATTTCAGTCAGGGCCCTACTTCCCACAAAAAAATATGTGGGTTATCCCTCACTCCTTGTGTAATAGGGTAGCTTGACCAGCAGGAAGGGAGGGATCCTTAGGTGGGTAGGTAGATATTTTGTAAATCGTTAGATAGATAAGATAGATAGATAAATGGGTGGGTAGATCAATGTTAACCGATTAGATAGGTGTGTGTGTGTGGGGGAGCGCAATACCTGTAAAAGATATGTGGGTGATCCCTCACTCCTTGTGTAATAGTGCAGCTTGGCCAGCAGGGAGTAGTTATCCTTTGGGACCCACGTATTTTTTTTTTCCCCTGAGTGTATTAACTGTAGATAGATAGGTAGATAAATGGGTGGGTGCATGGGTAGGTAGATAGTGAATCATTATATAGATAAATGAGTGGGTGGGTAAACTATTAGATAGGTGGGTGGTCGAAGTGCAATACCTGTAAAAATATATGTGGGTGATCCCTCACTCCTTGTGTAATAGTGCAGCTTGGCCAGCAGGGAGTTGTTATCCTTTGGCACCCACATATTTTTTTCACTGAGCGCATTAACTGTAGATAGATAGGAAGATAGATGGTTAGGTATAAAAATGGGTAGGTGTGTGGTTGGGTAGGTGGATAGATAGTGAATCATTAGATAGACAGATAAGTGGGTGGGTGGGCAGATAAATGATCAATTATTAGATAGATAGGTGGGTGCGTGAAGTGCAATACCTGTAAAAAAATATGTGGGTGATCCCTCACTCCTTGTGTAATAGTGCAGCTTGGCCAGCAGGGAGTTGTTATCCTTTGGGACCCACATATTTTTTTCACTGAGCGCATTAACTGTAGATAGATAGAAAGATAGATGGTTAGGTATATAAAGTAGTAGGTGTGTGTTTGGGTGGGTAGATAAATGTTAAACTATTAGATAGGTGGGTGGGTGAAGTGCAATACCTGTAAATAAATATGTGTGTGATCCTCACTCCTTGTGTAATAGTGCAGCTTTTCCAGCAGGGAGTTGTTATCCTTTGGGACCCACATATTTTTTTCACTGAGCGCACTAACTGTAGATAGATAGGAAGATAGCTAGATGGTTAGGTATATAAATGGGTATGTGTGTGGTTGGGTAGGTGGATAGATAGTGAATCATTAGATAGACAGATAAGTGGGTGGGAGGGTAGATAAATGGTAAATTATTAGATAGATAGGTGGGTGCGTGAAGTGCAGTACCTGTAAAAAAAATCTGTGGGTGATCCCTCACTCCTTGTGTAATCGTGCAGCTTGGCCAGCAGGGAGTTGTTATCCTTTGGGACCCACATATTTTTTTCACTGAGCGCATTAACTGTAGATAGATAGGTAGATAGATGGTTAGGTATATAAATGGGTAGGTGTGTGGTTGGGTAGGTGGATAGATAGTGAATCATTAGATAGACAGATAAGTGGGTGGGAGGGTAGATAAATGGTAATTTATTAGATAGTTAGGTGGGTGGGTGAAGTGGAATACCTGTAAAAAAATATGTGGGTGATCCCTCACTCCTTGTGTAATAGTGCAGCTTGGCCAGCAGGGAGTTGTTATCCTTTGGGACCCACATATTTTTTCACTGAGCCCATTAACTGTAGATAGATAGGAAGATAGATGGTTAGGTATATAAATGGGTAGGTGTGTGGTTGGGTAGGTGGATAGATAGTGAATCATTAGATAGACAGATAAGTGGGTGGGAGGGCAGATAAATAATCAATTATTAGATAGATAGGTGGGTGCGTGAAGTGCAATACCTGTAAAAAAATATGTGGGTGATCCCTCACTCCTTGTGTAATAGTGCAGCTTGGCCAGCAGGGAGTTGTTATCCTTTGGGACCCACATATTTTTTTCACTGAGCGCATTAACTGTAGATAGATAGAAAGATAGATGGTTAGGTATATAAAGTAGTAGGTGTGTGTTTGGGTGGGTAGATAAATGTTAAACTATTAGATAGGTGGGTGGGTGAAGTGCAATACCTGTAAATAAATATGAGAACATATTATCATGCCTCTTTCCATTTTTTAGGTGAGAATTCTCCATAAAACAGTATGATGAGATCATAACAGCCGTCTACTGCGAAGTGACCTGGACTGTAGAATTGTCCTCAAGTCAACAAACAAAGAAGAAGCACAGCAACAGGAGACCCAAGTCAGGTAATTAATGAAAATTAATTACTGATAATATGTTTTGGTATACATTTGAAATTCACAAATAGGACTTCTATTATTGTACATTGTGCTAACATGCTGCTTTCCCACTGCCTAAACGGGTAAAGACCAGGTATTTGTAAACGGGTCTTTAAATGGGTAAGAGCTATAAAGACCCTTTCCCACTGCGGCTCTTAAACAGTAATTTTCCATTTAAATGCCGTTTTTGTCACATTCACATATACCCATTTAAGCAACCCATTTAAACCCATAGTAAACATGGGCTGTCATATAGAATGGTCATATAACAAATGGAGGGGGTGGGGAGTGGTCTGATCAGTGTTGCAATAATGGCAGACAGAGCACATGTCTCTGATGATTTCATGCCTGATTTTCTTCCACGTCCTCATTCTAAGTTTCAGGGATCACTTCAGGGTTCTGCGGTCGCAGCATGTCCTCATTAAACAGGGGTGTGGATGTTGTGGACTGGGCTGGTTCCACAGGTGAGGTTAATGTTTGTTCTGCACACGACGGTGCAGCTTCATACCGACAGCCAGGCTAGATGATAATGCTACTGGATTAGCAAGTGCAGAATGCCCGAAAACCGCCATGCATTGGTCGAATTACAACCACTCCCTATGTGCAGAGCTGCTTTGGTTCCAGTTCTGGTCTAGTACATTGTGGAATAAGCATTTCAATGCCTTCAGCTTATTTATAATTTGCGTAGTGGTTCTTATAAATCCTGATGCTGCCATCATATTGCTGATATTACGGTATTTTGCAGCATCCTTTACCGTACCGGTTATCTGACATATGATTTCTTCTTCCCCACGAATTCGAAGGAGGTCCCTGATCTCCTCCTCTGTCCAACTGGGCATGGTTGCAGAATGTAAACAGCAGTACAGCACAAAAACGTTTTAGCTCTTCTCTGTCTACTGTCTGCTGTGATTACTTCCTGTATGTGGTGACTGTACAGTTATCACAAGCAGGAAGCCAATCATGTTCTTAACCTTTATTATTATTACTAAATACCATTTAACACCCTTTCCCACCGGCAAAAAAAGGGCTCTTAAATGGGTAAAACTCTGCTTTTTACCCATTTAAAAAAAATGGTATTTTTAAACGGGTACAGCAACCTGGAGCATTCCCACTGCAGCTCTACACATTTAAAAAGGCAAAAAAATGGCAAATTGCCATTTAAGAGCTGCAGTGGGAAAGGGGTATTATGCTGCTTTCAGACCGCAAAACCTGCTTTAGACCAGGTATTTAAAACGTTTTTTTAAAACGTGTCAGAGGAAGTTTACCCCTTTTCACACCGCATCTAAATACCTGGTCTAAAGCAGGTTTGCGGTGTGAAAGCGGCATGATCTTCTTTGAAGTTGCCGGCATTACTCATCACCGGTAACCGGCGCACTACTGGACCCAGCCACTCAAAGAGATAAAGAGGTTTTTTATGGATTAACCTGGCGCTGTATCAGCACGCCTGGCGCTTACCTTGAAGCAGCACTTGGTGCACTTTTGATCCCAGCTGCGGGGGTCCTCCCGCAAAGCTGATTAATTTATTGGGGGAGGAGAGACAGCTCGGAGCAGCAGTGACAGCGGGACTCCGGTCCCGACATCCTGACCACGCCACTACAATGCTGTCATCGCAGAGCAGCCTAAACAAGTGACATTTTTCTGTGCAGCCTCGCGCGCGTGCCCCCGCCCCCCCAATAAATTAATAAGTTTTGCGGGCAGGGACCCCCTGCGCTGCGCTGCCCAGGTAGGATCCATGCTGTGTGGCTGGAGGACCCCCGGGCAGCGTCTCTCCCCCCCCCCCCCCCCCCAGCCTGGACCGGCCAGTGGGAGCAGGAATAAATTTGAGCCTGGGAGCAGCAACACTCACCGCACTCGCAGGACAGGCAGCACTCGCAGGACAAAACAGCACGGTATGGACACGGGATGGGGGGGGGGTGAGGGGGGTTAGAGGCTGCCCGGGGGTCCTCCAGCCACACAGCATGGATCCTACCTGGGCAGCGCAGCGGGTCCCTACAGTGTATGTTATATCAGTGGCGGGGTCCCTGCAGCGTATGGGAACTAGTAGCTGCAGGGACCCCGCCACTGATATAACCTTCACTGTAGGGACCCTCTGCCCCCAGCGCGATTATTCCCCTCCCTGCGCTGCCCATGGGGGAGGGGGGGAGAGGAATCCCGTTTCAGATCCGTTTTGACACAAAAAAAAAACGGGTCTGAAACGGGTAGGACCCTGCTTTTTTACAGTTTCAAAAAAACTTTTTTTGGAAACGGTAAAATCACTTTGCACCTTTCAGACCGCACACATTACCGTTTCAAAACGCTTAAAAATCGGCAAAATACCATTTTTTTTTTGTGCGGTCTGAAAGGGGTATTAGTGTACTGTTAATTAGATAGAGATAGATAGATAGAAATAGAAAGAGTAAAAAATAAACATACCTTCCCCCTTCACTGTCCACTAGGGAAGCTTGGCGGACATGAAGGGGAAGGACTCAGTAACACACTTTTTATTTCAGTCAGTGCCCTACCTCCCTGTGTAATAGTGCAGCTTGACCAGCAGGAAGGGTGGGATCATTCGGTGGGTAGGTAGATATTTTGTAAATCATTTGATAGATAAAATAGATAGATAAATGGGTGGGGGGTGGTCGAAGCGCAATACCTGTAAAAGCTCGGCCAGCAGGGAGGTGTTATCCTTTAGGACCCACATATTTTTTTATTTTGTGCATTAACTGTAGATAGATAGATAGATATATAGATGGGTAGGTAGATTAGTGGGTGGGTGGTAGGTGGATAGATAGTTAATCATTAGATAGACAAATAAATGAGTGGGTAGTTATATAAATGGTAAATAATTAGATAGATAGGTGGGTGGGTGAAACGCAATACCTGTAAAAAAAATATGTGGGTGATCCCTCACTCCTTGTGTAATAGTGCAGCTCGGCCAGGAGGGATAGATAGATGGGTAGGTAGATAAATGGGTGGGTGATTGGGTAGGTAGATAGATAGGAAATCATTAGATAGACAGATAAAGGGGTGGGTGGGTAGATAAATGTTAAACTATTAGGTGGGTGATCAATCCCTCACTCCTTGGGCCAGATTCTCTAAGCTTCTAAAGTGATAAAATGAAGAGTGATAAACAGCCAGCCAATCAGCTCCTGCCTGACATTTTTCAAACACAGTCTGTGACATGGCAGGTAGGAGCTGATTGGCTGGCTGTTTATCACTCTTCATTTTATCACTTTTGAAGCTTAGAGAATCTGGCACCTTGTGTAATAGTGCAGCTTGGCCAGCAGGGAGTTTTTTTTTTCCCTGAGTGTATTAACTGTAGATATATAGGTAGATAAATGGGTGGGTGGGTGTGTGCATGGGTAGGTAGATAGTGAATCATTAGATAGATAAATGAGTGGGTGGGTAGATAAATGTTAAACTATTAGATAGGTGGGAGGGTGAAGCGCTGTACTTGTAAAAAAAAATACGTGGGTGATCCCTCACTCCTTGTGTAATAGTGCAGCTTGGCCAGCGGGGAGTTGTTATCCTTTGGGACCCACATATTTTTTTCACTGAGCGCATTAACTGTAGATAGATAGAAAGATAGATAGATGGTTAGGTATATAAATGGGTAGGTTTGTGGTTGGGTAGGTGGATAGATAGTGAATCATTAGATAGACAGATAAGTGGGTGGGAGGGTAGATAAATGGTAAATTATTAGATAGTTAGGTGGGTTGGTGAAGTGGAATACCTGTAAAAAAAATATGTGGATATCCCTCACTCCTTGTGTAATAGTGCAGCTTGGCCAGCAGGGAGTTGTTATCCTTTGGGACCCACATATTTTTTTCACTGAGCGCATTAACTGTAGATAGATAGAAAGATAGATGGTTAGGTATATAAAGTAGTAGGTGTGTGTTTGGGTGGGTAGATAAATGTTAAACTATTAGATAGGTGGGTGGGTGAAGTGCAATAACTGTAAAAAAATATGTGGGTGATCCTCACTCCTTGTGTAATAGTGCAGCTTGGCCAGCAGGGAGTTGTTATCCTTTGGGACCCACATAGTTTTTTCACTGAGCGCACTAACTGTAGATAGATAGACGGTTATGTATATAAATGGGTAGGTGTGTGGTTGGGTAGGTGGAGAGATAGTGAATCATTAGATAGACAGATAAGTGGGTGGGAGGGTAGATAAATGATAAATTATTAGATAGATAGGTGGGTGCGTGACGTGCAATACCTGTAAAAAAATATGTGGGTGATCCCTCACTCCTTGTGTAGTAGTGCAGCTTGGCCAGCAGGGAGTTGTTATCCTTTGGGACCCACATATTTTTTTTCACTGAGTGTATTAACTGTAGATAGATAGGTAGATAAATGGGTGTGTGCATTTGTAGGTAGATAGTGAATCATTAGATAGATAAATGAGTGGGTGGGTAGATAAATGTTAAACTATTAGATAGGTGTGGGGGGGGGGGGTGAAGCGCTATACTTCTAAAAAAAAATACGTGGGTGATCCCTCACTCCTTGTGTAATAGTGCAGCTTGGCCAGCAGGGAGTTGTTATCCTTTGGGACCCACATATTTTTTTTCACTGAGCCCATTAACTGGAGATAGATAGGAAGATAGATGGTTAGGTATATAAATGGGTAGGTGTGTGGTTGGGTAGGTGGATAGATAGTGAATCATTAGATAGACAGATAAGTGGGTGGGAGGGCAGATAAATGATCAATTATTAGATAGATAGGTGGGTGCGTGAAGTGCAATACCTGTAAAAAAATATGTGGGTGATCCCTCACTCCTTGTGTAATAGTGCAGCTTGGCCAGCAGGGAGTTGTTGTCCTTTGGGACCCACATATTTTTTTTCACTGAGCGCATTAACTGTAGATAGATAGAAAGATAGATGGTTAGGTATATAAAGTAGTAGGTGTGTGTTTTGGTGGGTAGATAAATGTTAAACTATTAGATAGGTGGGTGGGTAAAGTGCAATACCTGTAAAAAAATATGTGGGTGATCCTCACTCCTTGTGTAATAGTGCAGCTTAGCCAGCAGGGAGTTGTTATCCTTTGGGACCCACATATTTTTTTCACTAACTGTAGATAGATAGACTGTTATGTATATAAATGGGTAGGTGTGTGGTTGGGTAGGTGGAGAGATAGTGAATCATTAGATAGACAGATAAGTGGGTGGGAGGGTAGATAAATGATAAATTATTAGATAGATAGGTGGATGCATGAAGTGCAATACCTGTAAAAAAAATATGTGGGTGATCCCTCACTCCTTGTGTAATAGTGCAGCTTTGCCAGCAGGGAGTTGTTATCCTTTGGGACCCACATATTTTTTTCACTGAGCGCATTAACTGTAGATAGATAGAAAGATAGATAGATGGTTAGGTATATAAATGGGTAGGTGTGTGTTTGAGTAGGTGGATAGATAGTGAATCATTAGATAGACAGATAAGTGGGTGGGAGGGTAGATAAATGGTAAATCATTAGATAGTTAGGTGGGTGAAGTGCAATACCTGTAAAAAAATATGTGGGTGATCCCTCACTCCTTGTGTAATAGTGCAGCTTGGCCAGCAGGGAGTTGTTATCCTTTGGGACCCACATATTTTTTTCACTGAGCCCATTAACTGTAGATAGATAGGAAGATAGATGGTTAGGTATATAAATGGGTAGGTGTGTGGTTGGGGATGTGGATAGATAGTGAATCATTCGATAGACAGATAAGTGGGTGGGAGGGTAGATAAATGATAAATTGTTAGACAGATAGGTGGGTGCGTGACGTGCAATACCTGTAAAAAAATATGTGGGTGATCCCTCACTCCTTGTGTAATAGTGCAGCTTGGCCAGCAGGGAGTTGTTATCCTTTGGGACCCACATATTTTTTTTCACTGAGTGTATTTACTGTAGATAGATAGGTAGATAAATGGGTGGGTGCGTGGGTAGGTAGATAGTGAATCATTAGATAGATAAATGAGTGGGTGGGTAGATAAATGTTAAACTATTAGATAGGTGGGTGGGTGAAGTGCAATACCTGTAAAAAAATATGTGGGTGATCCTCACTCCTTGTGTAATAGTGCAGCTTGGCCAGCAGGGAGTTGTTATCCTTTGGGACCCACATATTTTTTTCACTGAGCGCACTAACTGTAGATAGATAGACTGTTATGTATATAAATGGGTAGGTGTGTGGTTGGGTAGGTGGAGAGATAGTGAATACTTAGATAGACAGATAAGTGGGTGGGAGGGTAGATAAATGATAATTTATTAGATAGATAGGTGTGTGCATGAAGTGCAATACCTGTAAAAAAATATGTGGGTGATCCCTCACTCCTTGTGTAATAGTGCAGCTTGGCCAGCAGGGAGTTGTTATCCTTTGGGACCCACATATTTTTTTCACTGAGCGCATTAACTGTAGATAGATAGAAAGATAGATAGATGGTTAGGTATATAAATGGGTAGGTGTGTGGTTGGGTAGGTGGATAGATAGTGAATCATTAGATAGACAGATAAGTGGGTGGGAGGGTAGATAAATGGTAAATTATTAGATAGTTAGGTGGGTGGGTGAAGTGGAATACCTGTAAAAAAATATGTGGGTGATCCCTCACTCCTTGTGTAATAGTGCAGCTTGGCCAGCAGGGAGTTGTTATCCTTTGGGACCCACATATTTTTTTTCACTGAGCCCATTAACTGTAGATAGATAGGAAGATAGATGGTTAGGTATATAAATGGGTAGGTGTGTGGTTGGGTAGGTGGATAGATAGTGAATCATTAGATAGACAGATAAGTGGGTGGGAGGGCAGATAAATGATCAATTATTAGATAGATAGGTGGGTGCGTGAAGTGCAATACCTGTAAAAAAATATGTGGGTGATCCCTCACTCCTTGTGTAATAGTGCAGCTTGGCCAGCAGGGAGTTGTTATCCTTTGGGACCCACATATTTTTTTTCACTGAGCGCATTAACTGTAGATAGATAGAAAGATAGATGGTTAGGTATATAAAGTAGTAGGTGTGTGTTTGGGTGGGTAGATAAATGTTAAACTATTAGATAGGTGGGTGGGTGAAGTGCAATACCTGTAAAAAAATATGTGGGTGATCCTCACTCCTTGTGTAATAGTGCAGCTTAGCCAGCAGGGAGTTGTTATCCTTTGGGACCCACATATTTTTTTCACTGAGCGCACTAACTATAGATAGATAGACGGTTATGTATATAAATGGGTAGGTGTGTGGTTGGGTAGGTGGATAGATAGTGAATCATTAGATAGACAGATAAGTGGGTGGGAGGGTAGATAAATGTTAAATCATTAGATAGTTAAGTGGGTGAAGTGCAATACATGTAAAAAAATATGTGGGCGATCCCTCACTCCTTGTGTAATAGTGCAGCTTGGCCAGCAGGGAGTTGTTATCCTTTGGGACCCACATATTTTTTTCACTGAGCCCATTAACTGTAGATAGATAGAAAGATAGATAGATGGTTAGGTATATAAATGGGTAGGTGTGTGGTTGGGTATGTGGATAGATAGTGAATCATTCGATAGACAGATAAGTGGGTGGGAGGGTAGATAAATGATAAATTGTTAGATAGATAGGTGGGTGCGTGAAGTGCAATACCTGTAAAAAAATGAGTGGGTGATCCCTCACTCCTTGTCTAATAGTGCAGCTTGGCCAGCAGGAAGTTGTTATCCTTTGGGACCCACATATTTTTTTTCACTGAGTGTATTAACTGTAGATAGATAGGTAGATAAATGGGTGGGTGCGTGGGTAGGTAGATAGTGAATCATTAGATAGATAAATGAGTGGGTGGGTAGATAAATGTTAAACTATTAGATAGGTGGGGGGGTGAAGCGCAATACCTGTAAAAAAAATATGTGGGTGATCCCTCCCTCTCATTTTCTAAAGCCCCATACATGCTACACGAGCAATGAAAATATATTACTCAGAAGACCCTTTTTGAGCAAACTCTTTTCTTTGAAAAAAAATCTCTTGTGTGTGTGTACTCAATATCATTAATGATGTGTGCTCCCGCGCATCCTTAACGACCACCGCCTTCACTTGAACATCCAGGTCAACTTTGGCCATATAGCCTATGACCCGCATGTTCAGCAGGTCACTGGGACATCACTGAACGATTTCGGTAACCGATTTCGTTCAGTGTGAATAGTGGAACCACTGATATAGTTAACTATATAGATGGAGCCCCTATACTCCCAGTGTGTAAAGGGCTTAAGGGTCATTGTATACTGCGAACATATTATCATGCCTCTTTTCATTTTTTAAGTGAGAATTCTCCAGAAAACAGATGATGAGGTCATAACAGCCGACTACTGCGAGGTGACCTGGACTGCAGAATTGTCCTCAAGCTAACGAACAAAAATGAAGTCAGGTAATTAATGAAAATTAATTACTTATAATATGTTTTGGTATACATTTGAAAGTCACGCATAGGAGTTCTCGCTAGATACTCTTCTATTATTGTATATTGTGATAACTAAGTGTACAGTTAAATAAATAGAGATAGCTAGAGAGAAATCGAAAGAGCAAAAAATAAACATACCTTCCCCCTTTACTGTCCACTAGGGCAGCTTGGAGGATATGGAGGTAAAGGAAGGGAACTCAGTAACACACTTTTTATTTCAGTCAGGGCCCTACTTCCCACAAAAAATATGTGGGTTATCCCTCACTCCTTGTGTATTAGGGTAGCTTGACCAGCAGGAAGGGAGGGATCCTTAGGTGGGTAGGTAGATATTTTGTAAATCATTAGATAGATAAGATAGATAGATAAATGGGTGAGTAGATCAATGTTAACCTATTAGATAGGTGTGTGTGTGTGGGGGGAGCGCAATACCTGTAAAAGATATGTGGGTGATCCCTCACTCCTTGTGTAATAGTGCAACTTGGCCAGCAGGGAGTAGTTATCCTTAGGGACCCACATATTTTTTTTCCCCTGAGTGTATTAACTGTAGATAGATTGGTAGATAAATGGGTGGGTGCATGGGTAGGTAGATAGTGAATCGTTAGATAGATAAATGAGTGGGTGGGTAGATAAATGTAAACTATTAGATAGGTGGGTGATCGAAGTGCAATACCTGTAAAAATATATGTGGGTTATCCCTCACTCCTTGTGTAATAGGGCAGCTTGACCAGCAGGAAGGGAGGGATCCTTAGGTGGGTAGGTAGATATTTTGTAAATCATTAGATAGATAAGATAGATAGATAAATGGGTGGGTAGATCAATGTTAACCTAGTAGATAGGTGTGTGTGTGTGTGGGGGGGGGGGGGGGGAGCGCAATACCTGTAAAAGATATGTGGGTGATCCCTCACTCCTTGTGTAACAGTGCAGCTTGGCCAGCAGGGAATTGGTATACTTTGGGACCCACATATTTTTTTCACTGAGTGTATTAACTGTAAATAGATAGGTAGATAAATGGGTGGGTGCGTGGGTAGGTAGATAGTGAATCATTAGATAGATAAATAAGTGGGTGGGTAGATAAATGTTAAACTATTAGATAGGTGGGTGGGTGAAGTGCAATACCTGTAAATAAATATGTGTGTGATCCTCACTCCTTGTGTAATAGTGCAGCTTTTCCAGCAGGGAGTTGTTATCCTTTGGGACCCACATATTTTTTTCACTGAACGCACTAACTGTAGATAGATAGGAAGATAGCTAGATGGTTAGGTATATAAATGGGTATGTGTGTGGTTGGGTAGGTGGATAGATAGTGAATCATTAGATAGACAGATAAGTGGGTGGGAGGGTAGATAAATGGTAAATTATTAGATAGATAGGTGGGTGCGTGAAGTGCAGTACCTGTAAAAAAAATCTGTGGGTGATCCCTCACTCCTTGTGTAATCGTGCAGCTTGGCCAGCAGGGAGTTGTTATCCTTTGGGACCCACATATTTTTTTCACTGAGCGCATTAACTGTAGATAGATAGGTAGATAGATGGTTAGGTATATAAATGGGTAGGTGTGTGGTTGGGTAGGTGGATAGATAGTGAATCATTAGATAGACAGATAAGTGGGTGGGAGGGTAGATAAATGGTAATTTATTAGATAGTTAGGTGGGTGGGTGAAGTGGAATACCTGTAAAAAAATATGTGGGTGATCCCTCACTCCTTGTGTAATAGTGCAGCTTGGCCAGCAGGGAGTTGTTATCCTTTGGGACCCACATATTTTTTCACTGAGCCCATTAACTGTAGATAGATAGGAAGATAGATGGTTAGGTATATAAATGGGTAGGTGTGTGGTTGGGTAGGTGGATAGATAGTGAATCATTAGATAGACAGATAAGTGGGTGGGAGGGCAGATAAATAATCAATTATTAGATAGATAGGTGGGTGCGTGAAGTGCAATACCTGTAAAAAAATATGTGGGTGATCCCTCACTCCTTGTGTAATAGTGCAGCTTGGCCAGCAGGGAGTTGTTATCCTTTGGGACCCACATATTTTTTTCACTGAGCGCATTAACTGTAGATAGATAGAAAGATAGATGGTTAGGTATATAAAGTAGTAGGTGTGTGTTTGGGTGGGTAGATAAATGTTAAACTATTAGATAGGTGGGTGGGTGAAGTGCAATACCTGTAAATAAATATGAGAACATATTATCATGCCTCTTTCCATTTTTTAGGTGAGAATTCTCCATAAAACAGTATGATGAGATCATAACAGCCGTCTACTGCGAAGTGACCTGGACTGTAGAATTGTCCTCAAGTCAACAAACAAAGAAGAAGCACAGCAACAGGAGACCCAAGTCAGGTAATTAATGAAAATTAATTACTGATAATATGTTTTGGTATACATTTGAAATTCACAAATAGGACTTCTATTATTGTACATTGTGCTAACATGCTGCTTTCCCACTGCCTAAACGGGTAAAGACCAGGTATTTGTAAACGGGTCTTTAAATGGGTAAGAGCTATAAAGACCCTTTCCCACTGCGGCTCTTAAACAGTAATTTTCCATTTAAATGCCGTTTTTGTCACATTCACATATACCCATTTAAGCAACCCATTTAAACCCATAGTAAACATGGGCTGTCATATAGAATGGTCATATAACAAATGGAGGGGGTGGGGAGTGGTCTGATCAGTGTTGCAATAATGGCAGACAGAGCACATGTCTCTGATGATTTCATGCCTGATTTTCTTCCACGTCCTCATTCTAAGTTTCAGGGATCACTTCAGGGTTCTGCGGTCGCAGCATGTCCTCATTAAACAGGGGTGTGGATGTTGTGGACTGGGCTGGTTCCACAGGTGAGGTTAATGTTTGTTCTGCACACGACGGTGCAGCTTCATACCGACAGCCAGGCTAGATGATAATGCTACTGGATTAGCAAGTGCAGAATGCCCGAAAACCGCCATGCATTGGTCGAATTACAACCACTCCCTATGTGCAGAGCTGCTTTGGTTCCAGTTCTGGTCTAGTACATTGTGGAATAAGCATTTCAATGCCTTCAGCTTATTTATAATTTGCGTAGTGGTTCTTATAAATCCTGATGCTGCCATCATATTGCTGATATTACGGTATTTTGCAGCATCCTTTACCGTACCGGTTATCTGACATATGATTTCTTCTTCCCCACGAATTCGAAGGAGGTCCCTGATCTCCTCCTCTGTCCAACTGGGCATGGTTGCAGAATGTAAACAGCAGTACAGCACAAAAACGTTTTAGCTCTTCTCTGTCTACTGTCTGCTGTGATTACTTCCTGTATGTGGTGACTGTACAGTTATCACAAGCAGGAAGCCAATCATGTTCTTAACCTTTATTATTATTACTAAATACCATTTAACACCCTTTCCCACCGGCAAAAAAAGGGCTCTTAAATGGGTAAAACTCTGCTTTTTACCCATTTAAAAAAAATGGTATTTTTAAACGGGTACAGCAACCTGGAGCATTCCCACTGCAGCTCTACACATTTAAAAAGGCAAAAAAATGGCAAATTGCCATTTAAGAGCTGCAGTGGGAAAGGGGTATTATGCTGCTTTCAGACCGCAAAACCTGCTTTAGACCAGGTATTTAAAACGTTTTTTTAAAACGTGTCAGAGGAAGTTTACCCCTTTTCACACCGCATCTAAATACCTGGTCTAAAGCAGGTTTGCGGTGTGAAAGCGGCATGATCTTCTTTGAAGTTGCCGGCATTACTCATCACCGGTAACCGGCGCACTACTGGACCCAGCCACTCAAAGAGATAAAGAGGTTTTTTATGGATTAACCTGGCGCTGTATCAGCACGCCTGGCGCTTACCTTGAAGCAGCACTTGGTGCACTTTTGATCCCAGCTGCGGGGGTCCTCCCGCAAAGCTGATTAATTTATTGGGGGAGGAGAGACAGCTCGGAGCAGCAGTGACAGCGGGACTCCGGTCCCGACATCCTGACCACGCCACTACAATGCTGTCATCGCAGAGCAGCCTAAACAAGTGACATTTTTCTGTGCAGCCTCGCGCGCGTGCCCCCGCCCCCCCAATAAATTAATAAGTTTTGCGGGCAGGGACCCCCTGCGCTGCGCTGCCCAGGTAGGATCCATGCTGTGTGGCTGGAGGACCCCCGGGCAGCGTCTCTCCCCCCCCCCCCCCCCCCAGCCTGGACCGGCCAGTGGGAGCAGGAATAAATTTGAGCCTGGGAGCAGCAACACTCACCGCACTCGCAGGACAGGCAGCACTCGCAGGACAAAACAGCACGGTATGGACACGGGATGGGGGGGGGGGGGTGAGGGGGGTTAGAGGCTGCCCGGGGGTCCTCCAGCCACACAGCATGGATCCTACCTGGGCAGCGCAGCGGGTCCCTACAGTGTATGTTATATCAGTGGCGGGGTCCCTGCAGCGTATGGGAACTAGTAGCTGCAGGGACCCCGCCACTGATATAACCTTCACTGTAGGGACCCTCTGCCCCCAGCGCGATTATTCCCCTCCCTGCGCTGCCCATGGGGGAGGGGGGGAGAGGAATCCCGTTTCAGATCCGTTTTGACACAAAAAAAAAACGGGTCTGAAACGGGTAGGACCCTGCTTTTTTACAGTTTCAAAAAAACTTTTTTTGGAAACGGTAAAATCACTTTGCACCTTTCAGACCGCACACATTACCGTTTCAAAACGCTTAAAAATCGGCAAAATACCATTTTTTTTTTGTGCGGTCTGAAAGGGGTATTAGTGTACTGTTAATTAGATAGAGATAGATAGATAGAAATAGAAAGAGTAAAAAATAAACATACCTTCCCCCTTCACTGTCCACTAGGGAAGCTTGGCGGACATGAAGGGGAAGGACTCAGTAACACACTTTTTATTTCAGTCAGTGCCCTACCTCCCTGTGTAATAGTGCAGCTTGACCAGCAGGAAGGGTGGGATCATTCGGTGGGTAGGTAGATATTTTGTAAATCATTTGATAGATAAAATAGATAGATAAATGGGTGGGGGGTGGTCGAAGCGCAATACCTGTAAAAGCTCGGCCAGCAGGGAGGTGTTATCCTTTAGGACCCACATATTTTTTTATTTTGTGCATTAACTGTAGATAGATAGATAGATATATAGATGGGTAGGTAGATTAGTGGGTGGGTGGTAGGTGGATAGATAGTTAATCATTAGATAGACAAATAAATGAGTGGGTAGTTATATAAATGGTAAATAATTAGATAGATAGGTGGGTGGGTGAAACGCAATACCTGTAAAAAAAATATGTGGGTGATCCCTCACTCCTTGTGTAATAGTGCAGCTCGGCCAGGAGGGATAGATAGATGGGTAGGTAGATAAATGGGTGGGTGATTGGGTAGGTAGATAGATAGGAAATCATTAGATAGACAGATAAAGGGGTGGGTGGGTAGATAAATGTTAAACTATTAGGTGGGTGATCAATCCCTCACTCCTTGGGCCAGATTCTCTAAGCTTCTAAAGTGATAAAATGAAGAGTGATAAACAGCCAGCCAATCAGCTCCTGCCTGACATTTTTCAAACACAGTCTGTGACATGGCAGGTAGGAGCTGATTGGCTGGCTGTTTATCACTCTTCATTTTATCACTTTTGAAGCTTAGAGAATCTGGCACCTTGTGTAATAGTGCAGCTTGGCCAGCAGGGAGTTTTTTTTTTCCCTGAGTGTATTAACTGTAGATATATAGGTAGATAAATGGGTGGGTGGGTGTGTGCATGGGTAGGTAGATAGTGAATCATTAGATAGATAAATGAGTGGGTGGGTAGATAAATGTTAAACTATTAGATAGGTGGGAGGGTGAAGCGCTGTACTTGTAAAAAAAAATACGTGGGTGATCCCTCACTCCTTGTGTAATAGTGCAGCTTGGCCAGCGGGGAGTTGTTATCCTTTGGGACCCACATATTTTTTTCACTGAGCGCATTAACTGTAGATAGATAGAAAGATAGATAGATGGTTAGGTATATAAATGGGTAGGTTTGTGGTTGGGTAGGTGGATAGATAGTGAATCATTAGATAGACAGATAAGTGGGTGGGAGGGTAGATAAATGGTAAATTATTAGATAGTTAGGTGGGTTGGTGAAGTGGAATACCTGTAAAAAAAATATGTGGATATCCCTCACTCCTTGTGTAATAGTGCAGCTTGGCCAGCAGGGAGTTGTTATCCTTTGGGACCCACATATTTTTTTCACTGAGCGCATTAACTGTAGATAGATAGAAAGATAGATGGTTAGGTATATAAAGTAGTAGGTGTGTGTTTGGGTGGGTAGATAAATGTTAAACTATTAGATAGGTGGGTGGGTGAAGTGCAATAACTGTAAAAAAATATGTGGGTGATCCTCACTCCTTGTGTAATAGTGCAGCTTGGCCAGCAGGGAGTTGTTATCCTTTGGGACCCACATAGTTTTTTCACTGAGCGCACTAACTGTAGATAGATAGACGGTTATGTATATAAATGGGTAGGTGTGTGGTTGGGTAGGTGGAGAGATAGTGAATCATTAGATAGACAGATAAGTGGGTGGGAGGGTAGATAAATGATAAATTATTAGATAGATAGGTGGGTGCGTGACGTGCAATACCTGTAAAAAAATATGTGGGTGATCCCTCACTCCTTGTGTAGTAGTGCAGCTTGGCCAGCAGGGAGTTGTTATCCTTTGGGACCCACATATTTTTTTTCACTGAGTGTATTAACTGTAGATAGATAGGTAGATAAATGGGTGTGTGCATTTGTAGGTAGATAGTGAATCATTAGATAGATAAATGAGTGGGTGGGTAGATAAATGTTAAACTATTAGATAGGTGTGGGGGGGGGGGGTGAAGCGCTATACTTCTAAAAAAAAATACGTGGGTGATCCCTCACTCCTTGTGTAATAGTGCAGCTTGGCCAGCAGGGAGTTGTTATCCTTTGGGACCCACATATTTTTTTTCACTGAGCCCATTAACTGGAGATAGATAGGAAGATAGATGGTTAGGTATATAAATGGGTAGGTGTGTGGTTGGGTAGGTGGATAGATAGTGAATCATTAGATAGACAGATAAGTGGGTGGGAGGGCAGATAAATGATCAATTATTAGATAGATAGGTGGGTGCGTGAAGTGCAATACCTGTAAAAAAATATGTGGGTGATCCCTCACTCCTTGTGTAATAGTGCAGCTTGGCCAGCAGGGAGTTGTTGTCCTTTGGGACCCACATATTTTTTTTCACTGAGCGCATTAACTGTAGATAGATAGAAAGATAGATGGTTAGGTATATAAAGTAGTAGGTGTGTGTTTTGGTGGGTAGATAAATGTTAAACTATTAGATAGGTGGGTGGGTAAAGTGCAATACCTGTAAAAAAATATGTGGGTGATCCTCACTCCTTGTGTAATAGTGCAGCTTAGCCAGCAGGGAGTTGTTATCCTTTGGGACCCACATATTTTTTTCACTAACTGTAGATAGATAGACTGTTATGTATATAAATGGGTAGGTGTGTGGTTGGGTAGGTGGAGAGATAGTGAATCATTAGATAGACAGATAAGTGGGTGGGAGGGTAGATAAATGATAAATTATTAGATAGATAGGTGGATGCATGAAGTGCAATACCTGTAAAAAAAATATGTGGGTGATCCCTCACTCCTTGTGTAATAGTGCAGCTTTGCCAGCAGGGAGTTGTTATCCTTTGGGACCCACATATTTTTTTCACTGAGCGCATTAACTGTAGATAGATAGAAAGATAGATAGATGGTTAGGTATATAAATGGGTAGGTGTGTGTTTGAGTAGGTGGATAGATAGTGAATCATTAGATAGACAGATAAGTGGGTGGGAGGGTAGATAAATGGTAAATCATTAGATAGTTAGGTGGGTGAAGTGCAATACCTGTAAAAAAATATGTGGGTGATCCCTCACTCCTTGTGTAATAGTGCAGCTTGGCCAGCAGGGAGTTGTTATCCTTTGGGACCCACATATTTTTTTCACTGAGCCCATTAACTGTAGATAGATAGGAAGATAGATGGTTAGGTATATAAATGGGTAGGTGTGTGGTTGGGGATGTGGATAGATAGTGAATCATTCGATAGACAGATAAGTGGGTGGGAGGGTAGATAAATGATAAATTGTTAGACAGATAGGTGGGTGCGTGACGTGCAATACCTGTAAAAAAATATGTGGGTGATCCCTCACTCCTTGTGTAATAGTGCAGCTTGGCCAGCAGGGAGTTGTTATCCTTTGGGACCCACATATTTTTTTTCACTGAGTGTATTTACTGTAGATAGATAGGTAGATAAATGGGTGGGTGCGTGGGTAGGTAGATAGTGAATCATTAGATAGATAAATGAGTGGGTGGGTAGATAAATGTTAAACTATTAGATAGGTGGGTGGGTGAAGTGCAATACCTGTAAAAAAATATGTGGGTGATCCTCACTCCTTGTGTAATAGTGCAGCTTGGCCAGCAGGGAGTTGTTATCCTTTGGGACCCACATATTTTTTTCACTGAGCGCACTAACTGTAGATAGATAGACTGTTATGTATATAAATGGGTAGGTGTGTGGTTGGGTAGGTGGAGAGATAGTGAATACTTAGATAGACAGATAAGTGGGTGGGAGGGTAGATAAATGATAATTTATTAGATAGATAGGTGTGTGCATGAAGTGCAATACCTGTAAAAAAATATGTGGGTGATCCCTCACTCCTTGTGTAATAGTGCAGCTTGGCCAGCAGGGAGTTGTTATCCTTTGGGACCCACATATTTTTTTCACTGAGCGCATTAACTGTAGATAGATAGAAAGATAGATAGATGGTTAGGTATATAAATGGGTAGGTGTGTGGTTGGGTAGGTGGATAGATAGTGAATCATTAGATAGACAGATAAGTGGGTGGGAGGGTAGATAAATGGTAAATTATTAGATAGTTAGGTGGGTGGGTGAAGTGGAATACCTGTAAAAAAATATGTGGGTGATCCCTCACTCCTTGTGTAATAGTGCAGCTTGGCCAGCAGGGAGTTGTTATCCTTTGGGACCCACATATTTTTTTTCACTGAGCCCATTAACTGTAGATAGATAGGAAGATAGATGGTTAGGTATATAAATGGGTAGGTGTGTGGTTGGGTAGGTGGATAGATAGTGAATCATTAGATAGACAGATAAGTGGGTGGGAGGGCAGATAAATGATCAATTATTAGATAGATAGGTGGGTGCGTGAAGTGCAATACCTGTAAAAAAATATGTGGGTGATCCCTCACTCCTTGTGTAATAGTGCAGCTTGGCCAGCAGGGAGTTGTTATCCTTTGGGACCCACATATTTTTTTTCACTGAGCGCATTAACTGTAGATAGATAGAAAGATAGATGGTTAGGTATATAAAGTAGTAGGTGTGTGTTTGGGTGGGTAGATAAATGTTAAACTATTAGATAGGTGGGTGGGTGAAGTGCAATACCTGTAAAAAAATATGTGGGTGATCCTCACTCCTTGTGTAATAGTGCAGCTTAGCCAGCAGGGAGTTGTTATCCTTTGGGACCCACATATTTTTTTCACTGAGCGCACTAACTATAGATAGATAGACGGTTATGTATATAAATGGGTAGGTGTGTGGTTGGGTAGGTGGATAGATAGTGAATCATTAGATAGACAGATAAGTGGGTGGGAGGGTAGATAAATGTTAAATCATTAGATAGTTAAGTGGGTGAAGTGCAATACATGTAAAAAAATATGTGGGCGATCCCTCACTCCTTGTGTAATAGTGCAGCTTGGCCAGCAGGGAGTTGTTATCCTTTGGGACCCACATATTTTTTTCACTGAGCCCATTAACTGTAGATAGATAGAAAGATAGATAGATGGTTAGGTATATAAATGGGTAGGTGTGTGGTTGGGTATGTGGATAGATAGTGAATCATTCGATAGACAGATAAGTGGGTGGGAGGGTAGATAAATGATAAATTGTTAGATAGATAGGTGGGTGCGTGAAGTGCAATACCTGTAAAAAAATGAGTGGGTGATCCCTCACTCCTTGTCTAATAGTGCAGCTTGGCCAGCAGGAAGTTGTTATCCTTTGGGACCCACATATTTTTTTTCACTGAGTGTATTAACTGTAGATAGATAGGTAGATAAATGGGTGGGTGCGTGGGTAGGTAGATAGTGAATCATTAGATAGATAAATGAGTGGGTGGGTAGATAAATGTTAAACTATTAGATAGGTGGGGGGGTGAAGCGCAATACCTGTAAAAAAAATATGTGGGTGATCCCTCCCTCTCATTTTCTAAAGCCCCATACATGCTACACGAGCAATGAAAATATATTACTCAGAAGACCCTTTTTGAGCAAACTCTTTTCTTTGAAAAAAAATCTCTTGTGTGTGTGTACTCAATATCATTAATGATGTGTGCTCCCGCGCATCCTTAACGACCACCGCCTTCACTTGAACATCCAGGTCAACTTTGGCCATATAGCCTATGACCCGCATGTTCAGCAGGTCACTGGGACATCACTGAACGATTTCGGTAACCGATTTCGTTCAGTGTGAATAGTGGAACCACTGATATAGTTAACTATATAGATGGAGCCCCTATACTCCCAGTGTGTAAAGGGCTTAAGGGTCATTGTATACTGCGAACATATTATCATGCCTCTTTTCATTTTTTAAGTGAGAATTCTCCAGAAAACAGATGATGAGGTCATAACAGCCGACTACTGCGAGGTGACCTGGACTGCAGAATTGTCCTCAAGCTAACGAACAAAAATGAAGTCAGGTAATTAATGAAAATTAATTACTTATAATATGTTTTGGTATACATTTGAAAGTCACGCATAGGAGTTCTCGCTAGATACTCTTCTATTATTGTATATTGTGATAACTAAGTGTACAGTTAAATAAATAGAGATAGCTAGAGAGAAATCGAAAGAGCAAAAAATAAACATACCTTCCCCCTTTACTGTCCACTAGGGCAGCTTGGAGGATATGGAGGTAAAGGAAGGGAACTCAGTAACACACTTTTTATTTCAGTCAGGGCCCTACTTCCCACAAAAAATATGTGGGTTATCCCTCACTCCTTGTGTATTAGGGTAGCTTGACCAGCAGGAAGGGAGGGATCCTTAGGTGGGTAGGTAGATATTTTGTAAATCATTAGATAGATAAGATAGATAGATAAATGGGTGAGTAGATCAATGTTAACCTATTAGATAGGTGTGTGTGTGTGGGGGGAGCGCAATACCTGTAAAAGATATGTGGGTGATCCCTCACTCCTTGTGTAATAGTGCAACTTGGCCAGCAGGGAGTAGTTATCCTTAGGGACCCACATATTTTTTTTCCCCTGAGTGTATTAACTGTAGATAGATTGGTAGATAAATGGGTGGGTGCATGGGTAGGTAGATAGTGAATCGTTAGATAGATAAATGAGTGGGTGGGTAGATAAATGTAAACTATTAGATAGGTGGGTGATCGAAGTGCAATACCTGTAAAAATATATGTGGGTTATCCCTCACTCCTTGTGTAATAGGGCAGCTTGACCAGCAGGAAGGGAGGGATCCTTAGGTGGGTAGGTAGATATTTTGTAAATCATTAGATAGATAAGATAGATAGATAAATGGGTGGGTAGATCAATGTTAACCTAGTAGATAGGTGTGTGTGTGTGTGGGGGGGGGGGGGGGGAGCGCAATACCTGTAAAAGATATGTGGGTGATCCCTCACTCCTTGTGTAACAGTGCAGCTTGGCCAGCAGGGAATTGTTATACTTTGGGACCCACATATTTTTTTTCACTGAGTGTATTAACTGTAAATAGATAGGTAGATAAATGGGTGGGTGCGTGGGTAGGTAGATAGTGAATCATTAGATAGATAAATAAGTGGGTGGGTAGATAAATGTTAAACTATTAGATAGGTGGGGGGGGGTTAAGCGCTATACTTGTAAAAAAAATACGTGGGTGATCCCTCACTCCTTGTGTAATAGTGCAGCTTGGCCAGCAGGGAGTTGTTATCCTTTGGGACCCACATATTTTTTTCACTGAGCGAATTAACTGTAGATAGATAGGAAGATAGATGGTTAGGTATATAAATGGGTAGGTGTGTGGTTAGGTAGGTGGATAGATAGTGAATCATTAGATAGACAGATAAGTGGGTGGGAGGGCAGATAAATGATCAATTATTAGATAGATAGGTGGGTGCGTGAAGTGCAATACCTGTAAAAAAATATGTGGGTGATCCCTCACTCCTTGTGTAATAGTGCAGCTTGGCCAGCAGGGAGTTGTTATCCTTTGGGACCCACATATTTTTTTCACTGAGCGCATTAACTGTAGATAGATAGAAAGATAGATGGTTAGGAATATAAAGTAGTAGGTGTGTGTTTGGGTGGGTAGATAAATGTTAAACTATTAGATAGGTGGGTGGGTGAAGTGCAATACCTGTAAAAAAATATGTGGGTGATCCTCACTCCTTGTGTAATAGTGCAGTTTGGCCAGCAGGGAGTTGTTATCCTTTGGGACCCACATATTTTTTTCACTGAGCGCACTAACTATAGATAGATAGGAAGATAGCTAGATGGTTAGGTATATAAATGGGTATGTGTGTGGTTGGGTAGGTGGATAGTGAATCATTATATAGACAGATAAGTGGGTGGGAGGGTAGATAAATGGTAAATTATTAGATAGATAGGTGGGTGCGTGACGTGCAATACCTGTAAAAAAATATGTGGGTGATCCCTCACTCCTTGTGTAATAGTGCAGCTTGGCCAGCAGGGAATTGTTATACTTTGGGACCCACATATTTTTTTTCACTGAGTGTATTAACTGTAAATAGATAGGTAGATAAATGGGTGGGTGCGTGGGTAGGTAGATAGTGAATCATTAGATAGATAAATGAGTGGGTGGGTAGATAAATGTTAAACTATTAGATAGGTGGGGGGGGTGAAGCGCTATACTTGTAAAAAAAATACGTGGGTGATCCCTCACTCCTTGTGTAATAGTGCAGCTTGGCCAGCAGGGAGTTGTTATCCTTTGGGACCCACATATTTTTTTCACTGAGCGAATTAACTGTAGATAGATAGGAAGATAGATGGTTAGGTATATAAATGGGTAGGTGTGTGGTTAGGTAGGTGGATAGATAGTGAATCATTAGATAGACAGATAAGTGGGTGGGAGGGCAGATAAATGATCAATTATTAGATAGATAGGTGGGTGCGTGAAGTGCAATACCTGTAAAAAAATATGTGGGTGATCCCTCACTCCTTGTGTAATAGTGCAGCTTGGCCAGCAGGGAGTTGTTATCCTTTGGGACCCACATATTTTTTTCACTGAGCGCATTAACTGTAGATAGATAGAAAGATAGATGGTTAGGAATATAAAGTAGTAGGTGTGTGTTTGGGTGGGTAGATAAATGTTAAACTATTAGATAGGTGGGTGGGTGAAGTGCAATACCTGTAAAAAATATGTGGGTGATCCTCACTCCTTGTGTAATAGTGCAGCTTGGCCAGCAGGGAATTGTTATACTTTGGGACCCACATATTTTTTTTCACTGAGTGTATTAACTGTAAATAGATAGGTAGATAAATGGGTGGGTGCGTGGGTAGGTAGATAGTGAATCATTAGATAGATAAATAAGTGGGTGGGTAGATAAATGTTAAACTATTAGATAGGTGGGGGGGGGTTAAGCGCTATACTTGTAAAAAAAATACGTGGGTGATCCCTCACTCCTTGTGTAATAGTGCAGCTTGGCCAGCAGGGAGTTGTTATCCTTTGGGACCCACATATTTTTTTCACTGAGCGAATTAACTGTAGATAGATAGGAAGATAGATGGTTAGGTATATAAATGGGTAGGTGTGTGGTTAGGTAGGTGGATAGATAGTGAATCATTAGATAGACAGATAAGTGGGTGGGAGGGCAGATAAATGATCAATTATTAGATAGATAGGTGGGTGCGTGAAGTGCAATACCTGTAAAAAAATATGTGGGTGATCCCTCACTCCTTGTGTAATAGTGCAGCTTGGCCAGCAGGGAGTTGTTATCCTTTGGGACCCACATATTTTTTTCACTGAGCGCATTAACTGTAGATAGATAGAAAGATAGATGGTTAGGAATATAAAGTAGTAGGTGTGTGTTTGGGTGGGTAGATAAATGTTAAACTATTAGATAGGTGGGTGGGTGAAGTGCAATACCTGTAAAAAAATATGTGGGTGATCCTCACTCCTTGTGTAATAGTGCAGTTTGGCCAGCAGGGAGTTGTTATCCTTTGGGACCCACATATTTTTTTCACTGAGCGCACTAACTATAGATAGATAGGAAGATAGCTAGATGGTTAGGTATATAAATGGGTATGTGTGTGGTTGGGTAGGTGGATAGTGAATCATTATATAGACAGATAAGTGGGTGGGAGGGTAGATAAATGGTAAATTATTAGATAGATAGGTGGGTGCGTGACGTGCAATACCTGTAAAAAAATATGTGGGTGATCCCTCACTCCTTGTGTAATAGTGCAGCTTGGCCAGCAGGGAATTGTTATACTTTGGGACCCACATATTTTTTTTCACTGAGTGTATTAACTGTAAATAGATAGGTAGATAAATGGGTGGGTGCGTGGGTAGGTAGATAGTGAATCATTAGATAGATAAATGAGTGGGTGGGTAGATAAATGTTAAACTATTAGATAGGTGGGGGGGGTGAAGCGCTATACTTGTAAAAAAAATACGTGGGTGATCCCTCACTCCTTGTGTAATAGTGCAGCTTGGCCAGCAGGGAGTTGTTATCCTTTGGGACCCACATATTTTTTTCACTGAGCGAATTAACTGTAGATAGATAGGAAGATAGATGGTTAGGTATATAAATGGGTAGGTGTGTGGTTAGGTAGGTGGATAGATAGTGAATCATTAGATAGACAGATAAGTGGGTGGGAGGGCAGATAAATGATCAATTATTAGATAGATAGGTGGGTGCGTGAAGTGCAATACCTGTAAAAAAATATGTGGGTGATCCCTCACTCCTTGTGTAATAGTGCAGCTTGGCCAGCAGGGAGTTGTTATCCTTTGGGACCCACATATTTTTTTCACTGAGCGCATTAACTGTAGATAGATAGAAAGATAGATGGTTAGGAATATAAAGTAGTAGGTGTGTGTTTGGGTGGGTAGATAAATGTTAAACTATTAGATAGGTGGGTGGGTGAAGTGCAATACCTGTAAAAAATATGTGGGTGATCCTCACTCCTTGTGTAATAGTGCAGCTTGGCCAGCAGGGAGTTGTTATCCTTTGGGACCCACATATTTTTTTCACTGAGCGCACTAACTATAGATAGATAGGAAGATAGCTAGATGGTTAGGTATATAAATGGGTATGTGTGTGGTTGGGTAGGTGGATAGTGAATCATTATATAGACAGATAAGTGGGTGGGAGGGTAGATAAATGGTAAATTATTAGATAGATAGGTGGGTGCGTGAAGTGCAATACCTGTAAAAAAATCTGTGGGTGATCCCTCACTCCTTGTGTAATCGTGCAGCTTGGCCAGCAGGGAGTTGTTATCCTTTGGGACCCACATATTTTTTTCACTGAGCGCATTAACTGTAGATAGATAGGAAGATAGATGGTTAGGTATATAAATGGGTAGGTGTGTGGTTGGGTAGGTGGATAGATAGTGAATCATTAGATAGACAGATAAGTGGGTGGAAGGGTAGATAAATGGTAAATTATTAGATAGTTAGGTGGGTGGGTAAAGTGGAATACCTGTAAAAAAATATGTGGGTGATCCCTCACTCCTTGTGTAATAGTGCAGCTTAGCCAGCAGGGAGTTGTTATCCTTTGGGACCCACATATTTTTTTCACTGAGCCCATTAACTGTAGATAGATAGGAAGATAGATGGTTAGGTATATAAATGGGTATGCGTGTGGTTGGGTAGGTGGATAGATAGTGAATCATTAGATAGACAGATAAGTGGGTGGGAGGGCAGATAAATGATCAATTATTAGATAGATAGGTGGGTGCGTGAAGTGCAATACCTGTAAAAAAATATGTGGGTGATCCCTCACTCCTTGTGTAATAGTGCAGCTTGGCCAGCAGGGAGTTGTTATCCTTTGGGACCCACATATTTTTTTCACTGAGCGCATTAACTGTAGATAGATAGAAAGATAGATGGTTAGGTATATAAAGTAGTAGGTGTGTGTTTGGGTGGGTAGATAAATGTTAAACTATTAGATAGGTGGGTGAAGTGCAATACCTGTAAAAAAATATGTGGGTAATCCTCACTCCTTGTGTAATAGTGCAGCTTGGCCAGCAGGGAGTTGTTATCCTTTGGGACCCACATATTTTTTTCACTGAGCACACTAACTGTAGATAGATAGGAAGATAGCTAGATGGTTAGGTATATAAATGAGTATGTGTGTGGTTGGGTAGGTGGATAGTGAATCATTATATTGACAGATAAGTGGGTGGGAGGGTAGATAAATGGTAAATTATTAGATAGATAGGTGGGTGCGTGAAGTGCAGTACCTGTAAAAAAATCTGTGGGTGATCCCTCACTCCTTGTGTAATCGTGCAGCTTGGCCAGCAGGGAGTTGTTATCCTTTGGGACCCACATATTTTTTTTCACTGAGTGTATTAATTGTAGATAGATAGATAGGTAGATAAATGGGTGGGTGCGTGGGTAGGTAGATAGTGAATCATTAGATACATAAATGAGTGGGTGGGTAGATAAATGTTATACTATTAGATAGGTGGGGGGGTGAAGCGCTATACTTGTAAAAAAAATACGTGGGTGATCCCTCACTCCTTGTGTAATAGTGCAGGTTGGCCAGCAGGGAGTTGTTATCCTTTGGAACCCACATATTTTTTTCACTGAGCGCATTAACTGTAGATAGATAGGAAGATAGATGGTTAGGTATATAAATGGGTAGGTGTGTGGTTGGGTAGTTGGATAGATAGTGAATCATTAGATAGACAGATAAGTGGGTGGGAGGGTAGATAAATGGTAAATTATTAGATAGTTAGGTGGGTGGGTGAAGTGGAATACCTGTAAAAAAATATGTGGGTGATCCCTCACTCCTTGTGTAATAGTGCAGCTTGGCCAGCAGGGAGTTGTTATCCTTTGGGACCCACATATTTTTTTTTACTGAGCGCATTAACTGTAGATAGATAGAAAGATAGATGGTTAGGTATATAAAGTAGTAGGTGTGTGTTTGGGTGGGTAGATAAATGTTAAACTATTAGATAGGTGGGTGGGTGAAGTGCAATACCTGTAAATAAATATGTGGGTGATCCTCACTCCTTGTGTAATAGTGCAGCTTAGCCAGCAGGGAGTTGTTATCCTTTGGGACCCACATATTTTTTTCACTGAGCGCACTAACTATAGATAGATAGACGGTTATGTATATAAATGGGTAGGTGTTTGGTTTTGTAGGTGGATAGATAGTGAATCATTAGATAGACAGAAAAGTGGGTGGGAGGGTAGATAAATAATAAATTATTAGATAGATAGGTGGGTGCATGAAGTGCAATACCTGTAAAAAAAATATGTGGGTGATCCCTCACTCCTTGTGTAATAGTGCAGCTTGGCCAGCAGGGAGTTGTTATCCTTTGGGACCCACATATTTTTTTCACTGAGCGCATTAACTGTAGATAGATAGAAAGATAGATAGATAGATGGTTAGGTATTTAAATGGGTAGGTGTGTGGTTGAGTAGGTGGATAGATAGTGAATCATTAGATAGACAGATAAGTGGGTGGGAGGGTAGATTAATGTTAAATCATTAGATAGTTAAGTGGGTTTGTGAAGTGCAATACCTGTAAAAAAATATGTGGGTGATCCCTCACTCCTTGTGTAATAGTGCAGCTTGGCCAGCAGGGAGTTGTTATCCTTTGGGACCCACATCTTTTTTTCACTGAGCCCATTAACTGTAGATAGATAGGAAGATAGATAGATGGTTAGGTATATAAATGGGTAGGTGTGTGGTTAGGTATGTGGATAGATAGTGAATCATTCGATAGACAGATAAGTGGGTGGGAGGGTAGATAAATGATAAATTGTTAGATAGATAGGTGGGTGCGTGAAGTGCAATACCTGTAAAAAAAATATGTGGGTGATCCCTCACTCCTTGTGTAATAGTGCAGCTTGGCCAGCAGGGAGTTGTTATCCTTTGGGACCCACATATTTTTTTTCACTGAGTGTATTAACTGTAGATAGATAGGTAGATAAATGGGTGGGTGCGTGGGTAGGTGGATAGTGAATCATTAGATAGATAAATGAGTGGGTGGGTAGATAAATGTTAAACTATTAGATAGGTGGGGGGGGGTGAAGCGCAATACCTGTAAAAAAAATATGTGGGTGATCCCTCCCTCTCATTTTCTAAAGCCCCATACATGCTACACGAGCAATGAAAATATATTACTCAGAAGACCCTTTTTGAGCAAACTCTTTTCTTTGAAAAAAAATCTCTTGTGTGTGTGTACTCAATATCAGTAATGATGTGTGCTCCCGCGCATCCTTAATGACCACCGCCTTCACTTGAACATCCAGGTCAACTTTGGCCATATAGCCTATGACCCGCATGTTCAGCAGGTCACTGGGACATCACTGAACGATTTCGGTAACCGATTTCGTTCAGTGTGAATAGTGGAACCACTGATATAGTTAACTATATAGATGGAGCCCCTATACTCCCAGTGTGTAAAGGGCTTAAGGGCCATTGTATACTGCGAACATATTATCATGCCTCTTTTCATTTTTTAAGTGAGAATTCTCCAGAAAACAGATGATGAGGTCATAACAGCCAACTACTGCGAGGTGACCTGGACTGCAGAATTGTCCTCAAGCTAACGAACAAAAATGAAGTCAGGTAATTAATGAAAATTAATTACTGATAATATGTTTTGGTATACATTTGAAAGTCACGAATAGGAGTTCTCGCTAGATACTCTTCTATTATTGTATATTGTGATAACTAAGTGTACAGTTAAATAAATAGAGATAGCTAGAGAGAGATCGAAAGAGCAAAAAATAAACATACCTTCCCCCTTTACTGTCCACTAGGGCAGCTTGGCGGATATGGAGGTAAAGGATGGGAACTCAGTAACACACTTTTTATTTCAGTCAGGGCCCTACTTCCCACAAAAAAATATGTGGGTTATCCCTCACTCCTTGTGTAATAGGGTAGCTTGACCAGCAGGAAGGGAGGGATCCTTAGGTGGGTAGGTAGATATTTTGTAAATCGTTAGATAGATAAGATAGATAGATAAATGGGTGGGTAGATCAATGTTAACCGATTAGATAGGTGTGTGTGTGTGGGGGAGCGCAATACCTGTAAAAGATATGTGGGTGATCCCTCACTCCTTGTGTAATAGTGCAGCTTGGCCAGCAGGGAGTAGTTATCCTTTGGGACCCACGTATTTTTTTTTTCCCCTGAGTGTATTAACTGTAGATAGATAGGTAGATAAATGGGTGGGTGCATGGGTAGGTAGATAGTGAATCATTATATAGATAAATGAGTGGGTGGGTAAACTATTAGATAGGTGGGTGGTCGAAGTGCAATACCTGTAAAAATATATGTGGGTGATCCCTCACTCCTTGTGTAATAGTGCAGCTTGGCCAGCAGGGAGTTGTTATCCTTTGGCACCCACATATTTTTTTCACTGAGCGCATTAACTGTAGATAGATAGGAAGATAGATGGTTAGGTATAAAAATGGGTAGGTGTGTGGTTGGGTAGGTGGATAGATAGTGAATCATTAGATAGACAGATAAGTGGGTGGGTGGGCAGATAAATGATCAATTATTAGATAGATAGGTGGGTGCGTGAAGTGCAATACCTGTAAAAAAATATGTGGGTGATCCCTCACTCCTTGTGTAATAGTGCAGCTTGGCCAGCAGGGAGTTGTTATCCTTTGGGACCCACATATTTTTTTCACTGAGCGCATTAACTGTAGATAGATAGAAAGATAGATGGTTAGGTATATAAAGTAGTAGGTGTGTGTTTGGGTGGGTAGATAAATGTTAAACTATTAGATAGGTGGGTGGGTGAAGTGCAATACCTGTAAATAAATATGTGTGTGATCCTCACTCCTTGTGTAATAGTGCAGCTTTTCCAGCAGGGAGTTGTTATCCTTTGGGACCCACATATTTTTTTCACTGAGCGCACTAACTGTAGATAGATAGGAAGATAGCTAGATGGTTAGGTATATAAATGGGTATGTGTGTGGTTGGGTAGGTGGATAGATAGTGAATCATTAGATAGACAGATAAGTGGGTGGGAGGGTAGATAAATGGTAAATTATTAGATAGATAGGTGGGTGCGTGAAGTGCAGTACCTGTAAAAAAAATCTGTGGGTGATCCCTCACTCCTTGTGTAATCGTGCAGCTTGGCCAGCAGGGAGTTGTTATCCTTTGGGACCCACATATTTTTTTCACTGAGCGCATTAACTGTAGATAGATAGGTAGATAGATGGTTAGGTATATAAATGGGTAGGTGTGTGGTTGGGTAGGTGGATAGATAGTGAATCATTAGATAGACAGATAAGTGGGTGGGAGGGTAGATAAATGGTAATTTATTAGATAGTTAGGTGGGTGGGTGAAGTGGAATACCTGTAAAAAAATATGTGGGTGATCCCTCACTCCTTGTGTAATAGTGCAGCTTGGCCAGCAGGGAGTTGTTATCCTTTGGGACCCACATATTTTTTCACTGAGCCCATTAACTGTAGATAGATAGGAAGATAGATGGTTAGGTATATAAATGGGTAGGTGTGTGGTTGGGTAGGTGGATAGATAGTGAATCATTAGATAGACAGATAAGTGGGTGGGAGGGCAGATAAATAATCAATTATTAGATAGATAGATAGGTGGGTGCGTGAAGTGCAATACCTGTAAAAAAATATGTGGGTGATCCCTCACTCCTTGTGTAATAGTGCAGCTTGGCCAGCAGGGAGTTGTTATCCTTTGGGACCCACATATTTTTTTCACTGAGCGCATTAACTGTAGATAGATAGAAAGATAGATGGTTAGGTATATAAAGTAGTAGGTGTGTGTTTGGGTGGGTAGATAAATGTTAAACTATTAGATAGGTGGGTGGGTGAAGTGCAATACCTGTAAATAAATATGAGAACATATTATCATGCCTCTTTCCATTTTTTAGGTGAGAATTCTCCATAAAACAGTATGATGAGATCATAACAGCCGTCTACTGCGAAGTGACCTGGACTGTAGAATTGTCCTCAAGTCAACAAACAAAGAAGAAGCACAGCAACAGGAGACCCAAGTCAGGTAATTAATGAAAATTAATTACTGATAATATGTTTTGGTATACATTTGAAATTCACAAATAGGACTTCTATTATTGTACATTGTGCTAACATTCTGCTTTCCCACTGCCTAAACGGGTAAAGACCAGGTATTTGTAAACGGGTCTTTAAATGGGTAAGAGCTATAAAGACCCTTTCCCACTGCGGCTCTTAAACAGTAATTTTCCATTTAAATGCCGTTTTTGTCACATTCACATATACCCATTTAAGCAACCCATTTAAACCCATAGTAAACATGGGCTGTCATATAGAATGGTCATATAACAAATGGAGGGGGTGGGGAGTGGTCTGATCAGTGTTGCAATAATGGCAGACAGAGCACATGTCTCTGATGATTTCATGCCTGATTTTCTTCCACGTCCTCATTCTAAGTTTCAGGGATCACTTCAGGGTTCTGCGGTCGCAGCATGTCCTCATTAAACAGGGGTGTGGATGTTGTGGACTGGGCTGGTTCCACAGGTGAGGTTAATGTTTGTTCTGCACACGACGGTGCAGCTTCATACCGACAGCCAGGCTAGATGATAATGCTACTGGATTAGCAAGTGCAGAATGCCCGAAAACCGCCATGCATTGGTCGAATTACAACCACTCCCTATGTGCAGAGCTGCTTTGGTTCCAGTTCTGGTCTAGTACATTGTGGAATAAGCATTTCAATGCCTTCAGCTTATTTATAATTTGCGTAGTGGTTCTTATAAATCCTGATGCTGCCATCATATTGCTGATATTACGGTATTTTGCAGCATCCTTTACCGTACCGGTTATCTGACATATGATTTCTTCTTCCCCACGAATTCGAAGGAGGTCCCTGATCTCCTCCTCTGTCCAACTGGGCATGGTTGCAGAATGTAAACAGCAGTACAGCACAAAAACGTTTTAGCTCTTCTCTGTCTACTGTCTGCTGTGATTACTTCCTGTATGTGGTGACTGTACAGTTATCACAAGCAGGAAGCCAATCATGTTCTTAACCTTTATTATTATTACTAAATACCATTTAACACCCTTTCCCACCGGCAAAAAAAGGGCTCTTAAATGGGTAAAACTCTGCTTTTTACCCATTTAAAAAAAATGGTATTTTTAAACGGGTACAGCAACCTGGAGCATTCCCACTGCAGCTCTACACATTTAAAAAGGCAAAAAAATGGCAAATTGCCATTTAAGAGCTGCAGTGGGAAAGGGGTATTATGCTGCTTTCAGACCGCAAAACCTGCTTTAGACCAGGTATTTAAAACGTTTTTTTAAAACGTGTCAGAGGAAGTTTACCCCTTTTCACACCGCATCTAAATACCTGGTCTAAAGCAGGTTTGCGGTGTGAAAGCGGCATGATCTTCTTTGAAGTTGCCGGCATTACTCATCACCGGTAACCGGCGCACTACTGGACCCAGCCACTCAAAGAGATAAAGAGGTTTTTTATGGATTAACCTGGCGCTGTATCAGCACGCCTGGCGCTTACCTTGAAGCAGCACTTGGTGCACTTTTGATCCCAGCTGCGGGGGTCCTCCCGCAAAGCTGATTAATTTATTGGGGGAGGAGAGACAGCTCGGAGCAGCAGTGACAGCGGGACTCCGGTCCCGACATCCTGACCACGCCACTACAATGCTGTCATCGCAGAGCAGCCTAAACAAGTGACATTTTTCTGTGCAGCCTCGCGCGCGTGCCCCCGCCCCCCCAATAAATTAATAAGTTTTGCGGGCAGGGACCCCCTGCGCTGCGCTGCCCAGGTAGGATCCATGCTGTGTGGCTGGAGGACCCCCGGGCAGCGTCTCTCCCCCCCCCCCCCCAGCCTGGACCGGCCAGTAGGAGCAGGAATAAATTTGAGCCTGGGAGCAGCAACACTCACCGCACTCGCAGGACAGGCAGCACTCGCAGGACAAAACAGCACGGTATGGACACGGGATGGGGGGGGGGGTGAGGGGGGTTAGAGGCTGCCCGGGGGTCCTCCAGCCACACAGCATGGATCCTACCTGGGCAGCGCAGCGGGTCCCTACAGTGTATGTTATATCAGTGGCGGGGTCCCTGCAGCGTATGGGAACTAGTAGCTGCAGGGACCCCGCCACTGATATAACCTTCACTGTAGGGACCCTCTGCCCCCAGCGCGATTATTCCCCTCCCTGCGCTGCCCATGGGGGAGGGGGGGAGAGGAATCCCGTTTCAGATCCGTTTTGACACAAAAAAAAAACGGGTCTGAAACGGGTAGGACCCTGCTTTTTTACAGTTTCAAAAAAACTTTTTTTGGAAACGGTAAAATCACTTTGCACCTTTCAGACCGCACACATTACCGTTTCAAAACGCTTAAAAATCGGCAAAATACCATTTTTTTTTTGTGCGGTCTGAAAGGGGTATTAGTGTACTGTTAATTAGATAGAGATAGATAGATAGAAATAGAAAGAGTAAAAAATAAACATACCTTCCCCCTTCACTGTCCACTAGGGAAGCTTGGCGGACATGAAGGGGAAGGACTCAGTAACACACTTTTTATTTCAGTCAGTGCCCTACCTCCCTGTGTAATAGTGCAGCTTGACCAGCAGGAAGGGTGGGATCATTCGGTGGGTAGGTAGATATTTTGTAAATCATTTGATAGATAAAATAGATAGATAAATGGGTGGGGGGTGGTCGAAGCGCAATACCTGTAAAAGCTCGGCCAGCAGGGAGGTGTTATCCTTTAGGACCCACATATTTTTTTATTTTGTGCATTAACTGTAGATAGATAGATAGATATATAGATGGGTAGGTAGATTAGTGGGTGGGTGGTAGGTGGATAGATAGTTAATCATTAGATAGACAAATAAATGAGTGGGTAGTTATATAAATGGTAAATAATTAGATAGATAGGTGGGTGGGTGAAACGCAATACCTGTAAAAAAAATATGTGGGTGATCCCTCACTCCTTGTGTAATAGTGCAGCTCGGCCAGGAGGGATAGATAGATGGGTAGGTAGATAAATGGGTGGGTGATTGGGTAGGTAGATAGATAGGAAATCATTAGATAGACAGATAAAGGGGTGGGTGGGTAGATAAATGTTAAACTATTAGGTGGGTGATCAATCCCTCACTCCTTGGGCCAGATTCTCTAAGCTTCTAAAGTGATAAAATGAAGAGTGATAAACAGCCAGCCAATCAGCTCCTGCCTGACATTTTTCAAACACAGTCTGTGACATGGCAGGTAGGAGCTGATTGGCTGGCTGTTTATCACTCTTCATTTTATCACTTTTGAAGCTTAGAGAATCTGGCACCTTGTGTAATAGTGCAGCTTGGCCAGCAGGGAGTTGTTATCCTTTGGGACCACTTATTTTTTTCCCTGAGTGTATTAACTGTAGATATATAGGTAGATAAATGGGTGGGTGGGTGTGTGCATGGGTAGGTAGATAGTGAATCATTAGATAGATAAATGAGTGGGTGGGTAGATAAATGTTAAACTATTAGATAGGTGGGAGGGTGAAGCGCTGTACTTGTAAAAAAAAATACGTGGGTGATCCCTCACTCCTTGTGTAATAGTGCAGCTTGGCCAGCGGGGAGTTGTTATCCTTTGGGACCCACATATTTTTTTCACTGAGCGCATTAACTGTAGATAGATAGAAAGATAGATAGATGGTTAGGTATATAAATGGGTAGGTTTGTGGTTGGGTAGGTGGATAGATAGTGAATCATTAGATAGACAGATAAGTGGGTGGGAGGGTAGATAAATGGTAAATTATTAGATAGTTAGGTGGGTTGGTGAAGTGGAATACCTGTAAAAAAAATATGTGGGTGATCCCTCACTCCTTGTGTAATAGTGCAGCTTGGCCAGCAGGGAGTTGTTATCCTTTGGGACCCACATATTTTTTTCACTGAGCGCATTAACTGTAGATAGATAGAAAGATAGATGGTTAGGTATATAAAGTAGTAGGTGTGTGTTTGGGTGGGTAGATAAATGTTAAACTATTAGATAGGTGGGTGGGTGAAGTGCAATAACTGTAAAAAAATATGTGGGTGATCCTCACTCCTTGTGTAATAGTGCAGCTTGGCCAGCAGGGAGTTGTTATCCTTTGGGACCCACATAGTTTTTTCACTGAGCGCACTAACTGTAGATAGATAGACGGTTATGTATATAAATGGGTAGGTGTGTGGTTGGGTAGGTGGAGAGATAGTGAATCATTAGATAGACAGATAAGTGGGTGGGAGGGTAGATAAATGATAAATTATTAGATAGATAGGTGGGTGCGTGACGTGCAATACCTGTAAAAAAATATGTGGGTGATCCCTCACTCCTTGTGTAGTAGTGCAGCTTGGCCAGCAGGGAGTTGTTATCCTTTGGGACCCACATATTTTTTTTCACTGAGTGTATTAACTGTAGATAGATAGGTAGATAAATGGGTGTGTGCATTTGTAGGTAGATAGTGAATCATTAGATAGATAAATGAGTGGGTGGGTAGATAAATGTTAAACTATTAGATAGGTGTGGGGGGGGGGGTGAAGCGCTATACTTCTAAAAAAAAATACGTGGGTGATCCCTCACTCCTTGTGTAATAGTGCAGCTTGGCCAGCAGGGAGTTGTTATCCTTTGGGACCCACATATTTTTTTTCACTGAGCCCATTAACTGGAGATAGATAGGAAGATAGATGGTTAGGTATATAAATGGGTAGGTGTGTGGTTGGGTAGGTGGATAGATAGTGAATCATTAGATAGACAGATAAGTGGGTGGGAGGGCAGATAAATGATCAATTATTAGATAGATAGGTGGGTGCGTGAAGTGCAATACCTGTAAAAAAATATGTGGGTGATCCCTCACTCCTTGTGTAATAGTGCAGCTTGGCCAGCAGGGAGTTGTTGTCCTTTGGGACCCACATATTTTTTTTCACTGAGCGCATTAACTGTAGATAGATAGAAAGATAGATGGTTAGGTATATAAAGTAGTAGGTGTGTGTTTTGGTGGGTAGATAAATGTTAAACTATTAGATAGGTGGGTGGGTGAAGTGCAATACCTGTAAAAAAATATGTGGGTGATCCTCACTCCTTGTGTAATAGTGCAGCTTAGCCAGCAGGGAGTTGTTATCCTTTGGGACCCACATATTTTTTTCACTAACTGTAGATAGATAGACTGTTATGTATATAAATGGGTAGGTGTGTGGTTGGGTAGGTGGAGAGATAGTGAATCATTAGATAGACAGATAAGTGGGTGGGAGGGTAGATAAATGATAAATTATTAGATAGATAGGTGGATGCATGAAGTGCAATACCTGTAAAAAAAATATGTGGGTGATCCCTCACTCCTTGTGTAATAGTGCAGCTTTGCCAGCAGGGAGTTGTTATCCTTTGGGACCCACATATTTTTTTCACTGAGCGCATTAACTGTAGATAGATAGAAAGATAGATAGATGGTTAGGTATATAAATGGGTAGGTGTGTGTTTGAGTAGGTGGATAGATAGTGAATCATTAGATAGACAGATAAGTGGGTGGGAGGGTAGATAAATGGTAAATCATTAGATAGTTAGGTGGGTGAAGTGCAATACCTGTAAAAAAATATGTGGGTGATCCCTCACTCCTTGTGTAATAGTGCAGCTTGGCCAGCAGGGAGTTGTTATCCTTTGGGACCCACATATTTTTTTCACTGAGCCCATTAACTGTAGATAGATAGGAAGATAGATGGTTAGGTATATAAATGGGTAGGTGTGTGGTTGGGGATGTGGATAGATAGTGAATCATTCGATAGACAGATAAGTGGGTGGGAGGGTAGATAAATGATAAATTGTTAGACAGATAGGTGGGTGCGTGACGTGCAATACCTGTAAAAAAATATGTGGGTGATCCCTCACTCCTTGTGTAATAGTGCAGCTTGGCCAGCAGGGAGTTGTTATCCTTTGGGACCCACATATTTTTTTTCACTGAGTGTATTTACTGTAGATAGATAGGTAGATAAATGGGTGGGTGCGTGGGTAGGTAGATAGTGAATCATTAGATAGATAAATGAGTGGGTGGGTAGATAAATGTTAAACTATTAGATAGGTGGGTGGGTGAAGTGCAATACCTGTAAAAAAATATGTGGGTGATCCTCACTCCTTGTGTAATAGTGCAGCTTGGCCAGCAGGGAGTTGTTATCCTTTGGGACCCACATATTTTTTTCACTGAGCGCACTAACTGTAGATAGATAGACTGTTATGTATATAAATGGGTAGGTGTGTGGTTGGGTAGGTGGAGAGATAGTGAATCATTAGATAGACAGATAAGTGGGTGGGAGGGTAGATAAATGATAATTTATTAGATAGATAGGTGTGTGCATGAAGTGCAATACCTGTAAAAAAATATGTGGGTGATCCCTCACTCCTTGTGTAATAGTGCAGCTTGGCCAGCAGGGAGTTGTTATCCTTTGGGACCCACATATTTTTTTCACTGAGCGCATTAACTGTAGATAGATAGAAAGATAGATAGATGGTTAGGTATATAAATGGGTAGGTTTGTGGTTGGGTAGGTGGATAGATAGTGAATCATTAGATAGACAGATAAGTGGGTGGGAGGGTAGATAAATGGTAAATTATTAGATAGTTAGGTGGGTTGGTGAAGTGGAATACCTGTAAAAAAAATATGTGGGTGATCCCTCACTCCTTGTGTAATAGTGCAGCTTGGCCAGCAGGGAGTTGTTATCCTTTGGGACCCACATATTTTTTTCACTGAGCGCATTAACTGTAGATAGATAGAAAGATAGATGGTTAGGTATATAAAGTAGTAGGTGTGTGTTTGGGTGGGTAGATAAATGTTAAACTATTAGATAGGTGGGTGGGTGAAGTGCAATAACTGTAAAAAAATATGTGGGTGATCCTCACTCCTTGTGTAATAGTGCAGCTTGGCCAGCAGGGAGTTGTTATCCTTTGGGACCCACATAGTTTTTTCACTGAGCGCACTAACTGTAGATAGATAGACGGTTATGTATATAAATGGGTAGGTGTGTGGTTGGGTAGGTGGAGAGATAGTGAATCATTAGATAGACAGATAAGTGGGTGGGAGGGTAGATAAATGATAAATTATTAGATAGATAGGTGGGTGCGTGACGTGCAATACCTGTAAAAAAATATGTGGGTGATCCCTCACTCCTTGTGTAGTAGTGCAGCTTGGCCAGCAGGGAGTTGTTATCCTTTGGGACCCACATATTTTTTTTCACTGAGTGTATTAACTGTAGATAGATAGGTAGATAAATGGGTGTGTGCATTTGTAGGTAGATAGTGAATCATTAGATAGATAAATGAGTGGGTGGGTAGATAAATGTTAAACTATTAGATAGGTGTGGGGGGGGGGGGTGAAGCGCTATACTTCTAAAAAAAAATACGTGGGTGATCCCTCACTCCTTGTGTAATAGTGCAGCTTGGCCAGCAGGGAGTTGTTATCCTTTGGGACCCACATATTTTTTTTCACTGAGCCCATTAACTGGAGATAGATAGGAAGATAGATGGTTAGGTATATAAATGGGTAGGTGTGTGGTTGGGTAGGTGGATAGATAGTGAATCATTAGATAGACAGATAAGTGGGTGGGAGGGCAGATAAATGATCAATTATTAGATAGATAGGTGGGTGCGTGAAGTGCAATACCTGTAAAAAAATATGTGGGTGATCCCTCACTCCTTGTGTAATAGTGCAGCTTGGCCAGCAGGGAGTTGTTGTCCTTTGGGACCCACATATTTTTTTTCACTGAGCGCATTAACTGTAGATAGATAGAAAGATAGATGGTTAGGTATATAAAGTAGTAGGTGTGTGTTTTGGTGGGTAGATAAATGTTAAACTATTAGATAGGTGGGTGGGTGAAGTGCAATACCTGTAAAAAAATATGTGGGTGATCCTCACTCCTTGTGTAATAGTGCAGCTTAGCCAGCAGGGAGTTGTTATCCTTTGGGACCCACATATTTTTTTCACTAACTGTAGATAGATAGACTGTTATGTATATAAATGGGTAGGTGTGTGGTTGGGTAGGTGGAGAGATAGTGAATCATTAGATAGACAGATAAGTGGGTGGGAGGGTAGATAAATGATAAATTATTAGATAGATAGGTGGATGCATGAAGTGCAATACCTGTAAAAAAAATATGTGGGTGATCCCTCACTCCTTGTGTAATAGTGCAGCTTTGCCAGCAGGGAGTTGTTATCCTTTGGGACCCACATATTTTTTTCACTGAGCGCATTAACTGTAGATAGATAGAAAGATAGATAGATGGTTAGGTATATAAATGGGTAGGTGTGTGTTTGAGTAGGTGGATAGATAGTGAATCATTAGATAGACAGATAAGTGGGTGGGAGGGTAGATAAATGGTAAATCATTAGATAGTTAGGTGGGTGAAGTGCAATACCTGTAAAAAAATATGTGGGTGATCCCTCACTCCTTGTGTAATAGTGCAGCTTGGCCAGCAGGGAGTTGTTATCCTTTGGGACCCACATATTTTTTTCACTGAGCCCATTAACTGTAGATAGATAGGAAGATAGATGGTTAGGTATATAAATGGGTAGGTGTGTGGTTGGGGATGTGGATAGATAGTGAATCATTCGATAGACAGATAAGTGGGTGGGAGGGTAGATAAATGATAAATTGTTAGACAGATAGGTGGGTGCGTGACGTGCAATACCTGTAAAAAAATATGTGGGTGATCCCTCACTCCTTGTGTAATAGTGCAGCTTGGCCAGCAGGGAGTTGTTATCCTTTGGGACCCACATATTTTTTTTCACTGAGTGTATTTACTGTAGATAGATAGGTAGATAAATGGGTGGGTGCGTGGGTAGGTAGATAGTGAATCATTAGATAGATAAATGAGTGGGTGGGTAGATAAATGTTAAACTATTAGATAGGTGGGTGGGTGAAGTGCAATACCTGTAAAAAAATATGTGGGTGATCCTCACTCCTTGTGTAATAGTGCAGCTTGGCCAGCAGGGAGTTGTTATCCTTTGGGACCCACATATTTTTTTCACTGAGCGCACTAACTGTAGATAGATAGACTGTTATGTATATAAATGGGTAGGTGTGTGGTTGGGTAGGTGGAGAGATAGTGAATCATTAGATAGACAGATAAGTGGGTGGGAGGGTAGATAAATGATAATTTATTAGATAGATAGGTGTGTGCATGAAGTGCAATACCTGTAAAAAAATATGTGGGTGATCCCTCACTCCTTGTGTAATAGTGCAGCTTGGCCAGCAGGGAGTTGTTATCCTTTGGGACCCACATATTTTTTTCACTGAGCGCATTAACTGTAGATAGATAGAAAGATAGATAGATGGTTAGGTATATAAATGGGTAGGTGTGTGGTTGGGTAGGTGGATAGATAGTGAATCATTAGATAGACAGATAAGTGGGTGGGAGGGTAGATAAATGGTAAATTATTAGATAGTTAGGTGGGTGGGTGAAGTGGAATACCTGTAAAAAAATATGTGGGTGATCCCTCACTCCTTGTGTAATAGTGCAGCTTGGCCAGCAGGGAGTTGTTATCCTTTGGGACCCACATATTTTTTTTCACTGAGCCCATTAACTGTAGATAGATAGGAAGATAGATGGTTAGGTATATAAATGGGTAGGTGTGTGGTTGGGTAGGTGGATAGATAGTGAATCATTAGATAGACAGATAAGTGGGTGGGAGGGCAGATAAATGATCAATTATTAGATAGATAGGTGGGTGCGTGAAGTGCAATACCTGTAAAAAAATATGTGGGTGATCCCTCACTCCTTGTGTAATAGTGCAGCTTGGCCAGCAGGGAGTTGTTATCCTTTGGGACCCACATATTTTTTTTCACTGAGCGCATTAACTGTAGATAGATAGAAAGATAGATGGTTAGGTATATAAAGTAGTAGGTGTGTGTTTGGGTGGGTAGATAAATGTTAAACTATTAGATAGGTGGGTGGGTGAAGTGCAATACCTGTAAAAAAATATGTGGGTGATCCTCACTCCTTGTGTAATAGTGCAGCTTAGCCAGCAGGGAGTTGTTATCCTTTGGGACCCACATATTTTTTTCACTGAGCGCACTAACTATAGATAGATAGACGGTTATGTATATAAATGGGTAGGTGTGTGGTTGGGTAGGTGGATAGATAGTGAATCATTAGATAGACAGATAAGTGGGTGGGAGGGTAGATAAATGTTAAATCATTAGATAGTTAAGTGGGTGAAGTGCAATACATGTAAAAAAATATGTGGGCGATCCCTCACTCCTTGTGTAATAGTGCAGCTTGGCCAGCAGGGAGTTGTTATCCTTTGGGACCCACATATTTTTTTCACTGAGCCCATTAACTGTAGATAGATAGAAAGATAGATAGATGGTTAGGTATATAAATGGGTAGGTGTGTGGTTGGGTATGTGGATAGATAGTGAATCATTCGATAGACAGATAAGTGGGTGGGAGGGTAGATAAATGATAAATTGTTAGATAGATAGGTGGGTGCGTGAAGTGCAATACCTGTAAAAAAATGAGTGGGTGATCCCTCACTCCTTGTCTAATAGTGCAGCTTGGCCAGCAGGAAGTTGTTATCCTTTGGGACCCACATATTTTTTTTCACTGAGTGTATTAACTGTAGATAGATAGGTAGATAAATGGGTGGGTGCGTGGGTAGGTAGATAGTGAATCATTAGATAGATAAATGAGTGGGTGGGTAGATAAATGTTAAACTATTAGATAGGTGGGGGGGTGAAGCGCAATACCTGTAAAAAAAATATGTGGGTGATCCCTCCCTCTCTCTTTCTAAAGCCCCATACATGCTACACGAGCAATGAAAATATATTACTCAGAAGACCCTTTTTGAGCAAACTCTTTTCTTTGAAAAAAAATCTCTTGTGTGTGTGTACTCAATATCATTAATGATGTGTGCTCCCGCGCATCCTTAACGACCACCGCCTTCACTTGAACATCCAGGTCAACTTTGGCCATATAGCCTATGACCCGCATGTTCAGCAGGTCACTGGGACATCACTGAACGATTTCGGTAACCGATTTCGTTCAGTGTGAATAGTGGAACCACTGATATAGTTAACTATATAGATGGAGCCCCTATACTCCCAGTGTGTAAAGGGCTTAAGGGTCATTGTATACTGCAAACATATTATCATGCCTCTTTTCATTTTTTAAGTGAGAATTCTCCAGAAAACAGATGATGAGGTCATAACAGCCGACTACTGCGAGGTGACCTGGACTGCAGAATTGTCCTCAAGCTAACGAACAAAAATGAAGTCAGGTAATTAATGAAAATGAATTACTTATAATATGTTTTGGTATACATTTGAAAGTCACGCATAGGAGTTCTCGCTAGATACTCTTCTATTATTGTATATTGTGATAACTAAGTGTACAGTTAAATAAATAGAGATAGCTAGAGAGAAATCGAAAGAGCAAAAAATAAACATACCTTCCCCCTTTACTGTCCACTAGGGCAGCTTGGAGGATATGGAGGTAAAGGAAGGGAACTCAGTAACACACTTTTTATTTCAGTCAGGGCCCTACTTCCCACAAAAAATATGTGGGTTATCCCTCACTCCTTGTGTATTAGGGTAGCTTGACCAGCAGGAAGGGAGGGATCCTTAGGTGGGTAGGTAGATATTTTGTAAATCATTAGATAGATAAGATAGATAGATAAATGGGTGAGTAGATCAATGTTAACCTATTAGATAGGTGTGTGTGTGTGTGTGTGGGGGGGGGGAGCGCAATACCTGTAAAAGATATGTGGGTGATCCCTCACTCCTTGTGTAATAGTGCAGCTTGGCCAGCAGGGAGTAGTTATCCTTTGGGACCCACATATTTTTTTCCTCTGAGTGTATTAACTGTAGATAGATAGGTAGATAAATGGGTGGGTGCATGGGTAGGTAGATAGTGAATCATTAGATAGATAAATGAGTGGGTGGGTAGATAAATGTAAATCATTAGATAGTTGGGTGGTCGAAGTGCAATACCTGTAAAAAAATATGTGGGTGATCCCTCACTCCTTGTGTAATAGTGCAGCTTGGCCAGCAGGGAGTTGTTATCCTTTGGGACCCACATATTTTTTTTCACTGAGTGTATTAACTGTAGATAGATAGGTAGATAAATGGGTGGGTGCGTGGGTAGGTAGATAGTGAATCATTAGATAGATAAATGAGTGGGTGGGTAGATAAATGTTAAACTATTAGATAGGTGGTGGGGGGGGTGAAGCGCAATACCTGTAAAAAAAATATGTGGGTGATCCCTCCCTCTCATTTTCTAAAGCCCCATACATGCTACACGAGCAATGAAAATATATTACTCAGAAGACCCTTTTTGAGCAAACTCTTTTCTTTGAAAAAAAATCTCTTGTGTGTGTGTACTCAATATCAGTAATGATGTGTGCTCCCGCGCATCCTTAACGACCACCGCCTTCACTTGAACATCCAGGTCAACTTTGGCCATATAGCCTATGACCCGCATGTTCAGCATGTCACTGGGACATCACTGAACGATTTCGGTAAGCGATTTCGTTCAGTGTGAATAGTGGAACCACTGATATAGTAAACTATATAGATGGAGCCCCTATACTCCCAGTGTGTAAAGGGCTTAAGGGTCATTGTATACTGCGAACATATTATCATGCCTCTTTTCATTTTTTAAGTGAGAATTCTCCAGAAAACAGATGATGAGGTCATAACAGCCGACTACTGCGAGGTGACCTGGACTGCAGAATTGTCCTCAAGCTAACGAACAAAAATGAAGTCAGGTAATTAATGAAAATTAATTACTGATAATATGTTTTGGTATACATTTGAAAGTCACGAATAGGAGTTCTCGCTAGATACTCTTCTATTATTGTATATTGTGATAACTAAGTGTACAGTTAAATAAATAGAGATAGCTAGAGAGAAATCGAAAGAGCAAAAAATAAACATACCTTCCCCCTTTACTGTCCACTAGGGCAGCTTGGCGGATATGGAGGTAAAGGAAGGGAACTCAGTAACACACTTTTTATTTCAGTCAGGGCCCTACTTCCCACAAAAAATATGTGGGTTATCCCTCACTCCTTGTGTAATAGGGTAGCTTGACCAGCAGGAAGGGAGGGATCCTTAGGTGGGTAGGTAGATATTTTGTAAATCATTAGATAGATAAGATAGATAGATAAATTGGTGGGTAGATCAATGTTAACCTATTAGATAGGTGTGTGTGTGTGTGTGGGGGGGAGCGCAATACCTGTAAAAGATATGTGGGTGATCCCTCACTCCTTGTGTAATAGTGCAGCTTGGCCAGCAGGGAGTAGTTATCCTTAGGGACCCACATATTTTTTTCCCCTGAGTGTATTAACTGTAGATAGATAGGTAGATAAATGGGTGGGTGCATGGGTAGGTAGATAGTGAATCGTTAGATAGATAAATGAGTGGGTGGGTAGATAAATGTAAACTATTAGATAGGTGGGTGGTCGAAGTGCAATACCTGTAAAAATATATGTGGGTTATCCCTCACTCCTTGTGTAATAGGGTAGCTTGACCAGCAGGAAGGGAGGGATCCTTAGGTGGGTAGGTAGATATTTTGTAAATCATTAGATAGTTAAGATAGATAGATAAATGGGTGGGTAGATCAATGTTAACCTATTAGATAGGTGTGTGTGTGTGTGTGTGGGGGGGAGCGCAATACCTGTAAAAGATATGTGGGTGATCCCTCACTCCTTGTGTAATAGTGCAGCTTGGCCAGCAGGGAGTAGTTATCCTTTGGGACCCACATATTTTTTTCCTCTGAGTGTATTAACTGTAGATAGATAGGTAGATAAATGGGTGGGTGCATGGGTAGGTAGATAGTGAATCATTAGATAGATAAATGAGTGGGTGGGTAGATAAATGTAAATCATTAGATAGTTGGGTGGTCGAAGTGCAATACCTGTAAAAAAATATGTGGGTGATCCCTCACTCCTTGTGTAATAGTGCAGCTTGGCCAGCAGGGAGTTGTTATCCTTTGGGACCCACATATTTTTTTTCACTGAGTGTATTAACTGTAGATAGATAGGTAGATAAATGGGTGGGTGCGTGGGTAGGTAGATAGTGAATCATTAGATAGATAAATGAGTGGGTGGGTAGATAAATGTTATACTATTAGATAGGTGGGGGGGGTGAAGCGCTATACTTGTAAAAAAAATACGTGGTTGATCCCTCACTCCTTGTGTAATAGTGCAGCTTGGCCAGCAGGGAGTTGTTATCCTTTGGGACCCACATATTTTTTTCACTGAGCGCATTAACTGTAGATAGATAGGAAGATAGATGGTTAGGTATATAAATGGGTAGGTGTGTGGTTGGGTAGGTGGATAGATAGTGAATCATTAGATAGACAGATAAGTGGGTGGGAGGGTAGATAAATGGTAAATTATTAGATAGTTAGGTGGGTGGGTGAAGTGGAATACCTGTAAAAAAATATGTGGGTGATCCCTCACTCCTTGTGTAATAGTGCAGCTTGGCCAGCAGGGAGTTGTTATCCTTTGGGACCCACATATTTTTTTCACTGAGCGCATTAACTGTAGATAGATAGAAAGATAGATGGTTAGGTATATAAAGTAGTAGGTGTGTGTTTGGGTGGGTAGATAAATGTTAAACTATTAGATAGGTGGGTGGGTGAAGTGCAATACCTGTAAAAAAATATGTGGGTGATCCTCACTCCTTGTGTAATAGTGCAGCTTGGCCAGCAGGGAGTTGTTATCCTTTGGGACCCACATATTTTTTTCACTGAGCGCACTAACTGTAGATAGATAGACTGTTATGTATATAAATGGGTAGGTGTGTGGTTGGGTAGGTGGAGAGATAGTGAATCATTAGATAGACAGATAAGTGGGTGGGAGGGTAGATAAATGATAAATTATTAGATAGATAGGTGGGTGCATGAAGTGCAATACCTGTAAAAAAAAATATGTGGGTGATCCCTCACTCCTTGTGTAATAGTGCAGCTTGGCCAGCAGGGAGTTGTTATCCTTTGGGACCCACAGTTTTTTTTCACTGAGCACATTAACTGTAGATAGATAGGAAGATAGATGGTTAGGTATATAAATGGGTAGGTGTGTGGTTGGGTAGGTGGATAGATAGTGAATCATTAGATAGACAGATAAGTGGGTGGGAGGGTAGATAAATGGTAAATTATTAGATAGTTAGGTGGGTGGGTGAAGTGGAATACCTGTAAAAAAATATGTGGGTGATCCCTCACTCCTTGTGTAATAGTGCAGCTTGGCCAGCAGGGAGTTGTTATCCTTTGGGACCCACATATTTTTTTCACTGAGCCCATTAACTGTAGATAGATAGGAAGATAGATGGTTAGGTATATAAATGGGTAGGTGTGTGGTTGGGTAGGTGGATAGATAGTGAATCATTAGATAGACAGATAAGTGGGTGGGAGGGCAGATAAATGATCAATTATTAGATAGATAGGTGGGTGCGTGAAGTGCAATACCTGTAAAAAAATATGTGGGTGATCCCTCACTCCTTGTGTAATAGTGCAGCTTGGCCAGCAGGGAGTTGTTATCCTTTGGGACCCACATATTTTTTTCACTGAGCGCATTAACTGTAGATAGATAGAAAGATAGATGGTTAGGAATATAAAGTAGTAGGTGTGTGTTTGGGTGGGTAGATAAATGTTAAACTATTAGATAGGTGGGTGAGTGAAGTGCAATACCTGTAAAAAAATATGTGGGTGATCCTCACTCCTTGTGTAATAGTGCAGCTTGGCCAGCAGGGAGTTGTTATCCTTTGGGACCCACATATTTATTTTCACTGAGCGCATTAACTGTAGATAGATAGAAAGATAGATAGATGGTTAGGTATATAAATGGATAGGTGTGTGGTTGAGTAGGTGGATAGATAGTGAATCATTAGATAGACAGATAAGTGGGTGGGAGGGTAGATAAATGGTAAATCATTAGATAGTTAGGTGGGTGAAGTGCAATACCTGTAAAAAAATGTGTGGGTGATCCCTCACTCCTTGTGTAATAGTGCAGCTTGGCCAGCAGGGAGTTGTTATCCTTTGGGACCCACATATTTTTTTCACTGAGCCCATTAACTGTAGATAGATATGAAGATAGATAGATGGTTAGGTATATAAATGGGTAGGTGTGTGGTTGGGTATGTGTATAGATAGTGAATCATTCGATAGACAGATAAGTGGGTGGGAGGGTAGATAAATGATAAATTGTTAGATAGGTGGGTGCGTGACGTGCAATACCTGTAAAAAAATATGTGGGTGATCCCTCACTCCTTATGTAGTAGTGCAGCTTGGCCAGCAGGGAGTTGTTATCCTTTGGGACCCACATATTTTTTTTCACTGAGTGTATTAACTGTAGATAGATAGGTAGATAAATGGGTGTGTGCATGGGTAGGTAGATAGTGAATCATTAGATAGATAAATGAGTGGGTGGGTAGATAAATGTTAAACTATTAGATAGGTGTGGGGGGGTGAAGCGCTATACTTGTAAAAAAAAATATGTGGGTGATCCCTCACTCCTTGTGTAATAGTGCAGCTTGGCCAGCGGGGAGTTGTTATCCTTTGGGACCCACATATTTTTTTCACTGAGCGCACTAACTGTAGATAGATAGGAAGATAGCTAGATGGTTAGGTATATAAATGGGTATGTGTGTGGTTGGGTAGGTGGATAGTGAATCATTATATAGACAGATAAGTGGGTGGGAGGGTAGATAAATGGTAAATTATTAGATAGTTAGGTGGGTGGGTGAAGTGGAATACCTGTAAAAAAATATGTGGGTGATCCCTCACTCCTTGTGTAATAGTGCAGCTTGGCCAGCAGGGAGTTGTTATCCTTTGGGACCCACATATTTTTTTCACTGAGCCCATTAACTGTAGATAGATAGGAAGATAGATGGTTAGGTATATAAATGGGTAGGTGTGTGGTTGGGTAGGTGGATAGATAGTGAATCATTAGATAGACAGATAAGTGGGTGGGAGGGCAGATAAATGATCAATTATTAGATAGATAGGTGGGTGCGTGAAGTGCAATACCTGTAAAAAAATATGTGGGTGATCCCTCACTCCTTGTGTAATAGTGCAGCTTGGCCAGCAGGGAGTTGTTATCCTTTGGGACCCACATATTTTTTTTCACTGAGTGTATTAACTGTAGATAGATAGGTAGATAAATGAGTGGGTGCGTGGGTAGGTAGAAAGTGAATCATTAGATAGATAGATAAATGAGTGGGTGGGTAGATAAATGTTAAACTATTAGGTGGTGGGGGGGGGGGGGGTGAAGCGCAATACCTGTAAAAAAAAATATGTGGGTCATCCCTCCCTCTCATTTTCTAAAGCCCCATACATGCTACACGAGCAATGAAAATATATTACTCAGAAGACCCTTTTTGAGCAAACTCTTTTCTTTGAAAAAAAATCTCTTGTGTGTACTCAATATCAGTAATAATGTGTGCTCCCGCGCATCCTTAACGACCACCGCCTTCACTTGAACATCCAGGTCAACTTTGGCCATATAGCCTATGACCCGCATGTTCAGCAGGTCACTGGGACATCACTGAACGATTTCGGTAACCGATTTCGTTCAGTGTGAATAGTGGAACCACTGATATAGTTAACTATATAGATGGAGCCCCTATACTCCCAGTGTGTAAAGGGCTTAAGGGCCATTGTATACTGCGAACATATTATCATGCCTCTTTTCATTTTTTAAGTGAGAATTCTCCAGAAAACAGATGATGAGGTCATAACAGCCAACTACTGCGAGGTGACCTGGACTGCAGAATTGTCCTCAAGCTAACGAACAAAAATGAAGTCAGGTAATTAATGAAAATTAATTACTGATAATATGTTTTGGTATACATTTGAAAGTCACGAATAGGAGTTCTCGCTAGATACTCTTCTATTATTGTATATTGTGATAACTAAGTGTACAGTTAAATAAATAGAGATAGCTAGAGAGAGATCGAAAGAGCAAAAAATAAACATACCTTCCCCCTTTACTGTCCACTAGGGCAGCTTGGCGGATATGGAGGTAAAGGATGGGAACTCAGTAACACACTTTTTATTTCAGTCAGGGCCCTACTTCCCACAAAAAAATATGTGGGTTATCCCTCACTCCTTGTGTAATAGGGTAGCTTGACCAGCAGGAAGGGAGGGATCCTTAGGTGGGTAGGTAGATATTTTGTAAATCGTTAGATAGATAAGATAGATAGATAAATGGGTGGGTAGATCAATGTTAACCGATTAGATAGGTGTGTGTGTGTGGGGGAGCGCAATACCTGTAAAAGATATGTGGGTGATCCCTCACTCCTTGTGTAATAGTGCAGCTTGGCCAGCAGGGAGTTGTTATCCTTTGGGACCCACATATTTTTTTCCCCTGAGTGTATTAACTGTAGATAGATAGGTAGATAAATGGGTGGGTGCATGGGTAGGTAGATAGTGAATCATTATATAGATAAATGAGTGGGTGGGTAAACTATTAGATAGGTGGGTGGTCGAAGTGCAATACCTGTAAAAATATATGTGGGTGATCCCTCACTCCTTGTGTAATAGTGCAGCTTGGCCAGCAGGGAGTTGTTATCCTTTGGCACCCACATATTTTTTTCACTGAGCGCATTAACTGTAGATAGATAGGAAGATAGATGGTTAGGTATAAAAATGGGTAGGTGTGTGGTTGGGTAGGTGGATAGATAGTGAATCATTAGATAGACAGATAAGTGGGTGGGTGGGCAGATAAATGATCAATTATTAGATAGATAGGTGGGTGCGTGAAGTGCAATACCTGTAAATAAATATGTGTGTGATCCTCACTCCTTGTGTAATAGTGCAGCTTTTCCAGCAGGGAGTTGTTATCCTCTGGGACCCACATATTTTTTTCACTGAGCGCACTAACTGTAGATAGATAGGAAGATAGCTAGATGGTTAGGTATATAAATGGGTATGTGTGTGGTTGGGTAGGTGGATAGATAGTGAATCATTAGATAGACAGATAAGTGGGTGGGAGGGTAGATAAATGGTAAATTATTAGATAGATAGGTGGGTGCGTGAAGTGCAGTACCTGTAAAAAAAATCTGTGGGTGATCCCTCACTCCTTGTGTAATCGTGCAGCTTGGCCAGCAGGGAGTTGTTATCCTTTGGGACCCACATATTTTTTTCACTGAGCGCATTAACTGTAGATAGATAGGTAGATAGATGGTTAGGTATATAAATGGGTAGGTGTGTGGTTGGGTAGGTGGATAGATAGTGAATCATTAGATAGACAGATAAGTGGGTGGGAGGGTAGATAAATGGTAATTTATTAGATAGTTAGGTGGGTGGGTGAAGTGGAATACCTGTAAAAAAATATGTGGGTGATCCCTCACTCCTTGTGTAATAGTGCAGCTTGGCCAGCAGGGAGTTGTTATCCTTTGGGACCCACATATTTTTTCACTGAGCCCATTAACTGTAGATAGATAGGAAGATAGATGGTTAGGTATATAAATGGGTAGGTGTGTGGTTGGGTAGGTGGATAGATAGTGAATCATTAGATAGACAGATAAGTGGGTGGGAGGGCAGATAAATAATCAATTATTAGATAGATAGGTGGGTGCGTGAAGTGCAATACCTGTAAAAAAATATGTGGGTGATCCCTCACTCCTTGTGTAATAGTGCAGCTTGGCCAGCAGGGAGTTGTTATCCTTTGGGACCCAATATTTTTTTCACTGAGCGCATTAACTGTAGATAGATAGAAAGATAGATGGTTAGGTATATAAAGTAGTAGGTGTGTGTTTGGGTGGGTAGATAAATGTTAAACTATTAGATAGGTGGGTGGGTGAAGTGCAATACCTGTAAATAAATATGAGAACATATTATCATGCCTCTTTCCATTTTTTAGGTGAGAATTCTCCATAAAACAGTATGATGAGATCATAACAGCCGTCTACTGCGAAGTGACCTGGACTGTAGAATTGTCCTCAAGTCAACAAACAAAGAAGAAGCACAGCAACAGGAGACCCAAGTCAGGTAATTAATGAAAATTAATTACTGATAATATGTTTTGGTATACATTTGAAATTCACAAATAGGACTTCTATTATTGTACATTGTGCTAACATGCTGCTTTCCCACTGCCTAAACGGGTAAAGACCAGGTATTTGTAAACGGGTCTTTAAATGGGTAAGAGCTATAAAGACCCTTTCCCACTGCGGCTCTTAAACAGTAATTTTCCATTTAAATGCCGTTTTTGTCACATTCACATATACCCATTTAAGCAACCCATTTAAACCCATAGTAAACATGGGCTGTCATATAGAATGGTCATATAACAAATGGAGGGGGTGGGGAGTGGTCTGATCAGTGTTGCAATAATGGCAGACAGAGCACATGTCTCTGATGATTTCATGCCTGATTTTCTTCCACGTCCTCATTCTAAGTTTCAGGGATCACTTCAGGGTTCTGCGGTCGCAGCATGTCCTCATTAAACAGGGGTGTGGATGTTGTGGACTGGGCTGGTTCCACAGGTGAGGTTAATGTTTGTTCTGCACACGACGGTGCAGCTTCATACCGACAGCCAGGCTAGATGATAATGCTACTGGATTAGCAAGTGCAGAATGCCCGAAAACCGCCATGCATTGGTCGAATTACAACCACTCCCTATGTGCAGAGCTGCTTTGGTTCCAGTTCTGGTCTAGTACATTGTGGAATAAGCATTTCAATGCCTTCAGCTTATTTATAATTTGCGAAGTGGTTCTTATAAATCCTGATGCTGCCATCATATTGCTGATATTACGGTATTTTGCAGCATCCTTTACCGTACCGGTTATCTGACATATGATTTCTTCTTCCCCACGAATTCGAAGGAGGTCCCTGATCTCCTCCTCTGTCCAACTGGGCATGGTTGCAGAATGTAAACAGCAGTACAGCACAAAAACGTTTTAGCTCTTCTCTGTCTACTGTCTGCTGTGATTACTTCCTGTATGTGGTGACTGTACAGTTATCACAAGCAGGAAGCCAATCATGTTCTTAACCTTTATTATTATTACTAAATACCATTTAACACCCTTTCCCACCGGCAAAAAAAGGGCTCTTAAATGGGTAAAACTCTGCTTTTTACCCATTTAAAAAAAATGGTATTTTTAAACGGGTACAGCAACCTGGAGCATTCCCACTGCAGCTCTACACATTTAAAAAGGCAAAAAAATGGCAAATTGCCATTTAAGAGCTGCAGTGGGAAAGGGGTATTATGCTGCTTTCAGACCGCAAAACCTGCTTTAGACCAGGTATTTAAAACGTTTTTTTAAAACGTGTCAGAGGAAGTTTACCCCTTTTCACACCGCATCTAAATACCTGGTCTAAAGCAGGTTTGCGGTGTGAAAGCGGCATGATCTTCTTTGAAGTTGCCGGCATTACTCATCACCGGTAACCGGCGCACTACTGGACCCAGCCACTCAAAGAGATAAAGAGGTTTTTTATGGATTAACCTGGCGCTGTATCAGCACGCCTGGCGCTTACCTTGAAGCAGCACTTGGTGCACTTTTGATCCCAGCTGCGGGGGTCCTCCCGCAAAGCTGATTAATTTATTGGGGGAGGAGAGACAGCTCGGAGCAGCAGTGACAGCGGGACTCCGGTCCCGACATCCTGACCACGCCACTACAATGCTGTCATCGCAGAGCAGCCTAAACAAGTGACATTTTTCTGTGCAGCCTCGCGCGCGTGCCCCCGCCCCCCCAATAAATTAATAAGTTTTGCGGGCAGGGACCCCCTGCGCTGCGCTGCCCAGGTAGGATCCATGCTGTGTGGCTGGAGGACCCCCGGGCAGCGTCTCTCCCCCCCCCCCCCCAGCCTGGACCGGCCAGTGGGAGCAGGAATAAATTTGAGCCTGGGAGCAGCAACACTCACCGCACTCACAGGACAGGCAGCACTCGCAGGACAAAACAGCACGGTATGGACACGGAATGGGGGGGGGGGGTGAGGGGGGTTAGAGGCTGCCCGGGGGTCCTCCAGCCACACAGCATGGATCCTACCTGGGCAGCGCAGCGGGTCCCTACAGTGTATGTTATATCAGTGGCGGGGTCCCTGCAGCGTATGGGAACTAGTAGCTGCAGGGACCCCGCCACTGATATAACCTTCACTGTAGGGACCCTCTGCCCCCAGCGCGATTATTCCCCTCCCTGCGCTGCCCATGGGGGAGGGGGGGAGAGGAATCCCGTTTCAGATCCGTTTTGACACAAAAAAAAAACGGGTCTGAAACGGGTAGGACCCTGCTTTTTTACAGTTTCAAAAAAACTTTTTTTGGAAACGGTAAAATCACTTTGCACCTTTCAGACCGCACACATTACCGTTTCAAAACGCTTAAAAATCGGCAAAATACCATTTTTTTTTTGTGCGGTCTGAAAGGGGTATTAGTGTACTGTTAATTAGATAGAGATAGATAGATAGAAATAGAAAGAGTAAAAAATAAACATACCTTCCCCCTTCACTGTCCACTAGGGAAGCTTGGCGGACATGAAGGGGAAGGACTCAGTAACACACTTTTTATTTCAGTCAGTGCCCTACCTCCCTGTGTAATAGTGCAGCTTGACCAGCAGGAAGGGTGGGATCATTCGGTGGGTAGGTAGATATTTTGTAAATCATTTGATAGATAAAATAGATAGATAAATGGGTGGGGGGTGGTCGAAGCGCAATACCTGTAAAAGCTCGGCCAGCAGGGAGGTGTTATCCTTTAGGACCCACATATTTTTTTATTTTGTGCATTAACTGTAGATAGATAGATAGATATATAGATGGGTAGGTAGATTAGTGGGTGGGTGGTAGGTGGATAGATAGTTAATCATTAGATAGACAAATAAATGAGTGGGTAGTTATATAAATGGTAAATAATTAGATAGATAGGTGGGTGGGTGAAACGCAATACCTGTAAAAAAAATATGTGGGTGATCCCTCACTCCTTGTGTAATAGTGCAGCTCGGCCAGGAGGGATAGATAGATGGGTAGGTAGATAAATGGGTGGGTGATTGGGTAGGTAGATAGATAGGAAATCATTAGATAGACAGATAAAGGGGTGGGTGGGTAGATAAATGTTAAACTATTAGGTGGGTGATCAATCCCTCACTCCTTGGGCCAGATTCTCTAAGCTTCTAAAGTGATAAAATGAAGAGTGATAAACAGCCAGCCAATCAGCTCCTGCCTGACATTTTTCAAACACAGTCTGTGACATGGCAGGTAGGAGCTGATTGGCTGGCTGTTTATCACTCTTCATTTTATCACTTTTGAAGCTTAGAGAATCTGGCACCTTGTGTAATAGTGCAGCTTGGCCAGCAGGGAGTTGTTATCCTTTGGGACCACTTATTTTTTTCCCTGAGTGTATTAACTGTAGATATATAGGTAGATAAATGGGTGGGTGGGTGTGTGCATGGGTAGGTAGATAGTGAATCATTAGATAGATAAATGAGTGGGTGGGTAGATAAATGTTAAACTATTAGATAGGTGGGAGGGTGAAGCGCTGTACTTGTAAAAAAAAATACGTGGGTGATCCCTCACTCCTTGTGTAATAGTGCAGCTTGGCCAGCGGGGAGTTGTTATCCTTTGGGACCCACATATTTTTTTCACTGAGCGCATTAACTGTAGATAGATAGAAAGATAGATAGATGGTTAGGTATATAAATGGGTAGGTTTGTGGTTGGGTAGGTGGATAGATAGTGAATCATTAGATAGACAGATAAGTGGGTGGGAGGGTAGATAAATGGTAAATTATTAGATAGTTAGGTGGGTTGGTGAAGTGGAATACCTGTAAAAAAATATGTGGGTGATCCCTCACTCCTTGTGTAATAGTGCAGCTTGGCCAGCAGGGAGTTGTTATCCTTTGGGACCCACATATTTTTTTCACTGAGCGCATTAACTGTAGATAGATAGAAAGATAGATGGTTAGGTATATAAAGTAGTAGGTGTGTGTTTGGGTGGGTAGATAAATGTTAAACTATTAGATAGGTGGGTGGGTGAAGTGCAATAACTGTAAAAAAATATGTGGGTGATCCTCACTCCTTGTGTAATAGTGCAGCTTGGCCAGCAGGGAGTTGTTATCCTTTGGGACCCACATAGTTTTTTCACTGAGCGCACTAACTGTAGATAGATAGACGGTTATGTATATAAATGGGTAGGTGTGTGGTTGGGTAGGTGGAGAGATAGTGAATCATTAGATAGACAGATAAGTGGGTGGGAGGGTAGATAAATGATAAATTATTAGATAGATAGGTGGGTGCGTGACGTGCAATACCTGTAAAAAAATATGTGGGTGATCCCTCACTCCTTGTGTAGTAGTGCAGCTTGGCCAGCAGGGAGTTGTTATCCTTTGGGACCCACATATTTTTTTTCACTGAGTGTATTAACTGTAGATAGATAGGTAGATAAATGGGTGTGTGCATTTGTAGGTAGATAGTGAATCATTAGATAGATAAATGAGTGGGTGGGTAGATAAATGTTAAACTATTAGATAGGTGTGGGGGGGGGTGAAGCGCTATACTTCTAAAAAAAAATACGTGGGTGATCCCTCACTCCTTGTGTAATAGTGCAGCTTGGCCAGCAGGGAGTTGTTATCCTTTGGGACCCACATATTTTTTTTCACTGAGCCCATTAACTGGAGATAGATAGGAAGATAGATGGTTAGGTATATAAATGGGTAGGTGTGTGGTTGGGTAGGTGGATAGATAGTGAATCATTAGATAGACAGATAAGTGGGTGGGAGGGCAGATAAATGATCAATTATTAGATAGATAGGTGGGTGCGTGAAGTGCAATACCTGTAAAAAAATATGTGGGTGATCCCTCACTCCTTGTGTAATAGTGCAGCTTGGCCAGCAGGGAGTTGTTGTCCTTTGGGACCCACATATTTTTTTTCACTGAGCGCATTAACTGTAGATAGATAGAAAGATAGATGGTTAGGTATATAAAGTAGTAGGTGTGTGTTTTGGTGGGTAGATAAATGTTAAACTATTAGATAGGTGGGTGGGTGAAGTGCAATACCTGTAAAAAAATATGTGGGTGATCCTCACTCCTTGTGTAATAGTGCAGCTTAGCCAGCAGGGAGTTGTTATCCTTTGGGACCCACATATTTTTTTCACTAACTGTAGATAGATAGACTGTTATGTATATAAATGGGTAGGTGTGTGGTTGGGTAGGTGGAGAGATAGTGAATCATTAGATAGACAGATAAGTGGGTGGGAGGGTAGATAAATGATAAATTATTAGATAGATAGGTGGATGCATGAAGTGCAATACCTGTAAAAAAAATATGTGGGTGATCCCTCACTCCTTGTGTAATAGTGCAGCTTTGCCAGCAGGGAGTTGTTATCCTTTGGGACCCACATATTTTTTTCACTGAGCGCATTAACTGTAGATAGATAGAAAGATAGATAGATGGTTAGGTATATAAATGGGTAGGTGTGTGTTTGAGTAGGTGGATAGATAGTGAATCATTAGATAGACAGATAAGTGGGTGGGAGGGTAGATAAATGGTAAATCATTAGATAGTTAGGTGGGTGAAGTGCAATACCTGTAAAAAAATATGTGGGTGATCCCTCACTCCTTGTGTAATAGTGCAGCTTGGCCAGCAGGGAGTTGTTATCCTTTGGGACCCACATATTTTTTTCACTGAGCCCATTAACTGTAGATAGATAGGAAGATAGATGGTTAGGTATATAAATGGGTAGGTGTGTGGTTGGGGATGTGGATAGATAGTGAATCATTCGATAGACAGATAAGTGGGTGGGAGGGTAGATAAATGATAAATTGTTAGACAGATAGGTGGGTGCGTGACGTGCAATACCTGTAAAAAAATATGTGGGTGATCCCTCACTCCTTGTGTAATAGTGCAGCTTGGCCAGCAGGGAGTTGTTATCCTTTGGGACCCACATATTTTTTTTCACTGAGTGTATTTACTGTAGATAGATAGGTAGATAAATGGGTGGGTGCGTGGGTAGGTAGATAGTGAATCATTAGATAGATAAATGAGTGGGTGGGTAGATAAATGTTAAACTATTAGATAGGTGGGTGGGTGAAGTGCAATACCTGTAAAAAAATATGTGGGTGATCCTCACTCCTTGTGTAATAGTGCAGCTTGGCCAGCAGGGAGTTGTTATCCTTTGGGACCCACATATTTTTTTCACTGAGCGCACTAACTGTAGATAGATAGACTGTTATGTATATAAATGGGTAGGTGTGTGGTTGGGTAGGTGGAGAGATAGTGAATCATTAGATAGACAGATAAGTGGGTGGGAGGGTAGATAAATGATAAATTATTAGATAGATAGGTGTGTGCATGAAGTGCAATACCTGTAAAAAAATATGTGGGTGATCCCTCACTCCTTGTGTAATAGTGCAGCTTGGCCAGCAGGGAGTTGTTATCCTTTGGGACCCACATATTTTTTTCACTGAGCGCATTAACTGTAGATAGATAGAAAGATAGATAGATGGTTAGGTATATAAATGGGTAGGTGTGTGGTTGGGTAGGTGGATAGATAGTGAATCATTAGATAGACAGATAAGTGGGTGGGAGGGTAGATAAATGGTAAATTATTAGATAGTTAGGTGGGTGGGTGAAGTGGAATACCTGTAAAAAAATATGTGGGTGATCCCTCACTCCTTGTGTAATAGTGCAGCTTGGCCAGCAGGGAGTTGTTATCCTTTGGGACCCACATATTTTTTTTCACTGAGCCCATTAACTGTAGATAGATAGGAAGATAGATGGTTAGGTATATAAATGGGTAGGTGTGTGGTTGGGTAGGTGGATAGATAGTGAATCATTAGATAGACAGATAAGTGGGTGGGAGGGCAGATAAATGATCAATTATTAGATAGATAGGTGGGTGCGTGAAGTGCAATACCTGTAAAAAAATATGTGGGTGATCCCTCACTCCTTGTGTAATAGTGCAGCTTGGCCAGCAGGGAGTTGTTATCCTTTGGGACCCACATATTTTTTTTCACTGAGCGCATTAACTGTAGATAGATAGAAAGATAGATGGTTAGGTATATAAAGTAGTAGGTGTGTGTTTGGGTGGGTAGATAAATGTTAAACTATTAGATAGGTGGGTGGGTGAAGTGCAATACCTGTAAAAAAATATGTGGGTGATCCTCACTCCTTGTGTAATAGTGCAGCTTAGCCAGCAGGGAGTTGTTATCCTTTGGGACCCACATATTTTTTTCACTGAGCGCACTAACTATAGATAGATAGACGGTTATGTATATAAATGGGTAGGTGTGTGGTTGGGTAGGTGGATAGATAGTGAATCATTAGATAGACAGATAAGTGGGTGGGAGGGTAGATAAATGTTAAATCATTAGATAGTTAAGTGGGTGAAGTGCAATACCTGTAAAAAAATATGTGGGCGATCCCTCACTCCTTGTGTAATAGTGCAGCTTGGCCAGCAGGGAGTTGTTATCCTTTGGGACCCACATATTTTTTTCACTGAGCCCATTAACTGTAGATAGATAGAAAGATAGATAGATGGTTAGGTATATAAATGGGTAGGTGTGTGGTTGGGTATGTGGATAGATAGTGAATCATTCGATAGACAGATAAGTGGGTGGGAGGGTAGATAAATGATAAATTGTTAGATAGATAGGTGGGTGCGTGAAGTGCAATACCTGTAAAAAAATGAGTGGGTGATCCCTCACTCCTTGTCTAATAGTGCAGCTTGGCCAGCAGGAAGTTGTTATCCTTTGGGACCCACATATTTTTTTTCACTGAGTGTATTAACTGTAGATAGATAGGTAGATAAATGGGTGGGTGCGTGGGTAGGTAGATAGTGAATCATTAGATAGATAAATGAGTGGGTGGGTAGATAAATGTTAAACTATTAGATAGGTGGGGGGGTGAAGCGCAATACCTGTAAAAAAATATGTGGGTGATCCCTCCCTCTCATTTTCTAAAGCCCCATACATGCTACACGAGCAATGAAAATATATTACTCAGAAGACCCTTTTTGAGCAAACTCTTTTCTTTGAAAAAAAATCTCTTGTGTGTGTGTACTCAATATCATTAATGATGTGTGCTCCCGCGCATCCTTAACGACCACCGCCTTCACTTGAACATCCAGGTCAACTTTGGCCATATAGCCTATGACCCGCATGTTCAGCAGGTCACTGGGACATCACTGAACGATTTCGGTAACCGATTTCGTTCAGTGTGAATAGTGGAACCACTGATATAGTTAACTATATAGATGGAGCCCCTATACTCCCAGTGTGTAAAGGGCTTAAGGGTCATTGTATACTGCGAACATATTATCATGCCTCTTTTCATTTTTTAAGTGAGAATTCTCCAGAAAACAGATGATGAGGTCATAACAGCCGACTACTGCGAGGTGACCTGGACTGCAGAATTGTCCTCAAGCTAACGAACAAAAATGAAGTCAGGTAATTAATGAAAATTAATTACTTATAATATGTTTTGGTATACATTTGAAAGTCACGCATAGGAGTTCTCGCTAGATACTCTTCTATTATTGTATATTGTGATAACTAAGTGTACAGTTAAATAAATAGAGATAGCTAGAGAGAAATCGAAAGAGCAAAAAATAAACATACCTTCCCCCTTTACTGTCCACTAGGGCAGCTTGGAGGATATGGAGGTAAAGGAAGGGAACTCAGTAACACACTTTTTATTTCAGTCAGGGCCCTACTTCCCACAAAAAATATGTGGGTTATCCCTCACTCCTTGTGTATTAGGGTAGCTTGACCAGCAGGAAGGGAGGGATCCTTAGGTGGGTAGGTAGATATTTTGTAAATCATTAGATAGATAAGATAGATAGATAAATGGGTGAGTAGATCAATGTTAACCTATTAGATAGGTGTGTGTGTGTGTGGGGGGGGGGGGAGCGCAATACCTGTAAAAGATATGTGGGTGATCCCTCACTCCTTGTGTAATAGTGCAGCTTGGCCAGCAGGGAGTAGTTATCCTTTGGGACCCACATATTTTTTTCCTCTGAGTGTATTAACTGTAGATAGATAGGTAGATAAATGGGTGGGTGCATGGGTAGGTAGATAGTGAATCATTAGATAGATAAATGAGTGGGTGGGTAGATAAATGTAAATCATTAGATAGTTGGGTGGTCGAAGTGCAATACCTGTAAAAAAATATGTGGGTGATCCCTCACTCCTTGTGTAATAGTGCAGCTTGGCCAGCAGGGAGTTGTTATCCTTTGGGACCCACATATTTTTTTTCACTGAGTGTATTAACTGTAGATAGATAGGTAGATAAATGGGTGGGTGCGTGGGTAGGTAGATAGTGAATCATTAGATAGATAAATGAGTGGGTGGGTAGATAAATGTTAAACTATTAGATAGGTGGTGGGGGGGGGTGAAGCGCAATACCTGTAAAAAAAATATGTGGGTGATCCCTCCCTCTCATTTTCTAAAGCCCCATACATGCTACACGAGCAATGAAAATATATTACTCAGAAGACCCTTTTTGAGCAAACTCTTTTCTTTGAAAAAAAATCTCTTGTGTGTGTGTACTCAATATCAGTAATGATGTGTGCTCCCGCGCATCCTTAACGACCACCGCCTTCACTTGAACATCCAGGTCAACTTTGGCCATATAGCCTATGACCCGCATGTTCAGCATGTCACTGGGACATCACTGAATGATTTCGGTAACCGATTTCGTTCAGTGTGAATAGTGGAACCACTGATATAGTTAACTATATAGATGGAGCCCCTATACTCCCAGTGTGTAAAGGGCTTAAGGGTCATTGTATACTGCGAACATATTATCATGCCTCTTTTCATTTTTTAAGTGAGAATTCTCCAGAAAACAGATGATGAGGTCATAACAGCCGACTACTGCGAGGTGACCTGGACTGCAGAATTGTCCTCAAGCTAACGAACAAAAATGAAGTCAGGTAATTAATGAAAATTAATTACTGATAATATGTTTTGGTATACATTTGAAAGTCACGAATAGGAGTTCTCGCTAGATACTCTTCTATTATTGTATATTGTGATAACTAAGTGTACAGTTAAATAAATAGAGATAGCTAGAGAGAAATCGAAAGAGCAAAAAATAAACATACCTTCCCCCTTTACTGTCCACTAGGGCAGCTTGGCGGATATGGAGGTAAAGGAAGGGAACTCAGTAACACACTTTTTATTTCAGTCAGGGCCCTACTTCCCACAAAAAATATGTGGGTTATCCCTCACTCCTTGTGTAATAGGGTAGCTTGACCAGCAGGAAGGGAGGGATCCTTAGGTGGGTAGGTAGATATTTTGTAAATCATTAGATAGATAAGATAGATAGATAAATTGGTGGGTAGATCAATGTTAACCTATTAGATAGGTGTGTGTGTGTGTGTGGGGGGGAGCGCAATACCTGTAAAAGATATGTGGGTGATCCCTCACTCCTTGTGTAATAGTGCAGCTTGGCCAGCAGGGAGTAGTTATCCTTAGGGACCCACATATTTTTTTCCCCTGAGTGTATTAACTGTAGATAGATAGGTAGATAAATGGGTGGGTGCATGGGTAGGTAGATAGTGAATCGTTAGATAGATAAATGAGTGGGTGGGTAGATAAATGTAAACTATTAGATAGGTGGGTGGTCGAAGTGCAATACCTGTAAAAATATATGTGGGTTATCCCTCACTCCTTGTGTAATAGGGTAGCTTGACCAGCAGGAAGGGAGGGATCCTTAGGTGGGTAGGTAGATATTTTGTAAATCATTAGATAGATAAGATAGATAGATAAATGGGTGGGTAGATCAATGTTAACCTATTAGATAGGTGTGTGTGTGTGTGTGGGGGAGCGCAATACCTGTAAAAGATATGTGGGTGATCCCTCACTCCTTGTGTAATAGTGCAGCTTGGCCAGCAGGGAGTTGTTATCCTTTGGGACCCACATATTTTTTTCCTCTGAGTGTATTAACTGTAGATAGATAGGTAGATAAATGGGTGGGTGCATGGGTAGGTAGATAGTGAATCATTAGATAGATAAATGAGTGGGTGGGTAGATAAATGTAAATCATTAGATAGTTGGGTGGTCGAAGTGCAATACCTGTAAAAAAATATGTGGGTGATCCCTCACTCCTTGTGTAATAGTGCAGCTTGGCCAGCAGGGAGTTGTTATCCTTTGGGACCCACATATTTTTTTTCACTGAGTGTATTAACTGTAGATAGATAGGTAGATAAATGGGTGGGTGCGTGGGTAGGTAGATAGTGAATCATTAGATAGATAAATGAGTGGGTGGGTAGATAAATGTTATACTATTAGATAGGTGGGGGGGTGAAGCGCTATACTTGTAAAAAAAATACGTGGTTGATCCCTCACTCCTTGTGTAATAGTGCAGCTTGGCCAGCAGGGAGTTGTTATCCTTTGGGACCCACATATTTTTTTCACTGAGCGCATTAACTGTAGATAGATAGGAAGATAGATGGTTAGGTATATAAATGGGTAGGTGTGTGGTTGGGTAGGTGGATAGATAGTGAATCATTAGATAGACAGATAAGTGGGTGGGAGGGTAGATAAATGGTAAATTATTAGATAGTTAGGTGGGTGGGTGAAGTGGAATACCTGTAAAAAAATATGTGGGTGATCCCTCACTCCTTGTGTAATAGTGCAGCTTGGCCAGCAGGGAGTTGTTATCCTTTGGGACCCACATATTTTTTTCACTGAGCGCATTAACTGTAGATAGATAGAAAGATAGATGGTTAGGTATATAAAGTAGTAGGTGTGTGTTTGGGTGGGTAGATAAATGTTAAACTATTAGATAGGTGGGTGGGTGAAGTGCAATACCTGTAAAAAAATATGTGGGTGATCCTCACTCCTTGTGTAATAGTGCAGCTTGGCCAGCAGGGAGTTGTTATCCTTTGGGACCCACATATTTTTTTCACTGAGCGCACTAACTGTAGATAGATAGACTGTTATGTATATAAATGGGTAGGTGTGTGGTTGGGTAGGTGGAGAGATAGTGAATCATTAGATAGACAGATAAGTGGGTGGGAGGGTAGATAAATGATAAATTATTAGATAGATAGGTGGGTGCATGAAGTGCAATACCTGTAAAAAAAAATATGTGGGTGATCCCTCACTCCTTGTGTAATAGTGCAGCTTGGCCAGCAGGGAGTTGTTATCCTTTGGGACCCACAGTTTTTTTTCACTGAGCACATTAACTGTAGATAGATAGGAAGATAGATGGTTAGGTATATAAATGGGTAGGTGTGTGGTTGGGTAGGTGGATAGATAGTGAATCATTAGATAGACAGATAAGTGGGTGGGAGGGTAGATAAATGGTAAATTATTAGATAGTTAGGTGGGTGGGTGAAGTGGAATACCTGTAAAAAAATATGTGGGTGATCCCTCACTCCTTGTGTAATAGTGCAGCTTGGCCAGCAGGGAGTTGTTATCCTTTGGGACCCACATATTTTTTTCACTGAGCCCATTAACTGTAGATAGATAGGAAGATAGATGGTTAGGTACATAAATGGGTAGGTGTGTGGTTGGGTAGGTGGATAGATAGTGAATCATTAGATAGACAGATAAGTGGGTGGGAGTCTAGATAAATGGTAAATTATTAGATAGTTAGGTGGGTGGGTGAAGTGGAATACCTGTAAAAAAATATGTGGGTGATCCCTCACTCCTTGTGTAATAGTGCAGCTTGGCCAGCAGGGAGTTGTTATCCTTTGGGACCCACATATTTTTTTCACTGAGCCCATTAACTGTAGATAGATAGGAAGATAGATGGTTAGGTATATAAATGGGTAGGTGTGTGGTTGGGTAGGTGGATAGATAGTGAATCATTAGATAGACAGATAAGTGGGTGGGAGGGCAGATAAATGATCAATTATTAGATAGATAGGTGGGTGCGTGAAGTGCAATACCTGTAAAAAAATATGTGGGTGATCCCTCACTCCTTGTGTAATAGTGCAGCTTGGCCAGCAGGGAGTTGTTATCCTTTGGGACCCACATATTTTTTTCACTGAGCGCATTAACTGTAGATAGATAGAAAGATAGATGGTTAGGAATATAAAGTAGTAGGTGTGTGTTTGGGTGGGTAGATAAATGTTAAACTATTAGATAGGTGGGTGGGTGAAGTGCAATACCTGTAAAAAAATATGTGGGTGATCCTCACTCCTTGTGTAATAGTGCAGCTTGGCCAGCAGGGAGTTGTTATCCTTTGGGACCCACATATTTATTTTCACTGAGCGCATTAACTGTAGATAGATAGAAAGATAGATAGATGGTTAGGTATATAAATGGGTAGGTGTGTGGTTGAGTAGGTGGATAGATAGTGAATCATTAGATAGACAGATAAGTGGGTGGGAGGGTAGATAAATGGTAAATCATTAGATAGTTAGGTGGGTGAAGTGCAATACCTGTAAAAAAATGTGTGGGTGATCCCTCACTCCTTGTGTAATAGTGCAGCTTGGCCAGCAGGGAGTTGTTATCCTTTGGGACCCACATATTTTTTTCACTGAGCCCATTAACTGTAGATAGATATGAAGATAGATAGATGGTTAGGTATATAAATGGGTAGGTGTGTGGTTGGGTATGTGTATAGATAGTGAATCATTCGATAGACAGATAAGTGGGTGGGAGGGTAGATAAATGATAAATTGTTAGATAGGTGGGTGCGTGACGTGCAATACCTGTAAAAAAATATGTGGGTGATCCCTCACTCCTTATGTAGTAGTGCAGCTTGGCCAGCAGGGAGTTGTTATCCTTTGGGACCCACATATTTTTTTTCACTGAGTGTATTAACTGTAGATAGATAGGTAGATAAATGGGTGTGTGCATGGGTAGGTAGATAGTGAATCATTAGATAGATAAATGAGTGGGTGGGTAGATAAATGTTAAACTATTAGATAGGTGGGGGGGGTGAAGCGCTATACTTGTAAAAAAAAATACGTGGGTGATCCCTCACTCCTTGTGTAATAGTGCAGCTTGGCCAGCGGGGAGTTGTTATCCTTTGGGACCCACATATTTTTTTCACTGAGCGCACTAACTGTAGATAGATAGGAAGATAGCTAGATGGTTAGGTATATAAATGGGTATGTGTGTGGTTGGGTAGGTGGATAGTGAATCATTATATAGACAGATAAGTGGGTGGGAGGGTAGATAAATGGTAAATTATTAGATAGTTAGGTGGGTGGGTGAAGTGGAATACCTGTAAAAAAATATGTGGGTGATCCCTCACTCCTTGTGTAATAGTGCAGCTTGGCCAGCAGGGAGTTGTTATCCTTTGGGACCCACATATTTTTTTCACTGAGCCCATTAACTGTAGATAGATAGGAAGATAGATGGTTAGGTATATAAATGGGTAGGTGTGTGGTTGGGTAGGTGGATAGATAGTGAATCATTAGATAGACAGATAAGTGGGTGGGAGGGCAGATAAATGATCAATTATTAGATAGATAGGTGGGTGCGTGAAGTGCAATACCTGTAAAAAAATATGTGGGTGATCCCTCACTCCTTGTGTAATAGTGCAGCTTGGCCAGCAGGGAGTTGTTATCCTTTGGGACCCACATATTTTTTTTCACTGAGTGTATTAACTGTAGATAGATAGGTAGATAAATGAGTGGGTGCGTGGGTAGGTAGAAAGTGAATCATTAGATAGATAGATAAATGAGTGGGTGGGTAGATAAATGTTAAACTATTAGATAGGTGGGGGGGGGGGTGAAGCGCAATACCTGTAAAAAAAAATATGTGGGTCATCCCTCCCTCTCATTTTCTAAAGCCCCATACATGCTACACGAGCAATGAAAATATATTACTCAGAAGACCCTTTTTGAGCAAACTCTTTTCTTTGAAAAAAAATCTCTTGTGTGTACTCAATATCAGTAATAATGTGTGCTCCCGCGCATCCTTAACGACCACCGCCTTCACTTGAACATCCAGGTCAACTTTGGCCATATAGCCTATGACCCGCATGTTCAGCAGGTCACTGGGACATCACTGAACGATTTCGGTAACCGATTTCGTTCAGTGTGAATAGTGGAACCACTGATATAGTTAACTATATAGATGGAGCCCCTATACTCCCAGTGTGTAAAGGGCTTAAGGGTCATTGTATACTGCGAACATATTATCATGCCTCTTTTCATTTTTTAAGTGAGAATTCTCCAGAAAACAGATGATGAGGTCATAACAGCCGACTACTGCGAGGTGACCTGGACTGCAGAATTGTCCTCAAGTTAACGAACAAAAATGAAGTCAGGTAATTAATGAAAATTAATTACTGATAATATGTTTTGGTATACATTTGAAAGTCACAAATAGGAGTTCTCGCTAGATACTCTTCTATTATTGTATATTGTGATAACTAAGTGTACAGTTAAATAAATAGAGATAGCTAGAGAGAAATCGAAAGAGCAAAAAATAAACATACCTTCCCCCTTTACTGTCCACTAGGGCAGCTTGGCGGATATGGAGGTAAAGGAAGGGAACTCAGTAACACACTTTTTATTTCAGTCAGGGCCCTACTTCCCACAAAAAATATGTGGGTGATCCCTCACTCCTTGTGTAATAGGGCAGCTTGACCAGCAGGAAGGGAGGGATCCTTAGGTGGGTAGGTAGATATTTTGTAAATCATTAGATAGATAAGATAGATAGATAAATGGGTGGGTAGATCATTGTTAACCTATTAGATAGGTGTGTGTGTGGGGGGGGGGAGCGCAATACCTGTAAAAGATATGTGGGTGATCCCTCACTCCTTGTGTAATAGTGCAGCTTGGCCAGCAGGGAGTTGTTATCCTTTGGGACCCACATATTTTTTTCCCCTGAGTGTATTAACTGTAGATAGATAGGTAGATAAATGGGTGGGTGCATGGGTAGGTAGATAGTGAATCATTAGATAGATAAATGAGTGGGTGGGTAGATAAATGTAAACTATTAGGTGGGTGGTCGAAGTGCAATACCTGTAAAAATATATGTGGGTGATCCCTCACTCCTTGTGTAATAATGCAGCTTGGCCAGCAGGGAGTTGTTATACTTTGGGACCCACATATTTTTTTCACTGAGCGCATTAACTGTAGATAGATAGAAAGATAGATGGTTAGGTATATAAAGTAGTAGGTGTGTGTTTGGGTGGGTAGATAAATGTTAAACTATTAGATAGGTGGGTGGGTGAAGTGCAATACCTTTAAAAAAATATGTGGGTGATCCTCACTCCTTGTGTAATAGTGCAGCTTGGCCAGCAGGGAGTTGTTATCCTTTGGGACCCACATATTTTTTTTCACTGAGTGTATTAACTGTAGATAGATAGGTAGATAAATGGGTGTGTGCATGGGTAGGTAGATAGTGAATCATTAGATAGATAAATGAGTGGGTGGGTAGATAAATGTTAAACTATTAGATAGGTGGGGGGGTGAAGCGCTATACTTGTAAAAAAAAATACGTGGGTGATCCCTCACTCCTTGTGTAATAGTGCAGCTTGGCCAGCGGGGAGTTGTTATCCTTTGGGACCCACATATTTTTTTCACTGAGCGCATTAACTGTAGATAGATAGAAAGATAGATGGTTAGGTATATAAATGGGTAGGTTTGTGGTTGGGTAGGTGGATAGATAGTGAATCATTAGATAGACAGATAAGTGGGTGGGAGGGTAGATAAATGGTAAATTATTAGATAGTTAGGTGGGTTGGTGCAATGGAATACCTGTAAAAAAATATGTGGGTGATCCCTCACTCCTTGTGTAATAGTGCAGCTTGGCCAGCAGGGAGTTGTTATCCTTTGGGACCCACATATTTTTTTCACTGAGCCCATAACTGTAGATAGATAGGAAGATAGATGGTTAGGTATATAAATGGGTAGGTGTGTGGTTGGGTAGGTGGATAGATAGTGAATCATTAGATAGACAGATAAGTGGGTGGGAGGGCAGATAAATGATCAATTATTAGATAGATAGGTGGGTGCGTGAAGTGCAATACCTGTAAAAAAATATGTGGGTGATCCCTCACTCCTTGTGTAATAGTGCAGCTTGGCCAGCAGGGAGTTGTTATCCTTTGGGACCCACATATTTTTTTTCACTGAGCGCATTAACTGTAGATAGATAGAAAGATAGATAGATGGTTAGGTATATAAATGGGTAGGTGTGTGGTTGAGTAGGTGGATAGATAGTGAATCATTAGATAGACAGATAAGTGGGTGGGAGGGTAGATAAATGGTAAATTATTAGATAGTTAGGTGGGTGGGTGAAGTGGAATACCTGTAAAAAAATATGTGGGTGATCCCTCACTCCTTGTGTAATAGTGCAGCTTGGCCAGCAGGGAGTTGTTATCCTTTGGGACCCACATATTTTTTTTCACTGAGTGTATTAACTGTAGATAGATAGGTAGATAAATGGGTGGGTGCGTGGGTAGGTAGATAGTGAATCATTAGATAGATAAATGAGTGGGTGGGTAGAAAATGTTGAACTATTAGATAGGGGGGGGGGTGAAGCGCTATACTTGTAAAAAAAATACGTGGGTGATCCCTCACTCCTTGTGTTATAGTGCAGCTTGGCCAGCAGGGAGTTGTTATCCTTTGGGACCCACATATTTTTTTCACTGAGCGCATTAACTGTAGATAGATAGAAAGATAGATAGATGGTTAGGTATATAAATGGGTAGGTGTGTGGTTGGGTAGGTGGATAGATAGTGAATCATTAGATAGACAGATAAGTGGGTGGGAGGGTAGATAAATGGTAAATTATTAGATAGTTAGGTGGGTGGGTGAAGTGGAATACCTGTAAAAAAATATGTGGGTGATCCCTCACTCCTTGTGTAATAGTGCAGCTTGGCCAGCAGGGAGTTGTTATCCTTTGGGACCCACATATTTTTTTCACTGAGCCCATTAACTGTAGATAGATAGGAAGATAGATGGTTAGGTATATAAATGGGTAGGTGTGTGGTTGGGTAGGTGGATAGATAGTGAATCATTAGATAGACAGATAAGTGGGTGGGAGGGCAGATAAATGATCAATTATTAGATAGATAGGTGGGTGCGTGAAGTGCAATACCTGTAAAAAAATATGTGGGTGATCCCTCACTCCTTGTGTAATAGTGCAGCTTGGCCAGCAGGGAGTTGTTATCCTTTGGGACCCACATATTTTTTTCACTGAGTGCAGTAACTGTAGATAGATAGAAAGATAGATGGTTAGGTATATAAAGTAGTAGGTGTGTGTTTGGGTGGGTAGATAAATGTTAAACTATTAGATAGGTGGGTGAAGTGCAATACCTGTAAAAAAATATGTGGGTGATTCTCACTCCTTGTGTAATAGTGCAGCTTGGCCAGCAGGGAGTTGTTATCCTTTGGGACCCACATATTTTTTTTCACTGAGTGTATTAACTGTAGATAGATAGGTAGATAAATGGGTGGGTGCGTGGGTAGGTAGATAGTGAATCATTAGATAGATAAATGAGTGGGTGGGTAGATAAATGTTATACTATTAGATAGGTGGGGGGGTGAAGCGCTATACTTGTAAAAAAAATACGTGGTTGATCCCTCACTCCTTGTGTAATAGTGCAGCTTGGCCAGCAGGGAGTTGTTATCCTTTGGGACCCACATATTTTTTTCACTGAGCGCATTAACTGTAGATAGATAGGAAGATAGATGGTTAGGTATATAAATGGGTAGGTGTGTGGTTGGGTAGGTGGATAGATAGTGAATCATTAGATAGACAGATAAGTGGGTGGGAGGGTAGATAAATGGTAAATTATTAGATAGTTAGGTGGTTGGGTGAAGTGGAATACCTGTAAAAAAATATGTGGGTGATCCCTCACTCCTTGTGTAATAGTGCAGCTTGGCCAGCAGGGAGTTGTTATCCTTTGGGACCCACATATTTTTTTCACTGAGCGCATTAACTGTAGATAGATAGAAAGATAGATGGTTAGGTATATAAAGTAGTAGGTGTGTGTTTGGGTGGGTAGATAAATGTTAAACTATTAGATAGGTGGGTGGGTGAAGTGCAATACCTGTAAAAAAATATGTGGGTGATCCTCACTCCTTGTGTAATAGTGCAGCTTGGCCAGCAGGGAGTTGTTATCCTTTGGGACCCACATATTTTTTTCACTGAGCGCACTAACTGTAGATAGATAGACTGTTATGTATATAAATGGGTAGGTGTGTGGTTGGGTAGGTGGAGAGATAGTGAATCATTAGATAGACAGATAAGTGGGTGGGAGGGTAGATAAATGATAAATTATTAGATAGATAGGTGGGTGCATGAAGTGCAATACCTGTAAAAAAAAATATGTGGGTGATCCCTCACTCCTTGTGTAATAGTGCAGCTTGGCCAGCAGGGAGTTGTTATCCTTTGGGACCCACAGTTTTTTTTCACTGAGCACATTAACTGTAGATAGATAGGAAGATAGATGGTTAGGTATATAAAGTAGTAGGTGTGTGTTTGGGTGGGTAGATAAATGTTAAACTATTAGATAGGTGGGTGGGTGAAGTGCAATACCTGTAAATAAATATGAGAACATATTATCATGCCTCTTTCCATTTTTTAGGTGAGAATTCTCCATAAAACAGTATGATGAGATCATAACAGCCGTCTACTGCGAAGTGACCTGGACTGTAGAATTGTCCTCAAGTCAACAAACAAAGAAGAAGCACAGCAACAGGAGACCCAAGTCAGGTAATTAATGAAAATTAATTACTGATAATATGTTTTGGTATACATTTGAAATTCACAAATAGGACTTCTATTATTGTACATTGTGCTAACATGCTGCTTTCCCACTGCCTAAACGGGTAAAGACCAGGTATTTGTAAACGGGTCTTTAAATGGGTAAGAGCTATAAAGACCCTTTCCCACTGCGGCTCTTAAACAGTAATTTTCCATTTAAATGCCGTTTTTGTCACATTCACATATACCCATTTAAGCAACCCATTTAAACCCATAGTAAACATGGGCTGTCATATAGAATGGTCATATAACAAATGGAGGGGGTGGGGAGTGGTCTGATCAGTGTTGCAATAATGGCAGACAGAGCACATGTCTCTGATGATTTCATGCCTGATTTTCTTCCACGTCCTCATTCTAAGTTTCAGGGATCACTTCAGGGTTCTGCGGTCGCAGCATGTCCTCATTAAACAGGGGTGTGGATGTTGTGGACTGGGCTGGTTCCACAGGTGAGGTTAATGTTTGTTCTGCACACGACGGTGCAGCTTCATACCGACAGCCAGGCTAGATGATAATGCTACTGGATTAGCAAGTGCAGAATGCCCGAAAACCGCCATGCATTGGTCGAATTACAACCACTCCCTATGTGCAGAGCTGCTTTGGTTCCAGTTCTGGTCTAGTACATTGTGGAATAAGCATTTCAATGCCTTCAGCTTATTTATAATTTGCGTAGTGGTTCTTATAAATCCTGATGCTGCCATCATATTGCTGATATTACGGTATTTTGCAGCATCCTTTACCGTACCGGTTATCTGACATATGATTTCTTCTTCCCCACGAATTCGAAGGAGGTCCCTGATCTCCTCCTCTGTCCAACTGGGCATGGTTGCAGAATGTAAACAGCAGTACAGCACAAAAACGTTTTAGCTCTTCTCTGTCTACTGTCTGCTGTGATTACTTCCTGTATGTGGTGACTGTACAGTTATCACAAGCAGGAAGCCAATCATGTTCTTAACCTTTATTATTATTACTAAATACCATTTAACACCCTTTCCCACCGGCAAAAAAAGGGCTCTTAAATGGGTAAAACTCTGCTTTTTACCCATTTAAAAAAAATGGTATTTTTAAACGGGTACAGCAACCTGGAGCATTCCCACTGCAGCTCTACACATTTAAAAAGGCAAAAAAATGGCAAATTGCCATTTAAGAGCTGCAGTGGGAAAGGGGTATTATGCTGCTTTCAGACCGCAAAACCTGCTTTAGACCAGGTATTTAAAACGTTTTTTTAAAACGTGTCAGAGGAAGTTTACCCCTTTTCACACCGCATCTAAATACCTGGTCTAAAGCAGGTTTGCGGTGTGAAAGCGGCATGATCTTCTTTGAAGTTGCCGGCATTACTCATCACCGGTAACCGGCGCACTACTGGACCCAGCCACTCAAAGAGATAAAGAGGTTTTTTATGGATTAACCTGGCGCTGTATCAGCACGCCTGGCGCTTACCTTGAAGCAGCACTTGGTGCACTTTTGATCCCAGCTGCGGGGGTCCTCCCGCAAAGCTGATTAATTTATTGGGGGAGGAGAGACAGCTCGGAGCAGCAGTGACAGCGGGACTCCGGTCCCGACATCCTGACCACGCCACTACAATGCTGTCATCGCAGAGCAGCCTAAACAAGTGACATTTTTCTGTGCAGCCTCGCGCGCGTGCCCCCGCCCCCCCAATAAATTAATAAGTTTTGCGGGCAGGGACCCCCTGCGCTGCGCTGCCCAGGTAGGATCCATGCTGTGTGGCTGGAGGACCCCCGGGCAGCGTCTCTCCCCCCCCCCCCCCCCAGCCTGGACCGGCCAGTGGGAGCAGGAATAAATTTGAGCCTGGGAGCAGCAACACTCACCGCACTCGCAGGACAGGCAGCACTCGCAGGACAAAACAGCACGGTATGGACACGGGATGGGGGGGGGGGGTGAGGGGGGTTAGAGGCTGCCCGGGGGTCCTCCAGCCACACAGCATGGATCCTACCTGGGCAGCGCAGCGGGTCCCTACAGTGTATGTTATATCAGTGGCGGGGTCCCTGCAGCGTATGGGAACTAGTAGCTGCAGGGACCCCGCCACTGATATAACCTTCACTGTAGGGACCCTCTGCCCCCAGCGCGATTATTCCCCTCCCTGCGCTGCCCATGGGGGAGGGGGGGAGAGGAATCCCGTTTCAGATCCGTTTTGACACCAAAAAAAAACGGGTCTGAAACGGGTAGGACCCTGCTTTTTTACAGTTTCAAAAAAACTTTTTTTGGAAACGGTAAAATCACTTTGCACCTTTCAGACCGCACACATTACCGTTTCAAAACGCTTAAAAATCGGCAAAATACCATTTTTTTTTGTGCGGTCTGAAAGGGGTATTAGTGTACTGTTAATTAGATAGAGATAGATAGATAGAAATAGAAAGAGTAAAAAATAAACATACCTTCCCCCTTCACTGTCCACTAGGGAAGCTTGGCGGACATGAAGGGGAAGGACTCAGTAACACACTTTTTATTTCAGTCAGTGCCCTACCTCCCTGTGTAATAGTGCAGCTTGACCAGCAGGAAGGGTGGGATCATTCGGTGGGTAGGTAGATATTTTGTAAATCATTTGATAGATAAAATAGATAGATAAATGGGTGGGGGGTGGTCGAAGCGCAATACCTGTAAAAGCTCGGCCAGCAGGGAGGTGTTATCCTTTAGGACCCACATATTTTTTTATTTTGTGCATTAACTGTAGATAGATAGATAGATATATAGATGGGTAGGTAGATTAGTGGGTGGGTGGTAGGTGGATAGATAGTTAATCATTAGATAGACAAATAAATGAGTGGGTAGTTATATAAATGGTAAATAATTAGATAGATAGGTGGGTGGGTGAAACGCAATACCTGTAAAAAAAATATGTGGGTGATCCCTCACTCCTTGTGTAATAGTGCAGCTCGGCCAGGAGGGATAGATAGATGGGTAGGTAGATAAATGGGTGGGTGATTGGGTAGGTAGATAGATAGGAAATCATTAGATAGACAGATAAAGGGGTGGGTGGGTAGATAAATGTTAAACTATTAGGTGGGTGATCAATCCCTCACTCCTTGGGCCAGATTCTCTAAGCTTCTAAAGTGATAAAATGAAGAGTGATAAACAGCCAGCCAATCAGCTCCTGCCTGACATTTTTCAAACACAGTCTGTGACATGGCAGGTAGGAGCTGATTGGCTGGCTGTTTATCACTCTTCATTTTATCACTTTTGAAGCTTAGAGAATCTGGCACCTTGTGTAATAGTGCAGCTTGGCCAGCAGGGAGTTGTTATCCTTTGGGACCACTTATTTTTTTCCCTGAGTGTATTAACTGTAGATATATAGGTAGATAAATGGGCGGGTGGGTGTGTGCATGGGTAGGTAGATAGTGAATCATTAGATAGATAAATGAGTGGGTGGGTAGATAAATGTTAAACTATTAGATAGGTGGGAGGGTGAAGCGCTGTACTTGTAAAAAAAAATACGTGGGTGATCCCTCACTCCTTGTGTAATAGTGCAGCTTGGCCAGCGGGGAGTTGTTATCCTTTGGGACCCACATATTTTTTTCACTGAGCGCATTAACTGTAGATAGATAGGAAGATAGATGGTTAGGTATATAAATGGGTAGGTTTGTGGTTGGGTAGGTGGATAGATAGTGAATCATTAGATAGACAGATAAGTGGGTGGGAGGGTAGATAAATGGTAAATTATTAGATAGTTAGGTGGGTGGGTGAAGTGGAATACCTGTAAAAAAATATGTGGGTGATCCCTCACTCCTTGTGTAATAGTGCAGCTTGGCCAGCAGGGAGTTGTTATCCTTTGGGACCCACATATTTTTTTCACTGAGCCCATTAACTGTAGATAGATAGGAAGATAGATGGTTAGGTATATAAATGGGTAGGTGTGTGGTTGGGTAGGTGGATAGATAGTGAATCATTAGATAGACAGATAAGTGGGTGGGAGGGCAGATAAATGATCAATTATTAGATAGATAGGTGGGTGCGTGAAGTGCAATACCTGTAAAAAAATATGTGGGTGATCCCTCACTCCTTGTGTAATAGTGCAGCTTGGCCAGCAGGGAGTTGTTATCCTTTGGGACCCACATATTTTTTTCACTGAGCGCATTAACTGTAGATAGATAGAAAGATAGATGGTTAGGAATATAAAGTAGTAGGTGTGTGTTTGGGTGGGTAGATAAATGTTAAACTATTAGATAGGTGGGTGGGTGAAGTGCAATACCTGTAAAAAAATATGTGGGTGATCCTCACTCCTTGTGTAATAGTGCAGCTTGGCCAGCAGGGAGTTGTTATCCTTTGGGACCCACATATTTATTTTCACTGAGCGCATTAACTGTAGATAGATAGAAAGATAGATAGATGGTTAGGTATATAAATGGGTAGGTGTGTGGTTGAGTAGGTGGATAGATAGTGAATCATTAGATAGACAGATAAGTGGGTGGGAGGGTAGATAAATGGTAAATCATTAGATAGTTAGGTGGGTGAAGTGCAATACCTGTAAAAAAATGTGTGGGTGATCCCTCACTCCTTGTGTAATAGTGCAGCTTGGCCAGCAGGGAGTTGTTATCCTTTGGGACCCACATATTTTTTTCACTGAGCCCATTAACTGTAGATAGATATGAAGATAGATAGATGGTTAGGTATATAAATGGGTAGGTGTGTGGTTGGGTATGTGTATAGATAGTGAATCATTCGATAGACAGATAAGTGGGTGGGAGGGTAGATAAATGATAAATTGTTAGATAGGTGGGTGCGTGACGTGCAATACCTGTAAAAAAATATGTGGGTGATCCCTCACTCCTTATGTAGTAGTGCAGCTTGGCCAGCAGGGAGTTGTTATCCTTTGGGACCCACATATTTTTTTTCACTGAGTGTATTAACTGTAGATAGATAGGTAGATAAATGGGTGTGTGCATGGGTAGGTAGATAGTGAATCATTAGATAGATAAATGAGTGGGTGGGTAGATAAATGTTAAACTATTAGATAGGTGGGGGGGTGAAGCGCTATACTTGTAAAAAAAAATACGTGGGTGATCCCTCACTCCTTGTGTAATAGTGCAGCTTGGCCAGCGGGGAGTTGTTATCCTTTGGGACCCACATATTTTTTTCACTGAGCGCACTAACTGTAGATAGATAGGAAGATAGCTAGATGGTTAGGTATATAAATGGGTATGTGTGTGGTTGGGTAGGTGGATAGTGAATCATTATATAGACAGATAAGTGGGTGGGAGGGTAGATAAATGGTAAATTATTAGATAGTTAGGTGGGTGGGTGAAGTGGAATACCTGTAAAAAAATATGTGGGTGATCCCTCACTCCTTGTGTAATAGTGCAGCTTGGCCAGCAGGGAGTTGTTATCCTTTGGGACCCACATATTTTTTTCACTGAGCCCATTAACTGTAGATAGATAGGAAGATAGATGGTTAGGTATATAAATGGGTAGGTGTGTGGTTGGGTAGGTGGATAGATAGTGAATCATTAGATAGACAGATAAGTGGGTGGGAGGGCAGATAAATGATCAATTATTAGATAGATAGGTGGGTGCGTGAAGTGCAATACCTGTAAAAAAATATGTGGGTGATCCCTCACTCCTTGTGTAATAGTGCAGCTTGGCCAGCAGGGAGTTGTTATCCTTTGGGACCCACATATTTTTTTTCACTGAGTGTATTAACTGTAGATAGATAGGTAGATAAATGAGTGGGTGCGTGGGTAGGTAGAAAGTGAATCATTAGATAGATAGATAAATGAGTGGGTGGGTAGATAAATGTTAAACTATTAGATAGGTGGGGGGGGGGGTGAAGCGCAATACCTGTAAAAAAAAATATGTGGGTCATCCCTCCCTCTCATTTTCTAAAGCCCCATACATGCTACACGAGCAATGAAAATATATTACTCAGAAGACCCTTTTTGAGCAAACTCTTTTCTTTGAAAAAAAATCTCTTGTGTGTACTCAATATCAGTAATAATGTGTGCTCCCGCGCATCCTTAACGACCACCGCCTTCACTTGAACATCCAGGTCAACTTTGGCCATATAGCCTATGACCCGCATGTTCAGCAGGTCACTGGGACATCACTGAACGATTTCGGTAACCGATTTCGTTCAGTGTGAATAGTGGAACCACTGATATAGTTAACTATATAGATGGAGCCCCTATACTCCCAGTGTGTAAAGGGCTTAAGGGTCATTGTATACTGCGAACATATTATCATGCCTCTTTTCATTTTTTAAGTGAGAATTCTCCAGAAAACAGATGATGAGGTCATAACAGCCGACTACTGCGAGGTGACCTGGACTGCAGAATTGTCCTCAAGTTAACGAACAAAAATGAAGTCAGGTAATTAATGAAAATTAATTACTGATAATATGTTTTGGTATACATTTGAAAGTCACAAATAGGAGTTCTCGCTAGATACTCTTCTATTATTGTATATTGTGATAACTAAGTGTACAGTTAAATAAATAGAGATAGCTAGAGAGAAATCGAAAGAGCAAAAAATAAACATACCTTCCCCCTTTACTGTCCACTAGGGCAGCTTGGCGGATATGGAGGTAAAGGAAGGGAACTCAGTAACACACTTTTTATTTCAGTCAGGGCCCTACTTCCCACAAAAAATATGTGGGTGATCCCTCACTCCTTGTGTAATAGGGCAGCTTGACCAGCAGGAAGGGAGGGATCCTTAGGTGGGTAGGTAGATATTTTGTAAATCATTAGATAGATAAGATAGATAGATAAATGGGTGGGTAGATCATTGTTAACCTATTAGATAGGTGTGTGTGGGGGGGGGGGAGCGCAATACCTGTAAAAGATATGTGGGTGATCCCTCACTCCTTGTGTAATAGTGCAGCTTGGCCAGCAGGGAGTTGTTATCCTTTGGGACCCACATATTTTTTTCCCCTGAGTGTATTAACTGTAGATAGATAGGTAGATAAATGGGTGGGTGCATGGGTAGGTAGATAGTGAATCATTAGATAGATAAATGAGTGGGTGGGTAGATAAATGTAAACTATTAGATAGGTGGGTGGTCGAAGTGCAATACCTGTAAAAATATATGTGGGTGATCCCTCACTCCTTGTGTAATAATGCAGCTTGGCCAGCAGGGAGTTGTTATACTTTGGGACCCACATATTTTTTTCACTGAGCGCATTAACTGTAGATAGATAGAAAGATAGATGGTTAGGTATATAAAGTAGTAGGTGTGTGTTTGGGTGGGTAGATAAATGTTAAACTATTAGATAGGTGGGTGGGTGAAGTGCAATACCTTTAAAAAAATATGTGGGTGATCCTCACTCCTTGTGTAATTGTGCAGCTTGGCCAGCAGGGAGTTGTTATCCTTTGGGACCCACATATTTTTTTTCACTGAGTGTATTAACTGTAGATAGATAGGTAGATAAATGGGTGTGTGCATGGGTAGGTAGATAGTGAATCATTAGATAGATAAATGAGTGGGTGGGTAGATAAATGTTAAACTATTAGATAGGTGGGGGGGGTGAAGCGCTATACTTGTAAAAAAAAATACGTGGGTGATCCCTCACTCCTTGTGTAATAGTGCAGCTTGGCCAGCGGGGAGTTGTTATCCTTTGGGACCCACATATTTTTTTCACTGAGCGCATTAACTGTAGATAGATAGAAAGATAGATGGTTAGGTATATAAATGGGTAGGTTTGTGGTTGGGTAGGTGGATAGATAGTGAATCATTAGATAGACAGATAAGTGGGTGGGAGGGTAGATAAATGGTAAATTATTAGATAGTTAGGTGGGTTGGTGCAATGGAATACCTGTAAAAAAATATGTGGGTGATCCCTCACTCCTTGTGTAATAGTGCAGCTTGGCCAGCAGGGAGTTGTTATCCTTTGGGACCCACATATTTTTTTCACTGAGCCCATAACTGTAGATAGATAGGAAGATAGATGGTTAGGTATATAAATGGGTAGGTGTGTGGTTGGGTTGGTGGATAGATAGTGAATCATTAGATAGACAGATAAGTGGGTGGGAGGGCAGATAAATGATCAATTATTAGATAGATAGGTGGGTGCGTGAAGTGCAATACCTGTAAAAAAATATGTGGGTGATCCCTCACTCCTTGTGTAATAGTGCAGCTTGGCCAGCAGGGAGTTGTTATCCTTTGGGACCCACATATTTTTTTTCACTGAGCGCATTAACTGTAGATAGATAGAAAGATAGATAGATGGTTAGGTATATAAATGGGTAGGTGTGTGGTTGAGTAGGTGGATAGATAGTGAATCATTAGATAGACAGATAAGTGGGTGGGAGGGTAGATAAATGGTAAATTATTAGATAGTTAGGTGGGTGGGTGAAGTGGAATACCTGTAAAAAAATATGTGGGTGATCCCTCACTCCTTGTGTAATAGTGCAGCTTGGCCAGCAGGGAGTTGTTATCCTTTGGGACCCACATATTTTTTTTCACTGAGTGTATTAACTGTAGATAGATAGGTAGATAAATGGGTGGGTGCGTGGGTAGGTAGATAGTGAATCATTAGATAGATAAATGAGTGGGTGGGTAGAAAATGTTGAACTATTAGATAGGGGGGGGGGTGAAGCGCTATACTTGTAAAAAAAATACGTGGGTGATCCCTCACTCCTTGTGTTATAGTGCAGCTTGGCCAGCAGGGAGTTGTTATCCTTTGGGACCCACATATTTTTTTCACTGAGCGCATTAACTGTAGATAGATAGAAAGATAGATAGATGGTTAGGTATATAAATGGGTAGGTGTGTGGTTGGGTAGGTGGATAGATAGTGAATCATTAGATAGACAGATAAGTGGGTGGGAGGGTAGATAAATGGTAAATTATTAGATAGTTAGGTGGGTGGGTGAAGTGGAAAACCTGTAAAAAAATATGTGGGTGATCCCTCACTCCTTGTGTAATAGTGCAGCTTGGCCAGCAGGGAGTTGTTATCCTTTGGGACCCACATATTTTTTTCACTGAGCCCATTAACTGTAGATAGATAGGAAGATAGATGGTTAGGTATATAAATGGGTAGGTGTGTGGTTGGGTAGGTGGATAGATAGTGAATCATTAGATAGACAGATAAGTGGGTGGGAGGGCAGATAAATGATCAATTATTAGATAGATAGGTGGGTGCGTGAAGTGCAATACCTGTAAAAAAATATGTGGGTGATCCCTCACTCCTTGTGTAATAGTGCAGCTTGGCCAGCAGGGAGTTGTTATCCTTTGGGACCCACATATTTTTTTCACTGAGTGCAGTAACTGTAGATAGATAGAAAGATAGATGGTTAGGTATATAAAGTAGTAGGTGTGTGTTTGGGTGGGTAGATAAATGTTAAACTATTAGATAGGTGGGTGAAGTGCAATACCTGTAAAAAAATATGTGGGTGATTCTCACTCCTTGTGTAATAGTGCAGCTTGGCCAGCAGGGAGTTGTTATCCTTTGGGACCCACATATTTTTTTTCACTGAGTGTATTAACTGTAGATAGATAGGTAGATAAATGGGTGGGTGCGTGGGTAGGTAGATAGTGAATCATTAGATAGATAAATGAGTGGGTGGGTAGATAAATGTTATACTATTAGATAGGTGGGGGGGTGAAGCGCTATACTTGTAAAAAAAATACGTGGTTGATCCCTCACTCCTTGTGTAATAGTGCAGCTTGGCCAGCAGGGAGTTGTTATCCTTTGGGACCCACATATTTTTTTCACTGAGCGCATTAACTGTAGATAGATAGGAAGATAGATGGTTAGGTATATAAATGGGTAGGTGTGTGGTTGGGTAGGTGGATAGATAGCGAATCATTAGATAGACAGATAAGTGGGTGGGAGGGTAGATAAATGGTAAATTATTAGATAGTTAGGTGGGTGGGTGAAGTGGAATACCTGTAAAAAAATATGTGGGTGATCCCTCACTCCTTGTGTAATAGTGCAGCTTGGCCAGCAGGGAGTTGTTATCCTTTGGGACCCACATATTTTTTTCACTGAGCGCATTAACTGTAGATAGATAGAAAGATAGATGGTTAGGTATATAAAGTAGTAGGTGTGTGTTTGGGTGGGTAGATAAATGTTAAACTATTAGATAGGTGGGTGGGTGAAGTGCAATACCTGTAAAAAAATATGTGGGTGATCCTCACTCCTTGTGTAATAGTGCAGCTTGGCCAGCAGGGAGTTGTTATCCTTTGGGACCCACATATTTTTTTCACTGAGCGCACTAACTGTAGATAGATAGACTGTTATGTATATAAATTGGTAGGTGTGTGGTTGGGTAGGTGGAGAGATAGTGAATCATTAGATAGACAGATAAGTGGGTGGGAGGGTAGATAAATGATAAATTATTAGATAGATAGGTGGGTGCATGAAGTGCAATACCTGTAAAAAAAAATATGTGGGTGATCCCTCACTCCTTGTGTAATAGTGCAGCTTGGCCAGCAGGGAGTTGTTATCCTTTGGGACCCACAGTTTTTTTTCACTGAGCACATTAACTGTAGATAGATAGGAAGATAGATGGTTAGGTATATAAATGGGTAGGTGTGTGGTTGGGTAGGTGGATAGATAGTGAATCATTAGATAGACAGATAAGTGGGTGGGAGGGTAGATAAATGGTAAATTATTAGATAGTTAGGTGGGTGGGTGAAGTGGAATACCTGTAAAAAAATATGTGGGTGATCCCTCACTCCTTGTGTAATAGTGCAGCTTGGCCAGCAGGGAGTTGTTATCCTTTGGGACCCACATATTTTTTTCACTGAGCCCATTAACTGTAGATAGATAGGAAGATAGATGGTTAGGTATATAAATGGGTAGGTGTGTGGTTGGGTAGGTGGATAGATAGTGAATCATTAGATAGACAGATAAGTGGGTGGGAGGGTAGATAAATGGTAAATTATTAGATAGTTAGGTGGGTGGGTGAAGTGGAATACCTGTAAAAAAATATGTGGGTGATCCCTCACTCCTTGTGTAATAGTGCAGCTTGGCCAGCAGGGAGTTGTTATCCTTTGGGACCCACATATTTTTTTCACTGAGCCCATTAACTGTAGATAGATAGGAAGATAGATGGTTAGGTATATAAATGGGTAGGTGTGTGGTTGGGTAGGTGGATAGATAGTGAATCATTAGATAGACAGATAAGTGGGTGGGAGGGCAGATAAATGATCAATTATTAGATAGATAGGTGGGTGCGTGAAGTGCAATACCTGTAAAAAAATATGTGGGTGATCCCTCACTCCTTGTGTAATAGTGCAGCTTGGCCAGCAGGGAGTTGTTATCCTTTGGGACCCACATATTTTTTTTCACTGAGCGCATTAACTGTAGATAGATAGAAAGATAGATGGTTAGGAATATAAAGTAGTAGGTGTGTGTTTGGGTGGGTAGATAAATGTTAAACTATTAGATAGGTGGGTGGGTGAAGTGCAATACCTGTAAAAAAATATGTGGGTGATCCTCACTCCTTGTGTAATAGTGCAGCTTGGCCAGCAGGGAGTTGTTATCCTTTGGGACCCACATATTTATTTTCACTGAGCGCATTAACTGTAGATAGATAGAAAGATAGATAGATGGTTAGGTATATAAATGGGTAGGTGTGTGGTTGAGTAGGTGGATAGATAGTGAATCATTAGATAGACAGATAAGTGGGTGGGAGGGTAGATAAATGGTAAATCATTAGATAGTTAGGTGGGTTAAGTGCAATACATGTAAAAAAATGTGTGGGTGATCCCTCACTCCTTGTGTAATAGTGCAGCTTGGCCAGCAGGGAGTTGTTATCCTTTGGGACCCACATATTTTTTTCACTGAGCCCATTAACTGTAGATAGATATGAAGATAGATAGATGGTTAGGTATATAAATGGGTAGGTGTGTGGTTGGGTATGTGGATAGATAGTGAATCATTCGATAGACAGATAAGTGGGTGGGAGGGTAGATTAATGATAAATTGTTAGATAGGTGGGTGCGTGACGTGCAATACCTGTAAAAAAATATGTGGGTGATCCCTCACTCCTTGTGTAGTAGTGCAGCTTGGCCAGCAGGGAGTTGTTATCCTTTGGGACCCACATATTTTTTTTCACTGAGTGTATTAACTGTAGATAGATAGGTAGATAAATGGGTGTGTGCATGGGTAGGTAGATAGTGAATCATTAGATAGATAAATGAGTGGGTGGGTAGATAAATGTTAAACTATTAAATAGGTGGGGGGGGTGAAGCGCTATACTTGTAAAAAAAAATACGTGGGTGATCCCTCACTCCTTGTGTAATAGTGCAGCTTGGCCAGCGGGGAGTTGTTATCCTTTGGGACCCACATATTTTTTTCACTGAGCGCATTAACTGTAGATAGATAGAAAGATAGATAGATGGTTAGGTATATAAATGGGTAGGTGTGTGGTTGAGTAGGTGGATAGATAGTGAATCATTAGATAGACAGATAAGTGGGTGGGAGGGTAGATAAATGGTAAATCATTAGATAGTTAGGTGGGTTAAGTGCAATACCTGTAAAAAAATGTGTGGGTGATCCCTCACTCCTTGTGTAATAGTGCAGCTTGGCCAGCAGGGAGTTGTTATCCTTTGGGACCCACATATTTTTTTCACTGAGCGCATTAACTGTAGATAGATAGAAAGATAGCTAGATGGTTAGGTATATAAATGGGTATGTGTGTGGTTGGGTAGGTGGATAGTGAATCATTATATAGACAGATAAGTGGGTGGGAGGGTAGATAAATGGTAAATTATTAGATAGTTAGGTGGGTGGGTGAAGTGGAATACCTGTAAAAAAATATGTGGGTGATCCCTCACTCCTTGTGTAATAGTGCAGCTTGGCCAGCAGGGAGTTGTTATCCTTTGGGACCCACATATTTTTTTCACTGAGCCCATTAACTGTAGATAGATAGGAAGATAGATGGTTAGGTATATAAATGGGTAGGTGTGTGGTTGGGTAGGTGGATAGATAGTGAATCATTAGATAGACAGATAAGTGGGTGGGAGGGCAGATAAATGATCAATTATTAGATAGATAGGTGGGTGCGTGAAGTGCAATACCTGTAAAAAAATATGTGGGTGATCCCTCACTCCTTGTGTAATAGTGCAGCTTGGCCAGCAGGGAGTTGTTATCCTTTGGGACCCACATATTTTTTTCACTGAGCGCATTAACTGTAGATAGATAGAAAGATAGATGGTTAGGAATATAAAGTAGTAGGTGTGTGTTTGGGTGGGTAGATAAATGTTAAACTATTAGATAGGTGGGTGGGTGAAGTGCAATACCTGTAAAAAAATATGTGGGTGATCCTCACTCCTTGTGTAATAGTGCAGCTTGGCCAGCAGGGAGTTGTTATCCTTTGGGACCCACATATTTATTTTCACTGAGCGCATTAACTGTAGATAGATAGAAAGATAGATAGATGGTTAGGTATATAAATGGGTAGGTGTGTCGTTGAGTAGGTGGATAGATAGTGAATCATTAGATAGACAGATAAGTGGGTGGGAGGGTAGATAAATGGTAAATCATTAGATAGTTAGGTGGGTGAAGTGCAATACCTGTAAAAAAATGTGTGGGTGATCCCTCACTCCTTGTGTAATAGTGCAGCTTGGCCAGCAGGGAGTTGTTATCCTTTGGGACCCACATATTTTTTTCACTGAGCCCATTAACTGTAGATAGATATGAAGATAGATAGATGGTTAGGTATATAAATGGGTAGGTGTGTGGTTGGGTATGTGGATAGATAGTGAATCATTCGATAGACAGATAAGTGGGTGGGAGGGTAGATAAATGATAAATTGTTAGATAGGTGGGTGCGTGACGTGCAATACCTGTAAAAAAATATGTGGGTGATCCCTCACTCCTTGTGTAGTAGTGCAGCTTGGCCAGCAGGGAGTTGTTATCCTTTGGGACCCACATATTTTTTTTCACTGAGTGTATTAACTGTAGATAGATAGGTAGATAAATGGGTGTGTGCATGGGTAGGTAGATAGTGAATCATTAGATAGATAAATGAGTGGGTGGGTAGATAAATGTTAAACTATTAGATAGGTGGGGGGGGGGTGAAGCGCTATACTTGTAAAAAAAAATACGTGGGTGATCCCTCACTCCTTGTGTAATAGTGCAGCTTGGCCAGCGGGGAGTTGTTATCCTTTGGGACCCACATATTTTTTTCACTGAGCGCACTAACTGTAGATAGATAGGAAGATAGCTAGATGGTTAGGTATATAAATGGGTATGTGTGTGGTTGGGTAGGTGGATAGTGAATCATTATATAGACAGATAAGTGGGTGGGAGGGTAGATAAATGGTAAATTATTAGATAGTTAGGTGGGTGGGTGAAGTGGAATACCTGTAAAAAAATATGTGGGTGATCCCTCACTCCTTGTGTAATAGTGCAGCTTGGCCAGCAGGGAGTTGTTATCCTTTGGGACCCACATATTTTTTTCACTGAGCCCATTAACTGTAGATAGATAGGAAGATAGATGGTTAGGTATATAAATGGGTAGGTGTGTGGTTGGGTAGGTGGATAGATAGTGAATCATTAGATAGACAGATAAGTGGGTGGGAGGGCAGATAAATGATCAATTATAAAATAGATAGGTGGGTGCGTGAAGTGCAATACCTGTAAAAAAATATGTGGGTGATCCCTCACTCCTTGTGTAATAGTGCAGCTTGGCCAGCAGGGAGTTGTTATCCTTTGGGACCCACATATTTTTTTTCACTGAGTGTATTAACTGTAGATAGATAGGTAGATAAATGAGTGGGTGCGTGGGTAGGTAGATAGTGAATCATTAGATAGATAGATAAATGAGTGGGTGGGTAGATAAATGTTAAACTATTAGATAGGTGGGGGGGGTGAAGCGCAATACCTGTAAAAAAAAATATGTGGGTCATCCCTCCCTCTCATTTTCTAAAGCCCCATACATGCTACACGAGCAATGAAAATATATTACTCAGAAGACCCTTTTTGAGCAAACTCTTTTCTTTGAAAAAAAATCTCTTGTGTGTACTCAATATCAGTAATAATGTGTGCTCCCGCGCATCCTTAACGACCACCGCCTTCACTTGAACATCCAGGTCAACTTTGGCCATATAGCCTATGACCCGCATGTTCAGCAGGTCACTGGGACATCACTGAACGATTTCGGTAACCGATTTCGTTCAGTGTGAATAGTGGAACCACTGATATAGTTAACTATATAGATGGAGCCCCTATACTCCCAGTGTGTAAAGGGCTTAAGGGTCATTGTATACTGCGAACATATTATCATGCCTCTTTTCATTTTTTAAGTGAGAATTCTCCAGAAAACAGATGATGAGGTCATAACAGCCGACTACTGCGAGGTGACCTGGACTGCAGAATTGTCCTCAAGTTAACGAACAAAAATGAAGTCAGGTAATTAATGAAAATTAATTACTGATAATATGTTTTGGTATACATTTGAAAGTCACAAATAGGAGTTCTCGCTAGAGACTCTTCTATTATTGTATATTGTGATAACTAAGTGTACAGTTAAATAAATAGAGATAGCTAGAGAGAAATCGAAAGAGCAAAAAATAAACATACCTTCCCCCTTTACTGTCCACTAGGGCAGCTTGGCGGATATGGAGGTAAAGGAAGGGAACTCAGTAACACACTTTTTATTTCAGTCAGGGCCCTACTTCCCACAAAAAATATGTGGGTGATCCCTCACTCCTTGTGTAATAGGGCAGCTTGACCAGCAGGAAGGGAGGGATCCTTAGGTGGGTAGGTAGATATTTTGTAAATCATTAGATAGATAAGATAGATAGATAAATGGGTGGGTAGATCATTGTTAACCTATTAGATAGGTGTGTGTGTGGGGGGGGGGAGCGCAATACCTGTAAAAGATATGTGGGTGATCCCTCACTCCTTGTGTAATAGTGCAGCTTGGCCAGCAGGGAGTTGTTATCCTTTGGGACCCACATATTTTTTTCCCCTGAGTGTATTAACTGTAGATAGATAGGTAGATAAATGGGTGGGTGCATGGGTAGGTAGATAGTGAATCATTAGATAGATAAATGAGTGGGTGGGTAGATAAATGTAAACTATTAGGTGGGTGGTCGAAGTGCAATACCTGTAAAAATATATGTGGGTGATCCCTCACTCCTTGTGTAATAATGCAGCTTGGCCAGCAGGGAGTTGTTATACTTTGGGACCCACATATTTTTTTCACTGAGCGCATTAACTGTAGATAGATAGAAAGATAGATGGTTAGGTATATAAAGTAGTAGGTGTGTGTTTGGGTGGGTAGATAAATGTTAAACTATTAGATAGGTGGGTGGGTGAAGTGCAATACCTTTAAAAAAATATGTGGGTGATCCTCACTCCTTGTGTAATAGTGCAGCTTGGCCAGCAGGGAGTTGTTATCCTTTGGGACCCACATATTTTTTTTCACTGAGTGTATTAACTGTAGATAGATAGGTAGATAAATGGGTGTGTGCATGGGTAGGTAGATAGTGAATCATTAGATAGATAAATGAGTGGGTGGGTAGATAAATGTTAAACTATTAGATAGGTGGGGGGGGTGAAGCGCTATACTTGTAAAAAAAAATACGTGGGTGATCCCTCACTCCTTGTGTAATAGTGCAGCTTGGCCAGCGGGGAGTTGTTATCCTTTGGGACCCACATATTTTTTTCACTGAGCGCATTAACTGTAGATAGATAGAAAGATAGATGGTTAGGTATATAAATGGGTAGGTTTGTGGTTGGGTAGGTGGATAGATAGTGAATCATTAGATAGACAGATAAGTGGGTGGGAGGGTAGATAAATGGTAAATTATTAGATAGTTAGGTGGGTTGGTGAAATGGAATACCTGTAAAAAAATATGTGGGTGATCCCTCACTCCTTGTGTAATAGTGCAGCTTGGCCAGCAGGGAGTTGTTATCCTTTGGGACCCACATATTTTTTTCACTGAGCCCATAACTGTAGATAGATAGGAAGATAGATGGTTAGGTATATAAATGGGTAGGTGTGTGGTTGGGTAGGTGGATAGATAGTGAATCATTAGATAGACAGATAAGTGGGTGGGAGGGCAGATAAATGATCAATTATTAGATAGATAGGTGGGTGCGTGCAGTGCAATACCTGTAAAAAAATATGTGGGTGATCCCTCACTCCTTGTGTAATAGTGCAGCTTGGCCAGCAGGGAGTTGTTATCCTTTGGGACCCACATATTTTTTTTCACTGAGCGCATTAACTGTAGATAGATAGAGAGATAGATAGATGGTTAGGTATATAAATGGGTAGGTGTGTGGTTGAGTAGGTGGATAGATAGTGAATCATTAGATAGACAGATAAGTGGGTGGGAGGGTAGATAAATGGTAAATTATTAGATAGTTAGGTGGGTGGGTGAAGTGGAATACCTGTAAAAAAATATGTGGGTGATCCCTCACTCCTTGTGTAATAGTGCAGCTTGGCCAGCAGGGAGTTGTTATCCTTTGGGACCCACATATTTTTTTTCACTGAGTGTATTAACTGTAGATAGATAGGTAGATAAATGGGTGGGTGCGTGGGTAGGTAGATAGTGAATCATTAGATAGATAAATGAGTGGGTGGGTAGAAAATGTTGAACTATTAGATAGGGGGGGGGGTGAAGCGCTATACTTGTAAAAAAAATACGTGGGTGATCCCTCACTCCTTGTGTTATAGTGCAGCTTGGCCAGCAGGGAGTTGTTATCCTTTGGGACCCACATATTTTTTTCACTGAGCGCATTAACTGTAGATAGATAGAAAGATAGATAGATGGTTAGGTATATAAATGGGTAGGTGTGTGGTTGGGTAGGTGGATAGATAGTGAATCATTAGATAGACAGATAAGTGGGTGGGAGGGTAGATAAATGGTAAATTATTAGATAGTTAGGTGGGTGGGTGAAGTGGAATACCTGTAAAAAAATATGTGGGTGATCCCTCACTCCTTGTGTAATAGTGCAGCTTGGCCAGCAGGGAGTTGTTATCCTTTGGGACCCACATATTTTTTTCACTGAGCCCATTAACTGTAGATAGATAGGAAGATAGATGGTTAGGTATATAAATGGGTAGGTGTGTGGTTGGGTAGGTGGATAGATAGTGAATCATTAGATAGACAGATAAGTGGGTGGGAGGGCAGATAAATGATCAATTATTAGATAGATAGGTGGGTGCGTGAAGTGCAATACCTGTAAAAAAATATGTGGGTGATCCCTCACTCCTTGTGTAATAGTGCAGCTTGGCCAGCAGGGAGTTGTTATCCTTTGGGACCCACATATTTTTTTCACTGAGTGCAGTAACTGTAGATAGATAGAAAGATAGATGGTTAGGTATATAAAGTAGTAGGTGTGTGTTTGGGTGGGTAGATAAATGTTAAACTATTAGATAGGTGGGTGAAGTGCAATACCTGTAAAAAAATATGTGGGTGATTCTCACTCCTTGTGTAATAGTGCAGCTTGGCCAGCAGGGAGTTGTTATCCTTTGGGACCCACATATTTTTTTTCACTGAGTGTATTAACTGTAGATAGATAGGTAGATAAATGGGTGGGTGCGTGGGTAGGTAGATAGTGAATCATTAGATAGATAAATGAGTGGGTGGGTAGATAAATGTTATACTATTAGATAGGTGGGGGGGTGAAGCGCTATACTTGTAAAAAAAATACGTGGTTGATCCCTCACTCCTTGTGTAATAGTGCAGCTTGGCCAGCAGGGAGTTGTTATCCTTTGGGACCCACATATTTTTTTCACTGAGCGCATTAACTGTAGATAGATAGGAAGATAGATGGTTAGGTATATAAATGGGTAGGTGTGTGGTTGGGTAGGTGGATAGATAGTGAATCATTAGATAGACAGATAAGTGGGTGGGAGGGTAGATAAATGGTAAATTATTAGATAGTTAGGTGGTTGGGTGAAGTGGAATACCTGTAAAAAAATATGTGGGTGATCCCTCACTCCTTGTGTAATAGTGCAGCTTGGCCAGCAGGGAGTTGTTATCCTTTGGGACCCACATATTTTTTTCACTGAGCGCATTAACTGTAGATAGATAGAAAGATAGATGGTTAGGTATATAAAGTAGTAGGTGTGTGTTTGGGTGGGTAGATAAATGTTAAACTATTAGATAGGTGGGTGGGTGAAGTGCAATACCTGTAAAAAAATATGTGGGTGATCCTCACTCCTTGTGTAATAGTGCAGCTTGGCCAGCAGGGAGTTGTTATCCTTTGGGACCCACATATTTTTTTCACTGAGCGCACTAACTGTAGATAGATAGACTGTTATGTATATAAATGGGTAGGTGTGTGGTTGGGTAGGTGGAGAGATAGTGAATCATTAGATAGACAGATAAGTGGGTGGGAGGGTAGATAAATGATAAATTATTAGATAGATAGGTGGGTGCATGAAGTGCAATACCTGTAAAAAAAAATATGTGGGTGATCCCTCACTCCTTGTGTAATAGTGCAGCTTGGCCAGCAGGGAGTTGTTATCCTTTGGGACCCACAGTTTTTTTTCACTGAGCACATTAACTGTAGATAGATAGGAAGATAGATGGTTAGGTATATAAAGTAGTAGGTGTGTGTTTGGGTGGGTAGATAAATGTTAAACTATTAGATAGGTGGGTGGGTGAAGTGCAATACCTGTAAATAAATATGAGAACATATTATCATGCCTCTTTCCATTTTTTAGGTGAGAATTCTCCATAAAACAGTATGATGAGATCATAACAGCCGTCTACTGCGAAGTGACCTGGACTGTAGAATTGTCCTCAAGTCAACAAACAAAGAAGAAGCACAGCAACAGGAGACCCAAGTCAGGTAATTAATGAAAATTAATTACTGATAATATGTTTTGGTATACATTTGAAATTCACAAATAGGACTTCTATTATTGTACATTGTGCTAACATGCTGCTTTCCCACTGCCTAAACGGGTAAAGACCAGGTATTTGTAAACGGGTCTTTAAATGGGTAAGAGCTATAAAGACCCTTTCCCACTGCGGCTCTTAAACAGTAATTTTCCATTTAAATGCCGTTTTTGTCACATTCACATATACCCATTTAAGCAACCCATTTAAACCCATAGTAAACATGGGCTGTCATATAGAATGGTCATATAACAAATGGAGGGGGTGGGGAGTGGTCTGATCAGTGTTGCAATAATGGCAGACAGAGCACATGTCTCTGATGATTTCATGCCTGATTTTCTTCCACGTCCTCATTCTAAGTTTCAGGGATCACTTCAGGGTTCTGCGGTCGCAGCATGTCCTCATTAAACAGGGGTGTGGATGTTGTGGACTGGGCTGGTTCCACAGGTGAGGTTAATGTTTGTTCTGCACACGACGGTGCAGCTTCATACCGACAGCCAGGCTAGATGATAATGCTACTGGATTAGCAAGTGCAGAATGCCCGAAAACCGCCATGCATTGGTCGAATTACAACCACTCCCTATGTGCAGAGCTGCTTTGGTTCCAGTTCTGGTCTAGTACATTGTGGAATAAGCATTTCAATGCCTTCAGCTTATTTATAATTTGCGTAGTGGTTCTTATAAATCCTGATGCTGCCATCATATTGCTGATATTACGGTATTTTGCAGCATCCTTTACCGTACCGGTTATCTGACATATGATTTCTTCTTCCCCACGAATTCGAAGGAGGTCCCTGATCTCCTCCTCTGTCCAACTGGGCATGGTTGCAGAATGTAAACAGCAGTACAGCACAAAAACGTTTTAGCTCTTCTCTGTCTACTGTCTGCTGTGATTACTTCCTGTATGTGGTGACTGTACAGTTATCACAAGCAGGAAGCCAATCATGTTCTTAACCTTTATTATTATTACTAAATACCATTTAACACCCTTTCCCACCGGCAAAAAAAGGGCTCTTAAATGGGTAAAACTCTGCTTTTTACCCATTTAAAAAAAATGGTATTTTTAAACGGGTACAGCAACCTGGAGCATTCCCACTGCAGCTCTACACATTTAAAAAGGCAAAAAAATGGCAAATTGCCATTTAAGAGCTGCAGTGGGAAAGGGGTATTATGCTGCTTTCAGACCGCAAAACCTGCTTTAGACCAGGTATTTAAAACGTTTTTTTAAAACGTGTCAGAGGAAGTTTACCCCTTTTCACACCGCATCTAAATACCTGGTCTAAAGCAGGTTTGCGGTGTGAAAGCGGCATGATCTTCTTTGAAGTTGCCGGCATTACTCATCACCGGTAACCGGCGCACTACTGGACCCAGCCACTCAAAGAGATAAAGAGGTTTTTTATGGATTAACCTGGCGCTGTATCAGCACGCCTGGCGCTTACCTTGAAGCAGCACTTGGTGCACTTTTGATCCCAGCTGCGGGGGTCCTCCCGCAAAGCTGATTAATTTATTGGGGGAGGAGAGACAGCTCGGAGCAGCAGTGACAGCGGGACTCCGGTCCCGACATCCTGACCACGCCACTACAATGCTGTCATCGCAGAGCAGCCTAAACAAGTGACATTTTTCTGTGCAGCCTCGCGCGCGTGCCCCCGCCCCCCCAATAAATTAATAAGTTTTGCGGGCAGGGACCCCCTGCGCTGCGCTGCCCAGGTAGGATCCATGCTGTGTGGCTGGAGGACCCCCGGGCAGCGTCTCTCCCCCCCCCCCCCCCCCAGCCTGGACCGGCCAGTGGGAGCAGGAATAAATTTGAGCCTGGGAGCAGCAACACTCACCGCACTCGCAGGACAGGCAGCACTCGCAGGACAAAACAGCACGGTATGGACACGGGATGGGGGGGGGGGGTGAGGGGGGTTAGAGGCTGCCCGGGGGTCCTCCAGCCACACAGCATGGATCCTACCTGGGCAGCGCAGCGGGTCCCTACAGTGTATGTTATATCAGTGGCGGGGTCCCTGCAGCGTATGGGAACTAGTAGCTGCAGGGACCCCGCCACTGATATAACCTTCACTGTAGGGACCCTCTGCCCCCAGCGCGATTATTCCCCTCCCTGCGCTGCCCATGGGGGAGGGGGGGAGAGGAATCCCGTTTCAGATCCGTTTTGACACAAAAAAAAAACGGGTCTGAAACGGGTAGGACCCTGCTTTTTTACAGTTTCAAAAAAACTTTTTTTGGAAACGGTAAAATCACTTTGCACCTTTCAGACCGCACACATTACCGTTTCAAAACGCTTAAAAATCGGCAAAATACCATTTTTTTTTGTGCGGTCTGAAAGGGGTATTAGTGTACTGTTAATTAGATAGAGATAGATAGATAGAAATAGAAAGAGTAAAAAATAAACATACCTTCCCCCTTCACTGTCCACTAGGGAAGCTTGGCGGACATGAAGGGGAAGGACTCAGTAACACACTTTTTATTTCAGTCAGTGCCCTACCTCCCTGTGTAATAGTGCAGCTTGACCAGCAGGAAGGGTGGGATCATTCGGTGGGTAGGTAGATATTTTGTAAATCATTTGATAGATAAAATAGATAGATAAATGGGTGGGGGGTGGTCGAAGCGCAATACCTGTAAAAGCTCGGCCAGCAGGGAGGTGTTATCCTTTAGGACCCACATATTTTTTTATTTTGTGCATTAACTGTAGATAGATAGATAGATATATAGATGGGTAGGTAGATTAGTGGGTGGGTGGTAGGTGGATAGATAGTTAATCATTAGATAGACAAATAAATGAGTGGGTAGTTATATAAATGGTAAATAATTAGATAGATAGGTGGGTGGGTGAAACGCAATACCTGTAAAAAAAATATGTGGGTGATCCCTCACTCCTTGTGTAATAGTGCAGCTCGGCCAGGAGGGATAGATAGATGGGTAGGTAGATAAATGGGTGGGTGATTGGGTAGGTAGATAGATAGGAAATCATTAGATAGACAGATAAAGGGGTGGGTGGGTAGATAAATGTTAAACTATTAGGTGGGTGATCAATCCCTCACTCCTTGGGCCAGATTCTCTAAGCTTCTAAAGTGATAAAATGAAGAGTGATAAACAGCCAGCCAATCAGCTCCTGCCTGACATTTTTCAAACACAGTCTGTGACATGGCAGGTAGGAGCTGATTGGCTGGCTGTTTATCACTCTTCATTTTATCACTTTTGAAGCTTAGAGAATCTGGCACCTTGTGTAATAGTGCAGCTTGGCCAGCAGGGAGTTGTTATCCTTTGGGACCACTTATTTTTTTCCCTGAGTGTATTAACTGTAGATATATAGGTAGATAAATGGGCGGGTGGGTGTGTGCATGGGTAGGTAGATAGTGAATCATTAGATAGATAAATGAGTGGGTGGGTAGATAAATGTTAAACTATTAGATAGGTGGGAGGGTGAAGCGCTGTACTTGTAAAAAAAAATACGTGGGTGATCCCTCACTCCTTGTGTAATAGTGCAGCTTGGCCAGCGGGGAGTTGTTATCCTTTGGGACCCACATATTTTTTTCACTGAGCGCATTAACTGTAGATAGATAGGAAGATAGATGGTTAGGTATATAAATGGGTAGGTTTGTGGTTGGGTAGGTGGATAGATAGTGAATCATTAGATAGACAGATAAGTGGGTGGGAGGGTAGATAAATGGTAAATTATTAGATAGTTAGGTGGGTGGGTGAAGTGGAATACCTGTAAAAAAATATGTGGGTGATCCCTCACTCCTTGTGTAATAGTGCAGCTTGGCCAGCAGGGAGTTGTTATCCTTTGGGACCCACATATTTTTTTCACTGAGCCCATTAACTGTAGATAGATAGGAAGATAGATGGTTAGGTATATAAATGGGTAGGTGTGTGGTTGGGTAGGTGGATAGATAGTGAATCATTAGATAGACAGATAAGTGGGTGGGAGGGCAGATAAATGATCAATTATTAGATAGATAGGTGGGTGCGTGAAGTGCAATACCTGTAAAAAAATATGTGGGTGATCCCTCACTCCTTGTGTAATAGTGCAGCTTGGCCAGCAGGGAGTTGTTATCCTTTGGGACCCACATATTTTTTTCACTGAGCGCATTAACTGTAGATAGATAGAAAGATAGATGGTTAGGAATATAAAGTAGTAGGTGTGTGTTTGGGTGGGTAGATAAATGTTAAACTATTAGATAGGTGGGTGGGTGAAGTGCAATACCTGTAAAAAAATATGTGGGTGATCCTCACTCCTTGTGTAATAGTGCAGCTTGGCCAGCAGGGAGTTGTTATCCTTTGGGACCCACATATTTATTTTCACTGAGCGCATTAACTGTAGATAGATAGAAAGATAGATAGATGGTTAGGTATATAAATGGGTAGGTGTGTGGTTGAGTAGGTGGATAGATAGTGAATCATTAGATAGACAGATAAGTGGGTGGGAGGGTAGATAAATGGTAAATCATTAGATAGTTAGGTGGGTGAAGTGCAATACCTGTAAAAAAATGTGTGGGTGATCCCTCACTCCTTGTGTAATAGTGCAGCTTGGCCAGCAGGGAGTTGTTATCCTTTGGGACCCACATATTTTTTTCACTGAGCCCATTAACTGTAGATAGATATGAAGATAGATAGATGGTTAGGTATATAAATGGGTAGGTGTGTGGTTGGGTATGTGTATAGATAGTGAATCATTCGATAGACAGATAAGTGGGTGGGAGGGTAGATAAATGATAAATTGTTAGATAGGTGGGTGCGTGACGTGCAATACCTGTAAAAAAATATGTGGGTGATCCCTCACTCCTTATGTAGTAGTGCAGCTTGGCCAGCAGGGAGTTGTTATCCTTTGGGACCCACATATTTTTTTTCACTGAGTGTATTAACTGTAGATAGATAGGTAGATAAATGGGTGTGTGCATGGGTAGGTAGATAGTGAATCATTAGATAGATAAATGAGTGGGTGGGTAGATAAATGTTAAACTATTAGATAGGTGGGGGGGTGAAGCGCTATACTTGTAAAAAAAAATACGTGGGTGATCCCTCACTCCTTGTGTAATAGTGCAGCTTGGCCAGCGGGGAGTTGTTATCCTTTGGGACCCACATATTTTTTTCACTGAGCGCACTAACTGTAGATAGATAGGAAGATAGCTAGATGGTTAGGTATATAAATGGGTATGTGTGTGGTTGGGTAGGTGGATAGTGAATCATTATATAGACAGATAAGTGGGTGGGAGGGTAGATAAATGGTAAATTATTAGATAGTTAGGTGGGTGGGTGAAGTGGAATACCTGTAAAAAAATATGTGGGTGATCCCTCACTCCTTGTGTAATAGTGCAGCTTGGCCAGCAGGGAGTTGTTATCCTTTGGGACCCACATATTTTTTTCACTGAGCCCATTAACTGTAGATAGATAGGAAGATAGATGGTTAGGTATATAAATGGGTAGGTGTGTGGTTGGGTAGGTGGATAGATAGTGAATCATTAGATAGACAGATAAGTGGGTGGGAGGGCAGATAAATGATCAATTATTAGATAGATAGGTGGGTGCGTGAAGTGCAATACCTGTAAAAAAATATGTGGGTGATCCCTCACTCCTTGTGTAATAGTGCAGCTTGGCCAGCAGGGAGTTGTTATCCTTTGGGACCCACATATTTTTTTTCACTGAGTGTATTAACTGTAGATAGATAGGTAGATAAATGAGTGGGTGCGTGGGTAGGTAGAAAGTGAATCATTAGATAGATAGATAAATGAGTGGGTGGGTAGATAAATGTTAAACTATTAGATAGGTGGGGGGGGGGTGAAGCGCAATACCTGTAAAAAAAAATATGTGGGTCATCCCTCCCTCTCATTTTCTAAAGCCCCATACATGCTACACGAGCAATGAAAATATATTACTCAGAAGACCCTTTTTGAGCAAACTCTTTTCTTTGAAAAAAAATCTCTTGTGTGTACTCAATATCAGTAATAATGTGTGCTCCCGCGCATCCTTAACGACCACCGCCTTCACTTGAACATCCAGGTCAACTTTGGCCATATAGCCTATGACCCGCATGTTCAGCAGGTCACTGGGACATCACTGAACGATTTCGGTAACCGATTTCGTTCAGTGTGAATAGTGGAACCACTGATATAGTTAACTATATAGATGGAGCCCCTATACTCCCAGTGTGTAAAGGGCTTAAGGGTCATTGTATACTGCGAACATATTATCATGCCTCTTTTCATTTTTTAAGTGAGAATTCTCCAGAAAACAGATGATGAGGTCATAACAGCCGACTACTGCGAGGTGACCTGGACTGCAGAATTGTCCTCAAGTTAACGAACAAAAATGAAGTCAGGTAATTAATGAAAATTAATTACTGATAATATGTTTTGGTATACATTTGAAAGTCACAAATAGGAGTTCTCGCTAGATACTCTTCTATTATTGTATATTGTGATAACTAAGTGTACAGTTAAATAAATAGAGATAGCTAGAGAGAAATCGAAAGAGCAAAAAATAAACATACCTTCCCCCTTTACTGTCCACTAGGGCAGCTTGGCGGATATGGAGGTAAAGGAAGGGAACTCAGTAACACACTTTTTATTTCAGTCAGGGCCCTACTTCCCACAAAAAATATGTGGGTGATCCCTCACTCCTTGTGTAATAGGGCAGCTTGACCAGCAGGAAGGGAGGGATCCTTAGGTGGGTAGGTAGATATTTTGTAAATCATTAGATAGATAAGATAGATAGATAAATGGGTGGGTAGATCATTGTTAACCTATTAGATAGGTGTGTGTGGGGGGGGGGGAGCGCAATACCTGTAAAAGATATGTGGGTGATCCCTCACTCCTTGTGTAATAGTGCAGCTTGGCCAGCAGGGAGTTGTTATCCTTTGGGACCCACATATTTTTTTCCCCTGAGTGTATTAACTGTAGATAGATAGGTAGATAAATGGGTGGGTGCATGGGTAGGTAGATAGTGAATCATTAGATAGATAAATGAGTGGGTGGGTAGATAAATGTAAACTATTAGATAGGTGGGTGGTCGAAGTGCAATACCTGTAAAAATATATGTGGGTGATCCCTCACTCCTTGTGTAATAATGCAGCTTGGCCAGCAGGGAGTTGTTATACTTTGGGACCCACATATTTTTTTCACTGAGCGCATTAACTGTAGATAGATAGAAAGATAGATGGTTAGGTATATAAAGTAGTAGGTGTGTGTTTGGGTGGGTAGATAAATGTTAAACTATTAGATAGGTGGGTGGGTGAAGTGCAATACCTTTAAAAAAATATGTGGGTGATCCTCACTCCTTGTGTAATTGTGCAGCTTGGCCAGCAGGGAGTTGTTATCCTTTGGGACCCACATATTTTTTTTCACTGAGTGTATTAACTGTAGATAGATAGGTAGATAAATGGGTGTGTGCATGGGTAGGTAGATAGTGAATCATTAGATAGATAAATGAGTGGGTGGGTAGATAAATGTTAAACTATTAGATAGGTGGGGGGGGTGAAGCGCTATACTTGTAAAAAAAAATACGTGGGTGATCCCTCACTCCTTGTGTAATAGTGCAGCTTGGCCAGCGGGGAGTTGTTATCCTTTGGGACCCACATATTTTTTTCACTGAGCGCATTAACTGTAGATAGATAGAAAGATAGATGGTTAGGTATATAAATGGGTAGGTTTGTGGTTGGGTAGGTGGATAGATAGTGAATCATTAGATAGACAGATAAGTGGGTGGGAGGGTAGATAAATGGTAAATTATTAGATAGTTAGGTGGGTTGGTGCAATGGAATACCTGTAAAAAAATATGTGGGTGATCCCTCACTCCTTGTGTAATAGTGCAGCTTGGCCAGCAGGGAGTTGTTATCCTTTGGGACCCACATATTTTTTTCACTGAGCCCATAACTGTAGATAGATAGGAAGATAGATGGTTAGGTATATAAATGGGTAGGTGTGTGGTTGGGTTGGTGGATAGATAGTGAATCATTAGATAGACAGATAAGTGGGTGGGAGGGCAGATAAATGATCAATTATTAGATAGATAGGTGGGTGCGTGAAGTGCAATACCTGTAAAAAAATATGTGGGTGATCCCTCACTCCTTGTGTAATAGTGCAGCTTGGCCAGCAGGGAGTTGTTATCCTTTGGGACCCACATATTTTTTTTCACTGAGCGCATTAACTGTAGATAGATAGAAAGATAGATAGATGGTTAGGTATATAAATGGGTAGGTGTGTGGTTGAGTAGGTGGATAGATAGTGAATCATTAGATAGACAGATAAGTGGGTGGGAGGGTAGATAAATGGTAAATTATTAGATAGTTAGGTGGGTGGGTGAAGTGGAATACCTGTAAAAAAATATGTGGGTGATCCCTCACTCCTTGTGTAATAGTGCAGCTTGGCCAGCAGGGAGTTGTTATCCTTTGGGACCCACATATTTTTTTTCACTGAGTGTATTAACTGTAGATAGATAGGTAGATAAATGGGTGGGTGCGTGGGTAGGTAGATAGTGAATCATTAGATAGATAAATGAGTGGGTGGGTAGAAAATGTTGAACTATTAGATAGGGGGGGGGGTGAAGCGCTATACTTGTAAAAAAAATACGTGGGTGATCCCTCACTCCTTGTGTTATAGTGCAGCTTGGCCAGCAGGGAGTTGTTATCCTTTGGGACCCACATATTTTTTTCACTGAGCGCATTAACTGTAGATAGATAGAAAGATAGATAGATGGTTAGGTATATAAATGGGTAGGTGTGTGGTTGGGTAGGTGGATAGATAGTGAATCATTAGATAGACAGATAAGTGGGTGGGAGGGTAGATAAATGGTAAATTATTAGATAGTTAGGTGGGTGGGTGAAGTGGAAAACCTGTAAAAAAATATGTGGGTGATCCCTCACTCCTTGTGTAATAGTGCAGCTTGGCCAGCAGGGAGTTGTTATCCTTTGGGACCCACATATTTTTTTCACTGAGCCCATTAACTGTAGATAGATAGGAAGATAGATGGTTAGGTATATAAATGGGTAGGTGTGTGGTTGGGTAGGTGGATAGATAGTGAATCATTAGATAGACAGATAAGTGGGTGGGAGGGCAGATAAATGATCAATTATTAGATAGATAGGTGGGTGCGTGAAGTGCAATACCTGTAAAAAAATATGTGGGTGATCCCTCACTCCTTGTGTAATAGTGCAGCTTGGCCAGCAGGGAGTTGTTATCCTTTGGGACCCACATATTTTTTTCACTGAGTGCAGTAACTGTAGATAGATAGAAAGATAGATGGTTAGGTATATAAAGTAGTAGGTGTGTGTTTGGGTGGGTAGATAAATGTTAAACTATTAGATAGGTGGGTGAAGTGCAATACCTGTAAAAAAATATGTGGGTGATTCTCACTCCTTGTGTAATAGTGCAGCTTGGCCAGCAGGGAGTTGTTATCCTTTGGGACCCACATATTTTTTTTCACTGAGTGTATTAACTGTAGATAGATAGGTAGATAAATGGGTGGGTGCGTGGGTAGGTAGATAGTGAATCATTAGATAGATAAATGAGTGGGTGGGTAGATAAATGTTATACTATTAGATAGGTGGGGGGGTGAAGCGCTATACTTGTAAAAAAAATACGTGGTTGATCCCTCACTCCTTGTGTAATAGTGCAGCTTGGCCAGCAGGGAGTTGTTATCCTTTGGGACCCACATATTTTTTTCACTGAGCGCATTAACTGTAGATAGATAGGAAGATAGATGGTTAGGTATATAAATGGGTAGGTGTGTGGTTGGGTAGGTGGATAGATAGCGAATCATTAGATAGACAGATAAGTGGGTGGGAGGGTAGATAAATGGTAAATTATTAGATAGTTAGGTGGGTGGGTGAAGTGGAATACCTGTAAAAAAATATGTGGGTGATCCCTCACTCCTTGTGTAATAGTGCAGCTTGGCCAGCAGGGAGTTGTTATCCTTTGGGACCCACATATTTTTTTCACTGAGCGCATTAACTGTAGATAGATAGAAAGATAGATGGTTAGGTATATAAAGTAGTAGGTGTGTGTTTGGGTGGGTAGATAAATGTTAAACTATTAGATAGGTGGGTGGGTGAAGTGCAATACCTGTAAAAAAATATGTGGGTGATCCTCACTCCTTGTGTAATAGTGCAGCTTGGCCAGCAGGGAGTTGTTATCCTTTGGGACCCACATATTTTTTTCACTGAGCGCACTAACTGTAGATAGATAGACTGTTATGTATATAAATGGGTAGGTGTGTGGTTGGGTAGGTGGAGAGATAGTGAATCATTAGATAGACAGATAAGTGGGTGGGAGGGTAGATAAATGATAAATTATTAGATAGATAGGTGGGTGCATGAAGTGCAATACCTGTAAAAAAAAATATGTGGGTGATCCCTCACTCCTTGTGTAATAGTGCAGCTTGGCCAGCAGGGAGTTGTTATCCTTTGGGACCCACAGTTTTTTTTCACTGAGCACATTAACTGTAGATAGATAGGAAGATAGATGGTTAGGTATATAAATGGGTAGGTGTGTGGTTGGGTAGGTGGATAGATAGTGAATCATTAGATAGACAGATAAGTGGGTGGGAGGGTAGATAAATGGTAAATTATTAGATAGTTAGGTGGGTGGGTGAAGTGGAATACCTGTAAAAAAATATGTGGGTGATCCCTCACTCCTTGTGTAATAGTGCAGCTTGGCCAGCAGGGAGTTGTTATCCTTTGGGACCCACATATTTTTTTCACTGAGCCCATTAACTGTAGATAGATAGGAAGATAGATGGTTAGGTATATAAATGGGTAGGTGTGTGGTTGGGTAGGTGGATAGATAGTGAATCATTAGATAGACAGATAAGTGGGTGGGAGGGTAGATAAATGGTAAATTATTAGATAGTTAGGTGGGTGGGTGAAGTGGAATACCTGTAAAAAAATATGTGGGTGATCCCTCACTCCTTGTGTAATAGTGCAGCTTGGCCAGCAGGGAGTTGTTATCCTTTGGGACCCACATATTTTTTTCACTGAGCCCATTAACTGTAGATAGATAGGAAGATAGATGGTTAGGTATATAAATGGGTAGGTGTGTGGTTGGGTAGGTGGATAGATAGTGAATCATTAGATAGACAGATAAGTGGGTGGGAGGGCAGATAAATGATCAATTATTAGATAGATAGGTGGGTGCGTGAAGTGCAATACCTGTAAAAAAATATGTGGGTGATCCCTCACTCCTTGTGTAATAGTGCAGCTTGGCCAGCAGGGAGTTGTTATCCTTTGGGACCCACATATTTTTTTTCACTGAGCGCATTAACTGTAGATAGATAGAAAGATAGATGGTTAGGAATATAAAGTAGTAGGTGTGTGTTTGGGTGGGTAGATAAATGTTAAACTATTAGATAGGTGGGTGGGTGAAGTGCAATACCTGTAAAAAAATATGTGGGTGATCCTCACTCCTTGTGTAATAGTGCAGCTTGGCCAGCAGGGAGTTGTTATCCTTTGGGACCCACATATTTATTTTCACTGAGCGCATTAACTGTAGATAGATAGAAAGATAGATAGATGGTTAGGTATATAAATGGGTAGGTGTGTGGTTGAGTAGGTGGATAGATAGTGAATCATTAGATAGACAGATAAGTGGGTGGGAGGGTAGATAAATGGTAAATCATTAGATAGTTAGGTGGGTTAAGTGCAATACATGTAAAAAAATGTGTGGGTGATCCCTCACTCCTTGTGTAATAGTGCAGCTTGGCCAGCAGGGAGTTGTTATCCTTTGGGACCCACATATTTTTTTCACTGAGCCCATTAACTGTAGATAGATATGAAGATAGATAGATGGTTAGGTATATAAATGGGTAGGTGTGTGGTTGGGTATGTGGATAGATAGTGAATCATTCGATAGACAGATAAGTGGGTGGGAGGGTAGATTAATGATAAATTGTTAGATAGGTGGGTGCGTGACGTGCAATACCTGTAAAAAAATATGTGGGTGATCCCTCACTCCTTGTGTAGTAGTGCAGCTTGGCCAGCAGGGAGTTGTTATCCTTTGGGACCCACATATTTTTTTTCACTGAGTGTATTAACTGTAGATAGATAGGTAGATAAATGGGTGTGTGCATGGGTAGGTAGATAGTGAATCATTAGATAGATAAATGAGTGGGTGGGTAGATAAATGTTAAACTATTAAATAGGTGGGGGGGGTGAAGCGCTATACTTGTAAAAAAAAATACGTGGGTGATCCCTCACTCCTTGTGTAATAGTGCAGCTTGGCCAGCGGGGAGTTGTTATCCTTTGGGACCCACATATTTTTTTCACTGAGCGCATTAACTGTAGATAGATAGAAAGATAGATAGATGGTTAGGTATATAAATGGGTAGGTGTGTGGTTGAGTAGGTGGATAGATAGTGAATCATTAGATAGACAGATAAGTGGGTGGGAGGGTAGATAAATGGTAAATCATTAGATAGTTAGGTGGGTTAAGTGCAATACCTGTAAAAAAATGTGTGGGTGATCCCTCACTCCTTGTGTAATAGTGCAGCTTGGCCAGCAGGGAGTTGTTATCCTTTGGGACCCACATATTTTTTTCACTGAGCGCATTAACTGTAGATAGATAGAAAGATAGCTAGATGGTTAGGTATATAAATGGGTATGTGTGTGGTTGGGTAGGTGGATAGTGAATCATTATATAGACAGATAAGTGGGTGGGAGGGTAGATAAATGGTAAATTATTAGATAGTTAGGTGGGTGGGTGAAGTGGAATACCTGTAAAAAAATATGTGGGTGATCCCTCACTCCTTGTGTAATAGTGCAGCTTGGCCAGCAGGGAGTTGTTATCCTTTGGGACCCACATATTTTTTTCACTGAGCCCATTAACTGTAGATAGATAGGAAGATAGATGGTTAGGTATATAAATGGGTAGGTGTGTGGTTGGGTAGGTGGATAGATAGTGAATCATTAGATAGACAGATAAGTGGGTGGGAGGGCAGATAAATGATCAATTATTAGATAGATAGGTGGGTGCGTGAAGTGCAATACCTGTAAAAAAATATGTGGGTGATCCCTCACTCCTTGTGTAATAGTGCAGCTTGGCCAGCAGGGAGTTGTTATCCTTTGGGACCCACATATTTTTTTCACTGAGCGCATTAACTGTAGATAGATAGAAAGATAGATGGTTAGGAATATAAAGTAGTAGGTGTGTGTTTGGGTGGGTAGATAAATGTTAAACTATTAGATAGGTGGGTGGGTGAAGTGCAATACCTGTAAAAAAATATGTGGGTGATCCTCACTCCTTGTGTAATAGTGCAGCTTGGCCAGCAGGGAGTTGTTATCCTTTGGGACCCACATATTTATTTTCACTGAGCGCATTAACTGTAGATAGATAGAAAGATAGATAGATGGTTAGGTATATAAATGGGTAGGTGTGTCGTTGAGTAGGTGGATAGATAGTGAATCATTAGATAGACAGATAAGTGGGTGGGAGGGTAGATAAATGGTAAATCATTAGATAGTTAGGTGGGTGAAGTGCAATACCTGTAAAAAAATGTGTGGGTGATCCCTCACTCCTTGTGTAATAGTGCAGCTTGGCCAGCAGGGAGTTGTTATCCTTTGGGACCCACATATTTTTTTCACTGAGCCCATTAACTGTAGATAGATATGAAGATAGATAGATGGTTAGGTATATAAATGGGTAGGTGTGTGGTTGGGTATGTGGATAGATAGTGAATCATTCGATAGACAGATAAGTGGGTGGGAGGGTAGATAAATGATAAATTGTTAGATAGGTGGGTGCGTGACGTGCAATACCTGTAAAAAAATATGTGGGTGATCCCTCACTCCTTGTGTAGTAGTGCAGCTTGGCCAGCAGGGAGTTGTTATCCTTTGGGACCCACATATTTTTTTTCACTGAGTGTATTAACTGTAGATAGATAGGTAGATAAATGGGTGTGTGCATGGGTAGGTAGATAGTGAATCATTAGATAGATAAATGAGTGGGTGGGTAGATAAATGTTAAACTATTAGATAGGTGGGGGGGGGGTGAAGCGCTATACTTGTAAAAAAAAATACGTGGGTGATCCCTCACTCCTTGTGTAATAGTGCAGCTTGGCCAGCGGGGAGTTGTTATCCTTTGGGACCCACATATTTTTTTCACTGAGCGCACTAACTGTAGATAGATAGGAAGATAGCTAGATGGTTAGGTATATAAATGGGTATGTGTGTGGTTGGGTAGGTGGATAGTGAATCATTATATAGACAGATAAGTGGGTGGGAGGGTAGATAAATGGTAAATTATTAGATAGTTAGGTGGGTGGGTGAAGTGGAATACCTGTAAAAAAATATGTGGGTGATCCCTCACTCCTTGTGTAATAGTGCAGCTTGGCCAGCAGGGAGTTGTTATCCTTTGGGACCCACATATTTTTTTCACTGAGCCCATTAACTGTAGATAGATAGGAAGATAGATGGTTAGGTATATAAATGGGTAGGTGTGTGGTTGGGTAGGTGGATAGATAGTGAATCATTAGATAGACAGATAAGTGGGTGGGAGGGCAGATAAATGATCAATTATAAAATAGATAGGTGGGTGCGTGAAGTGCAATACCTGTAAAAAAATATGTGGGTGATCCCTCACTCCTTGTGTAATAGTGCAGCTTGGCCAGCAGGGAGTTGTTATCCTTTGGGACCCACATATTTTTTTTCACTGAGTGTATTAACTGTAGATAGATAGGTAGATAAATGAGTGGGTGCGTGGGTAGGTAGATAGTGAATCATTAGATAGATAGATAAATGAGTGGGTGGGTAGATAAATGTTAAACTATTAGATAGGTGGGGGGGGTGAAGCGCAATACCTGTAAAAAAAAATATGTGGGTCATCCCTCCCTCTCATTTTCTAAAGCCCCATACATGCTACACGAGCAATGAAAATATATTACTCAGAAGACCCTTTTTGAGCAAACTCTTTTCTTTGAAAAAAAATCTCTTGTGTGTACTCAATATCAGTAATAATGTGTGCTCCCGCGCATCCTTAACGACCACCGCCTTCACTTGAACATCCAGGTCAACTTTGGCCATATAGCCTATGACCCGCATGTTCAGCAGGTCACTGGGACATCACTGAACGATTTCGGTAACCGATTTCGTTCAGTGTGAATAGTGGAACCACTGATATAGTTAACTATATAGATGGAGCCCCTATACTCCCAGTGTGTAAAGGGCTTAAGGGTCATTGTATACTGCGAACATATTATCATGCCTCTTTTCATTTTTTAAGTGAGAATTCTCCAGAAAACAGATGATGAGGTCATAACAGCCGACTACTGCGAGGTGACCTGGACTGCAGAATTGTCCTCAAGTTAACGAACAAAAATGAAGTCAGGTAATTAATGAAAATTAATTACTGATAATATGTTTTGGTATACATTTGAAAGTCACAAATAGGAGTTCTCGCTAGAGACTCTTCTATTATTGTATATTGTGATAACTAAGTGTACAGTTAAATAAATAGAGATAGCTAGAGAGAAATCGAAAGAGCAAAAAATAAACATACCTTCCCCCTTTACTGTCCACTAGGGCAGCTTGGCGGATATGGAGGTAAAGGAAGGGAACTCAGTAACACACTTTTTATTTCAGTCAGGGCCCTACTTCCCACAAAAAATATGTGGGTGATCCCTCACTCCTTGTGTAATAGGGCAGCTTGACCAGCAGGAAGGGAGGGATCCTTAGGTGGGTAGGTAGATATTTTGTAAATCATTAGATAGATAAGATAGATAGATAAATGGGTGGGTAGATCATTGTTAACCTATTAGATAGGTGTGTGGGGGGGGGGGAGCGCAATACCTGTAAAAGATATGTGGGTGATCCCTCACTCCTTGTGTAATAGTGCAGCTTGGCCAGCAGGGAGTTGTTATCCTTTGGGACCCACATATTTTTTTCCCTGAGTGTATTAACTGTAGATAGATAGGTAGATAAATGGGTGGGTGCATGGGTAGGTAGATAGTGAATCATTAGATAGATAAATGAGTGGGTGGGTAGATAAATGTAAACTATTAGATAGGTGGGTGGTCGAAGTGCAATACCTGTAAAAATATATGTGGGTGATCCCTCACTCCTTGTGTAATAATGCAGCTTGGCCAGCAGGGAGTTGTTATACTTTGGGACCCACATATTTTTTTCACTGAGCGCATTAACTGTAGATAGATAGAAAGATAGATGGTTAGGTATATAAAGTAGTAGGTGTGTGTTTGGGTGGGTAGATAAATGTTAAACTATTAGATAGGTGGGTGGGTGAAGTGCAATACCTTTAAAAAAATATGTGGGTGATCCTCACTCCTTGTGTAATAGTGCAGCATGGCCAGCAGGGAGTTGTTATCCTTTGGGACCCACATATTTTTTTTCACTGAGTGTATTAACTGTAGATAGATAGGTAGATAAATGGGTGTGTGCATGGGTAGGTAGATAGTGAATCATTAGATAGATAAATGAGTGGGTGGGTAGATAAATGTTAAACTATTAGATAGGTGGGGGGGGTGAAGCGCTATACTTGTAAAAAAAAATACGTGGGTGATCCCTCACTCCTTGTGTAATAGTGCAGCTTGGCCAGCGGGGAGTTGTTATCCTTTGGGACCCACATATTTTTTTTCACTGAGCGCATTAACTGTAGATAGATAGAAAGATAGATGGTTAGGTATATAAATGGGTAGGTTTGTGGTTGGGTAGGTGGATAGATAGTGAATCATTAGATAGACAGATAAGTGGGTGGGAGGGTAGATAAATGGTAAATTATTAGATAGTTAGGTGGGTTGGTGAAATGGAATACCTGTAAAAAAATATGTGGGTGATCCCTCACTCCTTGTGTAATAGTGCAGCTTGGCCAGCAGGGAGTTGTTATCCTTTGGGACCCACATATTTTTTTCACTGAGCCCATAACTGTAGATAGATAGGAAGATAGATGGTTAGGTATATAAATGGGTAGGTGTGTGGTTGGGTAGGTGGATAGATAGTGAATCATTAGATAGACAGATAAGTGGGTGGGAGGGCAGATAAATGATCAATTATTAGATAGATAGGTGGGTGCGTGCAGTGCAATACCTGTAAAAAAATATGTGGGTGATCCCTCACTCCTTGTGTAATAGTGCAGCTTGGCCAGCAGGGAGTTGTTATCCTTTGGGACCCACATATTTTTTTTCACTGAGCGCATTAACTGTAGATAGATAGAGAGATAGATAGATGGTTAGGTATATAAATGGGTAGGTGTGTGGTTGAGTAGGTGGATAGATAGTGAATCATTAGATAGACAGATAAGTGGGTGGGAGGGTAGATAAATGGTTAATTATTAGATAGTTAGGTGGGTGGGTGAAGTGGAATACCTGTAAAAAAATATGTGGGTGATCCCTCACTCCTTGTGTAATAGTGCAGCTTGGCCAGCAGGGAGTTGTTATCCTTTGGGACCCACATATTTTTTTTCACTGAGTGTATTAACTGTAGATAGATAGGTAGATAAATGGGTGGGTGCGTGGGTAGGTAGATAGTGAATAATTAGATAGATAAATGAGTGGGTGGGTAGATAAATGTTGAACTATTAGATAGGGGGGGTGAAGCGCTATACTTGTAAAAAAAATACGTGGGTGATCCCTCACTCCTTGCGTTATAGTGCAGCTTGGCCAGCAGGGAGTTGTTATCCTTTGGGACCCACATATTTTTTTCACTGAGCGCATTAACTGTAGATAGATAGAAAGATAGATAGATGGTTAGGTATATAAATGGGTAGGTGTGTGGTTGGGTAGGTGGATAGATAGTGAATCATTAGATAGACAGATAAGTGGGTGGGAGGGTAGATAAATGGTAAATTATTAGATAGTTAGGTGGGTGGGTGAAGTGGAATACCTGTAAAAAAATATGTGGGTGATCCCTCACTCCTTGTGTAATAGTGCAGCTTGGCCAGCAGGGAGTTGTTATCCTTTGGGTCCCACATATTTTTTTCACTGAGCCCATTAACTGTAGATAGATAGGAAGATAGATGGTTAGGTATATAAATGGGTAGGTGTGTGGTTGGGTAGGTGGATAGATAGTGAATCATTAGATAGACAGATAAGTGGGTGGGAGGGCAGATAAATGATCAATTATTAGATAGATAGGTGGGTGCGTGAAGTGCAATACCTGTAAAAAAATATGTGGGTGATCCCTCACTCCTTGTGTAATAGTGCAGCTTGGCCAGCAGGGAGTTGTTATCCTTTGGGACCCACATATTTTTTTCACTGAGCGCAGTAACTGTAGATAGATAGAAAGATAGATGGTTAGGTATATAAAGTAGTAGGTGTGTGTTTGGGTGGGTAGATAAATGTTAAACTATTAGATAGGTGGGTGAAGTGCAATACCTGTAAAAAAATATGTGGGTGATCCTCACTCCTTGTGTAATAGTGCAGCTTGGCCAGCAGGGAGTTGTTATCCTTTGGGACCCACATATTTTTTTTCACTGAGTGTATTAACTGTAGATAGATAGGTAGATAAATGGGTGGGTGCGTGGGTAGGTAGATAGTGAATCATTAGATAGATAAATGAGTGGGTGGGTAGATAAATGTTATACTATTAGATAGGTGGGGGGGGTGAAGCGCTATGCTTGTAAAAAAAATACGTGGTTGATCCCTCACTCCTTGTGTAATAGTGCAGCTTGGCCAGCAGGGAGTTGTTATCCTTTGGGACCCACATATTTTTTTTCACTGAGCGCATTAACTGTAGATAGATAGGAAGATAGATGGTTAGGTATATAAATGGGTAGGTGTGTGGTTGGGTAGGTGGATAGATAGTGAATCATTAGATAGACAGATAAGTGGGTGGGAGGGTAGATAAATGGTAAATTATTAGATAGTTAGGTGGGTGGGTGAAGTGGAATACCTGTAAAAAAATATGTGGGTGATCCCTCACTCCTTGTGTAATAGTGCAGCTTGGCCAGCAGGGAGTTGTTATCCTTTGGGACCCACATATTTTTTTCACTGAGCGCATTAACTGTAGATAGATAGAAAGATAGATGGTTAGGTATATAAAGTAGTAGGTGTGTGTTTGGGTGGGTAGATAAATGTTAAACTATTAGATAGGTGGGTGGGTGAAGTGCAATACCTGTAAAAAAATATGTGGGTGATCCTCACTCCTTGTGTAATAGTGCAGCTTGGCCAGCAGGGAGTTGTTATCCTTTGGGACCCACATATTTTTTTCACTGAGCGCACTAACTGTAGATAGATAGACTGTTATGTATATAAATGGGTAGGTGTGTGGTTGGGTAGGTGGAGAGATAGTGAATCATTAGATAGACAGATAAGTGGGTGGGAGGGTAGATAAATGATAAATTATTAGATAGATAGGTGGGTGCATGAAGTGCAATACCTGTAAAAAAAAATATGTGGGTGATCCCTCGCTCCTTGTGTAATAGTGCAGCTTGGCCAGCAGGGAGTTGTTATCCTTTGGGACCCACAGTTTTTTTTCACTGAGCACATTAACTGTAGATAGATAGGAAGATAGATGGTTAGGTATATAAATGGGTAGGTGTGTGGTTGGGTAGGTGAATAGATAGTGAATCATTAGATAGACAGATAAGTGGGTGGGAGGGTAGATAAATGGTAAATTATTAGATAGTTAGGTGGGTGGGTGAAGTGGAATACCTGTAAAAAAATATGTGGGTGATCCCTCACTCCTTGTGTAATAGTGCAGCTTGGCCAGCAGGGAGTTGTTATCCTTTGGGACCCACATATTTTTTTCACTGAGCCCATTAACTGTAGATAGATAGGAAGATAGATGGTTAGGTATATAAATGGGTAAGTGTGTGGTTGGATAGGTGGATAGATAGTGAATCATTAGATAGACAGATAAGTGGGTGGGAGGGTAGATAAATGGTAAATTATTAGATAGTTAGGTGGGTGGGTGAAGTGGAATACCTGTAAAAAAATATGTGGGTGATCCCTCACTCCTTGTGTAATAGTGCAGCTTGGCCAGCAGGGAGTTGTTATCCTTTGGGACCCACATATTTTTTTCACTGAGCCCATTAACTGTAGATAGATAGGAAGATAGATGGTTAGGTATATAAATGGGTAGGTGTGTGGTTGGGTAGGTGGATAGATAGTGAATCATTAGATAGACAGATAAGTGGGTGGGAGGGCAGATAAATGATCAATTATTAGATAGATAGGTGGGTGCGTGAAGTGCAATACCTGTAAAAAAATATGTGGGTGATTCCTCACTCCTTGTGTAATAGTGCAGCTTGGCCAGCAGGGAGTTGTTATCCTTTGGGACCCACATATTTTTTTCACTGAGCGCATTAACTGTAGATAGATAGAAAGATAGATGGTTAGGAATATAAAGTAGTAGGTGTGTGTTTGGGTGGGTAGATAAATGTTAAACTATTAGATAGGTGGGTGGGTGAAGTGCAATACCTGTAAAAAAATATGTGGGTGATCCTCACTCCTTGTGTAATAGTGCAGCTTGGCCAGCAGGGAGTTGTTATCCTTTGGGACCCACATATTTATTTTCACTGAGCGCATTAACTGTAGATAGATAGAAAGATAGATAGATGGTTAGGTATATAAATGGGTAGGTGTGTGGTTGAGTAGGTGGATAGATAGTGAATCATTAGATAGACAGATAAGTGGGTGGGAGGGTAGATAAATGGTAAATTATTAGATAGTTAGGTGGGTGGGTGAAGTGGAATACCTGTAAAAAAATATGTGGGTGATCCCTCACTCCTTGTGTAATAGTGCAGCTTGGCCAGCAGGGAGTTGTTATCCTTTGGGACCCACATATTTTTTTCACTGAGCCCATTAACTGTAGATAGATAGGAAGATAGATGGTTAGGTATATAAATGGGTAGGTGTGTGGTTGGGTAGGTGGATAGATAGTGAATCATTAGATAGACAGATAAGTGGGTGGGAGGGCAGATAAATGATCAATTATTAGATAGATAGGTGGGTGCGTGAAGTGCAATACCTGTAAAAAAATATGTGGGTGATCCCTCACTCCTTGTGTAATAGTGCAGCTTGGCCAGCAGGGAGTTGTTATCCTTTGGGACCCACATATTTTTTTCACTGAGCGCATTAACTGTAGATAGATAGAAAGATAGATGGTTAGGAATATAAAGTAGTAGGTGTGTGTTTGGGTGGGTAGATAAATGTTAAACTATTAGATAGGTGGGTGGGTGAAGTGCAATACCTGTAAAAAAATATGTGGGTGATCCTCACTCCTTGTGTAATAGTGCAGCTTGGCCAGCAGGGAGTTGTTATCCTTTGGGACCCACATATTTATTTTCACTGAGCGCATTAACTGTAGATAGATAGAAAGATAGATAGATGGTTAGGTATATAAATGGGTAGGTGTGTGGTTGAGTAGGTGGATAGATAGTGAATCATTAGATAGACAGATAAGTGGGTGGGAGGGTAGATAAATGGTAAATCATTAGATAGTTAGGTGGGTGAAGTGCAATACCTGTAAAAAAATGTGTGGGTGATCCCTCACTCCTTGTGTAATAGTGCAGCTTGGCCAGCAGGGAGTTGTTATCCTTTGGGACCCACATATTTTTTTCACTGAGCCCATTAACTGTAGATAGATATGAAGATAGATAGATGGTTAGGTATATAAATGGGTAGGTGTGTGGTTGGGTATGTGGATAGATAGTGAATCATTCGATAGACAGATAAGTGGGTGGGAGGGTAGATAAATGATAAATTGTTAGATAGGTGGGTGCGTGACGTGCAATACCTGTAAAAAAATATGTGGGTGATCCCTCACTCCTTGTGTAGTAGTGCAGCTTGGCCAGCAGGGAGTTGTTATCCTTTGGGACCCACATATTTTTTTTCACTGAGTGTATTAACTATAGATAGATAGGTAGATAAATGGGTGTGTGCATGGGTAGGTAGATAGTGAATCATTAGATAGATAAATGAGTGGGTGGGTAGATAAATGTTAAACTATTAGATAGGTGGGGGGGGTGAAGCGCTATACTTGTAAAAAAAAAATACGTGGGTGATCCCTCACTCCTTGTGTAATAGTGCAGCTTGGCCAGCGGGGAGTTGTTATCCTTTGGGACCCACATATTTTTTTCACTGAGCGCACTAACTGTAGATAGATAGGAAGATAGCTAGATGGTTAGGTATATAAATGGGTATGTGTGTGGTTGGGTAGGTGGATAGTGAATCATTATATAGACAGATAAGTGGGTGGGAGGGTAGATAAATGGTAAATTATTAGATAGTTAGGTGGGTGGGTGAAGTGGAATACCTGTAAAAAAATATGTGGGTGATCCCTCACTCCTTGTGTAATAGTGCAGCTTGGCCAGCAGGGAGTTGTTATCCTTTGGGACCCACATAATTTTTTCACTGAGCCCATTAACTGTAGATAGATAGGAAGATAGATGGTTAGGTATATAAATGGGTAGGTGTGTGGTTGGGTAGGTGGATAGATAGTGAATCATTAGATAGACAGATAAGTGGGTGGGAGGGCAGATAAATGATCAATTATTAGATAGATAGGTGGGTGCGTGAAGTGCAATACCTGTAAAAAAATATGTGGGTGATCCCTCACTCCTTGTGTAATAGTGCAGCTTGGCCAGCAGGGAGTTGTTATCCTTTGGGACCCACATATTTTTTTTCACTGAGTGTATTAACTGTAGATAGATAGGTAGATAAATGAGTGGGTGCGTGGGTAGGTAGATAGTGAATCATTAGATAGATAGATAAATGAGTGGGTGGGTAGATAAATGTTAAACTATTAGATAGGTGGGGGGGTGAAGCGCAATACCTGTAAAAAAAATATGTGGGTCATCCCTCCCTCTCATTTTCTAAAGCCCCATACATGCTACACGAACAATGAAAATATATTACTCAGAAGACCCTTTTTGAGCAAACTCTTTTCTTTGAAAAAAAATCTCTTGTGTGTACTCAATATCAGTAATAATGTGTGCTCCCGCGCATCCTTAACGACCACCGCCTTCACTTGAACATCCAGGTCAACTTTGGCCATATAGCCTATGACCCGCATGTTCAGCAGGTCACTGGGACATCACTGAACGATTTCGGTAACCGATTTCGTTCAGTGTGAATAGTGGAACCACTGATATAGTTAACTATATAGATGGAGCCCCTATACTCCCAGTGTGTAAAGGGCTTAAGGGTCATTGTATACTGCGAACATATTATCATGCCTCTTTTCATTTTTTAAGTGAGAATTCTCCAGAAAACAGATGATGAGGTCATAACAGCCGACTACTGCGAGGTGACCTGGACTGCAGAATTGTCCTCAAGTTAACGAACAAAAATGAAGTCAGGTAATTAATGAAAATTAATTACTGATAATATGTTTTGGTATACATTTGAAAGTCACAAATAGGAGTTCTCGCTAGAGACTCTTCTATTATTGTATATTGTGATAACTAAGTGTACAGTTAAATAAATAGAGATAGCTAGAGAGAAATCGAAAGAGCAAAAAATAAACATACCTTCCCCCTTTACTGTCCACTAGGGCAGCTTGGCGGATATGGAGGTAAAGGAAGGGAACTCAGTAACACACTTTTTATTTCAGTCAGGGCCCTACTTCCCACAAAAAATATGTGGGTGATCCCTCACTCCTTGTGTAATAGGGCAGCTTGACCAGCAGGAAGGGAGGGATCCTTAGGTGGGTAGGTAGATATTTTGTAAATCATTAGATAGATAAGATAGATAGATAAATGGGTGGGTAGATCATTGTTAACCTATTAGATAGGTGTGTGTGGGGGGGGGGGAGCGCAATACCTGTAAAAGATATGTGGGTGATCCCTCACTCCTTGTGTAATAGTGCAGCTTGGCCAGCAGGGAGTTGTTATCCTTTGGGACCCACATATTTTTTTCCCTGAGTGTATTAACTGTAGATAGATAGGTAGATAAATGGGTGGGTGCATGGGTAGGTAGATAGTGAATCATTAGATAGATAAATGAGTGGGTGGGTAGATAAATGTAAACTATTAGATAGGTGGGTGGTCGAAGTGCAATACCTGTAAAAATATATGTGGGTGATCCCTCACTCCTTGTGTAATAATGCATCTTGGCCAGCAGGGAGTTGTTATACTTTGGGACCCACATATTTTTTTCACTGAGCGCATTAACTGTAGATAGATAGAAAGATAGATGGTTAGGTATATAAAGTAGTAGGTGTGTGTTTGGGTGGGTAGATAAATGTTAAACTATTAGATAGGTGGGTGGGTGAAGTGCAATACCTTTAAAAAAATATGTGGGTGATCCTCACTCCTTGTGTAATAGTGCAGCATGGCCAGCAGGGAGTTGTTATCCTTTGGGACCCACATATTTTTTTTCACTGAGTGTATTAACTGTAGATAGATAGGTAGATAAATGGGTGTGTGCATGGGTAGGTAGATAGTGAATCATTAGATAGATAAATGAGTGGGTGGGTAGATAAATGTTAAACTATTAGATAGGTGGGGGGGGGTGAAGCGCTATACTTGTAAAAAAAAATACGTGGGTGATCCCTCACTCCTTGTGTAATAGTGCAGCTTGGCCAGCGGGGAGTTGTTATCCTTTGGAACCCACATATTTTTTTCACTGAGCGCATTAACTGTAGATAGATAGAAAGATAGATGGTTAGGTATATAAATGGGTAGGTTTGTGGTTGGGTAGGTGGATAGATAGTGAATCATTAGATAGACAGATAAGTGGGTGGGAGGGTAGATAAATGGTAAATTATTAGATAGTTAGGTGGGTTGGTGAAATGGAATACCTGTAAAAAAATATGTGGGTGATCCCTCACTCCTTGTGTAATAGTGCAGCTTGGCCAGCAGGGAGTTGTTATCCTTTGGAACCCACATATTTTTTTCACTGAGCCCATAACTGTAGATAGATAGGAAGATAGATGGTTAGGTATATAAATGGGTAGGTGTGTGGTTGGGTAGGTGGATAGATAGTGAATCATTAGATAGACAGATAAGTGGGTGGGAGGGCAGATAAATGATCAATTATTAGATAGATAGATAGGTGGGTGCGTGCAGTGCAATACCTGTAAAAAAATATGTGGGTGATCCCTCACTCCTTGTGTAATAGTGCAGCTTGGCCAGCAGGGAGTTGTTATCCTTTGGGACCCACATATTTTTTTTCACTGAGCGCATTAACTGTAGATAGATAGAGAGATAGATAGATGGTTAGGTATATAAATGGGTAGGTGTGTGGTTGAGTAGGTGGATAGATAGTGAATCATTAGATAGACAGATAAGTGGGTGGGAGGGTAGATAAATGGTAAATTATTAGATAGTTAGGTGGGTGGGTGAAGTGGAATACCTGTAAAAAAATATGTGGGTGATCCCTCACTCCTTGTGTAATAGTGCAGCTTGGCCAGCAGGGAGTTGTTATCCTTTGGGACCCACATATTTTTTTTCACTGAGTGTATTAACTGTAGATAGATAGGTAGATAAATGGGTGGGTGCGTGGGTAGGTAGATAGTGAATAATTAGATAGATAAATGAGTGGGTGGGTAGATAAATGTTGAACTATTAGATAGGGGGGGGTGAAGCGCTATACTTGTAAAAAAAATACGTGGGTGATCCCTCACTCCTTGCGTTATAGTGCAGCTTGGCCAGCAGGGAGTTGTTATCCTTTGGGACCCACATATTTTTTTCACTGAGTGCATTAACTGTAGATAGATAGAAAGATAGATAGATGGTTAGGTATATAAATGGGTAGGTGTGTGGTTGGGTAGGTGGATAGATAGTGAATCATTAGATAGACAGATAAGTGGGTGGGAGGGTAGATAAATGGTAAATTATTAGATAGTTAGGTGGGTGGGTGAAGTGGAATACCTGTAAAAAAATATGTGGGTGATCCCTCACTCCTTGTGTAATAGTGCAGCTTGGCCAGCAGGGAGTTGTTATCCTTTGGGACCCACATATTTTTTTCACTGAGCCCATTAACTGTAGATAGATAGGAAGATAGATGGTTAGGTATATAAATGGGTAGGTGTGTGGTTGGGTAGGTGGATAGATAGTGAATCATTAGATAGACAGATAAGTGGGTGGGAGGGCAGATAAATGATCAATTATTAGATAGATAGGTGGGTGCGTGAAGTGCAATACCTGTAAAAAAATATGTGGGTGATCCCTCACTCCTTGTGTAATAGTGCAGCTTGGCCAGCAGGGAGTTGTTATCCTTTGGGACCCACATATTTTTTTCACTGAGCGCATTAACTGTAGATAGATAGAAAGATAGATGGTTAGGAATATAAAGTAGTAGGTGTGTGTTTGGGTGGGTAGATAAATGTTAAACTATTAGATAGGTGGGTGGGTGAAGTGCAATACCTGTAAAAAAATATGTGGGTGATCCTCACTCCTTGTGTAATAGTGCAGCTTGGCCAGCAGGGAGTTGTTATCCTTTGGGACCCACATATTTATTTTCACTGAGCGCATTAACTGTAGATAGATAGAAAGATAGATAGATGGTTAGGTATATAAATGGGTAGGTGTGTGGTTGAGTAGGTGGATAGATAGTGAATCATTAGATAGACAGATAAGTGGGTGGGAGGGTAGATAAATGGTAAATTATTAGATAGTTAGGTGGGTGGGTGAAGTGGAATACCTGTAAAAAAATATGTGGGTGATCCCTCACTCCTTGTGTAATAGTGCAGCTTGGCCAGCAGGGAGTTGTTATCCTTTGGGACCCACATATTTTTTTCACTGAGCCCATTAACTGTAGATAGATAGGAAGATAGATGGTTAGGTATATAAAGTAGTAGGTGTGTGTTTGGGTGGGTAGATAAATGTTAAACTATTAGATAGGTGGGTGGGTGAAGTGCAATACCTGTAAATAAATATGTGGGTGATCCTCACTCCTTGTGTAATAGTGCAGCTTAGCCAGCAGGGAGTTGTTATCCTTTGGGACCCACATATTTTTTTCACTGAGCGCACTAACTATAGATAGATAGACGGTTATGTATATTAATGGGTAGGTGTGTGGTTTTGTAGGTGGATAGATAGTGAATCATTAGATAGACAGATAAGTGGGTTGGAGGGTAGATAAATGATAAATTATTAGATAGATAGGTGGGTGCATGAAGTGCAATACCTGTAAAAAAAATATGTGGGTGATCCCTCACTCCTTGTGTAATAGTGCAGCTTGGCCAGCAGGGAGTTGTTCTCCTTTGGGACCCACATATTTTTTTCACTGAGCGCATTAACTGTAGATAGATAAAAAGATAGATAGATGGTTAGGTATATAAATGGGTAGGTGTGTGGTTGAGTAGGTGGATAGATAGTGAATCATTAGATAGACAGATAAGTGGGTGGGAGGGTAGATTAATGTTAAATCATTAGATAGTTAAGTGGGTGGGTGAAGTGCAATACCTGTAAAAAAATGTGTGGGTGATCCCTCACTCCTTGTGTAATAGTGCAGCTTGGCCAGCAGGGAGTTGTTATCCTTTGGGACCCACATCTTTTTTTCACTGAGCCCATTAACTGTAGATAGATAGGAAGATAGATAGATGGTTAGGTATATAAATGGGTAGGTGTGTGGTTGGGTATGTGGATAGATAGTGAATCATTCGATAGACAGATAAGTGGGTGGGAGGGTAGATAAATGATAAATTGTTAGATAGATAGGTGGGTGCGTGAAGTGCAATACCTGTAAAAAAATATGTGGGTGATCCCTCACTCCTTGTGTAATAGTGCAGCTTGGCCAGCAGGGAGTTGTTATCCTTTGGGACCCACATATTTTTTTTCACTGAGTGTATTAACTGTAGATAGATAGGTAGATAAATGGGTGGGTGCGTGGGTAGGTGGATAGTGAATCATTAGATAGATAAATGAGTGGGTGGGTAGATAAATGTTAAACTATTAGATAGGTGGGGGGGGGGGTGAAGCGCAATACCTGTAAAAAAAATATGTGGGTGATCCCTCCCTCTCATTTTCTAAAGCCCCATACATGCTACACGAGCAATGAAAATATATTACTCAGAAGACCCTTTTTGAGCAAACTCTTTTCTTTGAAAAAAAATCTCTTGTGTGTGTGTACTCAATATCAGTAATGATGTGTGCTCCCGCGCATCCTTAATGACCACCGCCTTCACTTGAACATCCAGGTCAACTTTGGCCATATAGCCTATGACCCGCATGTTCAGCAGGTCACTGGGACATCACTGAACGATTTCGGTAACCGATTTCGTTCAGTGTGAATAGTGGAACCACTGATATAGTTAACTATATAGATGGAGCCCCTATACTCCCAGTGTGTAAAGGGCTTAAGGGTCATTGTATACTGCGAACATATTATCATGCCTCTTTTCATTTTTTAAGTGAGAATTCTCCAGAAAACAGATGATGAGGTCATAACAGCCGACTTCTGCGAGGTGACCTGGACTGCAGAATTGTCCTCAAGCTAACGAACAAAAATGAAGTCAGGTAATTAATGAAAATTAATTACTGATAATATGTTTTGGTATACATTTGAAAGTCACGAATAGGAGTTCTCGCTAGATACTCTTCTATTATTGTATATTGTGATAACTAAGTGTACAGTTAAATAAATAGAGATAGCTAGAGAGAAATCGAAAGAGCAAAAAATAAACATACCTTCCCCCTTTACTGTCCACTAGGGCAGCTTGGCGGATATGGAGGTAAAGGAAGGGAACTCAGTAACACACTTTTTATTTCAGTCAGGGCCCTACTTCCCACAAAAAATATGTGGGTTATCCCTCACTCCTTGTGTAATAGGGTAGCTTGACCAGCAGGAAGGGAGGGATCCTTAGGTGGGTAGGTAGATATTTTGTAAATCATTAGATAGATAAGATAGGTAGATAAATGGGTGGGTAGATCAATGTTAACCTTTTAGATAGGTGTGTGTGTGTGGGGGGAGCGCAATACCTGTAAAAGATATGTGGGTGATCCCTCACTCCTTGTGTAATAGTGCAACTTGGCCAGCAGGGAGTAGTTATCCTTAGGGACCCACATATTTTTTTTCCCCTGAGTGTATTAACTGTAGATAGATTGGTAGATAAATGGGTGGGTGCATGGGTAGGTAGATAGTGAATCGTTAGATAGATAAATGAGTGGGTGGGTAGATAAATGTAAACTATTAGATAGGTGGGTGGTCGAAGTGCAATACCTGTAAAAATATATGTGGGTTATCCCTCACTCCTTGTGTAATAGGGTAGCTTGACCAGCAGGAAGGGAGGGATCCTTAGGTGGGTAGGTAGATATTTTGTAAATCATTAGATAGATAAGATAGATAGATAAATGGGTGGGTAGATCAATGTTAACCTAGTAGATAGGTGTGTGTGTGTGGGGGGGGGGGGGAGCGCAATACCTGTAAAAGATATGTGGGTGATCCCTCACTCCTTGTGTAACAGTGCAGCTTGGCCAGCAGGGAATTGTTATACTTTGGGACCCACATATTTTTTTTCACTGAGTGTATTAACTGTAAATAGATAGGTAGATAAATGGGTGGGTGCGTGGGTAGGTAGATAGTGAATCATTAGATAGATAAATGAGTGGGTGGGTAGATAAATGTTAAACTATTAGATAGGTGGGGGGGGTTAAGCGCTATACTTGTAAAAAAAATACGTGGGTGATCCCTCACTCCTTGTGTAATAGTGCAGCTTGGCCAGCAGGGAGTTGTTATCCTTTGGGACCCACATATTTTTTTCACTGAGCGAATTAACTGTAGATAGATAGGAAGATAGATGGTTAGGTATATAAATGGGTAGGTGTGTGGTTAGGTAGGTGGATAGTGAATCATTAGATAGACAGATAAGTGGGTGGGAGGGCAGATAAATGATCAATTATTAGATAGATAGGTGGGTGCGTGAAGTGCAATACCTGTAAAAAAATATGTGGGTGATCCCTCACTCCTTGTGTAATAGTGCAGCTTGGGCAGCAGGGAGTTGTTATCCGTTGGGACCCACATATTTTTTTTCACTGAGCGCATTAACTGTAGATAGATAGAAAGATAGATGGTTAGGAATATAAAGTAGTAGGTGTGTGTTTGGGTGGGTAGATAAATGTTAAACTATTAGATAGGTGGGTGGGTGAAGTGCAATACCTGTAAAAAAATATGTGGGTGATCCTCACTCCTTGTGTAATAGTGCAGTTTGGCCAGCAGGGAGTTGTTATCCTTTGGGACCCACATATTTTTTTCACTGAGCGCACTAACTATAGATAGATAGGAAGATAGCTAGATGGTTAGGTATATAAATGGGTATGTGTGTGGTTGGGTAGGTGGATAGTGAATCATTATATAGACAGATAAGTGGGTGGGAGGGTAGATAAATGGTAAATTATTAGATAGATAGGTGGGTGCGTGACGTGCAATACCTGTAAAAAAAATATGTGGGTGATCCCTCACTCCTTGTGTAATAGTGCAGCTTGGCCAGCAGGGAATTGTTATACTTTGGGACCCACATATTTTTTTTCACTGAGTGTATTAACTGTAAATAGATAGGTAGATAAATGGGTGGGTGCGTGGGTAGGTAGATAGTGAATCATTAGATAGATAAATGAGTGGGTGGGTAGATAAATGTTAAACTATTAGATAGGTGGGGGGGGTGAAGCGCTATACTTGTAAAAAAAATACGTGGGTGATCCCTCACTCCTTGTGTAATAGTGCAGCTTGGCCAGCAGGGAGTTGTTATCCTTTGGGACCCACATATTTTTTTCACTGAGCGAATTAACTGTAGATAGATAGGAAGATAGATGGTTAGGTATATAAATGGGTAGGTGTGTGGTTAGGTAGGTGGATAGATAGTGAATCATTAGATAGACAGATAAGTGGGTGGGAGGGCAGATAAATGATCAATTATTAGATAGATAGGTGGGTGCGTGAAGTGCAATACCTGTAAAAAAATATGTGGGTGATCCCTCACTCCTTGTGTAATAGTGCAGCTTGGCCAGCAGGGAGTTGTTATCCTTTGGGACCCACATATTTTTTTCACTGAGCGTATTAACTGTAGATAGATAGAAAGATAGATGGTTAGGAATATAAAGTAGTAGGTGTGTGTTTGGGTGGGTAGATAAATGTTAAACTATTAGATAGGTGGGTGGGTGAAGTGCAATACCTGTAAAAAATATGTGGGTGATCCTCACTCCTTGTGTAATAGTGCAGCTTGGCCAGCAGGGAGTTGTTATCCTTTGGGACCCACATATTTTTTTCACTGAGCGCACTAACTATAGATAGATAGGAAGATAGCTAGATGGTTAGGTATATAAATGGGTATGTGTGTGGTTGGGTAGGTGGATAGTGAATCATTATATAGACAGATAAGTGGGTGGGAGGGTAGATAAATGGTAAATTATTAGATAGATAGGTGGGTGCGTGAAGTGCAATACCTGTAAAAAAATCTGTGGGTGATCCCTTACTCCTTGTGTAATCGTGCAGCTTGGCCAGCAGGGAGTTGTTATCCTTTGGGACCCACATATTTTTTTCACTGAGCGCATTAACTGTAGATAGATAGGAAGATAGATGGTTAGGTATATAAATGGGTAGGTGTGTGGTTGGGTAGGTGGATAGATAGTGAATCATTAGATAGACAGATAAGTGGGTGGAAGGGTAGATAAATGGTAAATTATTAGATAGTTAGGTGGGTGGGTAAAGTGGAATACCTGTAAAAAAATATGTGGGTGATCCCTCACTCCTTGTGTAATAGTGCAGCTTAGCCAGCAGGGAGTTGTTATCCTTTGGGACCCACATATTTTTTTCACTGAGCCCATAACTGTAGATAGATAGGAAGATAGATGGTTAGGTATATAAATGGGTAGGTGTGTGGTTGGGTAGGTGGATAGATAGTGAATCATTAGATAGACAGATAAGTGGGTGGGAGGGCAGATAAATGATCAATTATTAGATAGATAGGTGGGTGCGTGAAGTGCAATACCTGTAAAAAAATATGTGGGTGATCCCTCACTCCTTGTGTAATAGTGCAGCTTGGCCAGCAGGGAGTTGTTATCCTTTGGGACCCACATATTTTTTTCACTGAGCGCATTAACTGTAGATAGATAGAAAGATAGATGGTTAGGTATATAAAGTAGTAGGTGTGTGTTTGGGTGGGTAGATAAATGTTAAACTATTAGATAGGTGGGTGAAGTGCAATACCTGTAAAAAAATATGTGGGTGATCCTCACTCCTTGTGTAATAGTGCAGCTTGGCCAGCAGGGAGTTGTTATCCTTTGGGACCCACATATTTTTTTCACTGAGCACACTAACTGTAGATAGATAGGAAGATAGCTAGATGGTTAGGTATATAAATGAGTATGTGTGTGGTTGGGTAGGTGGATAGTGAATCATTATATTGACAGATAAGTGGGTGGGAGGGTAGATAAATGGTAAATTATTAGATAGATAGGTGGGTGCGTGAAGTGCAGTACCTGTAAAAAAATCTGTGGGTGATCCCTCACTCCTTGTGTAATCGTGCAGCTTGGCCAGCAGGGAGTTGTTATCCTTTGGGACCCACATATTTTTTTTCACTGAGTGTATTAATTGTAGATAGATAGATAGGTAGATAAATGGGTGGGTGCGTGGGTAGGTAGATAGTGAATCATTAGATACATAAATGAGTGGGTGGGTAGATAAATGTTATACTATTAGATAGGTGGGGGGGGTGAAGCGCTATACTTGTGAAAAAAATACGTGGGTGATCCCTCACTCCTTGTGTAATAGTGCAGGTTGGCCAGCAGGGAGTTGTTATCCTTTGGAACCCACATATTTTTTTCACTGAGCGCATTAACTGTAGATAGATAGGAAGATAGATGGTTAGGTATATAAATGGGTAGGTGTGTGGTTGGGTAGTTGGATAGATAGTGAATCATTAGATAGACAGATAAGTGGGTGGGAGGGTAGATAAATGGTAAATTATTAGATAGTTAGGTGGGTGGGTGAAGTGGAATACCTGTAAAAAAATATGTGGGTGATCCCTCACTCCTTGTGTAATAGTGCAGCTTGGCCAGCAGGGAGTTGTTATCCTTTGGGACCCACATATTTTTTTTTACTGAGCGCATTAACTGTAGATAGATAGAAAGATAGATGGTTAGGTATATAAAGTAGTAGGTGTGTGTTTGGGTGGGTAGATAAATGTTAAACTATTAGATAGGTGGGTGGGTGAAGTGCAATACCTGTAAATAAATATGTGGGTGATCCTCACTCCTTGTGTAATAGTGCAGCTTAGCCAGCAGGGAGTTGTTATCCTTTGGGACCCACATATTTTTTTCACTGAGCGCACTAACTATAGATAGATAGATGGTTATGTATATAAATGGGTAGGTGTTTGGTTTTGTAGGTGGATAGATAGTGAATCATTAGATAGACAGAAAAGTGGGTGGGAGGGTAGATAAATAATAAATTATTAGATAGATAGGTGGGTGCATGAAGTGCAATACCTGTAAAAAAAATATGTGGGTGATCCCTCACTCCTTGTGTAATAGTGCAGCTTGGCCAGCAGGGAGTTGTTATCCTTTGGGACCCACATATTTTTTTCACTGAGCGCATTAACTGTAGATAGATAGAAAGATAGATAGATGGTTAGGTATTTAAATGGGTAGGTGTGTGGTTGAGTAGGTGGATAGATAGTGAATCATTAGATATACAGATAAGTGGGTGGGAGGGTAGATTAATGTTAAATCATTAGATAGTTAAGTGGGTTTGTGAAGTGCAATACCTGTAAAAAAATATGTGGGTGATCCCTCACTCCTTGTGTAATAGTGCAGCTTGGCCAGCAGGGAGTTGTTATCCTTTGGGACCCACATCTTTTTTTCACTGAGCCCATTAACTGTAGATAGATAGGAAGATAGATAGATGGTTAGGTATATAAATGGGTAGGTGTGTGGTTAGGTATGTGGATAGATAGTGAATCATTCGATAGACAGATAAGTGGGTGGGAGGGTAGATAAATGATAAATTGTTAGATAGATAGGTGGGTGCGTGAAGTGCAATACCTGTAAAAAAAATATGTGGGTGATCCCTCACTCCTTGTGTAATAGTGCAGCTTGGCCAGCAGGGAGTTGTTATCCTTTGGGACCCACATATTTTTTATCACTGAGTGTATTAACTGTAGATAGATAGGTAGATAAATGGGTGGGTGCCTGGGTAGGTGGATAGTGAATCATTAGATAGATAAATGAGTGGGTGGGTAGATAAATGTTAAACTATTAGATAGGTGGGGGGGGGGGGGTGAAGCGCAATACCTGTAAAAAAAATATGTGGGTGATCCCTCCCTCTCATTTTCTAAAGCCCCATACATGCTACACGAGCAATGAAAATATATTACTCAGAAGACCCTTTTTGAGCAAACTCTTTTCTTTGAAAAAAAATCTCTTGTGTGTGTGTACTCAATATCAGTAATGATGTGTGCTCCCGCGCATCCTTAACGACCACCGCCTTCACTTGAACATCCAGGTCAACTTTGGCCATATAGCCTATGACCCGCATGTTCAGCAGGTCACTGGGACATCACTGAACGATTTCGGTAACCGATTTCGTTCAGTGTGAATAGTGGAACCACTGATATAGTTAACTATATAGATGGAGCCCCTATACTCCCAGTGTGTAAAGGGCTTAAGGGCCATTGTATACTGCGAACATATTATCATGCCTCTTTTCATTTTTTAAGTGAGAATTCTCCAGAAAACAGATGATGAGGTCATAACAGCCAACTACTGCGAGGTGACCTGGACTGCAGAATTGTCCTCAAGCTAACGAACAAAAATGAAGTCAGGTAATTAATGAAAATTAATTACTGATAATATGTTTTGGTATACATTTGAAAGTCACGAATAGGAGTTCTCGCTAGATACTCTTCTATTATTGTATATTGTGATAACTAAGTGTACAGTTAAATAAATAGAGATAGCTAGAGAGAGATCGAAAGAGCAAAAAATAAACATACCTTCCCCCTTTACTGTCCACTAGGGCAGCTTGGCGGATATGGAGGTAAAGGATGGGAACTCAGTAACACACTTTTTATTTCAGTCAGGGCCCTACTTCCCACAAAAAATATGTGGGTTATCCCTCACTCCTTGTGTAATAGGGTAGCTTGACCAGCAGGAAGGGAGGGATCCTTAGGTGGGTAGGTAGATATTTTGTAAATCGTTAGATAGATAAGATAGATAGATAAATGGGTGGGTAGATCAATGTTAACCGATTAGATAGGTGTGTGTGTGTGGGGGAGCGCAATACCTGTAAAAGATATGTGGGTGATCCCTCACTCCTTGTGTAATAGTGCAGCTTGGCCAGCAGGGAGTAGTTATCCTTTGGGACCCACATATTTTTTTTTTCCCCTGAGTGTATTAACTGTAGATAGATAGGTAGATAAATGGGTGGGTGCATGGGTAGGTAGATAGTGAATCATTATATAGATAAATGAGTGGGTGGGTAAACTATTAGATAGGTGGGTGGTCGAAGTGCAATACCTGTAAAAATATATGTGGGTGATCCCTCACTCCTTGTGTAATAGTGCAGCTTGGCCAGCAGGGAGTTGTTATCCTTTGGCACCCACATATTTTTTTCACTGAGCGCATTAACTGTAGATAGATAGGAAGATAGATGGTTAGGTATAAAAATGGGTAGGTGTGTGGTTGGGTAGGTGGATAGATAGTGAATCATTAGATAGACAGATAAGTGGGTGGGTGGGCAGATAAATGATCAATTATTAGATAGATAGGTGGGTGCGTGAAGTGCAATACCTGTAAAAAAATATGTGGGTGATCCCTCACTCCTTGTGTAATAGTGCAGCTTGGCCAGCAGGGAGTTGTTATCCTTTGGGACCCACATATTTTTTTCACTGAGCGCATTAACTGTAGATAGATAGAAAGATAGATGGTTAGGTATATAAAGTAGTAGGTGTGTGTTTGGGTGGGTAGATAAATGTTAAACTATTAGATAGGTGGGTGGGTGAAGTGCAATACCTGTAAATAAATATGTGTGTGATCCTCACTCCTTGTGTAATAGTGCAGCTTTTCCAGCAGGGAGTTGTTATCCTTTGGGACCCACATATTTTTTTCACTGAGCGCACTAACTGTAGATAGATAGGAAGATAGCTAGATGGTTAGGTATATAAATGGGTATGTGTGTGGTTGGGTAGGTGGATAGATAGTGAATCATTAGATAGACAGATAAGTGGGTGGGAGCGTAGATAAATGGTAAATTATTAGATAGATAGGTGGGTGCGTGAAGTGCAGTACCTGTAAAAAAAATCTGTGGGTGATCCCTCACTCCTTGTGTAATCGTGCAGCTTGGCCAGCAGGGAGTTGTTATCCTTTGGGACCCACATATTTTTTTCACTGAGCGCATTAACTGTAGATAGATAGGTAGATAGATGGTTAGGTATATAAATGGGTAGGTGTGTGGTTGGGTAGGTGGATAGATAGTGAATCATTAGATAGACAGATAAGTGGGTGGGAGGGTAGATAAATGGTAATTTATTAGATAGTTAGGTGGGTGGGTGAAGTGGAATACCTGTAAAAAAATATGTGGGTGATCCCTCACTCCTTGTGTAATAGTGCAGCTTGGCCAGCAGGGAGTTGTTATCCTTTGGGACCCACATATTTTTTCACTGAGCCCATTAACTGTAGATAGATAGGAAGATAGATGGTTAGGTATATAAATGGGTAGGTGTGTGGTTGGGTAGGTGGATAGATAGTGAATCATTAGATAGACAGATAAGTGGGTGGGAGGGCAGATAAATAATCAATTATTAGATAGATAGGTGGGTGCGTGAAGTGCAATACCTGTAAAAAAATATGTGGGTGATCCCTCACTCCTTGTGTAATAGTGCAGCTTGGCCAGCAGGGAGTTGTTATCCTTTGGGACCCACAAATTTTTTTCACTGAGCGCATTAACTGTAGATAGATAGAAAGATAGATGGTTAGGTATATAAATGGGTAGGTGTGTGGTTGGGTAGGTGGATAGATAGTGAATCATTAGATAGACAGATAAGTGGGTGGGAGGGTAGATAAATGGTAAATTATTAGATAGTTAGGTGGGTGGGTGAAGTGGAATACCTGTAAAAAAATATGTGAGTGATCCCTCACTCCTTGTGTAATAGTGCAGCTTGGCCAGCAGGGAGTTGTTATCCTTTGGGATCCACATATTTTTTTCCCCTGAGTGTATTAACTGTAGATAGATAGGTAGATAAATAGGTGGGTGGGTGCATGGGTAGGTAGATAGTGAATCATTAGATAGATAAATGAGTTGGTGGGTAGATAAATGTAAACTATTAGATAGGTGGGTGGGTGAAGTGCAATACCTGTAAAAATATATGTGGGTGATCACTCACATATACAGGTAGGGTGGCACCAGGTCTAACACAGAGGTATAGGGGGTGCAGGGAGTCACATATTGGGAATAAGAGGGTAGAAGAGGTCACATATTGGGAGTGAGGGGGTAGAAGGGGCCATGTACTGGGAATTAAGAGGTAGAGGGGGTCACACAAACAGAGGAGAGAGGCACATGGGGTAACACTAGTGGGTATAGGTGCACTTACCAATCTGTGCAGTGTGCTGCAGGCTCCAGGGATGTCAGTGATAAACTGCTTGGATGCACCGATTCACCCTCGTGTGGTAACAGGAGTGGACCAGCTCCTCTTCATCTATGCTGACAGGACGCTCAGCTCCTCTGATTAGAGCAGATGTCAGCTCAGTTCTGACAGCCGCATCCCCCCCCCCCCCACCACTCACAACCTGTCAGCTGTGTGTGGCAGCCGCCCTATTCAATCACTGCCAGTAGTCTCTTCAGCAAATTAAGCCTGCAGTGTCTCCCTCTTTGTCTGCTAGTACAGCGCTCTAATTGATGTTAAGGATCCCTGGGACCCACTTTTTTTTTTGCTCTGCGTGATCACTGTAGATAGACATTTTGTTAGATATATAGATGATAGATAATAATAATTTTAATTAAAAAGTCATATCGATTTTTCTCTTTCAATGGTCCTGGTGACACAGCTTCACATTGGGATGTAGGAGGGTCCGCAGGAGCCAGGCACCTATACCAAAGCTTTGAGAGAGGTAGGCTCCTCCCACTGCATCCCAGAATCCTCAGTTCATTTTAGTTGCCCACCGGAGTGGGTGCAATATTGAAGAGGCTGCTGCGCAGCTGAAGTTTAGCGATAGATAGGTGTTTTTTATTTTATTAATTTTACACTTATTAGGTAGGACACAGTGTTGAGGATTGTCACAGAATCCTCACACTGTCAGCGCAGCAGGGGCGGACAGAAGCGCGTCCTGTCCGCTCCCTGCGTGCGGAGGAGATGCTGTCTGCTCTCTCCGTGCGGCGCTGTCTGCATCACCGGATAAAGCTGCCTGGGCTCCGGAGCGTTCCTGAACCGGCTTCACGCAGGTGGGGATCATGGGGGATGGGCGCTCCGTTATGGCGGCGGCCATTTTATGCGGAGCTTGCAAGCTGAGCTCCTTATTGAAGAGGACAGCAGCTTGTCACAGGACTATTTCAAGTTGTTCCCATGTGAAGGGGAGACACTAGGAAGGAGGAAATCCAGCAGTGGGAGCGGCTTCTGGGGGTAGTTTGGCGCGAAAGTCCACAGACAGCAGCAGAGACAGTTGGTCTCTTCCCTAACTCTGCTTGGCGCCGCTTTGGGAAACGCTGACTGCATTTTCTGGCTGAGTGGTGAATTTCCTGGGCATCGCTTCCTCCTTCATCTGGAGGAGATTGCCGGAGCTTCAGACAGATAAGTGGCTGTGATATATATTGACTCTGTATATAACGCCTGTCATTGTGCACTGTGTGAAATTTATTTATCATGTCAGAGCAACAGTCTGTAGCTTTGGGGGAGGGAGCCCCATTTACATTGAGCGCGTGCAGTGTTTGTGCACTTCAAATTTCCCCTGAACAGATGACCAAAGGATTGTGCCCTGCTTGCGCAGTTGCGAGACCCATGGGCAGTAAACCCCAGAGGGTAGAGCAAACGGAGCTTGCGTGAGCCAGTGCCCTGGGCAGGTCAGTGAATGCCTTAGTGCAATTGCTTCTGGGGGTAGTTTGGCGCAAAAGTCCACAGACAGCAGCAGAGACAGTTGGTCTCTTCCCTAACTCTGCTTGGCGCCGCTTTGGGAAACGCTGACTGCATTTTCTGGCTGAGTGGTGGATTTCCTGGGCATCGCTTCCTCCTTCATCTGGAGGAGATTGCCGGAGCTTCAGACAGATAAGTGGCTGTGATATATATTGACTCTGTATATAACGCCTGTCCTTGTGCACTGTGTGAAATGTATTTATCATGTCAGAGCAACAGTCTGTAGCTTTGGGGGAGGGAGCCCCATTTACCTTGAGCGCGTGCAGTGTTTGTGCACTTCAAATTTCCCCTGAACAGATGACCAAAGGATTGTGCCCTGCTTGCGCAGTTGCGAGACCCATGGGCAGTAAACCCCAGAGGGTAGAGCAAACAGAGCCTGCGTGAGCCAGTGCCCTGGGCAGGTCAGTGAATGCCTTAGTGCAATTTTTGGACAGGCAGAGAGATGTAGTGGTATCTTCCTCTAAATCTATGTCATCTTCTCAACAGTCCTCAGGCTCCTTGCCTCTGACCCAAGCAGATCCTTGTCTATTGCAGGTGATGCAGGATCCTGCTAAGGGTATTAGCAGATTCAATGCTCTGCTTGATAGATTTGACAATGATTCCGAAGGGACTCCTAGACAGTCTTATTCGGTCCCCCTGCTGGCAGTTGATTCAGGGGAGGAAGGAGAGTGCACCTCAGATATTCCCTGGGAGCAGGGTGATGATTCTGAGGATACCTCGACCCCTGGGGTGGAGGATTTGATTGCTGCTGTTAAGCAGGCCCTGAATTTGTCTGATGAGGACAAGGCTCCTTTTAAAGGGTTGTTTAAGAGGCAACATAGAGAGGCTGTTACCTTCCCGGCAGATGAAGGTTTACAGGATCTTTTAGAAGGGGCTTGGAAAACGTCCGATAAGAGGCTTCAGATGCCAAAACGTTTTTTTTTTGTCTTTATCCTATGCCCGAGGTGCATACAGACCTCTGGGAGAAAGTGCCTGTAGTGAATGCTTCAAAATCTACTGTGCTCCCAGTCCAAGGGGGTGCGGCTTTTAAGGACCCCGTGGACAAGAAGCTGGAAGGACACCTTAAAGCTATATTTGAGGGGGTGGGGTTTACACTCAGGCCTCTCATAGCGTCAGCCTGGGTTTCAAAAGCCATGATTATATGGGCTAGCAGTTTGTGCACCATGGTGCACGCAGACCCGGTGGTTTTTCTGCTGGCTGAAAAGTTGAAGGCAGCTGCTGAGTATGTCCTAGAGGCAGAGGAAGAAGCTCTCAAGATGGCTTCAAAAGTGTCCACTGTCTCAGTTAGGCTGGTTTCACACACTCCGGCTCCTGCCGGACGGTGAAATCCCGCACGGCCAGGGAGCCGTGCAGCACACACTAGTTTATCATGGAGGGGATGGCCACAGCCCGGCAGCCGTCCCTTCCAGTGGTGGGATCCGGCTGCAGCCGTGCGGCCGGGCCGTGGCCGTCCCGTGTGAATGGACACAATAGTGTCCATTCACAACTAATGTGTGCGGCACGGCTCCATGGCCGTGCGGGATTTCACCGTCCGGCAGGAGCCGGAGTGTGTGAAACCAGCCTTAATGTCAGGAGAGTACTGTGGCTAAAAGCCTGGGAAGCGGTAATGAGTCCAAAAAGGCCTTAGAGGCGTTGGCTTTTAAGGGCAAGCTGTTGTTTGGCTCCGAGCTGGAGGAAATTATAAAGCAGGCCACGGGGGGGCAAAAGTACCTTTCTCCCTGCGCCATCAGCAAAGCAGTCATCAAAATTTTCGTCCTTTCGGCCCTCCCATAGAGGAGGTGCGTCCTTTCGAGGACAGTCTTTCAGGGGTAAATTCCAGTCCAGTAAAGGAAAGGCCCCAAAATCTAGTTTCCGCTCTTTCCATTAGAAACCGAACAACAAAGGTGATGAAAAGCCCTCAGCATGACTGCCTAGGAAAGCCCCCATCTGTTTTCAGAGTGGGGGGGTCGTCTGTTAAGGTTCCGGGAAGCTTGGGCCTTGTTGGATTAGGATCCTTGGGTGTTAGACATTGTCTCACAGGGATACAAAATCCCTTTCAAGGGTCTTCCTCCGAGAAGATTCTTACCCACACCACTCCCAAATGAGCCACGACTCAGAGCCACTCATTTTGGGACGGCTCAGTCACTTCTAGAAAAAGGAGTGGTGATTCTGGTGCCTCGGGAGGAATGGAAAAAAGGCTTTTATTCCATTCTGTTTTTAGTGCCCAAGCCGGACGATACCTTCAGACCAATCCTAAATCTGAAATCATTAAATCTCCACCTGTGGGTAGACCACTTCAAGATGGAGTCTCTGCGGTCTGTGCTTCTCAGCATAGACCAGGGAGAATTTTTGGAGTCCATGGATATCCAGGACGCATATTTGCATGTCCCAATTCACCCGGAGCATCAGGCTCTTCTAAGGTTTGCAATAGGGGACAGACATTTCAAATTCCAGGATTTGCCCTTTGGACTGGCTACGGCTCCAATGGTATTCACGAAGATCATGTCGGTAATGGCGGCTGTTCTCCGTTTGAGGGGTATCATTGTGATACCTTATTTGGATGATCTGCTGTTCAAAGCGGATTCAGCAGAGACTTTGCAGACACACCTGGCGGAGGCTATTCAGTTTTTGCAAGTTCACGGGTGGCTCTTAAATTTACAAAAGTCACAACTGGTCCCGTCTCAGAGGATCCAATTCCTGGGAGTCATCCTGGATACTCACTTACACCGAGTATTCCTGCCAGAGACGAAAGCCAAGGACATTTCACTCCTGGTAAGGTCAGTTCTGGAATTGGTCTGGAAATGTCTGAAGTTGCTGGGCAAAATGGTGGCGACTTTCGAGACGCTACTGTTCGCCAGATTCCATTCTCGGGCCTTTCAATGGAACATCCTAACATCTTGGTCGAGGAACACGCAGACCATGAAGTCAGAAAGGGTGACGCTGACGTTGGAAACCAGGTCTTCTCTGAAATGGTGGACGGATGTGAATTCCCTTCAGTGGGGTTGGTCTCTTCAGTCTTGGGACTGGCTGGTAGTAACTACCGATGCCAGTCTCAGGGGCTGGGGAGCAGTTGTCCTGGACCTGAGGCTTCAGGGCCTGTGGACTACAGTGGAGTCAGCTGTCCTGATAAATATCCTGGAGCTTCGGGCTGTTTGGAAGGCCTTATCCTTGGCGGAAGACAGACTGAGGGGTCTCCCCATAAAGATTCAGTCGGACAACGCCACGGCTGTGGCATACCTGAATCATCAGTGCGGCACACACAGCAAACTGGCTATGTGGGAGGTGTCACGGATTTTCTTGTGGGCGGAGCAGAATGTTCCAGCCTTATCGGCAATATTCATACCAGGTGTGAAGAATGTGGAGGCCGATATCTTGAGCAGGGAAGAGCTGCTAGAAGGGGAATGGACGTTGAATCCACATATCTTCCAACAGATTGCATCTCGTGGGGGCTTCCGGAGGTGGATTTAATGGCGTCCAGGTTCAACCATCAGGTTCACAAATTCTTCTCCAGGACAAGGGATCCTCTGGCGTCAGCGGTGGATGCAATGACCGTACCCTGGACAGGGAATCTGGCATACGTTTTCCCACCGTTTCCGATGATTGCCAGGGTTCTGAAGAGGATCAGATCCCAAGGGATTCCAGTAATACTGATAGCTCCAGATTGGCCAAGGAGGTCTTGGTACTCGAGTGTTCGGAAACTATCAGTAGAGTTGTGGCGTCTGCCTCAAAGACTAGACCTACTAAGTCAAGGGCCGTTCTTTCATCAGGATTTAGCTCGGCTAACGGCTTGACTATTGAAACCTCCATTTTAAAGAGCAAAGGATTTTCTGAAGCGGTTGTGAATACCATGATTAAGGCCAGGAAGTCGGTGTCTTCGGCTAACTACTATAGGGTCTGGAAGACGTATATTAGGTGGTGTGAGCGCCAGAAGTCTCATACGTCCAGATTTCGGCTATCAAAATTGCTTGAATTCCTTCAGGTTGGTTTTTCTTCAGGACTAAGTCTCCAGTCTCTTAAAGTGCAGATATCAGCTCTGACGATCTTCAGAAGAGAGTGGCTGTGCTTCCGGAGGTGCAAACCTTCCTTCAGGGAGTTTCTAGATTAAAACCACCATACAAACAACCAGTGGCACCCTGAGATTTGTCTCTGGTGCTGGAGATTCTTCAAAAGCCTCCTTTTGAACCGTTAAGGTCAGCTGACCTCAAGTTTCTCACTTGGAAGTTAGTGTTTTTGTTGGCTGTTTCCTCTGCAATGAGAGTTTCGGAGTTGGGAGCATTGTCTTGTAAGCCTCCCTTCTTAATCTTTCATGATGATAGGGCTGTTCTGAGAACAGTACCCCAGTTTTTACCAAAAGTAGTGTCTGCTTTCCATTTGAATCAGGAGATTGTTCTTCCTGTGTTTCAACCCCCAGATGGTTCTAAGAAAGGGGACAAATTGAGGAATTTGGATGTGGTGCGCGCCTTGCGCATTTATGTGGACAGAGTTAAAGTGTTTTGGAAGACGGATACTTTATTCGTCTTGTATGATGTACACAAGATAGGCTGGCCCACTTCAAAACAGACCATTGCCAGGTGGTTGAGATCAGTTATTGCTTTTGCATATACTAAAGTTGGTAGGCCTGTACCGGCCAGGATAAACGCACATACCACCAGGTCTGTTGCCACATCTTTGCCATGGGGCTACGGCTGAGCAAGTTTGCAGGGCTGCCACTTGGTCATCTGTTCACACTCGCAGTGATGAGAGCTGCAGACCTGAGCGTACCCTCCCAAAGGACAGGCTCTTGAATGTCCCAATGTGAAGCTGTGTCACCAGGAACATTGAAAGAGAAAAAGGGATTTTTGTAAGAACTTACCGTTTGTATCCCTTTCTCTGATATGGTCCTGGTGGCACAGCGATCCCTCCCTTACGCTCAGTAAGTATTGCCAGTGTTCATGATGTATCATGTTATGATGGTAAAATTTAAATTTGTGCATATAATATGTTCAGGCGTTTGTACTGAGTTGATGTATTCCAGTGGCTTTGAAAGTTGAACTGAGGATTCTGGGATGCAGTGGGAGGAGCCTACCTCTCTCAAAGCTTTGGTATAGGTGCCTGGTTCCTGCGGACCCTCCTACATCCCAATGTGAATCTGTGTCACCAGGACCATATCAGAGAAAGGGATTCGAACGGTATGTTCTTACAAAAATCCCTTTATTTATAAGGTAGATGCATGTAAAGTATGGTTTATTTTTCTCTGTGTCAGTGTATACTGAGAACATATTATCACGGCTCTTTCCTTTTTTGTTAGGTGAGTTTTCTTCCTGAAGCAAAGCATAAGATCATAATAGCCGACTAATGTGAGGTGACCTGGACTGCAGACTTCTACTAGAGACAATGATCAGAGAGGAACCACATCAACAGGAGAGGAAGACAGGTAATTTATCATTATTAATTACTGATACTTCTCAGGCAAAAAAAATATAAGATATATTAATAGGAACATTGTACTTTGTTAGTGTTAGTGTTGTTCAGCTGCTTACCAATGAAAGCTTTTACTGACAGACAGCTGCCTGCCTTGGACCCCCTTTTAGAAGATGAATGGGTCCCACAAGATGTGTTATGATCTGGCTGTGTGCACCAGTGCCCTAGTAAATCAATGGTGGTAGTCTCCCCAGCCAATCACAGACTTTAGGACCCAGAATGCCAACCCCACCGACAAAACGCCCCCACTGCCGCTGCATGAAACACATCCCCTTGCATGTCCCTCAGCAGGAAGAAATCATTCAATGGTCGGCGACTATCAAATGATTTTCCTGGGCTTACAAATATAAGTCAGTGGAGACTGATTTATATTTGCTGGGTCCGGACTAAAGACAGGGCAGGATGTGCAGGGGAACGCCCAGCGTTAGCATGGGGACGTCCATAAAATGCTGGACGTTCCCATGTCAAATCATAGCTAGATTAATTTAAAAAGTAGATTCATGTATAGTTCATGTTTCTAAAGTCCCATACACAGTTGACGAGAAATGAAAAGATATCACTCAAAGGGCAATATTTTTTTATTCTAGTGTATATACACAATATTGTTAATGATGTGTGCTTCCGAGCATCCTTAAGGACCACCCCCCTCCCCCATGCCCTGAACATGCAGGTCAACTTTGGTACAATGGAACCGCCTATAAAGTTAACTGTATCGTGAGTATTCCTAGTCTCCAGTGTGTACAGGACTTAAGGGTCAATGTATACTGCAAACATATTATCATGCCTCCATTTCCATTTTTTAGGTGAGAATTCTCCATAAAACAGATAATGAGATGATAACAGCCGTCTACTTCGAAGTGACCTGGACTGCAGAATCGTCCTCAAGTCAACAAACAAAGATGAAGTACAGCAACAGGAGACCCAAGTCAGGTAATTAATGAAAATTATATACTGATAATATGTTTTGGTATACATTTGAAATTCACAAATAGGACTTCTATTATTGTACATTGTGCTAACTTAGTGTACAGTTAATTAGATAGAGATAGGTAGAATGAAATAGAAAGAGTAAAAATAAACATACCTTCCCCCTTCACTGTCCACTAGGGAAGCTTGGCGGACATGAAGGGGAAGAACTCAGTAACACACTTTTTATTTCAGTCAGTGCCGTACCTCCCTGTGTAATAGTGCAGCTTGACCAGCAGGAAGGGAGGGATCATTAGGTGGGTAGGTAGATATTTTGTAAATCATTAGATAGATAAGATAGATAGATAAATGGGTGGGTGAAGCGCATTACCTATAAAAGATATGTGGGTGATCCCTCACTCCTTGTGTAATAGTGCATCTTGGCCAGCAGGGAGTTGTTATCCTTTGGGACCCACATCTTTTTTTCACTGACCGCATTAACTGTAGATAGATAGAAAGTTTTAGGAAAAAAAACAAGACCGGCCACAAAAAGTCAGGGCAGCTAATCCAAAATAGTTTTTGAAACCCACCATACTGCAATAAGGCTTTGGGCCAGATGCACTAAGCTTCAAAAGTGATAAAATGGAGAGTCATAAACAGCCAGCCAATCAACTCCTACCTGCCATGTCACAGAAAAAATGTCAGACAGAAGCTGATTGTTTGGTTGTTTAGTACTCATCACTTTATCACTTTTTGAAGCTTAGTGCATCTGGTCTTTGTCTTCTATGTTCTTTCTCATGATCCAAATGTTGAAATCTGGCACATACCCTAGAGGGCTAATCTTTGTTTTTAAGCATGGCGGCCCCTTCAAAACATCCTCTAAAAAACAGAAATAGCTATCTACCACAACATATCTTATTCTTAAAGGTACCAGCCTACCCCAATTGATACTAAATTTAAAAAAAAAAACAATATTCTGGATTGTTTATAGGGAATCGGTACATCTGTCAGAATGAACTTAGGTCTACAGTCATTAGGTCGACCCCACTGGGTCGACTGGCAGGAAGGTCGACCTGATTTAAGGTCGACATGGGCCAAGGTCGACATGACTTAAGGTCGAATTTGCATAAAGGTCGACTTGAGGAAGGTCGACTGGTCATAAGGTCGACATGGGTTTTTCACTGCTTTTTGATCCGAATGTCGACACAGTCGACATGGACACAGTTGGCAATGAGAATCGTACCCTTGCATCGCTAGCTTCGCTCGCAATGCTTCGGGCACGGTGGCTCGCTTCGCTCGCCACAGCTTTAATAACCTCCTCCACGCCCTAGTGGATGGTAGGGCATGAAATACCGCCTTTCGGTACATGTTGGCTCAAAAAACAGTGAAAAACCCCATGTCGACCTTATGACCAGTCGACCTTCCTCATGTCGACCTTAATGCAAATTCGACCTTAAGTCATGTCGACATTGGCCCATGTCGACCTTAAATCAGGTCGACCTTCCTGCCAGTCGACCTAGTGTTGTCGACCTAATGACTGTAGACCTAAGTTCATTCTAACAGATGACCGCTTCCCTGTTTATAGCTATGCACTGGAATCTTGAGTATATTAAAATTCCTTACAAATAGAGAAACCCCTTGTACACAAGTGTAGCTCTGTATTGCAGATAGTCTTTATTATTTCTGGAATCAGGTTATGCTAGTGTTCATAACTTATGCAAATTGTACAATGGGCTCCAGTGACCGTTATACATATTTAGCTACCATAATTGCAGATACTCTGCTGTTTGAATATAAATCAATTGCTCTTTGCATCCTTTATGAGAAGAGATAGACTATTCTGATTTGATGTATAGGTCTCTTCCAACAACGACAGCATACTGCAATAAAAGGAAACATTGGGCCATACGTGCGTACGCTATCACCTACTTTAAAACAAAAACTTAAATCGTGCTTTCGTTTAGCGACATGGTATAACTTAGAAACACTTGAGCACGGTCAGGGGCGTAACTAGATATTCATAGGCCCCATAGCAAAAGTTTGTAAGGGGCCCCTATTTAGCAACTGATGGTGATAAATGTATGTATAGCTAATTACTTAGACAGTAAAGATGGGCCCCCTTCAGTTTTGGGCCCCATAGCAGCTGCACCCCTTACACCTATGGTAGTTATGCCCTTGAGCACGGTGATTCTTTCTAGGGTGCTTATGCTTTCCTAGTATGACTCTTATACTGTTGTCTGCATCCATGTTCGCTGCTGCTCTCATAATCCTCTTCCTCACCAAGTACTCTTTTATCGTACCACTAATGTCTGTTTTAGTCTTATAATAAGGATTGTCCACACAATGCTTTGTTCTCTGATTGTTTTATTTTATGTACTGTACAAGTTATCATTTATTTATGCTTTAAGTCATCAATAAAAATTATGACTGGGAAAAACAGAAACATAGGCCCTAATTCAGGTTGAATTGGTAAGCAGGTAACATCACTGCTTGCCGAGTGCACCATCCGCTGCCCGGCCGAATCCCCCCACCCCTCCAAATCCCAACTATAACATGCAAGGGGATGTGTATAAGAACACATCCCCTTGCATGAAGGAGATGGCGTTCCGGATGCAGTTGCTGGGAAAAGCAATGGCTTGGGTCCTGTGCTCTCAGGAAACACGGCATATCCAGTTATTAACTGCCCTCCTCTAACTGCGGATTGGGGGGCACAGGATGTTTGATCTTCAATGGGAATGCCCAGTGGACTTGCCTGTTCCACTGCACTGTCTCCGGAAGCAGTGGCTCAGTTTGCTGCTAAGAAATTCATGTTGAGCATTCACCTGGTGTGGTCCAAGCTGCGCTCGTGCACACTGAACACCTGGATTTCTCTTAAGCAAGCAGATGTGAAGCTGAGAGACTGCAGCATGTAACACCATAATACAACAATTAAAGCTCTTCCTTTTCTAAGAAAAAAAATGTACTGAGCAGAAATTTTTCAGAGGTGCATAGAACTGTTATGCCAAAATAAAATATGAGCGGTTTGGAACAATGTAGTTTCAACTGTCAGGGTAGAGAGTGAGTTAACACATGGGGTTTGTTTTATTAGGTAGATATTAGGACAGAATAGGGCCCTTTGGGGTTATTTTTACACAGACAGGTCTAGTTTTATTTTTACACTGTTTTCTGCCCCATTATAAAGATAAGGCTTTACAATTTGTTAATCTTGCACAGTAGCCACCAGAGAGTGAGCCACAATCACGGCCATTGCCAGCCAATGTGCAAGCATAACGAGTGCCTGCCATGCCCCCGCAGTGAGAGGCAGCAGCCTTTTACAATTTAAAATGGCAGCTGTCATTTTCTGGCATGTTCACTGCCCTGGTTGGGCGGCAGGTGGTGAGCACCCCCCCCCCCCCCCCCCACACACACACACTGGATTAACACGCCGGACAGAGGCAGTGGACATTTTATTATTTAACAGGCGTCCCTCTTTTGAGCCATCGCGCCTCCCGGTGCAGAGGCAGCCGCTGCAAAAGAGCTTAAGGGCCACCGACTGCTAGTTTAAGATGTCAGGAAAGCTTCAGCTGCCGGCTGGGTGACAGGAACCGCCTGCGGGGTGAAAATGTCAAGTCAGCCCCCTGGGTGAAGAAGGGGTATAATAAATTATTCTTAAAAAACAAATGTGTTTTTATTCTAATATATCCTTTACAGGGACGCTATAGGTCCCAGCAGAAGGCTTGCTGGAACCTGTAGTCCTCCTTTAAAGGGCAATATGGGGTGCTGGGGGAAGGATAGCCCTGGTCTTTAGCGGTAGAAAGAATCCCAGGCCTGGGCTGACTAGCACAGGGTTGCTAATGTACAGCCATGGGACCCTAGAGGTGTCTCATGGCTGTGGCATTACCTCCCCGGCTGGTGGAGCCTGGTGCTGGTTCCAGAAATATTTGGGACCCCTACTTATTTTGCCCCCCATATTTTTGCAACCATGGGTGGCTTCAAGAGCCCGGTGCGGGTACCTTAAATATGGGAGACCTTTACTTAATTAGTCCCCATATTTTTGGAACCATTGCCTGCACCAATATCTAATTTAAAATATATATGGGAGACAAAGCTGTGGGGGTCCTCCGTATTTGCGGAACCAGCACCAGGCCCATGGAGCCGACCCTGGTTCCAAAAATACGGGGGACAAAATGAGTAGGGGTCCCCTGTATTTCAGAAACCAGCACTGGGCTCCACTAGCTGGCAAGGTAATGCCACAGCCAGGGGATCTTATGGGTCCCCTGGCTGTGGCATTACCTCCTGGCTAGTGGAGCTCAGTGCTGGTTCCTGAAATATAGGGGACACACCTTATGGTTCCCCTGGCTATAACAGCACCAACCTTGTGCTATTCAGCCCAGGGCTTCTTTCGATCCCAGGCGTGTGATACCTTAAAAAAATATTGTAATTTACAGGAGGTCTACAGGTCCCTGCAAGCCTGCCACTGGTACCTACAGCTTCCCTGTAAAGGAAATATTTAAAGAAGAACACAGGACAGGTTTTAAAAAGTATTTAACAGCCTCTTCATCCAGGGGAACCAATACACTCCCAGGACTTCCCCACGTTTTCACCAGGCGGGCGGCCCCTGCTGTCCAGCAGGGGCTTCCCCGGCTTCTTTGACCGGAGGGCGGCGGCCTGTAAGCTCTTTTCCACGGCCGTCGCGCCTCCGGGACATCGAGGCGCTTTCTTCTGGAGCTCTTCTCTGTTTGTACGCTGCCATCAGACTGTCTCCGCATCCTCACATTCACCGTGGCTATTTTTATTATAAAAAAAAAAAAAATGGTGCTAATACTGTAACTATTGGTGACATTCTTGTAAATATACAAGAACATTTTCTTTATATTATTCTTATTTTTATGGTCAAAACTCTGTATTACAATAAACTGGAGTATAACAGGAGAGCCTCGGCCTCCCCTCACATTACTATTCTTTCCCCTTTCATGCCATCCTGTCTTCCGGCATCCGTGCCTTTATTTCCTTACATCTTTGCTGCTTTCTTACACCCCCATCTATGCTGTTCTGTCTCCACATTGCTGCCCCCCCCCCATCTGTACATTGTTTTGTACCAATCTGTGTCACATTATCTCCCCCATATGCGCTGTTTAGTCTTCCCAGCTATTTGCACCTTTCTGCCCTCCCATCCACACCACTCTTACTCTATCCATAACACCAGGTCTTCCCGCATCCGTGCCACTATTTCCCCCCATTTGTGCGGATTTCTTCCACCCCATTCATGTAGCTCTGTCTCCCCCCCATCCATGACACTGTTCGGGGCGGGCGGATAATGTCACATGACAGCAGTGCCCACCCCAAACAATGCAGGCAGCACAGACGGTGTAATGGTTAGCATTACTGCCTCACAGCACTGAGGTCATGGGTTCGATACCCACCATGGCCCTAAATGTGCAGAGTTTTTATATTCTCCCGGTGTTTGCGTGGGTTTACTCCGGTTTCCTCCCACAATCCAAAATGATACTGGTAGGTCAATTGGCCTCCAACAAAATTAACCCTAGAATGTCTGTGTGTGCGTGTACATGTGGTAGGGAATATAGATTGTAAGCTCCACTGGGGCAGGGACTGATGTGAATGGGCAATTATACTCTGTAAAGCGCTGCGGAATATGTGTGCGCTATATAAGAAACTGGTAATGAATAAAATAAATGCAGCCGAAAAGTAAGTCCTGGGCTACCTTTCTGCTGCAAACAGAGAGAGATTTGATTTTGAGCAACTATTGAATGATTTTCTCCTCTGTGTGGGCGCATTCTAGCAGATATGTAAGCGTACACATACACTCTCAGTGCAGCGTTCGCCAGGGTGGTGTTACCCTACTCTCTAGGCTCTAAATATACAAAGCCTAGCAAACAGGTCTGAATCAGGCTCTCGGTTTGGATTACTTGAACTTTGTATTTGTTATGTTTAAGTGGACACTTAAAGGTTACTGACCCCTTGTTACTTGTTTTTAGGAAATAGATAAGTTTTTTTGAAACATCATTGAGCTGTCTCCCTGGATGCACTGTACAATTTGTATTTACCATTACATACAGTGCAGTTATAGCAAAAGCTCTGTGTGACATTACTCATAGCTGCAGAATGTTTGCTCATAGAGGGGCAGATGTATTAAGTCACAACAAGAGATAAATGCAAGGGTGACAAAGGGGCGTATTTATCATTATATAGCGATGCCGGTGTGATGACATCGCCGGGCATCGCATTGCGGTATCATCTGATACCGCAGGGATTTATCATTATGGGGGCGCAGGGACAGGGCTCCGAAAGGAGCACGTCCCTGCGAAGCCCTGACCCGGAAGCCGGGGGGTCTGCTCATGCGTGGTTATGCGCTGCTCGGGCAGTGCGATGTGCAGCCATAGGCTACAATGGGCTATCAACATATCAGAATGGCGATAGCCCAGGGGGTGCGATGCCGGGCTGCCCGATGTTGATACATCGGGCAGCTTCGCATCCCCCATAGAAACCTATGGGGGATGCGGCCGGCAGCGCTGCAGGGGGGGGGGGGGATCACAGCAGAGATCGGAGATTCCTGCTGCGGTCCCCTGTGATAAATTCCAGTGATACTTAATATTTGCGGTTAAGGGGGATTTAGCCGCAAATCCTAAGGGCCCCATACATCAGCAATTAATTGTGACAATTTTCAGATATGGAGAGGATTGCCACAATTAATTTTAGATGTGTGGGCTCCCCCTTTTGGCAATCCCAATCAAAATCGCCAATCGATTGCTTAATCAGATTTTTAAACATGCTTAATAATCTGGTATTATCTGCAGATCTTTTTTATATGTGTGGGCATTCCCAATTCGTCTTTTTCATCTATTTACATTATGAACAGCTGAAATGACAATCGATTGGGTAATTTCCAGATATGAAGATGCAATCTTTAGATGGAAAAATCTGCCAATCACTGAAATAAATCTGTAATGTGTGGGCAAGTCAGATAGAATGTAAAATCCATTTATCTTGCCAAAAAATCCCTGGATCTGGAAATCCATTAATTGTGATTGCTGATGTATGGGGCCCATTACTTGATAAATGGGCCCAAAAGAGAGATACATGTCCAGCCAATCACCTGCTAACTGCCATGTTACAGGCCGAGTTTGAAAAAAAGTCAGTAAGGAAATGATTGGCTGGACGTTGATCTCTCTTTATCAGTACAACTGCGCTCCTTGGGTATGCATGCAGCCTAGGCAGCGTGCAATTTCCTTGAATTGCTCTCTTTATCAAGCCTGCATATATCTCTTGTTAAGGCTTAATACATCTGCCCCACTGCGAGTTATTTTAATTAAAGAAAAAGTTGGTGATTTTGTAAAATAAATTAATTCAGTTTTAAGGTTGGCATTACAGGTAGTTGTTCTTGTCACCTTTAGGGCAAGAAATTCTAGCAATAAACTCATGCAAAAGATACCAATTTTGACTTTCCCGAATGTACACTGTTAGGGGTATTCAATGCCCCTAACTGCAAGCTATCGACAGCGAGAAATGCCGATAGCTCACTGTTAGTATTCAACTCCCTCCCCTTCACTCCCTGTTTCCACCTCGCCTGTGAACCTCGCCGTTTAAGGGAATCCTCAACATCCTCTCATGGCGAGGATTTGGCTCCTACATTGGATACGGCCAGGGAATGGTGAGGATGGCTTGTTTTCGGCAAAGAAAAGCCATCCTTACTGTACAAACCTCCTCGCTGGCAGCTTTGAATACCGCCCCATGGGGGATGACTACGGTGGACTATATGGGCTATTTCACACACTACGGCTCCTGCCGGACAGCGAAATCCCACACGGCCAAAAGCCGTGCCGTGCAAAGGAATTGTCAATGGACACTATTGTGTCCATTCATAAGGGACGGCCATGGCCCGGCCGGTTGCAGCCGGATCCCACCACTGGAAGGGACAGCTGCCGGGCTGTGGCCATCCCCTCCATTCTAAACTTCTTAGTGCGGCACGGCTTCCTGGCCGTGCGGGATTTTGCCGTCTGGCAGGAGCCGGAGTTTGTGAAATAGCCCTATAGGTGAGTATGCATGTATGTTGTATGTATGGTGTGGGTTTAATTTACAGGGTGTTTGTGTTTTTATTGTGGTATTGGTTCTGTTGTGGGACTACAAGTCCCAGCGGCCCATTAATACCTCACATGTTGGGACTTGTGGTTCCCCAAGTCCCAGCATGTGAGAGAGTCTTGCTGGGTCTTGTAGTTTTACAACAAAACCCAATACTTATTTAGATATTTTTTTAAACTATTTTTTTTTTACACTACCAACCCGGCACCCCATTAAAAAAAAAAAAAAAATAAAACAGGTTTATTAAGAAAAATAAAAAGCTTTTGGTTTAAACCAGTTTTTTGCATTATGGATTTAATGAAAAAAGTAATCATGTTTTAGAGTACTATTAATTATTCATTTATTAACAGTTTCTTATATAGCACAGCAGAGTCTGTTGCGTTTTACAAAAGGAGACAGTGATACAACAAACTGGGTATTTACAGACAGTCAAAAGGTATGAGGGCCCTGCTCGCAAGCTTACAATCTATAGGGAAGTGGGCATTGATACACAAGTATAGGTGTTCTTTATTGCATAAAGTCCACAAGAATGCAAAAGTTCCTGGTGGGTGTGGATAGTTTGGTCTACACCAACTAGGTCGACAAGCATTGGGTCGACACCACTAGGTCGACAGGCAGCAAGGTCGAAATGGGTTTAGGTCGACATGGGTCTAGGTTCGCTTTGCTCGCGATGCTTGGGGCACGGTGCCTCGCTATGCTCAGCACACTACTTTATTCTCCCACCACAACCTAGTGCATGGGTCTTCAAACTGTGGCCCTCCAGATGTTGTGAAACTACAAATCCCAGCATGCCTTGCCACAGTTTTGCTATAAGGGAGTGTTAAAACTGTGGCAAGGCATGCTGGTATTTGTACTTTCACAATCTGGAGGGCCACAGTTTGAAGACCTATGTCCTAGTGGATGGTAGGGCATGAAATACCGCTTGTCGGCACATGTTGGCTCAAAAAACAGTGAAAAACCCCATATCGACTTTTTGACTGTCGACCTTGCCCATGTTGACCTAATACTTGTGTCGACCTAGACCCATGTCGAACTAGTGGCGTCGACCCAATGCTTGTCGACCTAGTTGGTGTAGACCAGGAAATACCGCCTGTCGGCTCAAAAAACAGTGAAAAAACCCATGTCGACTTTTTGACTGTCGACCTAGCCCATGTCGAACTAATACATGTGTCGACCTAATGTCATGTCGACCTAGACCCATATCTAAATAGTTGTGTCGACCTAGTTGGTATAGATCAGACATATCCAAACTATGGCCCTCCAGCTGTTGTGAAACTACACATCCCAGCATGCCTTGCCACAGTTCTGCTATTAAGGAATGCTAAACCTATGGCAAGGCATGCTGGGATGTGTAGTTTCACAACAGCTGGAGGGCCACAGTTTGGACATGCCTGGTGTAGACCTAATGACCGTATCTCAATACGGTGACCCAGCAGAGTTTTAATGCTTTCTAACATTAACCCTTTGCAGTCCAATTTTTTTGCAATTCAGTTTGTTTTAAATGTTTAAATTAATTGTCATTTTTTTTATTTAAAAAATGGTCTACATTGAATGTTGAACAATGTTAATGTTCCTTTTTTAAAGTGGCTCACCATTGGATCTGCTACTAGCGCTAGGGCTGTTGAGCTTGACTAGGCGTTGGACCTGAAAGGGTTAATACCATTATTAGGCTAGGTGGAAACGGCGAGTGTGCTCATCAAAAGAGCGGGGCTCGCTAAAAAATGCAGCGGACTCACTACACCTTGTCATTTAAGGGGATCCTGAAGGCCAGGATTCTGGCAAAACGTTGAATACAGCAACGGGGTTGGATGGCGAGGATGGCTTTTCCTCACTGAAAATAAGCCATCCTCGCCGTACAAACCCCCTCGCTGCAGCATTGAATACACCTATAAACATTGTTACATACAAGTATTGAGTTAAGCATTGGCACTTGGCAAGCCACTAGCATTAAATACCATTTTTTTTTTTTTATTATAAAAGGCTATTTTTGGTACTTGTTTACTAGCACGGCGCCCATCGCATACCGTACTTAGAGGTGTGCGATGTGATATTCCGTTAAATTAACAGGAGTGCTTGTACATTAAAATATCGCATAGCATTGCATGCCAGCAAATGGCATGCAATGCGATTTTTATTTGTACAAGCACCCTGATGGGTGCTTACAATGTTAACTGCACCCCCATTGTCAATGTCACCCCCACTATCAACGCCAACCCGAAGTGTGGCCCGTGGCGGTACGCGTCCTCCGACCTTTTCATAGCCCCACTATCCACGTCGGCGTGGAGTTGATTCTAGATAGTGTGGCGAGGGGACGCAGAATACGAGCCCGAAGCGTGGCGAGCAGACGCGGAATACATGTAAAGTAATCCGTGTCCGCTCGCCACGCTTCAGGCTCGGTGGCTCGCTACACTATCTAAAATCAGCTCCACGCCAACGTGGATAGTGGGGGGTATGAAAAGGTCGGAGGACGCGTACCGTCGCCGCTCGCCACGCTTAGGGTTGCCGTTGACAATTGGGGTGCATTTAACATTGTAAGCACACGTCAGGGTGCTTGTACAATAAAAAATGGAATCGCATCGCATGCTGCTATATTGCATGCAATGTGATTGTATAAGATGCACTACGATCAAAATTGTGGGCGCCGTGCTAGGAAACAAGTACCCTATTTTTTTTTCAGAAGTCAAGGCACCATGCCAGTAGTCACATTTGGTTTAAACCAGCCAACAATGTTTACAGTTATCCATAAATCGTGAATGATATCGGCCAATGTGTATGCCCTATATCTTTCTCTCCTGGCACCACTGATATAGTTAATTATTTGGTATTGTGTACACAGCGCTAGGTTCAGTTATGTAATGTGGGACAGGTCTCACTTCTAGGCACCCAGTTTGGGAACCACTGTCCTGGATAGAACTTATAAGTGCTGAATGAGGTGTGTAATGGGCCATATTTATATGATTTCAGACAGTCACTAGAGGGGGCTCAGCAGAAATATTTAAATATAGCTCCATTTGGGCTTTAATGGCTGGTGGTGGCGAGCTGAAATGTGCGAAAAGTCACCCCCTGTACGAGCACTCCAATGGGACTTTTCACATCGAACCCATTAGTTTGCTCGGGTTTAGCTTTTAATGAGGGAGAAATGTGCGATAGAAATGGTCAATTGAATATCGGCCCACAATTTCCCATCATGTGAGATGGGAGAATGAGTGCGATTAAACATTTGAATATGTACCATTTTGATTACAATATCATGTGTTTTTTTAGGAAGCAGATCTCTGTGCAGGTGACAACATAGTCAGGGGTCAATCCAATTAGCTGAATTTCTCGCACCCATGAGTTGCAGCAACAGTCACACTTTACTACAGGCTGAACTCAGGCAAAACTGCTGACAGCCCTTTAAGGCTGCTGGCACATTTATGCAAATTGGAGACATAAATGGTACAAGAAGCGGTGCTGGCATTAAACTTGGCAGAAACTTTAACCTAATTTTATTGACTCCTACAAGTGATACTATTATGGGTTGTAATGAAAATTAAAAGAATACAGATGTGTAGCATTATTTTGCTGATGAAAATGATTTAAGTATGCTATTGGGTTTATTAAAGAATATTTGTGGCATAACCCCACACATAAGTATCTGCTAGATGAACATCTGGCGGACCACAGCAGATATTGAAATTATCTGCTCCACAGACTTTAACAGAAAAGGGATGCCACTCCAGCACTGTCCTTGCACATGTGTGGTCATCAGAACTGCGCATGTGCAGAACCGAGCTGGGGTCCCAAAGGAAACGTGATGTGTACCAAAATCCACCAGACAATATGTGCAATAATGGTCTTAATAGTGCAAACATGTAAATAAAAAGTGTCTGGTCTGTGCGCACCTCTAGACTATGGGCGCGGGGCGGACCCTATGTCAGTAAGCATCTCTCCACCTGCGTTACCACCAGTGAGGGAACAGAGCAGCACAGCCACATACACCTGGGCCGATCAGAGAGACACAGGAGCAGACGGAATGCCACCGCTCCTCCTCTGCCTACATGTATCTCCCCTCCTACCGCCGCTGCTCTTACTCTCCGCCATCATATTGCGCACGCCACGCTCCCACCTTCCCACGACGTCCTATCGCGCGACCCGTCCATTGGCTGGTGGTCTATTGCGCACGTGAGGGGCGCGACTTACGGCAACCTTGTCACGTCACAGACACATTCTATTGGCAGTTGGTTAGCCCGTCGATGTATGAGTGTACCTCCTCCGTCTCACACGGCGGCGTCGTCGGTGACCGTTGAGACTGGACATCGTATAAAACAAGCTCATCGTGTTCACTGCTTAATTGGGAACAGACAGCCATATGTACTAATAGGAGTGCGTGAGCGGAACTTGAAAATATGCGGTATACAACTACAAGTCTTTACTATACCACTCAACCGTCAGACAATACAGGCAGCATCCCAGTGACTGCCAAGCAGTACACAGAGCATATATGTGAGTGTCAGTATTCTCTGTAAGAGATGGTCACAGCCAGAGAAGTTTATAAAATAAGTTTCCAACTTTACAGCTTAATTATCCTGAAAATAGAATTGTAACTAGGGATGGTCATTAGGGATGGCCATCGACCATCGATGATTCGAAATCATCGATAGTTCATGGCCGATGTCGAATACTTTAACCATCGATGGGGGAGAACCAGATGGCTTCCCTCCATCGATGGAACAGCAAAACGATGTTTTGCTTTTTTTTTTAAGTGCTGGGACACGGAGCATAGCTCCGCCCCCGACACCCGCGAAGCCCCGCCCCCGTGTTTTGATTGGCCCACAGGCCAAACAAACAAACAATGGATGACCATCGATTTGTAAAAATATCGATGGTCATCCATAGCATAGTTTAGCACTATCGATGGCCAGTTGCAGAATTGGCATCGATGGCAATGATGGCCATCCCTAATGGCCATCGTTGCCATCACCATCGATGGTTGCCATTGATGGCAATTCTGCAATTGGCCATCGATAGTGCTAAACTATGCATTGGATGACCATCGATATTTCTATATATCAATGGTCATCCATTGTGTTTGATTGATTCATGACTCAAAACACGGGGGGGGGGGGGCTTCGCTGGTGTCTGGGGCGGAACTGTGCTCCGTGTCCCAGGTTCCCAGCACATTGAGAAAAAGGAAAAACATTGTTTTGCTGTTCCATCGATGGAGGGAAACCATCTGGTTCTACCCCATCGATGGCAAAAGTATTCAACATCGGCCATGAACCATTGATGATTTCGATTCATCGATGGTCGATGGCCATCCCTAATTGTAACCCCGAGCTGAGTGTATATTTTATAATACCTCTCATTCACTGTTGCTGGGGTGCAAGGGTGCCATTGGTATGGGGCCTAGAGGATCAGGGTTATGATAAAGTTGCATACCAATTCACCAGATTTTCATGGTAAACAATTGGGTCTGATCGATTGCCCATACAGAATTGAGTGAAATAAAATTTTCAATGACAGATGTATTAAGCCTGGGAAAGTGATAATGTGGCTAGTGATAACCCTGCAACCAATCAGCTCATAGGGGTAGATTTATTAAGCTCTGTGAAGTGATAAAGTGTCTGTTTTTTATCACCGGCCAATCAGCTCCTACCTGTCATTTTTCAAACCAAGTCTGTAACTTCACAGTTAGGAGCTAATTGGCCAGTGATAAAAACCAGACACTTTATCAATTCACAGAGCTTAATGAATCTGCCCCCTATTTGCCAAGTTACTGGCTGGGTTTGAAAAATGGCAGTTGGGAGCTGACTGACTGCTGCATTATCACGGTTACTTCATCACTTATCCAGACTTCATATATCTGCCCCTCAGAGGAATGTGTAGTCAATGTTAAAATGGTAAGGGGGAAGTGTAATGTGGCATTAATTGAACTGGAGGCCCATGTAAATTGCATGACACTATAATGTTACATAATCAGAACTGAGGCACTCTAATGTGTGGTACTTGTTTCCTAGCACGGCACCCATCGCATCGCATACCATAAGGCATACGATGGTATGCAATGCGATGTTACGCGATGGCAGCCGATGTTATAAAATTTTAAATTGTATACCATCGCATTGTATGCCATTGTATGGCATATACAATGGTATACGATTTAAAATTGGGGATCCTTAGGTGGGTAGGTAGATATTTTGTAAATCATTAGATAGATAAGATAGATAGATAAATGGGTGGGTAGATCATTGTTAACCTATTAGATAGGTGTGTGTGGGGGGGGGGAGCGCAATACCTGTAAAAGATATGTGGGTGATCCCTCACTCCTTGTGTAATAGTGCAGCTTGGCCAGCAGGGAGTTGTTATCCTTTGGGACCCACATATTTTTTTCCCCTGAGTGTATTAACTGTAGATAGATAGGTAGATAAATGGGTGGGTGCATGGGTAGGTAGATAGTGAATCATTAGATAGATAAATGAGTGGGTGGGTAGATAAATGTAAACTATTAGATAGGTGGGTGGTCGAAGTGCAATACCTGTAAAAATATATGTGGGTGATCCCTCACTCCTTGTGTAATAATGCAGCTTGGCCAGCAGGGAGTTGTTATACTTTGGGACCCACATATTTTTTTCACTGAGCGCATTAACTGTAGATAGATAGAAAGATAGATGGTTAGGTATATAAAGTAGTAGGTGTGTGTTTGGGTGGGTAGATACATGTTAAACTATTAGATAGGTGGGTGGGTGAAGTGCAATACCTTTAAAAAAATATGTGGGTGATCCTCACTCCTTGTGTAATAGTGCAGCTTGGCCAGCAGGGAGTTGTTATCCTTTGGGACCCACATATTTTTTTTCACTGAGTGTATTAACTGTAGATAGATAGGTAGATAAATGGGTGTGTGCATGGGTAGGTAGATAGTGAATCATTAGATAGATAAATGAGTGGGTGGGTAGATAAATGTTAAACTATTAGATAGGTGGGGGGGGTGAAGCGCTATACTTGTAATAAAAAATACGTGGGTGATCCCTCACTCCTTGTGTAATAGTGCAGCTTGGCCAGCGGGGAGTTGTTATCCTTTGGGACCCACATATTTTTTTCACTGAGCCCATAACTGTAGATAGATAGGAAGATAGATGGTTAGGTATATAAATGGGTAGGTTTGTGGTTGGGTAGGTGGATAGATAGTGAATCATTAGATAGACAGATAAGTGGGTGGGAGGGTAGATAAATGGTAAATTATTAGATAGTTAGGTGGGTTGGTGAAATGGAATACCTGTAAAAAAATATGTGGGTGATCCCTCACTCCTTGTGTAATAGTGCAGCTTGGCCAGCAGGGAGTTGTTATCCTTTGGGACCCACATATTTTTTTCACTGAGCCCATAACTGTAGATAGATAGGAAGATAGATGGTTAGGTATATAAATGGGTAGGTGTGTGGTTGGGTAGGTGGATAGATAGTAAATCATTAGATAGACAGATAAGTGGGTGGGAGGGCAGATAAATGATCAATTATTAGATAGATAGGTGGGTGCGTGAAGTGCAATACCTGTAAAAAAATATGTGGGTGATCCCTCACTCCTTGTGTAATAGTGCAGCTTGGCCAGCAGGGAGTTGTTATCCTTTGGGACCCACATATTTTTTTTCACTGAGCGCATTAACTGTAGATAGATTGAAAGATAGATAGATGGTTAGGTATATAAATGGGTAGGTGTGTGGTTGAGTAGGTGGATAGATAGTGAATCATTAGATAGACAGATAAGTGGGTGGGAGGGTAGATAAATGGTAAATTATTAGATAGTTAGGTGGGTGGGTGAAGTGGAATACCTGTAAAAAAATATGTGGGTGATCCCTCACTCCTTGTGTAATAGTGCAGCTTGGCCAGCAGGGAGTTGTTATCCTTTGGGACCCACATATTTTTTTTCACTGAGTGTATTAACTGTAGATAGATAGGTAGATAAATGGGTGGGTGCATGGGTAGGTAGATAGTGAATCATTAGATAGATAAATGAGTGGGTGGGTAGATAAATGTTGAACTATTAGATAGGGGGGGTGAAGCGCTATACTTGTAAAAAAAATACGTGGGTGATCCCTCACTCCTTGTGTTATAGTGCAGCTTGGCCAGCAGGGAGTTGTTATCCTTTGGGACCCACATATTTTTTTCACTGAGCGCATTAACTGTAGATAGATAGAAAGATAGATAGATGGTTAGGTATATAAATGGGTAGGTGTGTGGTTGGGTAGGTGGATAGATAGTGAATCATTAGATAGACAGATAAGTGGGTGGGAGGGTAGATAAATGGTAAATTATTAGATAGTTAGGTGGGTGGGTGAAGTGGAATACCTGTAAAAAAATATGTCTGTGATCCCTCACTCCTTGTGTAATAGTGCAGCTTGGCCAGCAGGGAGTTGTTATCCTTTGGGACCCACATATTTTTTTCACTGAGCCCATTAACTGTAGATAGATAGGAAGATAGATGGTTAGGTATATAAATGGGTAGGTGTGTGGTTGGGTAGGTGGATAGATAGTGAATCATTAGATAGACAGATAAGTGGGTGGGAGGGCAGATAAATGATCAATTATTAGATAGATAGGTGGGTGCGTGAAGTGCAATACCTGTAAAAAAATATGTGGGTGATCTCTCACTCCTTGTGTAATAGTGCAGCTTGGCCAGCAGGGAGTTGTTATCCTTTGGGACCCACATATTTTTTTCACTGAGCGCAGTAACTGTAGATAGATAGAAAGATAGATGGTTAGGTATATAAAGTAGTAGGTGTGTGTTTGGGTGGGTAGATAAATGTTCAACTATTAGATAGGTGGGTGGGTGAAGTGCAATACCTGTAAAAAAATATGTGGGTGATCCTCACTCCTTGTGTAATAGTGCAGCTTGGCCAGCAGGGAGTTGTTTTCCTTTGGGACCCACATATTTTTTTCACTGAGCGCACTAACTGTAGATAGATAGGAAGATAGCTAGATGGTTAGGTATATAAATGGGTATGTGTGTGGTTGGGTAGGTGGATAGTGAATCATTATATAGACAGAGAAGTGGGTGGGAGGGTAGATAAATGATAAATTGTTAGATAGATAGGTGGGTGCGTGACGTGCAATACCTGTAAAAAAAATATGTGGGTGATCCCTCACTCCTTGTGTAATAGTGCAGCTTGGCCAGCAGGGAGTTGTTATCCTTTGGGACCCACATATTTTTTTTTCACTGAGTGTATTAATTGTAGATAGATAGATAGATAGATAGGTAGATAAATGGGTGGGTGCGTGGGTAGGTAGATAGTGAATCATTAGATAGATAAATGAGTGGGTGGGTAGATAAATGTTATACTATTAGATAGGTGGGGGGGGGGGTGAAGCGCTATACTTGTAAAAAAAATACGTGGGTGATCCCTCACTCCTTGTGTAATAGTGCAGCTTGGCCAGCAGGGAGTTGTTATCCTTTGGGACCCACATATTTTTTTCACTGAGCGCATTAACTGTAGATAGATAGGAAGATAGATGGTTAGGTATATAAATGGGTAGGTGTGTGGTTGGGTAGTTGGATAGATAGTGAATCATTAGATAGACAGATAAGTGGGTGGGAGGGTAGATAAATGGTAAATTATTAGATAGTTAGGTGGGTGGGTGAAGTGGAATACCTGTAAAAAAATATGTGGGTGATCCCTCACTCCTTGTGTAATAGTGCAGCTTGGCCAGCAGGGAGTTGTTATCCTTTGGGACCCACATATTTTTTTCACTGAGCGCATTAACTGTAGATAGATAGAAAGATAGATGGTTAGGTATATAAAGTAGTAGGTGTGTGTTTGGGTGGGTAGATAAATGTTAAACTATTAGATAGGTGGGTGAAGTGCAATACCTGTAAATAAATATGTGGGTGATCCTCACTCCTTGTGTAATAGTGCAGCTTAGCCAGCAGGGAGTTGTTATCCTTTGGGACCCACATATTTTTTTCACTGAGCGCACTAACTATAGATAGATAGACGGTTATGTATATAAATGGGTAGGTGTGTGGTTTTGTAGGTGGATAGATAGTGAATCATTAGATAGACAGATAAGTGGGTTGGAGGGTAGATAAATGATAAATTATTAGATAGATAGGTGGGTGCATGAAGTGCAATACCTGTAAAAAAAATATGTGGGTGATCCCTCACTCCTTGTGTAATAGTGCAGCTTGGCCAGCAGGGAGTTGTTATCCTTTGGGACCCACATATTTTTTTCACTGAGCGCATTAACTGTAGATAGATAAAAAGATAGATAGATGGTTAGGTATATAAATGGGTAGGTGTGTGGTTGAGTAGGTGGATAGATAGTGAATCATTAGATAGACAGATAAGTGGGTGGGAGGGTAGATTAATGTTAAATCATTAGATAGTTAAGTGGGTGGGTGAAGTGCAATACCTGTAAAAAAATGTGTGGGTGATCCCTCACTCCTTGTGTAATAGTGCAGCTTGGCCAGCAGGGAGTTGTTATCCTTTGGGACCCACATCTTTTTTTCACTGAGCCCATTAACTGTAGATAGATAGGAAGATAGATAGATGGTTAGGTATATAAATGGGTAGGTGTGTGGTTGGGTATGTGGATAGATAGTGAATCATTCGATAGACAGATAAGTGGGTGGGAGGGTAGATAAATGATAAATTGTTAGATAGATAGGTGGGTGCGTGAAGTGCAATACCTGTAAAAAAATATGTGGGTGATCCCTCACTCCTTGTGTAATAGTGCAGCTTGGCCAGCAGGGAGTTGTTATCCTTTGGGACCCACATATTTCTTTTCACTGAGTGTATTAACTGTAGATAGATAGGTAGATAAATGGGTGGGTGCGTGGGTAGGTGGATAGTGAATCATTAGATAGATAAATGAGTGGGTGGGTAGATAAATGTTAAACTATTAGATAGGTGGGGGGGGGGGGGTGAAGCGCAATACCTGTAAAAAAAATATGTGGGTGATCCCTCCCTCTCATTTTCTAAAGCCCCATACATGCTACACGAGCAATGAAAATATATTACTCAGAAGACCCTTTTTGAGCAAACTCTTTTCTTTGAAAAAAAATCTCTTGTGTACTCAATATCAGTAATGATGTGTGCTCCCGCGCATCCTTAATGACCACCGCCTTCACTTGAACATCCAGGTCAACTTTGGCCATATAGCCTATGACCCGCATGTTCAGCAGGTCACTGGGACATCACTGAACGATTTCGGTAACCGATTTCGTTCAGTGTGAATAGTGGAACCACTGATATAGTTAACTATATAGATGGAGCCCCTATACTCCCAGTGTGTAAAGGGCTTAAGGGTCATTGTATACTGCGAACATATTATCATGCCTCTTTTCATTTTTTAAGTGAGAATTCTCCAGAAAACAGATGATGAGGTCATAACAGCCGACTACTGCGAGGTGACCTGGACTGCAGAATTGTCCTCAAGCTAACGAACAAAAATGAAGTCAGGTAATTAATGAAAATTAATTACTGATAATATGTTTTGGTATAAATTTGAAAGTCACGAATAGGAGTTCTCGCTAGATACTCTTCTATTATTGTATATTGTGATAACTAAGTGTACAGTTAAATAAATAGAGATAGCTAGAGAGAAATCGAAAGAGCAAAAAATAAACATACCTTCCCCCTTTACTGTCCACTAGGGCAGCTTGGCGGATATGGAGGTAAAGGAAGGGAACTCAGTAACACACTTTTTATTTCAGTCAGGGCCCTACTTCCCACAAAAAATATGTGGGTTATCCCTCACTCCTTGTGTAATAGGGTAGCTTGACCAGCAGGAAGGGAGGGATCCTTAGGTGGGTAGGTAGATATTTTGTAAATCATTAGATAGATAAGATAGATAGATAAATGGGTGGGTAGATCAATGTTAACCTTTTAGATAGGTGTGTGTGTGTGGGGGGAGCGCAATACCTGTAAAAGATATGTGGGTGATCCCTCACTCCTTGTGTAATAGTGCAACTTGGCCAGCAGGGAGTAGTTATCCTTAGGGACCCACATATTTTTTTTCCCCTGAGTGTATTAACTGTAGATAGATTGGTAGATAAATGGGTTTGTGCATGGGTAGGTAGATAGTGAATCGTTAGATAGATAAATGAGTGGGTGGGTAGATAAATGTAAACTATTAGATAGGTGGGTGGTTGAAGTGCAATACCTGTAAAAATATATGTGGGTTATCCCTCACTCCTTGTGTAATAGGGTAGCTTGACCAGCAGGAAGGGAGGGATCCTTAGGTGGGTAGGTAGATATTTTGTAAATCATTAGATAGATAAGATAGATAGATAAATGGGTGGGTAGATCAATGTTAACCTAGTAGATAGGTGTGTGTGTGTGTGTGGGGGGGGGAGCGCAATACCTGTAAAAGATATGTGGGTGATCCCTCACTCCTTGTGTAACAGTGCAGCTTGGCCAGCAGGGAATTGTTATACTTTGGGACCCACATATTTTTTTTCACTGAGTGTATTAACTGTAAATAGATAGGTAGATAAATGGGTGGGTGCGTGGGTAGGTAGATAGTGAATCATTAGATAGATAAATGAGTGGGTGGGTAGATAAATGTTAAACTATTAGATAGGTGGGGGGGGGTTAAGCGCTATACTTGTAAAAAAAATACGTGGGTGATCCCTCACTCCTTGTGTAATAGTGCAGCTTGGCCAGCAGGGAGTTGTTATCCTTTGGGACCCACATATTTTTTTCACTGAGCGAATTAACTGTAGATAGATAGGAAGATAGATGGTTAGGTATATAAATGGGTAGGTGTGTGGTTAGGTAGGTGGATAGATAGTGAATCATTAGATAGACAGATAAGTGGGTGGGAGGGCAGATAAATGATCAATTATTAGATAGATAGGTGGGTGCGTGAAGTGCAATACCTGTAAAAAAATATGTGGGTGATCCCTCACTCCTTGTGTAATAGTGCAGCTTGGCCAGCAGAGAGTTGTTATCCTTTGGGACCCACATATTTTTTTCACTGAGCGCATTAACTGTAGATAGATAGAAAGATAGATGGTTAGGAATATAAAGTAGTAGGTGTGTGTTTGGGTGGGTAGATAAATGTTAAACTATTAGATAGGTGGGTGGGTGAAGTGCAATACCTGTAAAAAAATATGTGGGTGATCCTCACTCCTTGTGTAATAGTGCAGTTTGGCCAGCAGGGAGTTGTTATCCTTTGGGACCCACATATTTTTTTCACTGAGCGCACTAACTATAGATAGATAGGAAGATAGCTAGATGGTTAGGTATATAAATGGGTATGTGTGTGGTTGGGTAGGTGGATAGTGAATCATTATATAGACAGATAAGTGGGTGGGAGGGTAGATAAATGGTAAATTATTAGATAGATAGGTGGGTGCGTGACGTGCAATACCTGTAAAAAAAATATGTGGGTGATCCCTCACTCCTTGTGTAATAGTGCAGCTTGCCCAGCAGGGAATTGTTATACTTTGGGACCCACATATTTTTTTTCACTGAGTGTATTAACTGTAAATAGATAGGTAGATAAATGGGTGGGTGCGTGGGTAGGTAGATAGTGAATCATTAGATAGATAAATGAGTGGGTGGGTAGATAAATGTTAAACTATTAGATAGGTGGGGGGGGTGAAGCGCTATACTTGTAAAAAAAATACGTGGGTGATCCCTCACTCCTTGTGTAATAGTGCAGGTTGGCCAGCAGGGAGTTGTTATCCTTTGGAACCCACATATTTTTTTCACTGAGCGCATTAACTGTAGATAGATAGGAAGATAGATGGTTAGGTATATAAATGGGTAGGTGTGTGGTTGGGTAGTTGGATAGATAGTGAATCATTAGATAGACAGATAAGTGGGTGGGAGGGTAGATAAATGGTAAATTATTAGATAGTTAGGTGGGTGGGTGAAGTGGAATACCTGTAAAAAAATATGTGGGTGATCCCTCACTCCTTGTGTAATAGTGCAGCTTGGCCAGCAGGGAGTTGTTATCCTTTGGGACCCACATATTTTTTTTTACTGAGCGCATTAACTGTAGATAGATAGAAAGATAGATGGTTAGGTATATAAAGTAGTAGGTGTGTGTTTGGGTGGGTAGATAAATGTTAAACTATTAGATAGGTGGGTGGGTGAAGTGCAATACCTGTAAATAAATATGTGGGTGATCCTCACTCCTTGTGTAATAGTGCAGCTTAGCCAGCAGGGAGTTGTTATCCTTTGGGACCCACATATTTTTTTCACTGAGCGCACTAACTATAGATAGATAGACGGTTATGTATATAAATGGGTAGGTGTTTGGTTTTGTAGGTGGATAGATAGTGAATCATTAGATAGACAGAAAAGTGGGTGGGAGGGTAGATAAATAATAAATTATTAGATAGATAGGTGGGTGCATGAAGTGCAATACCTGTAAAAAAATATGTGGGTGATCCCTCACTCCTTGTGTAATAGTGCAGCTTGGCCAGCAGGGAGTTGTTATCCTTTGGGACCCACATATTTTTTTCACTGAGCGCATTAACTGTAGATAGATAGAAAGATAGATAGATGGTTAGGTATTTAAATGGGTAGGTGTGTGGTTGAGTAGGTGGATAGATAGTGAATCATTAGATAGACAGATAAGTGGGTGGGAGGGTAGATTAATGTTAAATCATTAGATAGTTAGGTGGGTTTGTGAAGTGCAATACCTGTAAAAAAATATGTGGGTGATCCCTCACTCCTTGTGTAATAGTGCAGCTTGGCCAGCAGGGAGTTGTTATCCTTTGGGACCCACATCTTTTTTTCACTGAGCCCATTAACTGTAGATAGATAGGAAGATAGATAGATGGTTAGGTATATAAATGGGTAGGTGTGTGGTTAGGTATGTGGATAGATAGTGAATCATTCGATAGACAGATAAGTGGGTGGGAGGGTAGATAAATGATAAATTGTTAGATAGATAGGTGGGTGCGTGAAGTGCAATACCTGTAAAAAAAATATGTGGGTGATCCCTCACTCCTTGTGTAATAGTGCAGCTTGGCCAGCAGGGAGTTGTTATCCTTTGGGACCCACATATTTTTTTTCACTGAGTGTATCAACTGTAGATAGATAGGTAGATAAATGGGTGGGTGCGTGGGTAGGTGGATAGTGAATCATTAGATAGATAAATGAGTGGGTGGGTAGATAAATGTTAAACTATTAGATAGGTGGGGGGGGGTGAAGCGCAATACCTGTAAAAAAAATATGTGGGTGATCCCTCCCTCTCATTTTCTAAAGCCCCATACATGCTACACGAGCAATGAAAATATATTACTCAGAAGACCCTTTTTGAGCAAACTCTTTTCTTTGAAAAAAAATCTCTTGTGTGTGTGTACTCAATATCAGTAATGATGTGTGCTCCCGCGCATCCTTAACGACCACCGCCTTCACTTGAACATCCAGGTCAACTTTGGCCATATAGCCTATGACCCGCATGTTCAGCAGGTCACTGGGACATCACTGAACGATTTCGGTAACCGATTTCGTTCAGTGTGAATAGTGGAACCACTGATATAGTTAACTATATAGATGGAGCCCCTATACTCCCAGTGTGTAAAGGGCTTAAGGGCCATTGTATACTGCGAACATATTATCATGCCTCTTTTAATTTTTTAAGTGAGAATTCTCCAGAAAACAGATGATGAGGTCATAACAGCTGACTACTGCGAGGTGACCTGGACTGCAGAATTGTCCTCAAGCTAACGAACAAAAATGAAGTCAGGTAATTAATGAAAATTAATTACTGATAATATGTTTTGGTATACATTTGAAAGTCACGAATAGGAGTTCTCGCTAGATACTCTTCTATTATTGTATATTGTGATAACTAAGTGTACAGTTAAATAAATAGAGATAGCTAGAGAGAGATCGAAAGAGCAAAAAATAAACATACCTTCCCCCTTTACTGTCCACTAGGGCAGCTTGGCGGATATGGAGGTAAAGGATGGGAACTCAGTAACACACTTTTTATTTCAGTCAGGGCCCTACTTCCCACAAAAAATATGTGGGTTATCCCTCACTCCTTGTGTAATAGGGTAGCTTGACCAGCAGGAAGGGAGGGATCCTTAGGTGGGTAGGTAGATATTTTGTAAATCGTTAGATAGATAAGATAGATAGATAAATGGGTGGGTAGATCAATGTTAACCGATTAGATAGGTGTGTGTGTGTGGGGGAGCGCAATACCTGTAAAAGATATGTGGGTGATTCCTCACTCCTTGTGTAATAGTGCAGCTTGGCCAGCAGGGAGTAGTTATCCTTTGGGACCCACATATTTTTTTTTTCCCCTGAGTGTATTAACTGTAGATAGATAGGTAGATAAATGGGTGGGTGCATGGGTAGGTAGATAGTGAATCATTATATAGATAAATGAGTGGGTGGGTAAACTATTAGATAGGTGGGTGGTCGAAGTGCAATACCTGTAAAAATATATGTGGGTGATCCCTCACTCCTTGTGTAATAGTGCAGCTTGGCCAGCAGGGAGTTGTTATCCTTTGGCACCCACATATTTTTTTCACTGAGCGCATTAACTGTAGATAGATAGGAAGATAGATGGTTAGGTATAAAAATGGGTAGGTGTGTGGTTGGGTAGGTGGATAGATAGTGAATCATTAGATAGACAGATAAGTGGGTGGGTGGGCAGATAAATGATCAATTATTAGATAGATAGGTGGGTGCATGAAGTGCAATACCTGTAAAAAAATATGTGGGTGATCCCTCACTCCTTGTGTAATAGTGCAGCTTGGCCAGCAGGGAGTTGTTATCCTTTGGGACCCACATATTTTTTTCACTGAGCGCATTAACTGTAGATAGATAGAAAGATAGATGGTTAGGTATATCAAGTAGTAGGTGTGTGTTTGGGTGGGTAGATAAATGTTAAACTATTAGATAGGTGGGTGGGTGAAGTGCAATACCTGTAAATAAATATGTGTGTGATCCTCACTCCTTGTGTAATAGTGCAGCTTTTCCAGCAGGGAGTTGTTATCCTTTGGGACCCACATATTTTTTTCACTGAGCGCACTAACTGTAGATAGATAGGAAGATAGCTAGATGGTTAGGTATATAAATGGGTATGTGTGTGGTTGGGTAGGTGGATAGATAGTGAATCATTAGATAGACAGATAAGTGGGTGGGAGGGTAGATAAATGGTAAATTATTAGATAGATAGGTGGGTGCGTGAAGTGCAGTACCTGTAAAAAAAATCTGTGGGTGATCCCTCACTCCTTGTGTAATCGTGCAGCTTGGCCAGCAGGGAGTTGTTATACTTTGGGACCCACATATTTTTTTCACTGAGCGCATTAACTGTAGATAGATAGGTAGATAGATGGTTAGGTATATAAATGGGTAGGTGTGTGGTTGGGTAGGTGGATAGATAGTGAATCATTAGATAGACAGATAAGTGGGTGGGAGGGCAGAAAAATAATCAATTATTAGATAGATAGGTGGGTGCGTGAAGTGCAATACCTGTAAAAAAATATGTGGGTGATCCCTCACTCCTTGTGTAATAGTGCAGCTTGGCCAGCAGGGAGTTGTTATCCTTTGGGACCCACATATTTTTTTCACTGAGCGCATTAACTGTAGATAGATAAAAAGATAGATGGTTAGGTATATAAAGTAGTAGGTGTGTGTTTGGGTGGGTAGATAAATGTTAAACTATTAGATAGGTGGGTGGGTGAAGTGCAATACCTGTAAATAAATATGTGTGTGATCCTCACTCCTTGTGTAATAGTGCAGCTTAGCCAGCAGGGAGTTGTTATCCTTTGGAACCCACATATTTTTTTCACTGAGCGCACTAACTGTAGATAGATAGGAAGATAGCTAGATGGTTAGGTATATAAATGGGTATGTGTGTGGTTGGGTAGGTGGATAGATAGTGAATCATTAGATAGACAGATAAGTGGGTGGGAGGGTAGATAAATGGTAAATTATTAGATAGATAGGTGGGTGCGTGAAGTGCAGTACCTGTAAAAAAAATCTGTGGGTGATCCCTCACTCCTTGTGTAATCGTGCAGCTTGGCCAGCAGGGAGTTGTTATCCTTTGGGACCCACATATTTTTTTCACTGAGCGCATTAACTGTAGATAGATAGGTAGATAGATGGTTAGGTATATAAATGGGTAGGTGTGTGGTTGGGTAGGTGGATAGATAGTGAATCATTAGATAGACAGATAAGTGGGTGGGAGGGTAGATAAATGGTAATTTATTAGATAGTTAGGTGGGTGGGTGAAGTGGAATACCTGTAAAAAAATATGTGGGTGATCCCTCACTCCTTGTGTAATAGTGCAGCTTGGCCAGCAGGGAGTTGTTATCCTTTGGGACCCACATATTTTTTCACTGAGCCCATTAACTGTAGATAGATAGGAAGATAGATGGTTAGGTATATAAATGGGTAGGTGTGTGGTTGGGTAGGTGGATAGATAGTGAATCATTAGATAGACAGATAAGTGGGTGGGAGGGCAGATAAATGATCAATTATTAGATAGATAGGTGGGTGCGTGAAGTGCAATACCTGTAAAAAAAATATGTGGGTGATCCCTCACTCCTTGTGTAATAGTGCAGCTTGGCCAGCAGGGAGTTGTTATCCTTTGGGACCCACATATTTTTTTCACTGAGCGCATTAACTGTAGTTAGATAGAAAGATAGATGGTTAGGTATATAAAGTAGTAGGTGTGTGTTTGGGTGGGTAGATAAATGTTAAACTATTAGATAGGTGGGTGGGTGAAGTGCAATACCTGTAAATAAATATGCGTGTGATCCTCACTCCTTGTGTAATAGTGCAGCTTAGCCAGCAGGGAGTTGTTATCCTTTGGGACCCACATATTTTTTTTACTGAGCGCACTAACTATAGATAGATAGACGGTTATGTATATAACTGGGTAGGTGTGTGGTTTTGTAGGTGGATAGATAGTGAATCATTAGATAGACAGATAAGTGGGTGGGAGGGTAGATAAATGATAAATTATTAGATAGATAGGTGGGTGGGTGCATGAAGTGCAATACCTGTAAAAAAAATATGTGGGTGATCCCTCACTCCTTGTGTAATAGTGCAGCTTGGCCAGCAGGGAGTTGTTATCCTTTGGGACCCACATATTTTTTTCACTGAGCGCATTAACTGTAGATAGATAGAAAGATAGATAGATGGTTAGGTATATAAATGGGTAGGTGTGTGGTTGAGTAGGTGGATAGATAGTGAACCATAAGATAGACAGATAAGTGGGTGGGAGGGTAGATAAATGTTAAATCATTAGATAGTTAAGTGGGTGGGTGAAGTGCAATACCTGTAAAAAAATATGTGGGTGATCCCTCACTCCTTGTGTAATAGTGCAGCTTGGCCAGCAGGGAGTTGTTATCCTTTGGGACCCACATATTTTTTTCCCCTGAGTGTATTAAGTGTCGATAGATAGATAAATGGATGGGTGGGTGCATGGGTAGGTAGATAGTGAATCATTAGATAGACAGATAAGTGGGTGGGAGGGTAGATAAATGGTAAATCATTAGATAGTTAGGTGGGTGAAGTGCAATACCTGTAAAAAAATATGTGGGTGATCCCTCACTCCTTGTGTAATAGTGCAGCTTGGCCAGCAGGGAGTTGTTATCCTTTGGGACCCACATATTTTTTTCACTGAGCCCATTAACTGTAGATAGATAGGAAGATAGATAGATGGTTAGGTATATAAATGGGTAGGTGTGTGGTTGGGTATGTGGATAGATAGTGAATCATTCGATAGACAGATAAGTGGGTGGGAGGGTAGATAAATGATAAATTGTTAGATAGATAGGTGGGTGCGTGACGTGCAATACCTGTAAAAAAAATATGTGGGTGATCCCTCACTCCTTGTGTAATAGTGCAGCTTGGCCAGCAGGGAGTTGTTATCCTTTGGGACCCACATATTTTTTTTCACTGAGTGTATTAACTGTAGATAGATAGGTAGATAAATGGGTGGGTGCGTGGGTAGGTAGATAGTGAATCATTAGATAGATAAATGAGTGGGTGGGTAGATAAATGTTTAACTATTAGATAGGTGGTGGGGGGGGGGGTGAAGCGCAATACCTGTAAAAAAAATATGTGGGTGATCCCTACCTCTCATTTTCTTAAGCCCCATACATGCTACACGAGCAATGAAAAGATATTACTCAGAAGACCCTTTTTGAGCAAACTCTTTTCTTTGAAAAAAATCTCTTGTGTGTGTACTCAATATCAGTAATGATGTGTGCTCCCGCGCATCCTTAACAACCACCGCCTTCACTTGAACATCCAGGTCAACTTTGGCCATATAGCCTATGACCCGCATGTTCAGCAGGTCACTGGGACATCACTGAACGATTTCGGTAACCGATTTCGTTCAGTGTGAATAGTGGAACCACTGATATAGTTAACTATATAGATGGGGCCCCTATACTCCCAGTGTGTAAAGGGCTTAAGGGTCATTATATACTGCGAACATATTATCATGCCTCTTTTCATTTTTTAAGTGAGAATTCTCCAGAAAACAGATGATGAGGTCATAACAGCCGACGACTGCGAGGTGACCTGGACTGCAGAATTGTCCTCAAGTTAACGAACAAAAATGAAGTCAGGTAATTAATGAAAATTAATTACTGATAATATGTTTTGGTATACATTTGAAAGTCACAAATAGGAGTTCTCGCTAGAGACTCTTCTATTATTGTATATTGTGATAACTAAGTGTACAGTTAAATAAATAGAGATAGCTAGAGAGAAATCGAAAGAGCAAAAAATAAACATACCTTCCCCCTTTACTGTCTACTAGGGCATCTTGGCGGATATGGAGGTAAAGGAAGGGAACTCAGTAACACACTTTTTATTTCAGTCAGGGCCCTACTTCCCACAAAAAATATGTGGGTGATCCCTTACTCCTTGTGTAATAGGGCAGCTTGACCAGCAGGATGGGAGGGATCCTTAGGTGGGTAGGTAGATATTTTGTAAATCATTAGATAGATAAGATAGATAGATAAATGGGTGGGTAGATCAATGTTAACCTATTAGATAGGTGTGTGTGGGGGGGGGGGGAGTGCAATACCTGTAAAAGATATGTGGGTGATCCCTCACTCCTTGTGTAATAGTGCAGCTTGGCCAGCAGGGAGTTGTTATCCTTTGGGACCCACATATTTTTTTCCCCTGAGTGTATTAACTGTCGATAGATAGATAGATAGATAGATAGATAGATAGATAAATGGGTGAGTGGGTGGGTGCATGGGTAGGTAGATAGTGAATCATTAGATAGATAAATGAGTGGGTGGGTAGATAAATGTAAACTATTAGATAGGTGGGTGGGCGAAGTGCAATACCTGTAAAAATATATGTGGGTGATCCCTCACTCCTTGTGTAATAGTGCAGCTTGGCCAGCAGGGAGTTGTTATAATTTGGGACCCACATATTTTTTTTCACTGAGTGTATTAACTGTAAATAGATAGGTAGATAAATGGGTGGGTGCGTGGGTAGGTAGATAGTGAATCCTTAGATAGATAAATGAGTGGGTGGGTAGATAAATGTTAAACTATTAGATAGGTGGGGGGGTGAAGCGCTATACTTGTAAAAGAAATACGTGGGTGATCCCTCACTCCTTGTGTAATAGTGCAGCTTGGCCAGCAGGGAGTTGTTATCCTTTGGGACCCACATATTTTTTTCACTGAGCGCATTAACTGTAGATAGATAGAAATATAGATAGATGGTTAGGTATATAAATGGGTAGGTGTGTGGTTGGGTAGGTGGATAGATAGTGAATCATTAGATAGACAGATAAGTGGGTGGGAGGGTAGATAAATGGTAAATTATTAGATAGTTAGGTGGGTGGGTGAAGTGGAATACCTGTAAAAAAATATGTGAGTGATCCCTCACTCCTTGTGTAATAGTGCAGCTTGGCCAGCAGGGAGTTGTTATCCTTTGGGATCCACATATTTTTTTCCCCTGAGTGTATTAACTGTAGATAGATAGGTAGATAAATAGGTGGGTGGGTGCATGGGTAGGTAGATAGTGAATCATTAGATAGATAAATGAGTTGGTGGGTAGATAAATGTAAACTATTAGATAGGTGGGTGGGTGAAGTGCAATACCTGTAAAAATATATGTGGGTGATCACTCACATATACAGGTAGGGTGGCACCAGGTCTAACACAGAGGTATAGGGGGTGCAGGGAGTCACATATTGGGAATAAGAGGGTAGAAGAGGTCACATATTGGGAGTGAGGGGGTAGAGGGGGCCATGTACTGGGAATTAAGAGGTAGAGGGGGTCACACAAACAGAGGAGAGAGGCACATGGGGTAACACTAGTGGGTATAGGTGCACTTACCAATCTGTGCAGTGTGCTGCAGGCTCCAGGGATGTCAGTGATAAACTGCTTGGATGCACCGATTCACCCTCGTGTGGTAACAGGAGTGGACCAGCTCCTCTTCATCTATGCTGACAGGACGCTCAGCTCCTCTGATTAGAGCAGATGTCAGCTCAGTTCTGACAGCCGCATCCCCCCCCCCCCCCCCACCACTCGCAACCTGTCAGCTGTGTGTGGCAGCCGCCCTATTCAATCACTGCCAGTAGTCTCTTCAGCAAATTAAGCCTGCAGTGTCTCCCTCTTTGTCTGCTAGTACAGCGCTCTAATTGATGTTAAGGATCCCTGGGACCCACTTTTTTTTTTGCTCTGCGTGATCACTGTAGATAGACATTTTGTTAGATATATAGATGATAGATAATAATAATTTTAATTAAAAAGTCATATCGATTTTTCTCTTTCAATGGTCCTGGTGACACAGCTTCACATTGGGATGTAGGAGGGTCCGCAGGAGCCAGGCACCTATACCAAAGCTTTGAGAGAGGTAGGCTCCTCCCACTGCATCCCAGAATCCTCAGTTCATTTTAGTTGCCCACCGGAGTGGGTGCAATATTGAAGAGGCTGCTGCGCAGCTGAAGTTTAGCGATAGATAGGTGTTTTTTATTTTATTAATTTTACACTTATTAGGTAGGACACAGTGTTGAGGATTGTCACAGAATCCTCACACTGTCAGCGCAGCAGGGGCGGACAGAAGCGCGTCCTGTCCGCTCCCTGCGTGCGGAGGAGATGCTGTCTGCTCTCTCCGTGCGGCGCTGTCTGCATCACCGGATAAAGCTGCCTGGGCTCCGGAGCGTTCCTGAACCGGCTTCACGCAGGTGGGGATCATGGGGGATGGGCGCTCCGTTATGGCGGCGGCCATTTTATGCGGAGCTTGCAAGCTGAGCTCCTTATTGAAGAGGACAGCAGCTTGTCACAGGACTATTTCAAGTTGTTCCCATGTGAAGGGGAGACACTAGGAAGGAGGAAATCCAGCAGTGGGAGCGGCTTCTGGGGGTAGTTTGGCGCGAAAGTCCACAGACAGCAGCAGAGACAGTTGGTCTCTTCCCTAACTCTGCTTGGCGCCGCTTTGGGAAACGCTGACTGCATTTTCTGGCTGAGTGGTGAATTTCCTGGGCATCGCTTCCTCCTTCATCTGGAGGAGATTGCCGGAGCTTCAGACAGATAAGTGGCTGTGATATATATTGACTCTGTATATAACGCCTGTCATTGTGCACTGTGTGAAATTTATTTATCATGTCAGAGCAACAGTCTGTAGCTTTGGGGGAGGGAGCCCCATTTACATTGAGCGCGTGCAGTGTTTGTGCACTTCAAATTTCCCCTGAACAGATGACCAAAGGATTGTGCCCTGCTTGCGCAGTTGCGAGACCCATGGGCAGTAAACCCCAGAGGGTAGAGCAAACGGAGCTTGCGTGAGCCAGTGCCCTGGGCAGGTCAGTGAATGCCTTAGTGCAATTGCTTCTGGGGGTAGTTTGGCGCAAAAGTCCACAGACAGCATCAGAGACAGTTGGTCTCTTCCCTAACTCTGCTTGGCGCCGCTTTGGGAAACGCTGAATGCATTTTCTGGCTGAGTGGTGGATTTCCTGGGCATCGCTTCCTCCTTCATCTGGAGGAGATTGCCGGAGCTTCAGACAGATAAGTGGCTGTGATATATATTGACTCTGTATATAACGCCTGTCCTTGTGCACTGTGTGAAATGTATTTATCATGTCAGAGCAACAGTCTGTAGCTTTGGGGGAGGGAGCCCCATTTACCTTGAGCGCGTGCAGTGTTTGTGCACTTCAAATTTCCCCTGAACAGATGACCAAAGGATTGTGCCCTGCTTGCGCAGTTGCGAGACCCATGGGCAGTAAACCCCAGAGGGTAGAGAAAACAGAGCCTGCGTGAGCCAGTGCCCTGGGCAGGTCAGTGAATGCCTTAGTGCAATTTTTGGACAGGCAGAGAGATGTAGTGGTATCTTCCTCTAAATCTATGTCATCTTCTCAACAGTCCTCAGGCTCCTTGCCTCTGACCCAAGCAGATCCTTGTCTATTGCAGGTGATGCAGGATCCTGCTAAGGGTATTAGCAGATTCAATGCTCTGCTTGATAGATTTGACAATGATTCCGAAGGGACTCCTAGACAGTCTTATTCGGTCCCCCTGCTGGCAGTTGATTCAGGGGAGGAAGGAGAGTGCACCTCAGATATTCCCTGGGAGCAGGGTGATGATTCTGAGGATACCTCGACCCCTGGGGTGGAGGATTTGATTGCTGCTGTTAAGCAGGCCCTGAATTTGTCTGATGAGGACAAGGCTCCTTTTAAAGGGTTGTTTAAGAGGCAACATAGAGAGGCTGTTACCTTCCCGGCAGATGAAGGTTTACAGGATCTTTTAGAAGGGGCTTGGAAAACGTCCGATAAGAGGCTTCAGATGCCAAAACGTTTTTTTTTTGTCTTTATCCTATGCCCGAGGTGCATACAGACCTCTGGGAGAAAGTGCCTGTAGTGAATGCTTCAAAATCTACTGTGCTCCCAGTCCAAGGGGGTGCGGCTTTTAAGGACCCCGTGGACAAGAAGCTGGAAGGACACCTTAAAGCTATATTTGAGGGGGTGGGGTTTACACTCAGGCCTCTCATAGCGTCAGCCTGGGTTTCAAAAGCCATGATTATATGGGCTAGCAGTTTGTGCACCATGGTGCACGCAGACCCGGTGGTTTTTCTGCTGGCTGAAAAGTTGAAGGCAGCTGCTGAGTATGTCCTAGAGGCAGAGGAAGAAGCTCTCAAGATGGCTTCAAAAGTGTCCACTGTCTCAGTTAGGCTGGTTTCACACACTCCGGCTCCTGCCGGACGGTGAAATCCCGCACGGCCAGGGAGCCGTGCAGCACACACTAGTTTATCATGGAGGGGATGGCCACAGCCCGGCAGCCGTCCCTTCCAGTGGTGGGATCCGGCTGCAGCCGTGCGGCCGGGCCGTGGCCGTCCCGTGTGAATGGACACAATAGTGTCCATTCACAACTAATGTGTGCGGCACGGCTCCATGGCCGTGCGGGATTTCACCGTCCGGCAGGAGCCGGAGTGTGTGAAACCAGCCTTAATGTCAGGAGAGTACTGTGGCTAAAAGCCTGGGAAGCGGTAATGAGTCCAAAAAGGCCTTAGAGGCGTTGGCTTTTAAGGGCAAGCTGTTGTTTGGCTCCGAGCTGGAGGAAATTATAAAGCAGGCCACGGGGGGGCAAAAGTACCTTTCTCCCTGCGCCATCAGCAAAGCAGTCATCAAAATTTTCGTCCTTTCGGCCCTCCCATAGAGGAGGTGCGTCCTTTCGAGGACAGTCTTTCAGGGGTAAATTCCAGTCCAGTAAAGGAAAGGCCCCAAAATCTAGTTTCCGCTCTTTCCATTAGAAACCGAACAACAAAGGTGATGAAAAGCCCTCAGCATGACTGCCTAGGAAAGCCCCCATCTGTTTTCAGAGTGGGGGGGTCGTCTGTTAAGGTTCCGGGAAGCTTGGGCCTTGTTGGATTAGGATCCTTGGGTGTTAGACATTGTCTCACAGGGATACAAAATCCCTTTCAAGGGTCTTCCTCCGAGAAGATTCTTACCCACACCACTCCCAAATGAGCCACGACTCAGAGCCACTCATTTTGGGACGGCTCAGTCACTTCTAGAAAAAGGAGTGGTGATTCTGGTGCCTCGGGAGGAAGGGAAAAAAGGCTTTTATTCCATTCTGTTTTTAGTGCCCAAGCCGGACGATACCTTCAGACCAATCCTAAATCTGAAATCATTAAATCTCCACCTGTGGGTAGACCACTTCAAGATGGAGTCTCTGCGGTCTGTGCTTCTCAGCATAGACCAGGGAGAATTTTTGGAGTCCATGGATATCCAGGACGCATATTTGCATGTCCCAATTCACCCGGAGCATCAGGCTCTTCTAAGGTTTGCAATAGGGGACAGACATTTCAAATTCCAGGATTTGCCCTTTGGACTGGCTACGGCTCCAATGGTATTCACGAAGATCATGTCGGTAATGGCGGCTGTTCTCCGTTTGAGGGGTATCATTGTGATACCTTATTTGGATGATCTGCTGTTCAAAGCGGATTCAGCAGAGACTTTGCAGACACACCTGGCGGAGGCTATTCAGTTTTTGCAAGTTCACGGGTGGCTCTTAAATTTACAAAAGTCACAACTGGTCCCGTCTCAGAGGATCCAATTCCTGGGAGTCATCCTGGATACTCACTTACACCGAGTATTCCTGCCAGAGACGAAAGCCAAGGACATTTCACTCCTGGTAAGGTCAGTTCTGGAATTGGTCTGGAAATGTCTGAAGTTGCTGGGCAAAATGGTGGCGACTTTCGAGACGCTACTGTTCGCCAGATTCCATTCTCGGGCCTTTCAATGGAACATCCTAACATCTTGGTCGAGGAACACGCAGACCATGAAGTCAGAAAGGGTGACGCTGACGTTGGAAACCAGGTCTTCTCTGAAATGGTGGACGGATGTGAATTCCCTTCAGTGGGGTTGGTCTCTTCAGTCTTGGGACTGGCTGGTAGTAACTACCGATGCCAGTCTCAGGGGCTGGGGAGCAGTTGTCCTGGACCTGAGGCTTCAGGGCCTGTGGACTACAGTGGAGTCAGCTGTCCTGATAAATATCCTGGAGCTTCGGGCTGTTTGGAAGGCCTTATCCTTGGCGGAAGACAGACTGAGTGTATTAACTGTCGATAGATAGATAAATGGATGGGTGGGTGCATGGGTAGGTAGATAGTGAATCATTAGATAGACAGATAAGTGGGTGGGAGGGTAGATAAATGGTAAATCATTAGATAGTTAGGTGGGTGAAGTGCAATACCTGTAAAAAAATATGTGGGTGATCCCTCACTCCTTGTGTAATAGTGCAGCTTGGCCAGCAGGGAGTTGTTATCCTTTGGGACCCACATATTTTTTTCACTGAGCCCATTAACTGTAGATAGATAGGAAGATAGATAGATGGTTAGGTATATAAATGGGTAGGTGTGTGGTTGGGTATGTGGATAGATAGTGAATCATTCGATAGACAGATAAGTGGGTGGGAGGGTAGATAAATGATAAATTGTTAGATAGATAGGTGGGTGCGTGACGTGCAATACCTGTAAAAAAAATATGTGGGTGATCCCTCACTCCTTGTGTAATAGTGCAGCTTGGCCAGCAGGGAGTTGTTATCCTTTGGGACCCACATATTTTTTTTCACTGAGTGTATTAACTGTAGATAGATAGGTAGATAAATGGGTGGGTGCGTGGGTAGGTAGATAGTGAATCATTAGATAGATAAATGAGTGGGTGGGTAGATAAATGTTTAACTATTAGATAGGTGGTGGGGGGGGTGAAGCGCAATACCCGTAAAAAAAATATGTGGGTGATCCCTACCTCTCATTTTCTTAAGCCCCATACATGCTACACGAGCAATGAAAAGATATTACTCAGAAGACCCTTTTTGAGCAAACTCTTTTCTTTGAAAAAAATCTCTTGTGTGTGTACTCAATATCAGTAATGATGTGTGCTCCCGCGCATCCTTAACAACCACCGCCTTCACTTGAACATCCAGGTCAACTTTGGCCATATAGCCTATGACCCGCATGTTCAGCAGGTCACTGGGACATCACTGAACGATTTCGGTAACCGATTTCGTTCAGTGTGAATAGTGGAACCACTGATATAGTTAACTATATAGATGGGGCCCCTATACTCCCAGTGTGTAAAGGGCTTAAGGGTCATTATATACTGCGAACATATTATCATGCCTCTTTTCATTTTTTAAGTGAGAATTCTCCAGAAAACAGATGATGAGGTCATAACAGCCGACGACTGCGAGGTGACCTGGACTGCAGAATTGTCCTCAAGTTAACGAACAAAAATGAAGTCAGGTAATTAATGAAAATTAATTACTGATAATATGTTTTGGTATACATTTGAAAGTCACAAATAGGAGTTCTCGCTAGAGACTCTTCTATTATTGTATATTGTGATAACTAAGTGTACAGTTAAATAAATAGAGATAGCTAGAGAGAAATCGAAAGAGCAAAAAATAAACATACCTTCCCCCTTTACTGTCTACTAGGGCATCTTGGCGGATATGGAGGTAAAGGAAGGGAACTCAGTAACACACTTTTTATTTCAGTCAGGGCCCTACTTCCCACAAAAAATATGTGGGTGATCCCTCACTCCTTGTGTAATAGGGCAGCTTGACCAGCAGGAAGGGAGGGATCCTTAGGTGGGTAGGTAGATATTTTGTAAATCATTAGATAGATAAGATAGATAGATAAATGGGTGGGTAGATCAATGTTAACCTATTAGATAGGTGTGTGTGGGGGGGGGGGAGTGCAATACCTGTAAAAGATATGTGGGTGATCCCTCACTCCTTGTGTAATAGTGCAGCTTGGCCAGCAGGGAGTTGTTATCCTTTGGGACCCACATATTTTTTTCCCCTGAGTGTATTAACTGTCGATAGATAGATAGATAGATAGATAGATAGATAGATAAATGGGTGGGTGGGTGGGTGCATGGGTAGGTAGATAGTGAATCATTAGATAGATAAATGAGTGGGTGGGTAGATAAATGTAAACTATTAGATAGGTGGGTGGGCGAAGTGCAATACCTGTAAAAATATATGTGGGTGATCCCTCACTCCTTGTGTAATAGTGCAGCTTGGCCAGCAGGGAGTTGTTATAATTTGGGACCCACATATTTTTTTTCACTGAGTGTATTAACTGTAAATAGATAGGTAGATAAATGGGTGGGTGCGTGGGTAGGTAGATAGTGAATCCTTAGATAGATAAATGAGTGGGTGGGTAGATAAATGTTAAACTATTAGATAGGTGGGGGGGTGAAGCGCTATACTTGTAAAAGAAATACGTGGGTGATCCCTCACTCCTTGTGTAATAGTGCAGCTTGGCCAGCAGGGAGTTGTTATCCTTTGGGACCCACATATTTTTTTCACTGAGCGCATTAACTGTAGATAGATAGAAATATAGATAGATGGTTAGGTATATAAATGGGTAGGTGTGTGGTTGGGTAGGTGGATAGATAGTGAATCATTAGATAGACAGATAAGTGGGTGGGAGGGTAGATAAATGGTAAATTATTAGATAGTTAGGTGGGTGGGTGAAGTGGAATACCTGTAAAAAAATATGTGAGTGATCCCTCACTCCTTGTGTAATAGTGCAGCTTGGCCAGCAGGGAGTTGTTATCCTTTGGGATCCACATATTTTTTTCCCCTGAGTGTATTAACTGTAGATAGATAGGTAGATAAATAGGTGGGTGGGTGCATGGGTAGGTAGATAGTGAATCATTAGATAGATAAATGAGTTGGTGGGTAGATAAATGTAAACTATTAGATAGGTGGGTGGGTGAAGTGCAATACCTGTAAAAATATATGTGGGTGATCACTCACATATACAGGTAGGGTGGCACCAGGTCTAACACAGAGGTATAGGGGGTGCAGGGAGTCACATATTGGGAATAAGAGGGTAGAAGAGGTCACATATTGGGAGTGAGGGGGTAGAGGGGGCCATGTACTGGGAATTAAGAGGTAGAGGGGGTCACACAAACAGAGGAGAGAGGCACATGGGGTAACACTAGTGGGTATAGGTGCACTTACCAATCTGTGCAGTGTGCTGCAGGCTCCAGGGATGTCAGTGATAAACTGCTTGGATGCACCGATTCACCCTCGTGTGGTAACAGGAGTGGACCAGCTCCTCTTCATCTATGCTGACAGGACGCTCAGCTCCTCTGATTAGAGCAGATGTCAGCTCAGTTCTGACAGCCGCATCCCCCCCCCCCCACCACTCACAACCTGTCAGCTGTGTGTGGCAGCCGCCCTATTCAATCACTGCCAGTAGTCTCTTCAGCAAATTAAGCCTGCAGTGTCTCCCTCTTTGTCTGCTAGTACAGCGCTCTAATTGATGTTAAGGATCCCTGGGACCCACTTTTTTTTTTGCTCTGCGTGATCACTGTAGATAGACATTTTGTTAGATATATAGATGATAGATAATAATAATTTTAATTAAAAAGTCATATCGATTTTTCTCTTTCAATGGTCCTGGTGACACAGCTTCACATTGGGATGTAGGAGGGTCCGCAGGAGCCAGGCACCTATACCAAAGCTTTGAGAGAGGTAGGCTCCTCCCACTGCATCCCAGAATCCTCAGTTCATTTTAGTTGCCCACCGGAGTGGGTGCAATATTGAAGAGGCTGCTGCGCAGCTGAAGTTTAGCGATAGATAGGTGTTTTTTATTTTATTAATTTTACACTTATTAGGTAGGACACAGTGTTGAGGATTGTCACAGAATCCTCACACTGTCAGCGCAGCAGGGGCGGACAGAAGCGCGTCCTGTCCGCTCCCTGCGTGCGGAGGAGATGCTGTCTGCTCTCTCCGTGCGGCGCTGTCTGCATCACCGGATAAAGCTGCCTGGGCTCCGGAGCGTTCCTGAACCGGCTTCACGCAGGTGGGGATCATGGGGGATGGGCGCTCCGTTATGGCGGCGGCCATTTTATGCGGAGCTTGCAAGCTGAGCTCCTTATTGAAGAGGACAGCAGCTTGTCACAGGACTATTTCAAGTTGTTCCCATGTGAAGGGGAGACACTAGGAAGGAGGAAATCCAGCAGTGGGAGCGGCTTCTGGGGGTAGTTTGGCGCGAAAGTCCACAGACAGCAGCAGAGACAGTTGGTCTCTTCCCTAACTCTGCTTGGCGCCGCTTTGGGAAACGCTGACTGCATTTTCTGGCTGAGTGGTGAATTTCCTGGGCATCGCTTCCTCCTTCATCTGGAGGAGATTGCCGGAGCTTCAGACAGATAAGTGGCTGTGATATATATTGACTCTGTATATAACGCCTGTCATTGTGCACTGTGTGAAATTTATTTATCATGTCAGAGCAACAGTCTGTAGCTTTGGGGGAGGGAGCCCCATTTACATTGAGCGCGTGCAGTGTTTGTGCACTTCAAATTTCCCCTGAACAGATGACCAAAGGATTGTGCCCTGCTTGCGCAGTTGCGAGACCCATGGGCAGTAAACCCCAGAGGGTAGAGCAAACGGAGCTTGCGTGAGCCAGTGCCCTGGGCAGGTCAGTGAATGCCTTAGTGCAATTGCTTCTGGGGGTAGTTTGGCGCAAAAGTCCACAGACAGCAGCAGAGACAGTTGGTCTCTTCCCTAACTCTGCTTGGCGCCGCTTTGGGAAACGCTGACTGCATTTTCTGGCTGAGTGGTGGATTTCCTGGGCATCGCTTCCTCCTTCATCTGGAGGAGATTGCCGGAGCTTCAGACAGATAAGTGGCTGTGATATATATTGACTCTGTATATAACGCCTGTCCTTGTGCACTGTGTGAAATGTATTTATCATGTCAGAGCAACAGTCTGTAGCTTTGGGGGAGGGAGCCCCATTTACCTTGAGCGCGTGCAGTGTTTGTGCACTTCAAATTTCTCCTGAACAGATGACCAAAGGATTGTGCCCTGCTTGCGCAGTTGCGAGACCCATGGGCAGTAAACCCCAGAGGGTAGAGCAAACAGAGCCTGCGTGAGCCAGTGCCCTGGGCAGGTCAGTGAATGCCTTAGTGCAATTTTTGGACAGGCAGAGAGATGTAGTGGTATCTTCCTCTAAATCTATGTCATCTTCTCAACAGTCCTCAGGCTCCTTGCCTCTGACCCAAGCAGATCCTTGTCTATTGCAGGTGATGCAGGATCCTGCTAAGGGTATTAGCAGATTCAATGCTCTGCTTGATAGATTTGACAATGATTCCGAAGGGACTCCTAGACAGCCTTATTCGGTCCCCCTGCTGGCAGTTGATTCAGGGGAGGAAGGAGAGTGCACCTCAGATATTCCCTGGGAGCAGGGTGATGATTCTGAGGATACCTCGACCCCTGGGGTGGAGGATTTGATTGCTGCTGTTAAGCAGGCCCTGAATTTGTCTGATGAGGACAAGGCTCCTTTTAAAGGGTTGTTTAAGAGGCAACATAGAGAGGCTGTTACCTTCCCGGCAGATGAAGGTTTACAGGATCTTTTAGAAGGGGCTTGGAAAACGTCCGATAAGAGGCTTCAGATGCCAAAACGTTTTTTTTTTGTCTTTATCCTATGCCCGAGGTGCATACAGACCTCTGGGAGAAAGTGCCTGTAGTGAATGCTTCAAAATCTACTGTGCTCCCAGTCCAAGGGGGTGCGGCTTTTAAGGACCCCGTGGACAAGAAGCTGGAAGGACACCTTAAAGCTATATTTGAGGGGGTGGGGTTTACACTCAGGCCTCTCATAGCGTCAGCCTGGGTTTCAAAAGCCATGATTATATGGGCTAGCAGTTTGTGCACCATGGTGCACGCAGACCCGGTGGTTTTTCTGCTGGCTGAAAAGTTGAAGGCAGCTGCTGAGTATGTCCTAGAGGCAGAGGAAGAAGCTCTCAAGATGGCTTCAAAAGTGTCCACTGTCTCAGTTAGGCTGGTTTCACACACTCCGGCTCCTGCCGGACGGTGAAATCCCGCACGGCCAGGGAGCCGTGCAGCACACACTAGTTTATCATGGAGGGGATGGCCACAGCCCGGCAGCCGTCCCTTCCAGTGGTGGGATCCGGCTGCAGCCGTGCGGCCGGGCCGTAGCCGTTCCGTGTGAATGGACACAATAGTGTCCATTCACAACTAATGTGTGCGGCACGGCTCCATGGCCGTGCGGGATTTCACCGTCCGGCAGGAGCCGGAGTGTGTGAAACCAGCCTTAATGTCAGGAGAGTACTGTGGCTAAAAGCCTGGGAAGCGGTAATGAGTCCAAAAAGGCCTTAGAGGCGTTGGCTTTTAAGGGCAAGCTGTTGTTTGGCTCCGAGCTGGAGGAAATTATAAAGCAGGCCACGGGGGGGCAAAAGTACCTTTCTCCCTGCGCCATCAGCAAAGCAGTCATCAAAATTTTCGTCCTTTCGGCCCTCCCATAGAGGAGGTGCGTCCTTTCGAGGACAGTCTTTCAGGGGTAAATTCCAGTCCAGTAAAGGAAAGGCCCCAAAATCTAGTTTCCGCTCTTTCCATTAGAAACCGAACAACAAAGGTGATGAAAAGCCCTCAGCATGACTGCCTAGGAAAGCCCCCATCTGTTTTCAGAGTGGGGGGGTCGTCTGTTAAGGTTCCGGGAAGCTTGGGCCTTGTTGGATTAGGATCCTTGGGTGTTAGACATTGTCTCACAGGGATACAAAATCCCTTTCAAGGGTCTTCCTCCGAGAAGATTCTTACCCACACCACTCCCAAATGAGCCACGACTCAGAGCCACTCATTTTGGGACGGCGCAGTCACTTCTAGAAAAAGGAGTGGTGATTCTGGTGCCTCGGGAGGAATGGAAAAAAGGCTTTTATTCCATTCTGTTTTTAGTGCCCAAGCCGGACGATACCTTCAGACCAATCCTAAATCTGAAATCATTAAATCTCCACCTGTGGGTAGACCACTTCAAGATGGAGTCTCTGCGGTCTGTGCTTCTCAGCATAGACCAGGGAGAATTTTTGGAGTCCATGGATATCCAGGACGCATATTTGCATGTCCCAATTCACCCGGAGCATCAGGCTCTTCTAAGGTTTGCAATAGGGGACAGACATTTCAAATTCCAGGATTTGCCCTTTGGACTGGCTACGGCTCCAATGGTATTCACGAAGATCATGTCGGTAATGGCGGCTGTTCTCCGTTTGAGGGGTATCATTGTGATACCTTATTTGGATGATCTGCTGTTCAAAGCGGATTCAGCAGAGACTTTGCAGACACACCTGGCGGAGGCTATTCAGTTTTTGCAAGTTCACGGGTGGCTCTTAAATTTACAAAAGTCACAACTGGTCCCGTCTCAGAGGATCCAATTCCTGGGAGTCATCCTGGATACTCACTTACACCGAGTATTCCTGCCAGAGACGAAAGCCAAGGACATTTCACTCCTGGTAAGGTCAGTTCTGGAATTGGTCTGGAAATGTCTGAAGTTGCTGGGCAAAATGGTGGCGACTTTCGAGACGCTACTGTTCGCCAGATTCCATTCTCGGGCCTTTCAATGGAACATCCTAACATCTTGGTCGAGGAACACGCAGACCATGAAGTCAGAAAGGGTGACGCTGACGTTGGAAACCAGGTCTTCTCTGAAATGGTGGACGGATGTGAATTCCCTTCAGTGGGGTTGGTCTCTTCAGTCTTGGGACTGGCTGGTAGTAACTACCGATGCCAGTCTCAGGGGCTGGGGAGCAGTTGTCCTGGACCTGAGGCTTCAGGGCCTGTGGACTACAGTGGAGTCAGCTGTCCTGATAAATATCCTGGAGCTTCGGGCTGTTTGGAAGGCCTTATCCTTGGCGGAAGACAGACTGAGGGGTCTCCCCATAAAGATTCAGTCGGACAACGCCACGGCTGTGGCATACCTGAATCATCAGTGCGGCACACACAGCAAACTGGCTATGTGGGAGGTGTCACGGATTTTCTTGTGGGCGGAGCAGAATGTTCCAGCCTTATCGGCAATATTCATACCAGGTGTGAAGAATGTGGAGGCCGATATCTTGAGCAGGGAAGAGCTGCTAGAAGGGGAATGGACGTTGAATCCACATATCTTCCAACAGATTGCATCTCGTGGGGGCTTCCGGAGGTGGATTTAATGGCGTCCAGGTTCAACCATCAGGTTCACAAATTCTTCTCCAGGACAAGGGATCCTCTGGCGTCAGCGGTGGATGCAATGACCGTACCCTGGACAGTGAATCTGGCATACGTTTTCCCACCGTTTCCGATGATTGCCAGGGTTCTGAAGAGGATCAGATCCCAAGGGATTCCAGTAATACTGATAGCTCCAGATTGGCCAAGGAGGTCTTGGTACTCGAGTGTTCGGAAACTATCAGTAGAGTTGTGGCGTCTGCCTCAAAGACTAGACCTACTAAGTCAAGGGCCGTTCTTTCATCAGGATTTAGCTCGGCTAACGGCTTGACTATTGAAACCTCCATTTTAAAGAGCAAAGGATTTTCTGAAGCGGTTGTGAATACCATGATTAAGGCCAGGAAGTCGGTGTCTTCGGCTAACTACTATAGGGTCTGGAAGACGTATATTAGGTGGTGTGAGCGCCAGAAGTCTCATACGTCCAGATTTCGGCTATCAAAATTGCTTGAATTCCTTCAGGTTGGTTTTTCTTCAGGACTAAGTCTCCAGTCTCTTAAAGTGCAGATATCAGCTCTGACGATCTTCAGAAGAGAGTGGCTGTGCTTCCGGAGGTGCAAACCTTCCTTCAGGGAGTTTCTAGATTAAAACCACCATACAAACAACCAGTGGCACCCTGAGATTTGTCTCTGGTGCTGGAGATTCTTCAAAAGCCTCCTTTTGAACCGTTAAGGTCAGCTGACCTCAAGTTTCTCACTTGGAAGTTAGTGTTTTTGTTGGCTGTTTCCTCTGCAATGAGAGTTTCGGAGTTGGGAGCATTGTCTTGTAAGCCTCCCTTCTTAATCTTTCATGATGATAGGGCTGTTCTGAGAACAGTACCCCAGTTTTTACCAAAAGTAGTGTCTGCTTTCCATTTGAATCAGGAGATTGTTCTTCCTGTGTTTCAACCCCCAGATGGTTCTAAGAAAGGGGACAAATTGAGGAATTTGGATGTGGTGCGCGCCTTGCGCATTTATGTGGACAGAGATAAAGTGTTTTGGAAGACGGATACTTTATTCGTCTTGTATGATGTACACAAGATAGGCTGGCCCACTTCAAAACAGACCATTGCCAGGTGGTTGAGATCAGTTATTGCTTTTGCATATACTAAAGTTGGTAGGCCTGTACCGGCCAGGATAAACGCACATACCACCAGGTCTGTTGCCACATCTTTGCCATGGGGCTACGGCTGAGCAAGTTTGCAGGGCTGCCACTTGGTCATCTGTTCACACTCGCAGTGATGAGAGCTGCAGACCTGAGCGTACCCTCCCAAAGGACAGGCTCTTGAATGTCCCAATGTGAAGCTGTGTCACCAGGAACATTGAAAGAGAAAAAGGGATTTTTGTAAGAACTTACCGTTTGTATCCCTTTCTCTGATATGGTCCTGGTGACACAGCGATCCCTCCCTTACGCTCAGTAAGTATTGCCAGTGTTCATGATGTATCATGTTATGATGGTAAAATTTAAATTTGTGCATATAATATGTTCAGGCGTTTGTACTGAGTTGATGTATTCCAGTGGCTTTGAAAGTTGAACTGAGGATTCTGGGATGCAGTGGGAGGAGCCTACCTCTCTCAAAGCTTTGGTATAGGTGCCTGGTTCCTGCGGACCCTCCTACATCCCAATGTGAATCTGTGTCACCAGGACCATATCAGAGAAAGGGATTCGAACGGTATGTTCTTACAAAAATCCCTTTATTTATAAGGTAGATGCATGTAAAGTATGGTTTATTTTTCTCTGTGTCAGTGTATACTGAGAACATATTATCACGGCTCTTTCCTTTTTTGTTAGGTGAGTTTTCTTCCTGAAGCAAAGCATAAGATCATAATAGCCGACTAATGTGAGGTGACCTGGACTGCAGACTTCTACTAGAGACAATGATCAGAGAGGAACCACATCAACAGGAGAGGAAGACAGGTAATTTATCATTATTAATTACTGATACTTCTCAGGCAAAAAAAATATAAGATATATTAATAGGAACATTGTACTTTGTTAGTGTTAGTGTTGTTCAGCTGCTTACCAATGAAAGCTTTTACTGACAGACAGCTGCCTGCCTTGGACCCCCTTTTAGAAGATGAATGGGTCCCACAAGATGTGTTATGATCTGGCTGTGTGCACCAGTGCCCTAGTAAATCAATGGTGGTAGTCTCCCCAGCCAATCACAGACTTTAGGACCCAGAATGCCAACCCCACCGACAAAACGCCCCCACTGCCGCTGCATGAAACACATCCCCTTGCATGTCCCTCAGCAGGAAGAAATCATTCAATGGTCGGCGACTATCAAATGATTTTCCTGGGCTTACAAATATAAGTCAGTGGAGACTGATTTATATTTGCTGGGTCCGGACTAAAGACAGGGCAGGATGTGCAGGGGAACGCCCAGCGTTAGCATGGGGACGTCCATAAAATGCTGGACGTTCCCATGTCAAATCATAGCTAGATTAATTTAAAAAGTAGATTCATGTATAGTTCATGTTTCTAAAGTCCCATACACAGTTGACGAGAAATGAAAAGATATCACTCAAAGGGCAATATTTTTTTATTCTAGTGTATATACACAATATTGTTAATGATGTGTGCTTCCGAGCATCCTTAAGGACCACCCCCCTCCCCCATGCCCTGAACATGCAGGTCAACTTTGGTACAATGGAACCGCCTATAAAGTTAACTGTATCGTGAGTATTCCTAGTCTCCAGTGTGTACAGGACTTAAGGGTCAATGTATACTGCAAACATATTATCATGCCTCCATTTCCATTTTTTAGGTGAGAATTCTCCATAAAACAGATAATGAGATGATAACAGCCGTCTACTTCGAAGTGACCTGGACTGCAGAATCGTCCTCAAGTCAACAAACAAAGATGAAGTACAGCAACAGGAGACCCAAGTCAGGTAATTAATGAAAATTATATACTGATAATATGTTTTGGTATACATTTGAAATTCACAAATAGGACTTCTATTATTGTACATTGTGCTAACTTAGTGTACAGTTAATTAGATAGAGATAGGTAGAATGAAATAGAAAGAGTAAAAATAAACATACCTTCCCCCTTCACTGTCCACTAGGGAAGCTTGGCGGACATGAAGGGGAAGAACTCAGTAACACACTTTTTATTTCAGTCAGTGCCGTACCTCCCTGTGTAATAGTGCAGCTTGACCAGCAGGAAGGGAGGGATCATTAGGTGGGTAGGTAGATATTTTGTAAATCATTAGATAGATAAGATAGATAGATAAATGGGTGGGTGAAGCGCATTACCTATAAAAGATATGTGGGTGATCCCTCACTCCTTGTGTAATAGTGCATCTTGGCCAGCAGGGAGTTGTTATCCTTTGGGACCCACATCTTTTTTTCACTGACCGCATTAACTGTAGATAGATAGAAAGTTTTAGGAAAAAAAACAAGACCGGCCACAAAAAGTCAGGGCAGCTAATCCAAAATAGTTTTTGAAACCCACCATACTGCAATAAGGCTTTGGGCCAGATGCACTAAGCTTCAAAAGTGATAAAATGGAGAGTCATAAACAGCCAGCCAATCAACTCCTACCTGCCATGTCACAGAAAAAATGTCAGACAGAAGCTGATTGTTTGGTTGTTTAGTACTCATCACTTTATCACTTTTTGAAGCTTAGTGCATCTGGTCTTTGTCTTCTATGTTCTTTCTCATGATCCAAATGTTGAAATCTGGCACATACCCTAGAGGGCTAATCTTTGTTTTTAAGCATGGCGGCCCCTTCAAAACATCCTCTAAAAAACAGAAATAGCTATCTACCACAACATATCTTATTCTTAAAGGTACCAGCCTACCCCAATTGATACTAAATTTAAAAAAAACAACAATATTCTGGATTGTTTATAGGGAATCGGTACATCTGTCAGAATGAACTTAGGTCTACAGTCATTAGGTCGACCCCACTAGGTCGACTGGCAGGAAGGTCGACCTGATTTAAGGTCGACATGGGCCAAGGTCGACATGACTTAAGGTCGAATTTGCATAAAGGTCGACTTGAGGAAGGTCGACTGGTCATAAGGTCGACATGGGTTTTTCACTGTTTTTTGATCCGAATGTCGACACAGTCGACATGGACACAGTTGGCAATGAGAATCGTACCCTTGCATCGCTAGCTTCGCTCGCAATGCTTCGGGCACGGTGGCTCGCTTCGCTCGCCACAGCTTTAATAACCTCCTCCACGCCCTAGTGGATGGTAGGGCATGAAATACCGCCTTTCGGTACATGTTGGCTCAAAAAACAGTGAAAAACCCCATGTCGACCTTATGACCAGTCGACCTTCCTCATGTCGACCTTAATGCAAATTCGACCTTAAGTCATGTCGACATTGGCCCATGTCAACCTTAAATCAGGTCGACCTTCCTGCCAGTCGACCTAGTGTTGTCGACCTAATGACTGTAGACCTAAGTTCATTCTAACAGATGACCGCTTCCCTGTTTATAGCTATGCACTGGAATCTTGAGTATATTAAAATTCCTTACAAATAGAGAAACCCCTTGTACACAAGTGTAGCTCTGTATTGCAGATAGTCTTTATTATTTCTGGAATCAGGTTATGCTAGTGTTCATAACTTATGCAAATTGTACAATGGGCTCCAGTGACCGTTATACATATTTAGCTACCATAATTGCAGATACTCTGCTGTTTGAATATAAATCAATTGCTCTTTGCATCCTTTATGAGAAGAGATAGACTATTCTGATTTGATGTATAGGTCTCTTCCAACAACGACAGCATACTGCAATAAAAGGAAACATTGGGCCATACGTGCGTACGCTATCACCTACTTTAAAACAAAAACTTAAATCGTGCTTTCGTTTAGCGACATGGTATAACTTAGAAACACTTGAGCACGGTCAGGGGCGTAACTAGATATTCATAGGCCCCATAGCAAAAGTTTGTAAGGGGCCCCTATTTAGCAACTGATGGTGATAAATGTATGTATAGCTAATTACTTAGACAGTAAAGATGGGCCCCCTTCAGTTTTGGGCCCCATAGCAGCTGCACCCCTTACACCTATGGTAGTTATGCCCTTGAGCACGGTGATTCTTTCTAGGGTGCTCATGCTTTCCTAGTATGACTCTTATACTGTTGTCTGCATCCATGTTCGCTGCTGCTCTCATAATCCTCTTCCTCACCAAGTACTCTTTTATCGTACCACTAATGTCTGTTTTAGTCTTATAATAAGGATTGTCCACACAATGCTTTGTTCTCTGATTGTTTTATTTTATGTACTGTACAAGTTATCATTTATTTATGCTTTAAGTCATCAATAAAAATTATGACTGGGAAAAACAGAAACATAGGCCCTAATTCAGGTTGAATTGGTAAGCAGGTAACATCACTGCTTGCCGAGTGCACCATCCGCTGCCCGGCCGAATCCCCCCACCCCTCCAAATCCCAACTATAACATGCAAGGGGATGTGTATAAGAACACATCCCCTTGCATGAAGGAGATGGCGTTCCGGATGCAGTTGCTGGGAAAAGCAATGGCTTGGGTCCTGTGCTCTCAGGAAACACGGCATATCCAGTTATTAACTGCCCTCCTCTAACTGCGGATTGGGGGGCACAGGATGTTTGATCTTCAATGGGAATGCCCAGTGGACTTGGCTGTTCCACTGCACTGTCTCCGGAAGCAGTGGCTCAGTTTGCTGCTAAGAAATTCATGTTGAGCATTCACCTGGTGTGGTCCAAGCTGCGCTCGTGCACACTGAACACCTGGATTTCTCTTAAGCAAGCAGATGTGAAGCTGAGAGACTGCAGCATGTAACACCATAATACAACAATTAAAGCTCTTCCTTTTCTAAGAAAAAAAATGTACTGAGCAGAAATTTTTCAGAGGTGCATAGAACTGTTATGCCAAAATAAAATATGAGCGGTTTGGAACAATGTAGTTTCAACTGTCAGGGTAGAGAGTGAGTTAACACATGGGGTTTGTTTTATTAGGTAGATATTAGGACAGAATAGGGCCCTTTGGGGTTATTTTTACACAGACAGGTCTAGTTTTATTTTTACACTGTTTTCTGCCCCATTATAAAGATAAGGCTTTACAATTTGTTAATCTTGCACAGTAGCCACCAGAGAGTGAGCCACAATCACGGCCATTGCCAGCCAATGTGCAAGCATAACGAGTGCCTGCCATGCCCCCGCAGTGAGAGGCAGCAGCCTTTTACAATTTAAAATGGCAGCTGTCATTTTCTGGCATGTTCACTGCCCTGGTTGGGCGGCAGGTGGTGAGCACCCCCCCCCCCCCCCCCCCCACACACACACACTGGATTAACACGCCGGACAGAGGCAGTGGACATTTTATTATTTAACAGGCGTCCCTCTTTTGAGCCATCGCGCCTCCCGGTGCAGAGGCAGCCGCTGCAAAAGAGCTTAAGGGCCACCGACTGCTAGTTTAAGATGTCAGGAAAGCTTCAGCTGCCGGCTGGGTGACAGGAACCGCCTGCGGGGTGAAAATGTCAAGTCAGCCCCCTGGGTGAAGAAGGGGTATAATAAATTATTCTTAAAAAACAAATGTGTTTTTATTCTAATATATCCTTTACAGGGACGCTATAGGTCCCAGCAGAAGGCTTGCTGGAACCTGTAGTCCTCCTTTAAAGGGCAATATGGGGTGCTGGGGGAAGGATAGCCCTGGTCTTTAGCGGTAGAAAGAATCCCAGGCCTGGGCTGACTAGCACAGGGTTGCTAATGTACAGCCATGGGACCCTAGAGGTGTCTCATGGCTGTGGCATTACCTCCCCGGCTGGTGGAGCCTGGTGCTGGTTCCAGAAATATTTGGGACCCCTACTTATTTTGCCCCCCATATTTTTGCAACCATGGGTGGCTTCAAGAGCCCGGTGCGGGTACCTTAAATATGGGAGACCTTTACTTAATTTGTCCCCATATTTTTGGAACCATTGCCTGCACCAATATCTAATTTAAAATATATATGGGAGACAAAGCTGTGGGGGTCCTCCGTATTTGCGGAACCAGCACCAGGCCCATGGAGCCGACCCTGGTTCCAAAAATACGGGGGACAAAATGAGTAGGGGTCCCCTGTATTTCAGAAACCAGCACTGGGCTCCACTAGCTGGCAAGGTAATGCCACAGCCAGGGGATCTTATGGGTCCCCTGGCTGTGGCATTACCTCCTGGCTAGTGGAGCTCAGTGCTGGTTCCTGAAATATAGGGGACACACCTTATGGTTCCCCTGGCTATAACAGCACCAACCTTGTGCTATTCAGCCCAGGGCTTCTTTCGATCCCAGGCGTGTGATACCTTAAAAAAATATTGTAATTTACAGGAGGTCTACAGGTCCCTGCAAGCCTGCCACTGGTACCTACAGCTTCCCTGTAAAGGAAATATTTAAAGAAGAACACAGGACAGGTTTTAAAAAGTATTTAACAGCCTCTTCATCCAGGGGAACCAATACACTCCCAGGACTTCCCCACGTTTTCACCAGGCGGGCGGCCCCTGCTGTCCAGCAGGGGCTTCCCCGGCTTCTTTGACCGGAGGGCGGCGGCCTGTAAGCTCTTTTCCACGGCCGTCGCGCCTCCGGGACATCGAGGCGCTTTCTTCTGGAGCTCTTCTCTGTTTGTACGCTGCCATCAGACTGTCTCCGCATCCTCACATTCACCGTGGCTATTTTTATTATTAAAAAAAAAAAAAATGGTGCTAATACTGTAACTATTGGTGACATTTTTGTAAATATACAAGAACATTTTCTTTATATTATTCTTATTTTTATGGTCAAAACTCTGTATTACAATAAACTGGAGTATAACAGGAGAGCCTCGGCCTCCCCTCACATTACTATTCTTTCCCCTTTCATGCCATCCTGTCTTCCGGCATCCGTGCCTTTATTTCCTTACATCTTTGCTGCTTTCTTACACCCCCATCTATGCTGTTCTGTCTCCACATTGCTGCCCCCCCCCATCTGTACATTGTTTTGTACCAATCTGTGTCACATTATCTCCCCCATATGCGCTGTTTAGTCTTCCCAGCTATTTGCACCTTTCTGCCCTCCCATCCACACCACTCTTACTCCATCCATGACACCAGGTCTTCCCGCATCCGTGCCACTATTTCCCCCCATTTGTGCGGATTTCTTCCACCCCATTCATGTAGCTCTGTCTCCCCCCCATCCATGACACTGTTCGGGGCGGGCGGATAATGTCACATGACAGCAGTGCCCACCCCAAACAATGCAGGCAGCACAGACGGTGTAATGGTTAGCATTACTGCCTCACAGCACTGAGGTCATGGGTTCGATACCCACCATGGCCCTAAATGTGCAGAGTTTTTATATTCTCCCGGTGTTTGCGTGGGTTTACTCCGGTTTCCTCCCACAATCCAAAATGATACTGGTAGGTCAATTGGCCTCCAACAAAATTAACCCTAGAATGTCTGTGTGTGCGTGTACATGTGGTAGGGAATATAGATTGTAAGCTCCACTGGGGCAGGGACTGATGTGAATGGGCAATTATACTCTGTAAAGCGCTGCGGAATATGTGTGCGCTATATAAGAAACTGGTAATGAATAAAATAAATGCAGCCGAAAAGTAAGTCCTGGGCTACCTTTCTGCTGCAAACAGAGAGAGATTTGATTTTGAGCAACTATTGAATGATTTTCTCCTCTGTGTGGGCGCATTCTAGCAGATATGTAAGCGTACACATACACTCTCAGTGCAGCGTTCGCCAGGGTGGTGTTACCCTACTCTCTAGGCTCTAAATATACAAAGCCTAGCAAACAGGTCTGAATCAGGCTCTCGGTTTGGATTACTTGAACTTTGTATTTGTTATGTTTAAGTGGACACTTAAAGGTTACTGACCCCTTGTTACTTGTTTTTAGGAAATAGATAAGTTTTTTTGAAACATCATTGAGCTGTCTCCCTGGATGCACTGTACAATTTGTATTTACCATTACATACAGTGCAGTTATAGCAAAAGCTCTGGAACACTGTGTGACATTACTCATAGCTGCAGAATGTTTGCTCATAGAGGGGCAGATGTATTAAGTCACAACAAGAGATAAATGCAAGGGTGACAAAGGGGCGTATTTATCATTATATAGCGATGCCGGTGTGATGACATCGCCGGGCATCGCATTGCGGTATCATCTGATACCGCAGGGATTTATCATTATGGGGGCGCAGGGACAGGGCTCCGAAAGGAGCACGTCCCTGCGAAGCCCTGACCCGGAAGCCGGGGGGTCTGCTCATGCGTGGTTATGCGCTGCTCGGGCAGTGCGATGTGCAGCCATAGGCTACAATGGGCTATCAACATATCAGAATGGCGATAGCCCAGGGGGTGCGATGCCGGGCTGCCCGATGTTGATACATCGGGCAGCTTCGCATCCCCCATAGAAACCTATGGGGGATGCGGCCGGCAGCGCTGCAGGGGGGGGGGGATCACAGCAGAGATCGGAGATTCCTGCTGCGGTCCCCTGTGATAAATTCCAGTGATACTTAATATTTGTGGTTAAGGGGGATTTAGCCGCAAATCCTAAGGGCCCCATACATCAGCAATTAATTGTGACAATTTTCAGATATGGAGAGGATTGCCACAATTAATTTTAGATGTGTGGGCTCCCCCTTTTGGCAATCCCAATCAAAATCGCCAATCGATTGCTTAATCAGATTTTTAAACATGCTTAATAATCTGGTATTATCTGCAGATCTTTTTTATATGTGTGGGCATTCCCAATTCGTCTTTTTCATCTATTTACATTATGAACAGCTGAAATGACAATCGATTGGGTAATTTCCAGATATGAAGATGCAATCTTTAGATGGAAAAATCTGCCGATCACTGAAATAAATCTGTAATGTGTGGGCAAGTCAGATAGAATGTAAAATCCATTTATCTTGCCAAAAAATCCCTGGATCTGGAAATCCATTAATTGTGATTGCTGATGTATGGGGCCCATTACTTGATAAATGGGCCCAAAAGAGAGATACATGTCCAGCCAATCACCTGCTAACTGCCATGTTACAGGCCGAGTTTGAAAAAAAGTCAGTAAGGAAATGATTGGCTGGACGTTGATCTCTCTTTATCAAGCCTGCATATATCTCTTGTTAAGGCTTAATACATCAGCCCCACTGCGAGTTATTTTAATTAAAGAAAAAGTTGGTGATTTTGTAAAATAAATTAATTCAGTTTTAAGGTTGGCATTACAGGTAGTTGTTCTTGTCACCTTTAGGGCAAGAAATTCTAGCAATAAACTCATGCAGAAGATACCAATTTTGACTTTCCCGAATGTACACTGTTAGGGGTATTCAATGCCCCTAACTGCAAGCTATCGACAGCGAGAAATGCCGATAGCTCACTGTTAGTATTCAACTCCCTCCCCTTCACTCCCTGTTTCCACCTCGCCTGTGAACCTCGCCGTTTAAGGGAATCCTCAACATCCTCTCATGGCGAGGATTTGGCTCCTACATTGGATACGGCCAGGGAATGGTGAGGATGGCTTGTTTTCGGCAAAGAAAAGCCATCCTTACTGTACAAACCTCCTCGCTGGCAGCTTTGAATACCGCCCCATGGGGGATGACTACGGTGGACTATATGGGCTATTTCACACACTACGGCTCCTGCCGGACAGCGAAATCCCACACGGCCAAAAGCCGTGCCGTGCAAAGGAATTGTCAATGGACACTATTGTGTCCATTCATAAGGGACGGCCATGGCCCGGCCGGTTGCAGCCGGATCCCACCACTGGAAGGGACAGCTGCCGGGCTGTGGCCATCCCCTCCATTCTAAACTTCTTAGTGCGGCACGGCTTCCTGGCCGTGCGGGATTTTGCCGTCTGGCAGGAGCCGGAGTTTGTGAAATAGCCCTATAGGTGAGTATGCATGTATGTTGTATGTATGGTGTGGGTTTAATTTACAGGGTGTTTGTGTTTTTATTGTGGTATTGGTTCTGTTGTGGGACTACAAGTCCCAGCGGCCCATTAATACCTCACATGTTGGGACTTGTGGTTCCCCAAGTCCCAGCATGTGAGAGAGTCTTGCTGGGTCTTGTAGTTTTACAACAAAACCCAATACTTATTTAGATATTTTTTTTAACTATTTTTTTTTTACACTACCAACCCGGCACCCCATTAAAAAAAAAACAAAAATAAAACAGGTTTATTAAGAAAAATAAAAAGCTTTTGGTTTAAACCAGTTTTTTGCATTATGGATTTAATGAAAAAAGTAATCATGTTTTAGAGTACTATTAATTATTCATTTATTAACAGTTTCTTATATAGCACAGCAGAGTCTGTTGCGTTTTACAAAAGGAGACAGTGATACAACAAACTGGGTATTTACAGACAGTCAAAAGGTATGAGGGCCCTGCTCGCAAGCTTACAATCTATAGGGAAGTGGGCATTGATACACAAGTATAGGTGTTCTTTATTGCATAAAGTCCACAAGAATGCAAAAGTTCCTGGTGGGTGTGGATAGTTTGGTCTACACCAACTAGGTCGACAAGCATTGGGTCGACACCACTAGGTCGACAGGCAGCAAGGTCGAAATGGGTTTAGGTCGACATGGGTCTAGGTTCGCTTTGCTCGCGATGCTTGGGGCACGGTGCCTCGCTATGCTCAGCACACTACTTTATTCTCCCACCACAACCTAGTGCATGGGTCTTCAAACTGTGGCCCTCCAGATGTTGTGAAACTACAAATCCCAGCATGCCTTGCCACAGTTTTGCTATAAGGGAGTGTTAAAACTGTGGCAAGGCATGCTGGTATTTGTACTTTCACAATCTGGAGGGCCACAGTTTGAAGACCTATGTCCTAGTGGATGGTAGGGCATGAAATACCGCTTGTCGGCACATGTTGGCTCAAAAAACAGTGAAAAACCCCATATCGACTTTTTGACTGTCGACCTTGCCCATGTTGACCTAATACTTGTGTCGACCTAGACCCATGTCGAACTAGTGGCGTCGACCCAATGCTTGTCGACCTAGTTGGTGTAGACCAGGAAATACCGCCTGTCGGCTCAAAAAACAGTGAAAAAACCCATGTCGACTTTTTGACTGTCGACCTAGCCCATGTCGAACTAATACATGTGTCGACCTAATGTCATGTCGACCTAGACCCATATCTAAATAGTTGTGTCGACCTAGTTGGTATAGATCAGACATATCCAAACTATGGCCCTCCAGCTGTTGTGAAACTACACATCCCAGCATGCCTTGCCACAGTTCTGCTATTAAGGAATGCTAAACCTATGGCAAGGCATGCTGGGATGTGTAGTTTCACAACAGCTGGAGGGCCACAGTTTGGACATGCCTGGTGTAGACCTAATGACCGTATCTCAATACGGTGACCCAGCAGAGTTTTAATGCTTTCTAACATTAACCCTTTGCAGTCCAATTTTTTTGCAATTCAGTTTGTTTTAAATGTTTAAATTAATTGTCATTTTTTTTATTTAAAAAATGGTCTACATTGAATGTTGAACAATGTTAATGTTCCTTTTTTAAAGTGGCTCACCATTGGATCTGCTACTAGCGCTAGGGCTGTTGAGCTTGACTAGGCGTTGGACCTGAAAGGGTTAATACCATTATTAGGCTAGGTGGAAACGGCGAGTGTGCTCATCAAAAGAGCGGGGCTCGCTAAAAAATGCAGCGGACTCACTACACCTTGTCATTTAAGGGGATCCTGAAGGCCAGGATTCTGGCAAAACGTTGAATACAGCAACGGGGTTGGATGGCGAGGATGGCTTTTCCTCACTGAAAATAAGCCATCCTCGCCGTACAAACCCCCTCGCTGCAGCATTGAATACACCTATAAACATTGTTACATACAAGTATTGAGTTAAGCATTGGCACTTGGCAAGCCACTAGCATTAAATACCATTTTTTTTTTTTTATTATAAAAGGCTATTTTTGGTACTTGTTTACTAGCACGGCGCCCATCGCATACCGTACTTAGAGGTGTGCGATGTGATATTCCGTTAAATTAACAGGAGTGCTTGTACATTAAAATATCGCATAGCATTGCATGCCAGCAAATGGCATGCAATGCGATTTTTATTTGTACAAGCACCCTGATGGGTGCTTACAATGTTAACTGCACCCCCATTGTCAATGTCACCCCCACTATCAACGCCAACCCGAAGTGTGGCCCGTGGCGGTACGCGTCCTCCGACCTTTTCATAGCCCCACTATCCACGTCGGCGTGGAGTTGATTCTAGATAGTGTGGCGAGGGGACGCAGAATACGAGCCCGAAGCGTGGCGAGCAGACGCGGAATACATGTAAAGTAATCCGTGTCCGCTCGCCACGCTTCAGGCTCGGTGGCTCGCTACACTATCTAAAATCAGCTCCACGCCAACGTGGATAGTGGGGGGTATGAAAAGGTCGGAGGACGCGTACCGTCGCCGCTCGCCACGCTTAGGGTTGCCGTTGACAATTGGGGTGCATTTAACATTGTAAGCACACGTCAGGGTGCTTGTACAATAAAAAATGGAATCGCATCGCATGCTGCTATATTGCATGCAATGTGATTGTATAAGATGCACTACGATCAAAATTGTGGGCGCCGTGCTAGGAAACAAGTACCCTATTTTTTTTTCAGAAGTCAAGGCACCATGCCAGTAGTCACATTTGGTTTAAACCAGCCAACAATGTTTACAGTTATCCATAAATCGTGAATGATATCGGCCAATGTGTATGCCCTATATCTTTCTCTCCTGGCACCACTGATATAGTTAATTATTTGGTATTGTGTACACAGCGCTAGGTTCAGTTATGTAATGTGGGACAGGTCTCACTTCTAGGCACCCAGTTTGGGAACCACTGTCCTGGATAGAACTTATAAGTGCTGAATGAGGTGTGTAATGGGCCATATTTATATGATTTCAGACAGTCACTAGAGGGGGCTCAGCAGAAATATTTAAATATAGCTCCATTTGGGCTTTAATGGCTGGTGGTGGCGAGCTGAAATGTGCGAAAAGTCACCCCCTGTACGAGCACTCCAATGGGACTTTTCACATCGAACCCATTAGTTTGCTCGGGTTTAGCTTTTAATGAGGGAGAAATGTGCGATAGAAATGGTCAATTGAATATCGGCCCACAATTTCCCATCATGTGAGATGGGAGAATGAGTGCGATTAAACATTTGAATATGTACCATTTTGATTACAATATCATGTGTTTTTTTAGGAAGCAGATCTCTGTGCAGGTGACAACATAGTCAGGGGTCAATCCAATTAGCTGAATTTCTCGCACCCATGAGTTGCAGCAACAGTCACACTTTACTACAGGCTGAACTCAGGCAAAACTGCTGACAGCCCTTTAAGGCTGCTGGCACATTTATGCAAATTGGAGACATAAATGGTACAAGAAGCGGTGCTGGCATTAAACTTGGCAGAAACTTTAACCTAATTTTATTGACTCCTACAAGTGATACTATTATGGGTTGTAATGAAAATTAAAAGAATACAGATGTGTAGCATTATTTTGCTGATGAAAATGATTTAAGTATGCTATTGGGTTTATTAAAGAATATTTGTGGCATAACCCCACACATAAGTATCTGCTAGATGAACATCGCACCACAGCAGATATTGAAATTATCTGCTCCACAGACTTTACCAGAAAAGGGATGCCACTCCAGCACTGTCCTTGCACACTGTCCTTGCACATGTGTGGTCATCAGAACTGCGCATGTGCAGAACCGAGCTGGGGTCCCAAAGGAAACGTGATGTGTACCAAAATCCACCAGACAATATGTGCAATAATGGTCTTAATAGTGCAAACATGTAAATAAAAAGTGTCTGGTCTGTGCGCACCTTTAGACTATGGGCGCGGGGCGGACCCTATGTCAGTAAGCATCTCTCCACCTGCGTTACCACCAGTGAGGGAACAGAGCAGCACAGCCACATACACCTGGGCCGATCAGAGAGACACAGGAGCAGACGGAATGCCACCGCTCCTCCTCTGCCTACATGTATCTCCCCTCCTACCGCCGCTGCTCTTACTCTCCGCCATCATATTGCGCACGCCACGCTCCCACCTTCCCACGACGTCCTATCGCGCGACCCGTCCATTGGCTGGTGGTCTATTGCGCACGTGAGGGGCGCGACTTACGGCAACCTTGTCACGTCACAGACACATTCTATTGGCAGTTGGTTAGCCCGTCGATGTATGAGTGTACCTCCTCCGTCTCACACGGCGGCGTCGTCGGTGACCGTTGAGACTGGACATCGTATAAAACAAGCTCATCGTGTTCACTGCTTAATTGGGAACAGACAGCCATATGTACTAATAGGAGTGCGTGAGCGGAACTTGAAAATATGCGGTATACAACTACAAGTCTTTACTATACCACTCAACCGTCAGACAATACAGGCAGCATCCCAGTGACTGCCAAGCAGTACACAGAGCATATATGTGAGTGTCAGTATTCTCTGTAAGAGATGGTCACAGCCAGAGAAGTTTATAAAATAAGTTTCCAACTTTACAGCTTAATTATCCTGAAAATAGAATTGTAACTAGGGATGGTCATTAGGAATGGCCATCGACCATCGATGATTCGAAATCATCGATAGTTCATGGCCGATGTCGAATACTTTAACCATCGATGGGGGAGAACCAGATGGCTTCCCTCCATCGATGGAACAGCAAAACGATGTTTTGCTTTTTTTTTTAAGTGCCGGGACACGGAGCATAGCTCCGCCCCCGACACCCGCGAAGCCCCGCCCCCGTGTTTTGATTGGCCCACAGGCCAAACAAACAAACACAATGGATGACCATCGATTTGTAAAAATATCGATGGTCATCCATAGCATAGTTTAGCACTATCGATGGCCAGTTGCAGAATTGGCATCGATGGCAATGATGGCCATCCCTAATGGCCATCGTTGCCATCACCATCGATGGTTGCCATTGATGGCAATTCTGCAATTGGCCATCGATAGTGCTAAACTATGCATTGGATGACCATCAATATTTCTATTTATCAATGGTCATCCATTGTGTTTGATTGATTCATGACTCAAAACACGGGGGGGGGGGGGGGGGGGCTTCGCTGGTGTCTGGGGCGGAACTGTGCTCCGTGTCCCAGGTTCCCAGCACATTGAGAAAAAGGAAAAACATTGTTTTGCTGTTCCATCGATGGAGGGAAACCATCTGGTTCTACCCCATCGATGGCAAAAGTATTCAACATCGGCCATGAACCATTGATGATTTCGATTCATCGATGGTCGATGGCCATCCCTAATTGTAACCCCGAGCTGAGTGTATATTTTATAATACCTCTCATTCACTGTTGCTGGGGTGCAAGGGTGCCATTGGTATGGGGCCTAGAGGATCAGGGTTATGATAAAGTTGCATACCAATTCACCAGATTTTCATGGTAAACAATTGGGTCTGATCGATTGCCCATACAGAATTGAGTGAAATAAAATTTTCAATGACAGATGTATTAAGACTGGGAAAGTGATAATGTGGCTAGTGATAACCCTGCAACCAATCAGCTCATAGGGGTAGATTTATTAAGCTCTGTGAAGTGATAAAGTGTCTGTTTTTTATCACCGGCCAATCAGCTCCTACCTGTCATTTTTCAAACCAAGTCTGTAACTTCACAGTTAGGAGCTAATTGGCCAGTGATAAAAACCAGACACTTTATCAATTCACAGAGCTTAATGAATCTGCCCCCTATTTGCCAAGTTACTGGCTGGGTTTGAAAAATGGCAGTTGGGAGCTGACTGACTGCTGCATTATCACGGTTACTTCATCACTTATCCAGACTTCATATATCTGCCCCTCAGAGGAATGTGTAGTCAATGTTAAAATGGTAAGGGGGAAGTGTAATGTGGCATTAATTGAACTGGAGGCCCATGTAAATTGCATGACACTATAATGTTACATAATCAGAACTGAGGCACTCTAATGTGTGGTACTTGTTTCCTAGCACGGCACCCATCGCATCGCATACCATAAGGCATACGATGGTATGCAATGCGATGTTACGCGATGGCAGCCGATGTTATAAAATTTTAAATTGTATACCATCGCATTGTATGCCATTGTATGGCATATACAATGGTATACGATTTAAAATTGTATAAGCACCCTAATGGGTGTTTCCAATGTTAAATGTGCCCCTATAAGATAAATAATTGTATAAGCACCGTAATGGGTGTTTACAATGTTAAAAGCACCCCCACACCACCCCCACTATCAACGCCAGCCAGAAGCGTGGCGAGCGGACGCGGAATACATGTGAAGTGATGCTCGGCCCCTCGCGTCTGCGATGCAATGGGCGCCGTGCTAGGAAACAAGTACCGTAGATTGTGATAGAAGAGAAAGATGGTAAAAAGCACTAGAGGGATATGGAGGCACAGTGGGTGACAGGAAAGGGTGATAGGAAAAGGTTGTGGGTGACAGGGAGAACGGTATGAGGATAGGCAGTAGGGGAGAGGCAGTGGGTGACCTGAATTAGCAAAAAGGTGATGGGGAGGAGAGGCAGAGGCATATAGAAAGGAGAAACGATGATAGGGAGGCAGTAGGTGACAGGGAGAAATAATGGAAGACAGAGAGACAAAGGGTGACAGTGAGTAGCATTGGGTAACGGGTGTGGTATAGCGGTCTGACAATCGGGATCCTGGTGGCCAGTATCCTGACATCGGAATCCTGACTGCCGGTGCTCCGACAGGGGGCGAACACAAAGTGGCTCGCTGTGCTCATCATGGCGCAGGCTCGGTGTCTCACTTCGCTTGCCACGGGTTCTATTCTCCCTCTATGGGGGACATGGAACCCGGGATCCCAACTGTCGGGCATTTAAACAGTTGGGAGTACTGACATCGGAAGCCCAACTGTCGGGCACTCATCCAGAACCCTTGGGTAACACCAAGGAATGGGAGATGGAGGCAATGCTGTCATAATGCAAAATCACATTGCCAGTAGGGGCAGGCATAATGGGATACATCCAGTAGTAGTAGGATCACATCTCTACCTTTTTTTTTAGGGCAGGGTGCTGCCCCCCAAGAGGGCATCCCCCCAACATGGAGCAGCCCCCCCCTCCCCCCATCACGGAGCAGGAATCCCCCCATGACGGAGCAGGCATTCCCTACCCCCGCCCCCCCCCCTTAACAACTTATGGTAGGGTGGTGGTCACCCTCACTGTCACTGCCTCCTGCACGCCACCCGCAGTGCCTGTCTGACAGCAGTCGGCAGTATGGAGAGGCTGAGCAGCTCCCTGCACCGAGCACACACTGTTCTCCTCCTGCGACCTGCCCCCTCTTCCTCACGGACACTTGCGCTGAGGTATGTAGCGCTGTCTGTGAATGCCTGGTTGACATGTCATGTCCGGATCTGCCCCCTACCCATTGCTCCCTGCGCCTGTCAGCTGTCAATCAAATGACGAACAGGCAGCAGCGCCGCCTCCCCTTCCTTCCCTCTTCTCAGTGTGCTGTGCCAGTGCCACTGCCAGTCCTCAACACTCTGCCCCCTCTATCTCCTCCCCTCTTCTTCCATCTCCTCCTTCTCTCCCCTCCTTTCCCCCTCAGTCACGAGAGGGGTGTAATGGCTTCCTCCTCAGCGTCCTGCCTACGCAGATAGAAGAGGAGGGACTGCACAAGAGTTAAACAGCAAAAGAACAGTCAGTCTTTTATTATACATGTTTATAACACATTTTTTAATAATTGTAGATTTTTTTATATTAATTTAGACACTTATTAAATAATGGGCTGGGTTATGTGCCTAAAGGTGGACATACACGCTGCAATGCTTTCGGATCGTATCGCACACACATTGCATGCATGCCGTGCGATGCGATCTATCCCATAACGTATGTGATTCTCGCAGCGTTTATGGGCACCTTTAGTGCCTGCAACATTTTGCGGACACAGCACTGAGATGGTGTATGCATACATGTACATGCACCCGAGATCCTCCATAGGATCGCATGTTGCATACGCTCCCACAATCGGGCTGCCGCTTGTTGCAATGGCAATGTGAAAGGGCGCAAAATGTATGGTTTGCAGGAGGGCGCCGGACACCCTAGCACCGGCCCTGAGGACTGGCCCAGCTCCTCCTCATCTATGCTGACAGGATGCTCAGCTCCACTAATTAGAGCGGATGTCAGCTCAGCTCTGACAGCCGCACCCCGCCCCCCCCCCCCACGCTGCTCACAACCTATCAGCTGTGTGCGCCAGCCCCCCTAGTCAATCACTGCCAGTAGTCTCTTCAGCAAATTAAGCCTGCAGTGTCTCCCTCTGTCTGCTAGTAAAGTGCTCTAATTGAAGTTAAGGATCCCTGAGACCCACTTATTTTTTTGCTCTGCGTGATCACTGTAGATAGACATTTTATTAGATACATAGATGATAGATAATTATTTTAATTAAAAAGTCATATAGATTTATTTATAAGGTAGATGCATGTAAAGTATGGTTTATTTTTCTCCGTGTCAGTGTATACTGAGAACATATTATCACGCCTAGGTCCTTTTTATTAGGTGAGTCTTCTCGATGAAGCAAAGCATACGATCATAATAGCCAACTAATGTGAGGTGACCTGGACTGCAGACTTCTACTAGAGACAATGATCAAAGAGGAGCCACATCAACAGGAGAGGAAGACAGGTAATTTATCATTATTAATTACTGATACTTCTCAGGCTAAAAAAATATAAGATTTATTAATAGGAACATTGTACTTTGTTAGTGTTAGTGTTGTTCAGCTGCTTACCAATGAAAGCTTTTACTGACAGACAGCTGCCTGCCTTGGACCCCCTTTTAGAATATGAATGGGTCCCACAAGATGTGCTATGATCTGGCTGTGTGCACCAGTGCCCTAGTAAATCAATGGTGGTAGTCTCCCCAGCCAATCACAGACTTTAGGACCCAGAATGCCAACCCCACCGGAAAACGGCCCCCACTGTCGCTGCATGAAACAATCATTCAATGGTCGGCGACTATCAAATGATTTTCCTGGGCTCGCAAATATAAGTCAGTGGAGACTGATTTATAGTTGCAGGCTCCGGACTAAAGACAGGGCAGGATGTGCAGGGGAACACCCAGCGTTAGCATGGGGACGTCCATAAAATGCTGGACGTTCCCATGTCAAATCATAGCTAGATTAATTTAAAAAGTAGATTCATGTATAGTTCATGTTTCTAAAGTCCCATACACAGTTGACGAGAAATGAAAAGATATCGCTCAAAGGGCAATTTTGAGCGATATCTTTTTTTTATTTTTTATTCTAGTGTATATACACAATATTGTTAATGATGTGTGCTTCCGAGCATCCTTAAGGACCACCCCCCTCCCCCATGCCCTGAACATGCAGGTCAACTTTGGTACAATGGAACCGCTGATAAAGTTAACTGTATCGTGAGTATTCCTAGTCTCCAGTGTGTACAGGACTTAAGGGTCAATGTATACTGAGAACATATTATCATGCCTCTTTCCATTTTTTAGGTGAGAATTCTCCATAAAACAGTATGATGAGATCATAACAGCCGTCTACTGCGAAGTGACCTGGACTGTAGAATTGTCCTCAAGTCAACAAACAAAGAAGAAGCACAGCAACAGGAGACCCAAGTCAGGTAATTAATGAAAATTAATTACTGATAATATGTTTTGGTATACATTTGAAATTCACAAATAGGACTTCTATTATTGTACATTGTGCTAACATGCTGCTTTCCCACTGCCTAAACGGGTAAAGACCAGGTATTTGTAAACGGGTCTTTAAATGGGTAAGAGCTATAAAGACCCTTTCCCACTGCGGCTCTTAAACAGTAATTTTCCATTTAAATGCCGTTTTTGTCACATTCACATATACCCATTTAAGCAACCCATTTAAACCCATAGTAAACATGGGCTGTCATATAGAATGGTCATATAACAAATGGAGGGGGTGGGGAGTGGTCTGATCAGTGTTGCAATAATGGCAGACAGAGCACATGTCTCTGATGATTTCATGCCTGATTTTCTTCCACGTCCTCATTCTAAGTTTCAGGGATCACTTCAGGGTTCTGCGGTCGCAGCATGTCCTCATTAAACAGGGGTGTGGATGTTGTGGACTGGGCTGGTTCCACAGGTGAGGTTAATGTTTGTTCTGCACACGACGGTGCAGCTTCATACCGACAGCCAGGCTAGATGATAATGCTACTGGATTAGCAAGTGCAGAATGCCCGAAAACCGCCATGCATTGGTCGAATTACAACCACTCCCTATGTGCAGAGCTGCTTTGGTTCCAGTTCTGGTCTAGTACATTGTGGAATAAGCATTTCAATGCCTTCAGCTTATTTATAATTTGCGTAGTGGTTCTTATAAATCCTGATGCTGCCATCATATTGCTGATATTACGGTATTTTGCAGTATCCTTTACCGTACCGGTTATCTGACATATGATTTCTTCTTCCCCACGAATTCGAAGGAGGTCCCTGATCTCCTCCTCTGTCCAACTGGGCATGGTTGCAGAATGTAAACAGCAGTACAGCACAAAAACGTTTTAGCTCTTCTCTGTCTACTGTCTGCTGTGATTACTTCCTGTATGTGGTGACTGTACAGTTATCACAAGCAGGAAGCCAATCATGTTCTTAACCTTTATTATTATTACTAAATACCATTTAACACCCTTTCCCACCGGCAAAAAAAGGGCTCTTAAATGGGTAAAACTCTGCTTTTTACCCATTTAAAAAAAATGGTATTTTTAAACGGGTACAGCAACCTGGAGCATTCCCACTGCAGCTCTACACATTTAAAAAGGCAAAAAAATGGCAAATTGCCATTTAAGAGCTGCAGTGGGAAAGGGGTATTATGCTGCTTTCAGACCGCAAAACCTGCTTTAGACCAGGTATTTAAAACGTTTTTTTAAAACGTGTCAGAGGAAGTTTACCCCTTTTCACACCGCATCTAAATACCTGGTCTAAAGCAGGTTTGCGGTGTGAAAGCGGCATGATCTTCTTTGAAGTTGCCGGCATTACTCATCACCGGTAACCGGCGCACTACTGGACCCAGCCACTCAAAGAGATAAAGAGGTTTTTTATGGATTAACCTGGCGCTGTATCAGCACGCCTGGCGCTTACCTTGAAGCAGCACTTGGTGCACTTTTGATCCCAGCTGCGGGGGTCCTCCCGCAAAGCTGATTAATTTATTGGGGGAGGAGAGACAGCTCGGAGCAGCAGTGACAGCGGGACTCCGGTCCCGACATCCTGACCACGCCACTACAATGCTGTCATCGCAGAGCAGCCTAAACAAGTGACATTTTTCTGTGCAGCCTCGCGCGCGTGCCCCCGCCCCCCCAATAAGTTAATAAGTTTTGCGGGCAGGGACCCCCTGCGCTGCGCTGCCCAGGTAGGATCCATGCTGTGTGGCTGGAGGACCCCCGGGCAGCGTCTCTCCCCCCCCCCCCCCCCCAGCCTGGACCGGCCACAGTGGGAGCAGGAATAAATTTGAGCCTGGGAGCAGCAACACTCACCGCACTCGCAGGACAGGCAGCACTCGCAGGACAAAACAGCACGGTATGGACACGGGATGGGGGGGGGGGGTGAGGGGGGTTAGAGGCTGCCCGGGGGTCCTCCAGCCACACAGCATGGATCCTACCTGGGCAGCGCAGCGGGTCCCTACAGTGTATGTTATATCAGTGGCGGGGTCCCTGCAGCGTATGGGAACTAGTAGCTGCAGGGACCCCGCCACTGATATAACCTTCACTGTAGGGACCCTCTGCCCCCAGCGCGATTATTCCCCTCCCTGCGCTGCCCATGGGGGAGGGGGGGAGAGGAATCCCGTTTCAGATCCGTTTTGACACAAAAAAAAACGGGTCTGAAACGGGTAGGACCCTGCTTTTTTACAGTTTCAAAAAAACTTTTTTTGGAAACGGTAAAATCACTTTGCACCTTTCAGACCGCACACATTACCGTTTCAAAACGCTTAAAAATCGGCAAAATACCGTTTTTTTTTGTGCGGTCTGAAAGGGGTATTAGTGTACTGTTAATTAGATAGAGATAGATAGATAGAAATAGAAAGAGTAAAAAATAAACATACCTTCCCCCTTCACTGTCCACTAGGGAAGCTTGGCGGACATGAAGGGGAAGGACTCAGTAACACACTTTTTATTTCAGTCAGTGCCCTACCTCCCTGTGTAATAGTGCAGCTTGACCAGCAGGAAGGGTGGGATCATTCGGTGGGTAGGTAGATATTTTGTAAATCATTTGATAGATAAAATAGATAGATAAATGGGTGGGGGGTGGTCGAAGCGCAATACCTGTAAAAGCTCGGCCAGCAGGGAGGTGTTATCCTTTAGGACCCACGTATTTTTTTATTTTGTGCATTAACTGTAGATAGATAGATAGATAGATATATAGATGGGTAGGTAGATTAGTGGGTGGGTGGTAGGTGGATAGATAGTTAATCATTAGATAGACAAATAAATGAGTGGGTAGTTATATAAATGGTAAATAATTAGATAGATAGGTGGGTGGGTGAAACGCAATACCTGTAAAAAAAATATGTGGGTGATCCCTCACTCCTTGTGTAATAGTGCAGCTCGGCCAGGAGGGATAGATAGATGGGTAGGTAGATAAATGGGTGGGTGATTGGGTAGGTAGATAGATAGGAAATCATTAGATAGACAGATAAAGGGGTGGGTGGGTAGATAAATGTTAAACTATTAGGTGGGTGATCAATCCCTCACTCCTTGGGCCAGATTCTCTAAGCTTCTAAAGTGATAAAATGAAGAGTGATAAACAGCCAGCCAATCAGCTCCTGCCTGACATTTTTCAAACACAGTCTGTGACATGGCAGGTAGGAGCTGATTGGCTGGCTGTTTATCACTCTTCATTTTATCACTTTTGAAGCTTAGAGAATCTGGCACCTTGTGTAATAGTGCAGCTTGGCCAGCAGGGAGTTGTTATCCTTTGGGACCACTTATTTTTTTCCCTGAGTGTATTAACTGTAGATATATAGGTAGATAAATGGGTGGGTGGGTGTGTGCATGGGTAGGTAGATAGTGAATCATTAGATAGATAAATGAGTGGGTGGGTAGATAAATGTTAAACTATTAGATAGTTAGGTGGGTTGGTGAAGTGGAATACCTGTAAAAAAATATGTGGGTGATCCCTCACTCCTTGTGTAATAGTGCAGCTTGGCCAGCAGGGAGTTGTTATCCTTTGGGACCCACATATTTTTTTCACTGAGCGCATTAACTGTAGATAGATAGAAAGATAGATGGTTAGGTATATAAAGTAGTAGGTGTGTGTTTGGGTGGGTAGATAAATGTTAAACTATTAGATAGGTGGGTGGGTGAAGTGCAATAACTGTAAAAAAATATGTGGGTGATCCTCACTCCTTGTGTAATAGTGCAGCTTGGCCAGCAGGGAGTTGTTATCCTTTGGGACCCACATAGTTTTTTCACTGAGCGCACTAACTGTAGATAGATAGACGGTTATGTATATAAATGGGTAGGTGTGTGGTTGGGTAGGTGGAGAGATAGTGAATCATTAGATAGACAGATAAGTGGGTGGGAGGGTAGATAAATGGTAAATCATTAGATAGTTAGGTGGGTGAAGTGCAATACCTGTAAAAAAATCTGTGGGTGATCCCTCACTCCTTGTGTAATAGTGCAGCTTGGCCAGCAGGGAGTTGTTATCCTTTGGGACCCACATATTTTTTTTCACTGAGCGCATTAACTGTAGATAGATAGAAAGATAGATAGATGGTTAGGTATATAAATGGGTAGGTGTGTGGTTGAGTAGGTGGATAGATAGTGAATCATTAGATAGACAGATAAGTGGCTGGGAGGGTAGATAAATGGTAAATCATTAGATAGTTAGGTGGGTGAAGTGCAATACCTGTAAAAAAATCTGTGGGTGATCCCTCACTCCTTGTGTAATAGTGCAGCTTGGCCAGCAGGGAGTTGTTATCCTTTGGGACCCACATATTTTTTTCACTGAGCCCATTAACTGTAGATAGATAGGAAGATAGATAGATGGTTAGGTATATAAATGGGTAGGTGTGTGGTTGGGTATGTGGATAGATAGTGAATCATTCGATAGACAGATAAGTGGGTGGGAGGGTAGATAAATGATAAATTGTTAGATAGGTGGGTGCGTGACGTGCAATACCTGTAAAAAAATATGTGGGTGATCCCTCACTCCTTGTGTAGTAGTGCAGCTTGGCCAGCAGGGAGTTGTTATCCTTTGGGACCCACATATTTTTTTTCACTGAGTGTATTAACTGTAGATAGATAGGTAGATAAATGGGTGTGTGCATTTGTAGGTAGATAGTGAATCATTAGATAGATAAATGAGTGGGTGGGTAGATAAATGTTAAACTATTAGATAGGTGTGTGGGGGGGGGTGAAGCGCTATACTTCTAAAAAAAAATACGTGGGTGATCCCTCACTCCTTGTGTAATAGTGCAGCTTGGCCAGCAGGGAGTTGTTATCCTTTGGGACCCACATATTTTTTTTCACTGAGCCCATTAACTGTAGATAGATAGGAAGATAGATGGTTAGGTATATAAATGGGTAGGTGTGTGGTTGGGTAGGTGGATAGATAGTGAATCATTAGATAGACAGATAAGTGGGTGGGAGGGCAGATAAATGATCAATTATTAGATAGATAGGTGGGTGCGTGAAGTGCAATACCTGTAAAAAAATATGTGGGTGATCCCTCACTCCTTGTGTAATAGTGCAGCTTGGCCAGCAGGGAGTTGTTGTCCTTTGGGACCCACATATTTTTTTTCACTGAGCGCATTAACTGTAGATAGATAGAAAGATAGATGGTTAGGTATATAAAGTAGTAGGTGTGTGTTTGGGTGGGTAGATAAATGTTAAACTATTAGATAGGTGGGTGGGTGAAGTGCAATACCTGTAAAAAAATATGTGGGTGATCCTCACTCCTTGTGTAATAGTGCAGCTTAGCCAGCAGGGAGTTGTTATCCTTTGGGACCCACATATTTTTTTCACTGAGCGCATTAACTGTAGATAGATAGAAAGATAGATAGATGGTTAGGTATATAAATGGGTAGGTGTGTGTTTGAGTAGGTGGATAGATAGTGAATCATTAGATAGACAGATAAGTGGGTGGGAGGGTAGATAAATGGTAAATCATTAGATAGTTAGGTGGGTGAAGTGCAATACCTGTAAAAAATATGTGGGTGATCCCTCACTCCTTGTGTAATAGTGCAGCTTGGCCAGCAGGGAGTTGTTATCCTTTGGGACCCACATATTTTTTTCACTGAGCCCATTAACTGTAGATAGATAGGAAGATAGATGGTTAGGTATATAAATGGGTAGGTGTGTGGTTGGGGATGTGGATAGATAGTGAATCATTCGATAGACAGATAAGTGGGTGGGAGGGTAGATAAATGATAAATTGTTAGACAGATAGGTGGGTGCGTGACGTGCAATACCTGTAAAAAAAATATGTGGGTGATCCCTCACTCCTTGTGTAATAGTGCAGCTTGGCCAGCAGGGAGTTGTTATCCTTTGGGACCCACATATTTTTTTTCACTGAGTGTATTAACTGTAGATAGATAGGTAGATAAATGGGTGGGTGCGTGGGTAGGTAGATAGTGAATCATTAGATAGATAAATGAGTGGGTGGGTAGATAAATGTTAAACTATTAGATAGGTGGGTGGGTGAAGTGCAATACCTGTAAAAAAATATGTGGGTGATCCTCACTCCTTGTGTAATAGTGCAGCTTGGCCAGCAGGGAGTTGTTATCCTTTGGGACCCACATATTTTTTTCACTGAGCGCACTAACTGTAGATAGATAGACTGTTATGTATATAAATGGGTAGGTGTGTGGTTGGGTAGGTGGAGAGATAGTGAATCATTAGATAGACAGATAAGTGGGTGGGAGGGTAGATAAATGATAAATTATTAGATAGATAGGTGTGTGCATGAAGTGCAATACCTGTAAAAAAATATGTGGGTGATCCCTCACTCCTTGTGTAATAGTGCAGCTTGGCCAGCAGGGAGTTGTTATCCTTTGGGACCCACATATTTTTTTCACTGAGCGCATTAACTGTAGATAGATAGAAAGATAGATAGATGGTTAGGTATATAAATGGGTAGGTGTGTGGTTGGGTAGGTGGATAGATAGTGAATCATTAGATAGACAGATAAGTGGGTGGGAGGGTAGATAAATGGTAAATTATTAGATAGTTAGGTGGGTGGGTGAAGTGGAATACCTGTAAAAAAATATGTGGGTGATCCCTCACTCCTTGTGTAATAGTGCAGCTTGGCCAGCAGGGAGTTGTTATCCTTTGGGACCCACATATTTTTTTTCACTGAGCCCATTAACTGTAGATAGATAGGAAGATAGATGGTTAGGTATATAAATGGGTAGGTGTGTGGTTGGGTAGGTGGATAGATAGTGAATCATTAGATAGACAGATAAGTGGGTGGGAGGGCAGATAAATGATCAATTATTAGATAGATAGGTGGGTGCGTGAAGTGCAATACCTGTAAAAAAATATGTGGGTGATCCCTCACTCCTTGTGTAATAGTGCAGCTTGGCCAGCAGGGAGTTGTTATCCTTTGGGACCCACATATTTTTTTTCACTGAGCGCATTAACTGTAGATAGATAGAAAGATAGATGGTTAGGTATATAAAGTAGTAGGTGTGTGTTTGGGTGGGTAGATAAATGTTAAACTATTAGATAGGTGGGTGGGTGAAGTGCAATACCTGTAAAAAAATATGTGGGTGATCCTCACTCCTTGTGTAATAGTGCAGCTTAGCCAGCAGGGAGTTGTTATCCTTTGGGACCCACATATTTTTTTCACTGAGCGCACTAACTATAGATAGATAGACGGTTATGTATATAAATGGGTAGGTGTGTGGTTGGGTAGGTGGATAGATAGTGAATCATTAGATAGACAGATAAGTGGGTGGGAGGGTAGATAAATGTTAAATCATTAGATAGTTAAGTGGGTGAAGTGCAATACCTGTAAAAAAATATGTGGGCGATCCCTCACTCCTTGTGTAATAGTGCAGCTTGGCCAGCAGGGAGTTGTTATCCTTTGGGACCCACATATTTTTTTCACTGAGCCCATTAACTGTAGATAGATAGAAAGATAGATAGATGGTTAGGTATATAAATGGGTAGGTGTGTGGTTGGGTATGTGGATAGATAGTGAATCATTCGATAGACAGATAAGTGGGTGGGAGGGTAGATAAATGATAAATTGTTAGATAGATAGGTGGGTGCGTGAAGTGCAATACCTGTAAAAAAATGAGTGGGTGATCCCTCACTCCTTGTGTAATAGTGCAGCTTGGCCAGCAGGAAGTTGTTATCCTTTGGGACCCACATATTTTTTTTCACTGAGTGTATTAACTGTAGATAGATAGGTAGATAAATGGGTGGGTGCGTGGGTAGGTAGATAGTGAATCATTAGATAGATAAATGAGTGGGTGGGTAGATAAATGTTAAACTATTAGATAGGTGGGGGGGGGTGAAGCGCAATACCTGTAAAAAAAATATGTGGGTGATCCCTCCCTCTCATTTTCTAAAGCCCCATACATGCTACACGAGCAATGAAAATATATTACTCAGAAGACCCTTTTTGAGCAAACTCTTTTCTTTGAAAAAAAATCTCTTGTGTGTGTGTACTCAATATCAGTAATGATGTGTGCTCCCGCGCATCCTTAACGACCACCGCCTTCACTTGAACATCCAGGTCAACTTTGGCCATATAGCCTATGACCCGCATGTTCAGCAGGTCACTGGGACATCACTGAACGATTTCGGTAACCGATTTCGTTCAGTGTGAATAGTGGAACCACTGATATAGTTAACTATATAGATGGAGCCCCTATACTCCCAGTGTGTAAAGGGCTTAAGGGTCATTGTATACTGCGAACATATTATCATGCCTCTTTTCATTTTTTAAGTGAGAATTCTCCAGAAAACAGATGATGAGGTCATAACAGCCGACTACTGCGAGGTGACCTGGACTGCAGAATTGTCCTCAAGCTAACGAACAAAAATGAAGTCAGGTGATTAATGAAAATTAATTACTGATAATATGTTTTGGTATACATTTGAAAGTCACGCATAGGAGTTCTCGCTAGATACTCTTCTATTATTGTATATTGTGATAACTAAGTGTACAGTTAAATAAATAGAGATAGCTAGAGAGAAATCGAAAGAGCAAAAAATAAACATACCTTCCCCCTTTACTGTCCACTAGGGCAGCTTGGCGGATATGGAGGTAAAGGAAGGGAACTCAGTAACACACTTTTTATTTCAGTCAGGGCCCTACTTCCCACAAAAAATATGTGGGTTATCCCTCACTCCTTGTGTATTAGGGTAGCTTGACCAGCAGGAAGGGAGGGATCCTTAGGTGGGTAGGTAGATATTTTGTAAATCATTAGATAGATAAGATAGATAGATAAATGGGTGAGTAGATCAATGTTAACCTATTAGATAGGTGTGTGTGTGTGTGTGGGGGGGGGGAGCGCAATACCTGTAAAAGATATGTGGGTGATCCCTCACTCCTTGTGTAATAGTGCAGCTTGGCCAGCAGGGAGTAGTTATCCTTTGGGACCCACATATTTTTTTCCTCTGAGTGTATTAACTGTAGATAGATAGGTAGATAAATGGGTGGGTGCATGGGTAGGTAGATAGTGAATCATTAGATAGATAAATGAGTGGGTGGGTAGATAAATGTAAATCATTAGATAGTTGGGTGGTCGAAGTGCAATACCTGTAAAAAAATATGTGGGTGATCCCTCACTCCTTGTGTAATAGTGCAGCTTGGCCAGCAGGGAGTTGTTATCCTTTGGGACCCACATATTTTTTTTCACTGAGTGTATTAACTGTAGATAGATAGGTAGATAAATGGGTGGGTGCGTGGGTAGGTAGATAGTGAATCATTAGATAGATAAATGAGTGGGTGGGTAGATAAATGTTATACTATTAGATAGGTGGGGGGGGTGAAGCGCTATACTTGTAAAAAAAATACGTGGTTGATCCCTCACTCCTTGTGTAATAGTGCAGCTTGGCCAGCAGGGAGTTGTTATCCTTTGGGACCCACATATTTTTTTCACTGAGCGCATTAACTGTAGATAGATAGGAAGATAGATGGTTAGGTATATAAATGGGTAGGTGTGTGGTTGGGTAGGTGGATAGATAGTGAATCATTAGATAGACAGATAAGTGGGTGGGAGGGTAGATAAATGGTAAATTATTAGATAGTTAGGTGGGTGGGTGAAGTGGAATACCTGTAAAAAATATGTGGGTGATCCCTCACTCCTTGTGTAATAGTGCAGCTTGGCCAGCAGGGAGTTGTTATCCTTTGGGACCCACATATTTTTTTTCACTGAGTGTATTAACTGTAGATAGATAGGTAGATAAATGGGTGGGTGCGTGGGTAGGTAGATAGTGAATCATTAGATAGATAAATGAGTGGGTGGGTAGATAAATGTTGAACTATTAGATAGGGGGGGGGTGAAGCGCTATACTTGTAAAAAAAATACGTGGGTGATCCCTCACTCCTTGTGTTATAGTGCAGCTTGGCCAGCAGGGAGTTGTTATCCTTTGGGACCCACATATTTTTTTCACTGAGCGCATTAACTGTAGATAGATAGAAAGATAGATAGATGGTTAGGTATATAAATGGGTAGGTGTGTGGTTGGGTAGGTGGATAGATAGTGAATCATTAGATAGACAGATAAGTGGGTGGGAGGGTAGATAAATGGTAAATTATTAGATAGTTAGGTGGGTGGGTGAAGTGGAATACCTGTAAAAAAATATGTGGGTAATCCCTCACTCCTTGTGTAATAGTGCAGCTTGGCCAGCAGGGAGTTGTTATCCTTTGGGACCCACATATTTTTTTCACTGAGCCCATTAACTGTAGATAGATAGGAAGATAGATGGTTAGGTATATAAATGGGTAGGTGTGTGGTTGGGTAGGTGGATAGATAGTGAATCATCAGATAGACAGATAAGTGGGTGGGAGGGCAGATAAATGATCAATTATTAGATAGATAGGTGGGTGCGTGAAGTGCAATACCTGTAAAAAAATATGTGGGTGATCCCGCACTCCTTGTGTAATAGTGCAGCTTGGCCAGCAGGGAGTTGTTATCCTTTGGGACCCACATATTTTTTTCACTGAGCCCATAACTGTAGATAGATAGGAAGATAGATGGTTAGGTATATAAATGGGTAGGTGTGTGGTTGGGTAGGTGGATAGATAGTGAATCATTAGATAGACAGATAAGTGGGTGGGAGGGCAGATAAATGATCAATTATTAGATAGATAGGTGGGTGCGTGAAGTGCAATACCTGTAAAAAAATATGTGGGTGATCCCTCACTCCTTGTGTAATAGTGCAGCTTGGCCAGCAGGGAGTTGTTATCCTTTGGGACCCACATATTTTTTTTCACTGAGCGCATTAACTGTAGATAGATAGAAAGATAGATAGATGGTTAGGTATATAAATGGGTAGGTGTGTGGTTGAGTAGGTGGATAGATAGTGAATCATTAGATAGACAGATAAGTGGGTGGGAGGGTAGATAAATGGTAAATTATTAGATAGTTAGGTGGGTGGGTGAAGTGGAATACCTGTAAAAAAATATGTGGGTGATCCCTCACTCCTTGTGTAATAGTGCAGCTTGGCCAGCAGGGAGTTGTTATCCTTTGGGACCCACATATTTTTTTTCACTGAGTGTATTAACTGTAGATAGATAGGTAGATAAATGGGTGGGTGCGTGGGTAGGTAGATAGTGAATCATTAGATAGATAAATGAGTGGGTGGGTAGATAAATGTTGAACTATTAGATAGGGGGGGGTGAAGCGCTATACTTGTAAAAAAAATACGTGGGTGATCCCTCACTCCTTGTGTTATAGTGCAGCTTGGCCAGCAGGGAGTTGTTATCCTTTGGGACCCACATATTTTTTTCACTGAGCGCATTAACTGTAGATAGATAGAAAGATAGATAGATGGTTAGGTATATAAATGGGTAGGTGTGTGGTTGGGTAGGTGGATAGATAGTGAATCATTAGATAGACAGATAAGTGGGTGGGAGGGCAGATAAATGATCAATTATTAGATAGATAGGTGGGTGCGTGAAGTGCAATACCTGTAAAAAAATATGTGGGTGATCCCTCACTCCTTGTGTAATAGTGCAGCTTGGCCAGCAGGGAGTTGTTATCCTTTGGGACCCACATATTTTTTTTCACTGAGTGTATTAACTGTAGATAGATAGGTAGATAAATGAGTGGGTGCGTGGGTAGGTAGATAGTGAATCATTAGATAGATAGATAAATGAGTGAGTGGGTAGATAAATGTTAAACTATTAGATAGGTGGGGGGGGTGAAGCGCAATACCTGTAAAAAAAAATATGTGGGTCATCCCTCCCTCTCATTTTCTAAAGCCCCATACATGCTACACGAGCAATGAAAATATATTACTCAGAAGACCCTTTTTGAGCAAACTCTTTTCTTTGAAAAAAAATCTCTTGTGTGTACTCAATATCAGTAATAATGTGTGCTCCCGCGCATCCTTAACGACCACCGCCTTCACTTGAACATCCAGGTCAACTTTGGCCATATAGCCTATGACCCGCATGTTCAGCAGGTCACTGGGACATCACTGAACGATTTCGGTAACCGATTTCGTTCAGTGTGAATAGTGGAACCACTGATATAGTTAACTATATAGATGGAGCCCCTATACTCCCAGTGTGTAAAGGGCTTAAGGGTCATTGTATACTGCGAACATATTATCATGCCTCTTTTCATTTTTTAAGTGAGAATTCTCCAGAAAACAGATGATGAGGTCATAACAGCCGACTACTGCGAGGTGACCTGGACTGCAGAATTGTCCTCAAGTTAACGAACAAAAATGAAGTCAGGTAATTAATGAAAATTAATTACTGATAATATGTTTTGGTATACATTTGAAAGTCACAAATAGGAGTTCTCGCTAGAGACTCTTCTATTATTGTATATTGTGATAACTAAGTGTACAGTTAAATAAATAGAGATAGCTAGAGAGTAATCGAAAGAGCAAAAAATAAACATACCTTCCCCCTTTACTGTCCCGTGGGCAGCTTGGCGGATATGGAGGTAAAGGAAGGGAACTCAGTAACACACTTTTTATTTCAGTCAGGGCCCTACTTCCCACAAAAAATATGTGGGTGATCCCTCACTCCTTGTGTAATAGGGCAGCTTGACCAGCAGGAAGGGAGGGATCCTTAGGTGGGTAGGTAGATATTTTGTAAATCATTAGATAGATAAGATAGATAGATAAATGGGTGGGTAGATCATTGTTAACCTATTAGATAGGTGTGTATGGGGGGGGGGAGCGCAATACCTGTAAAAGATATGTGGGTGATCCCTCACTCCTTGTGTAATAGTGCAGCTTGGCCAGCAGGGAGTTGTTATCCTTTGGGACCCACATATTTTTTTCCCCTGAGTGTATTAACTGTAGATAGATAGGTAGATAAATGGGTGGGTGCATGGGTAGGTAGATAGTGAATCATTAGATAGATAAATGAGTGGGTGGGTAGATAAATGTAAACTATTAGATAGGTGGGTGGTCGAAGTGCAATACCTGTAAAAATATATGTGGGTGATCCCTCACTCCTTGTGTAATAATGCAGCTTGGCCAGCAGGGAGTTGTTATACTTTGGGACCCACATATTTTTTTCACTGAGCGCATTAACTGTAGATAGATAGAAAGATAGATGGTTAGGTATATAAAGTAGTAGGTGTGTGTTTGGGTGGGGGGGAGCGCAATACCTGTAAAAGATATGTGGGTGATCCCTCACTCCTTGTGTAATAGTGCAGCTTGGCCAGCAGGGAGTTGTTATCCTTTGGGACCCACATATTTTTTTCCCCTGAGTGTATTAACTGTAGATAGATAGGTAGATAAATGGGTGGGTGCATGGGTAGGTAGATAGTGAATCATTAGATAGATAAATGAGTGGGTGGGTAGATAAATGTAAACTATTAGATAGGTGGGTGGTCGAAGTGCAATACCTTTAAAAAAATATGTGGGTGATCCTCACTCCTTGTGTAATAGTGCAGCTTAGCCAGCAGGGAGTTGTTGTCCTTTGGGACCCACATATTTTTTTTCACTGAGTGTATTAACTGTAGATAGGTAGATAAATGGGTGTGTGCATGGGTAGGTAGATAGTGAATCATTAGATAGATAAATGAGTGGGTGGGTAGATAAATGTTAAACTATTAGATAGGTGGGGGGGTGAAGCGCTATACTTGTAAAAAAAAATACGTGGGTGATCCCTCACTCCTTGTGTAATAGTGCAGCTTGGCCAGCGGGGAGTTGTTATCCTTTGGGACCCACATATTTTTTTCACTGAGCGCATTAACTGTAGATAGATAGAAAGATAGATAGATGGTTAGGTATATAAATGGGTAGGTTTGTGGTTGGGTAGGTGGATAGATAGTGAATCATTAGATAGACAGATAAGTGGGTGGGAGGGTAGATAAATGGTAAATTATTAGATAGTTAGGTGGGTGGGTGAAGTGGAATACCTGTAAAAAAAATATGTGGGTAAGCCCTCACTCCTTGTGTAATAGTGCAGCTTGGCCAGCAGGGAGTTGTTATCCTTTGGGACCCACATATTTTTTTCACTGAGCCCATTAACTGTAGATAGATAGGAATATAGATGGTTAGGTATATAAATGGGTAGGTGTGTGGTTGGGTAGGTGGATAGATAGTGAATCATTAGATAGACAGATAAGTGGGTGGGAGGGCAGATAAATGATCAATTATTAGATAGATAGGTGGGTGCGTGAAGTGCAATACCTGTAAAAAAATATAAGGGTGATCCCGCACTCCTTGTGTAATAGTGCAGCTTGGCCAGCAGGGAGTTGTTATCCTTTGGGACCCACATATTTTTTCACTGAGCCCATAACTGTAGATAGATAGGAAGATAGATGGTTAGGTATATAAATGGGTAGGTGTGTGGTTGGGTAGGTGGATAGATAGTGAATCATTAGATAGACAGATAAGTGGGTGGGAGGGCAGATAAATGATCAATTATTAGATAGATAGGTGGGTGCGTGAAGTGCAATACCTGTAAAAAAATATGTGGGTGATCCCGCACTCCTTGTGTAATAGTGCAGCTTGGCCAGCAGGGAGTTGTTATCCTTTGGGACCCACATATTTTTTTCACTGAGCCCATAACTGTAGATAGATAGGAAGATAGATGGTTAGGTATATAAATGGGTAGGTGTGTGGTTGGGTAGGTGGATAGATAGTGAATCATTAGATAGACAGATAAGTGGGTGGGAGGGCAGATAAATGATCAATTATTAGATAGATAGGTGGGTGCGTGAAGTGCAATACCTGTAAAAAAATATGTGGGTGATCCCTCACTCCTTGTGTAATAGTGCAGCTTGGCCAGCAGGGAGTTGTTATCCTTTGGGACCCACATATTTTTTTTCACTGAGCGCATTAACTGTAGATAGATAGAAAGATAGATAGATGGTTAGGTATATAAATGGGTAGGTGTGTGGTTGAGTAGGTGGATAGATAGTGAATCATTAGATAGACAGATAAGTGGGTGGGAGGGTAGATAAATGGTAAATTATTAGATAGTTAGGTGGGTGGGTGAAGTGGAATACCTGTAAAAAAATATGTGGGTGATCCCTCACTCCTTGTGTAATAGTGCAGCTTGGCCAGCAGGGAGTTGTTATCCTTTGGGACCCACATATTTTTTTTTCACTGAGTGTATTAACTGTAGATAGATAGGTAGATAAATGGGTGGGTGCGTGGGTAGGTAGATAGTGAATCATTAGATAGATAAATGAGTGGGTGGGTAGATAAATGTTGAACTATTAGATAGGGGGGGGGGTGAAGCGCTATACTTGTAAAAAAAATACGTGGGTGATCCCTCACTCCTTGTGTTATAGTGCAGCTTGGCCAGCAGGGAGTTGTTATCCTTTGGGACCCACATTTTTTTTTCACTGAGCGCATTAACTGTAGATAGATAGAAAGATAGATAGATGGTTAGGTATATAAATGGGTAGGTGTGTGGTTGGGTAGGTGGATAGATAGTGAATCATTAGATAGACAGATAAGTGGGTGGGAGGGCAGATAAATGATCAATTATTAGATAGATAGGTGGGTGCGTGAAGTGCAATACCTGTAAAAAAATATGTGGGTGATCCCTCACTCCTTGTGTAATAGTGCAGCTTGGCCAGCAGGGAGTTGTTATCCTTTGGGACCCACATATTTTTTTCACTGAGCCCATAACTGTAGATAGATAGGAAGATAGATGGTTAGGTATATAAATGGGTAGGTGTGTGGTTGGGTAGGTGGATAGATAGTGAATCATTAGATAGACAGATAAGTGGGTGGGAGGGCAGATAAATGATCAATTATTAGATAGATAGGTGGGTGCGTGAAGTGCAATACCTGTAAAAAAATATGTGGGTGATCCCTCACTCCTTGTGTAATAGTGCAGCTTGGCCAGCAGGGAGTTGTTATCCTTTGGGACCCACATATTTTTTTTTCACTGAGTGTATTAACTGTAGATAGATAGGTAGATAAATGGGTGGGTGCGTGGGTAGGTAGATAGTGAATCATTAGATAGATAAATGAGTGGGTGGGTAGATAAATGTTGAACTATTAGATAGGGGGGGGTGAAGCGCTATACTTGTAAAAAAAATACGTGGGTGATCCCTCACTCCTTGTGTTATAGTGCAGCTTGGCCAGCAGGGAGTTGTTATCCTTTGGGACCCACATTTTTTTTTCACTGAGCGCATTAACTGTAGATAGATAGAAAGATAGATAGATGGTTAGGTATATAAATGGGTAGGTGTGTGGTTGGGTAGGTGGATAGATAGTGAATCATTAGATAGACAGATAAGTGGGTGGGAGGGCAGATAAATGATCAATTATTAGATAGATAGGTGGGTGCGTGAAGTGCAATACCTGTAAAAAAATATGTGGGTGATCCCTCACTCCTTGTGTAATAGTGCAGCTTGGCCAGCAGGGAGTTGTTATCCTTTGGGACCCACATATTTTTTTCACTGAGCCCATAACTGTAGATAGATAGGAAGATAGATGGTTAGGTATATAAATGGGTAGGTGTGTGGTTGGGTAGGTGGATAGATAGTGAATCATTAGATAGACAGATAAGTGGGTGGGAGGGCAGATAAATGATCAATTATTAGATAGATAGGTGGGTGCGTGAAGTGCAATACCTGTAAAAAAATATGTGGGTGATCCCTCACTCCTTGTGTAATAGTGCAGCTTGGCCAGCAGGGAGTTGTTATCCTTTGGGACCCACATATTTTTTTTCACTGAGCGCATTAACTGTAGATAGATAGAAAGATAGATAGATGGTTAGCTATATAAATGGGTAGGTGTGTGGTTGAGTAGGTGGATAGATAGTGAATCATTAGATAGACAGATAAGTGGGTGGGAGGGTAGATAAATGGTAAATTATTAGATAGTTAGGTGGGTGGGTGAAGTGGAATACCTGTAAAAAAATATGTGGGTGATCCCTCACTCCTTGTGTAATAGTGCAGCTTGGCCAGCAGGGAGTTGTTATCCTTTGGGACCCACATATTTTTTTTCACTGAGTGTATTAACTGTAGATAGATAGGTAGATAAATGGGTGGGTGCGTGGGTAGGTAGATAGTGAATCATTAGATAGATAAATGAGTGGGTGGGTAGATAAATGTTGAACTATTAGATAGGGGGGGGTGAAGCGCTATACTTGTAAAAAAAATACGTGGGTGATCCCTCACTCCTTGTGTTATAGTGCAGCTTGGCCAGCAGGGAGTTGTTATCCTTTGGGACCCACATATTTTTTTCACTGAGCGCATTAACTGTAGATAGATAGAAAGATAGATAGATGGTTAGGTATATAAATGGGTAGGTGTGTGGTTGGGTAGGTGGATAGATAGTGAATCATTAGATAGACAGATAAGTGGGTGGGAGGGTAGATAAATGGTAAATTATTAGATAGTTAGGTGGGTGGGTGAAGTGGAATACCTGTAAAAAAATATGTGGGTGATCCCTCACTCATTGTGTAATAGTGCAGCTTGGCCAGCAGGGAGTTGTTATCCTTTGGGACCCACATATTTTTTTCACTGAGCCCATTAACTGTAGATAGATAGGAAGATAGATGGTTAGGTATATAAATGGGTAGGTGTGTGGTTGGGTAGGTGGATAGATAGTGAATCATTAGATAGACAGATAAGTGGGTGGGAGGGCAGATAAATGATCAATTATTAGATAGATAGGTGGGTGCGTGAAGTGCAATACCTGTAAAAAAATATGTGGGTGATCCCTCACTCCTTGTGTAATAGTGCAGCTTGGCCAGCAGGGAGTTGTTATCCTTTGGGACCCACATATTTTTTTCACTGAGCGCAGTAACTGTAGATAGATAGAAAGATAGATGGTTAGGTATATAAAGTAGTAGGTGTGTGTTTGGGTGGGTAGATAAATGTTAAACTGTTAGATAGGTGGGTGGGTGAAGTGCAATACCTGTAAAAAAATATGTGGGTGATCCTCACTCCTTGTGTAATAGTGCAGCTTGGCCAGCAGGGAGTTGTTTTCCTTTGGGACCCACATATTTTTTTCACTGAGCGCACTAACTGTAGATAGATAGGAAGATAGCTAGATGGTTAGGTATATAAATGGGTATGTGTGTGGTTGGGTAGGTGGATAGTGAATCATTATATAGACAGAGAAGTGGGTGGGAGGGTAGATAAATGATAAATTGTTAGATAGATAGGTGGGTGCGTGACGTGCAATACCTGTAAAAAAAAATGTGGGTGATCCCTCACTCCTTGTGTAATAGTGCAGCTTGGCCAGCAGGGAGTTGTTATCCTTTGGGACCCACATATTTTTTTTTCACTGAGTGTATTAATTGTAGATAGATAGATAGGTAGATAAATGGGTGGGTGCGTGGGTAGGTAGATAGTGAATCATTAGATAGATAAATGAGTGGGTGGGTAGATAAATGTTATACTATTAGATAGGTGGGGGGGGGTGAAGCGCTATACTTGTAAAAAAATACGTGGGTGATCCCTCACTCCTTGTGTAATAGTGCAGCTTGGCCAGCAGGGAGTTGTTATCCTTTGGGACCCACATATTTTTTTCACTGAGCGCATTAACTGTAGATAGATAGGAAGATAGATGGTTAGGTATATAAATGGGTAGGTGTATGGTTGGGTAGTTGGATAGATAGTGAATCATTAGATAGACAGATAAGTGGGTGGGAGGGTAGATAAATGGTAAATTATTAGATAGTTAGGTGGGTGGGTGAAGTGGAATACCTGTAAAAAAATATGTGGGTGATCCCTCACTCCTTGTGTAATAGTGCAGCTTGGCCAGCAGGGAGTTGTTATCCTTTGGGACCCACATATTTTTTTTCACTGAGTGTATTAACTGTAGATAGATAGGTAGATAAATGGGTGGGTGCGTGGGTAGGTAGATAGTGAATCATTAGATAGATAAATGAGTGGGTGGGTAGATAAATGTTGAACTATTAGATAGGGGGGGTGAAGCGCTATACTTGTAAAAAAAATACGTGGGTGATCCCTCACTCCTTGTGTTATAGTGCAGCTTGGCCAGCAGGGAGTTGTTATCCTTTGGGACCCACATATTTTTTTCACTGAGCGCATTAACTGTAGATAGATAGAAAGATAGATAGATGGTTAGGTATATAAATGGGTAGGTGTGTGGTTGGGTAGGTGGATAGATAGTGAATCATTAGATAGACAGATAAGTGGGTGGGAGGGTAGATAAATGGTAAATTATTAGATAGTTAGGTGGGTGGGTGAAGTGGAATACCTGTAAAAAAATATGTGGGTGATCCCTCACTCCTTGTGTAATAGTGCAGCTTGGCCAGCAGGGAGTTGTTATCCTTTGGGACCCACATATTTTTTTCACTGAGCCCATTAACTGTAGATAGATAGGAAGATAGATGGTTAGGTATATAAATGGGTAGGTGTGTGGTTGGGTAGGTGGATAGATAGTGAATCATTAGATAGACAGATAAGTGGGTGGGAGGGCAGATAAATGATCAATTATTAGATAGATAGGTGGGTGCGTGAAGTGCAATACCTGTAAAAAAATATGTGGGTGATCCCTCACTCCTTGTGTAATAGTGCAGCTTGGCCAGCAGGGAGTTGTTATCCTTTGGGACCCACATATTTTTTTCACTGAGCGCAGTAACTGTAGATAGATAGAAAGATAGATGGTTAGGTATATAAAGTAGTAGGTGTGTGTTTGGGTGGGTAGATAAATGTTAAACTGTTAGATAGGTGGGTGGGTGAAGTGCAATACCTGTAAAAAAATATGTGGGTGATCCTCACTCCTTGTGTAATAGTGCAGCTTGGCCAGCAGGGAGTTGTTTTCCTTTGGGACCCACATATTTTTTTCACTGAGCGCACTAACTGTAGATAGATAGGAAGATAGCTAGATGGTTAGGTATATAAATGGGTATGTGTGTGGTTGGGTAGGTGGATAGTGAATCATTATATAGACAGAGAAGTGGGTGGGAGGGTAGATAAATGATAAATTGTTAGATAGATAGGTGGGTGCGTGACGTGCAATACCTGTAAAAAAAATATGTGGGTGATCCCTCACTCCTTGTGTAATAGTGCAGCTTGGCCAGCAGGGAGTTGTTATCCTTTGGGACCCACATATTTTTTTTTCACTGAGTGTATTAATTGTAGATAGATAGATAGGTAGATAAATGGGTGGGTGCGTGGGTAGGTAGATAGTGAATCATTAGATAGATAAATGAGTGGGTGGGTAGATAAATGTTATACTATTAGATAGGTGGGGGGGGGTGAAGCGCTATACTTGTAAAAAAATACGTGGGTGATCCCTCACTCCTTGTGTAATAGTGCAGCTTGGCCAGCAGGGAGTTGTTATCCTTTGGGACCCACATATTTTTTTCACTGAGCGCATTAACTGTAGATAGATAGGAAGATAGATGGTTAGGTATATAAATGGGTAGGTGTGTGGTTGGGTAGTTGGATAGATAGTGAATCATTAGATAGACAGATAAGTGGGTGGGAGGGTAGATAAATGGTAAATTATTAGATAGTTAGGTGGGTGGGTGAAGTGGAATACCTGTAAAAAAATATGTGGGTGATCCCTCACTCCTTGTGTAATAGTGCAGCTTGGCCAGCAGGGAGTTGTTATCCTTTGGGACCCACATATTTTTTTCACTGAGCGCATTAACTGTAGATAGGTAGAAAGATAGATGGTTAGGTATATAAAGTAGTAGGTGTGTGTTTGGGTGGGTAGATAAATGTTAAACTATTAGATAGGTGGGTGGGTGAAGTGCAATACCTGTAAATAAATATGTGGGTGATCCTCACTCCTTGTGTAATAGTGCAGCTTAGCCAGCAGGGAGTTGTTATCCTTTGGGACCCACATATTTTTTTCACTGAGCGCACTAACTATAGATAGATAGACGGTTATGTATATAAATGGGTAGGTGTGTGGTTTTGTAGGTGGATAGATAGTGAATCATTAGATAGACAGATAAGTGGGTGGGAGGGTAGATAAATGATAAATTATTAGATAGATAGGTGGGTGCATGAAGTGCAATACCTGTAAAAAAAATATGTGGGTGATCCCTCACTCCTTGTGTAATAGTGCAGCTTGGCCAGCAGGGAGTTGTTATCCTTTGGGACCCACATATTTTTTTCACTGAGCGCATTAACTGTAGATAGATAGAAAGATAGATAGATGGTTAGGTATATAAATGGGTAGGTGTGTGGTTGAGTAGGTGGATAGATAGTGAATCATTAGATAGACAGATAAGTGGGTGGGAGGGTAGATTCATGTTAAATCATTAGATAGTTAAGTGGGTGGGTGAAGTGCAATACCTGTAAAAAAATGTGTGGGTGATCCCTCACTCCTTGTGTAATAGTGCAGCTTGGCCAGTAGGGAGTTGTTATCCTTTGGGACCCACATCTTTTTTTCACTGAGCCCATTAACTGTAGATAGATAGGAAGATAGATAGATGGTTAGGTATATAAATGGGTAGGTGTGTGGTTGGGTATGTGGATAGATAGTGAATCATTCGATAGACAGATAAGTGGGTGGGAGGGTAGATAAATGATAAATTGTTAGATAGATAGGTGGGTGCGTGAAGTGCAATACCTGTAAAAAAATATGTGGGTGATCCCTCACTCCTTGTGTAATAGTGCAGCTTGGCCAGCAGGGAGTTGTTATCCTTTGGGACCCACATATTTTTTTTCACTGAGTGTATTAACTGTAGATAGATAGGTAGATAAATGGGTGGGTGCGTGGGTAGGTGGATAGTGAATCATTAGATAGATAAATGAGTGGGTGGGTAGATAAATGTTAAACTATTAGATAGGTGGGGGGGGGTGAAGCGCAATACCTGTAAAAAAAATATGTGGGTGATCCCTCCCTCTCATTTTCTAAAGCCCCATACATGCTACACGAGCAATGAAAATATATTACTCAGAAGACCCTTTTTGAGCAAACTCTTTTCTTTGAAAAAAAATCTCTTGTGTGTGTGTACTCAATATCAGTAATGATGTGTGCTCCCGCGCATCCTTAATGACCACCGCCTTCACTTGAACATCCAGGTCAACTTTGGCCATATAGCCTATGACCCGCATGTTCAGCAGGTCACTGGGACATCACTGAACGATTTCGGTAACCGATTTCGTTCAGTGTGAATAGTGGAACCACTGATATAGTTAACTATATAGATGGAGCCCCTATACTCCCAGTGTGTAAAGGGCTTAAGGGTCATTGTATACTGCGAACATATTATCATGCCTCTTTTCATTTTTTAAGTGAGAATTCTCCAGAAAACAGATGATGAGGTCATAACAGCCGACTACTGCGAGGTGACCTGGACTGCAGAATTGTCCTCAAGCTAACGAACAAAAATGAAGTCAGGTAATTAATGAAAATTAATTACTGATAATATGTTTTGGTATACATTTGAAAGTCACGAATAGGAGTTCTCGCTAGATACTCTTCTATTATTGTATATTGTGATAACTAAGTGTACAGTTAAATAAATAGAGATAGCTAGAGAGAAATCGAAAGAGCAAAAAATAAACATACCTTCCCCCTTTACTGTCCACTAGGGCAGCTTGGCGGATATGGAGGTAAAGGAAGGGAACTCAGTAACACACTTTTTATTTCAGTCAGGGCCCTACTTCCCACAAAAAATATGTGGGTTATCCCTCACTCCTTGTGTAATAGGGTAGCTTGACCAGCAGGAAGGGAGGGATCCTTAGGTGGGTAGGTATATATTTTGTAAATCATTAGATAGATAAGATAGATAGATAAATGGGTGGGTAGATCAATGTTAACCTTTTAGATAGGTGTGTGTGTGTGGGGGGAGCGCAATACCTGTAAAAGATATGTGGGTGATCCCTCACTCCTTGTGTAATAGTGCAGCTTGGCCAGCAGGGAGTAGTTATCCTTAGGGACCCACATATTTTTTTTCCCCTGAGTGTATTAACTGTAGATAGATAGGTAGATAAATGGGTGGGTGCATGGGTAGGTAGATAGTGAATCGTTAGATAGATAAATGAGTGGGTGGGTAGATAAATGTAAACTATTAGATAGGTGGGTGGTCGAAGTGCAATACCTGTAAAAATATATGTGGGTTATCCCTCACTCCTTGTGTAATAGGGTAGCTTGACCAGCAGGAAGGGAGGGATCCTTAGGTGGGTAGGTAGATATTTTGTAAATCATTAGATAGATAGGATAGATAGATAAATGGGTGGGTAGATCAATGTTAACCTAGTAGATAGGTGTGTGTGTGTGTGGGGGGGGGGGGGGGAGCGCAATACCTGTAAAAGATATGTGGGTGATCCCTCACTCCTTGTGTAATAGTGCAGTTTGGCCAGCAGGGAGTTGTTATCCTTTGGGACCCACATATTTTTTTCACTGAGCGCACTAACTATAGATAGATAGGAAGATAGCTAGATGGTTAGGTATATAAATGGGTATGTGTGTGGTTGGGTAGGTGGATAGTGAATCATTATATAGACAGATAAGTGGGTGGGAGGGTAGATAAATGGTAAATTATTAGATAGATAGGTGGGTGCGTGACGTGCAATACCTGTAAAAAAAATATGTGGGTGATCCCTCACTCCTTGTGTAATAGTGCAGCTTGGCCAGCAGGGAATTGTTATACTTTGGGACCCACATATTTTTTTTCACTGAGTGTATTAACTGTAAATAGATAGGTAGATAAATGGGTGGGTGCGTGGGTAGGTAGATAGTGAATCATTAGATAGATAAATGAGTGGGTGGGTAGATAAATGTTAAACTATTAGATAGGTGGGGGGGGGGTGAAGCGCTATACTTGTAAAAAAAATACGTGGGTGATCCCTCACTCCTTGTGTAATAGTGCAGCTTGGCCAGCAGGGAGTTGTTATCCTTTGGGACCCACATATTTTTTTCACTGAGCGAATTAACTGTAGATAGATAGGAAGATAGATGGTTAGGTATATAAATGGGTAGGTGTGTGGTTAGGTAGGTGGATAGATAGTGAATCATTAGATAGACAGATAAGTGGGTGGGAGGGCAGATAAATGATCAATTATTAGATAGATAGGTGGGTGCGTGAAGTGCAATACCTGTAAAAAAATATGTGGGTGATCCCTCACTCCTTGTGTAATAGTGCAGCTTGGCCAGCAGGGAGTTGTTATCCTTTGGGACCCACATATTTTTTTCACTGAGCGCATTAACTGTAGATAGATAGAAAGATAGATGGTTAGGAATATAAAGTAGTAGGTGTGTGTTTGGGTGGGTAGATAAATGTTAAACTATTAGATAGGTGGGTGGGTGAAGTGCAATACCTGTAAAAAAATATGTGGGTGATCCTCACTCCTTGTGTAATAGTGCAGCTTGGCCAGCAGGGAGTTGTTATCCTTTGGGACCCACATATTTTTTTCACTGAGCGCACTAACTATAGATAGATAGGAAGATAGCTAGATGGTTAGGTATATAAATGGGTATGTGTGTGGTTGGGTAGGTGGATAGTGAATCATTATATAGACAGATAAGTGGGTGGGAGGGTAGATAAATGGTAAATTATTAGATAGATAGGTGGGTGCGTGAAGTGCAGTACCTGTAAAAAAATCTGTGGGTGATCCCTCACTCCTTGTGTAATCGTGCAGCTTGGCCAGCAGGGAGTTGTTATCCTTTGGGACCCACATATTTTTTTCACTGAGCGCATTAACTGTAGATAGATAGGAAGATAGATGGTTTGGTATATAAATGGGTAGGTGTGTGGTTGGGTAGGTGGATAGATAGTGTAGCATTAGATAGACAGATAAGTGGGTGGAAGGGTAGATAAATGGTAAATTATTAGATAGTTAGGTGGTTGGGTAAAGTGGAATACCTGTAAAAAAATATGTGGGTGATCCCTCACTCCTTGTGTAATAGTGCAGCTTGGCCAGCAGGGAGTTGTTATCCTTTGGGACCCACATATTTTTTTTCACTGAGTGTATTAATTGTAGATAGATAGATAGGTAGATAAATGGGTGGGTGCGTGGGTAGGTAGATAGTGAATCATTAGATACATAAATGAGTGGGTGGGTAGAAAAATGTTATACTATTAGATAGGTGGGGGGGTGAAGCGCTATACTTGTAAAAAAAATACGTGGGTGATCCCTCACTCCTTGTGTATTAGTGCAGGTTGGCCAGCAGGGAGTTGTTATCCTTTGGGACCCACATATTTTTTTCACTGAGCGCATTAACTGTAGATAGATAGGAAGATAGATGGTTAGGTATATAAATGGGTAGGTGTGTGGTTGGGTAGTTGGATAGATAGTGAATCATTCGATAGACAGATAAGTGGGTGGGAGGGTAGATAAATGATAAATTGTTAGATAGATAGGTGGGTGCGTGAAGTGCAATACCTGTAAAAAAATATGTGGGTGATCCCTCACTCCTTGTGTAATAGTGCAGCTTGGCCAGCAGGGAGTTGTTATCCTTTGGGACCCACATATTTTTTTTCACTGAGTGTATTAACTGTAGATAGATAGGTAGATAAATGGGTGGGTGCGTGGGTAGGTGGATAGTGAATCATTAGATAGATAAATGAGTGGGTGGGTAGATAAATGTTAAACTATTAGATAGGTGGGGGGGGGGTGAAGCGCAATACCTGTAAAAAAAATATGTGGGTGATCCCTCCCTCTCATTTTCTAAAGCCCCATACATGCTACACGAGCAATGAAAATATATTACTCAGAAGACCCTTTTTGAGCAAACTCTTTTCTTTGAAAAAAAATCTCTTGTGTGTGTGTACTCAATATCAGTAATGATGTGTGCTCCCGCGCATCCTTAATGACCACCGCCTTCACTTGAACATCCAGGTCAACTTTGGCCATATAGCCTATGACCCGCATGTTCAGCAGGTCACTGGGACATCACTGAACGATTTCGGTAACCGATTTCGTTCAGTGTGAATAGTGGAACCACTGATATAGTTAACTATATAGATGGAGCCCCTATACTCCCAGTGTGTAAAGGGCTTAAGGGTCATTGTATACTGCGAACATATTATCATGCCTCTTTTCATTTTTTAAGTGAGAATTCTCCAGAAAACAGATGATGAGGTCATAACAGCCGACTACTGCGAGGTGACCTGGACTGCAGAATTGTCCTCAAGCTAACGAACAAAAATGAAGTCAGGTAATTAATGAAAATTAATTACTGATAATATGTTTTGGTATACATTTGAAAGTCACGAATAGGAGTTCTCGCTAGATACTCTTCTATTATTGTATATTGTGATAACTAAGTGTACAGTTAAATAAATAGAGATAGCTAGAGAGAAATCGAAAGAGCAAAAAATAAACATACCTTCCCCCTTTACTGTCCACTAGGGCAGCTTGGCGGATATGGAGGTAAAGGAAGGGAACTCAGTAACACACTTTTTATTTCAGTCAGGGCCCTACTTCCCACAAAAAATATGTGGGTTATCCCTCACTCCTTGTGTAATAGGGTAGCTTGACCAGCAGGAAGGGAGGGATCCTTAGGTGGGTAGGTAGATATTTTGTAAATCATTAGATAGATAAGATAGATAGATAAATGGGTGGGTAGATCAATGTTAACCTTTTAGATAGGTGTGTGTGTGGGGGGGGAGCGCAATACATGTAAAAGATATGTGGGTGATCCCTCACTCCTTGTGTAATAGTGCAGCTTGGCCAGCAGGGAGTAGTTATCCTTAGGGACCCACATATTTTTTTTCCCCTGAGTGTATTAACTGTAGATAGATAGGTAGATAAATGGGTGGGTGCATGGGTAGGTAGATAGTGTGAGGGTACGAGTTCCTCAATCACTCAGACACCGAGCAGATGAAACCAGAAGAATGGTTTATTTTCCACAGCACGCACAAATAGACAATAAACAGTGGCAAAGGTAAATTGCAGAGTAGAAAGATATTCAGGTAGCAGGCCCAAACAGACAGTCCTTGTATAGTCACAGTCCCAGATCAGTTCCACAGGGCAAACTATCACTTAGCCCACACAGCAGTGATAGCATATAAGTCCACACGATACCTAGACAGAGCATAACCTCTTAGTCCAGGACAGTCCATCAATTTCTCCCTCCTGGCTTGTGTGCCAGTCATTTTAAAAACTTCCTATTTCCCACGCTTCTCCATACCATCAGTGGGCTTGCACTCAATCCCTATTGGTGGATTCAAGTCAGGTTTATCCCCCCTCCCAGGTACTGCTGCTGCCCATCTGCTTCTGCCCCCTGCTGGGGGTCGGTTCCAGAAAGTCTGGAAGTGGCCAAGATATGCATAGCAGAGTCAACACAATATACAAAACACAGTCTGATTACATTATGTGGTGGTCACCCCCTGTGGACAACCTTCCTGTTGATAGTAGGGGAATTTGATCACCCCCTGTGGTGATTGTCCTTCAGCTATCCCCCTCATGTAAACAGCAGGAACAATAATCGGCTGATTACATTATGGGCTGATCACCCCCTGTGGTGGCCGGTTCCACAAAGTCTGCTAGAGCCCAGAGGTTTACAAAGAATTGTAAACCCCCCTGGGGAGATTGCCAATGGTACAATGCTTACATGAATAAAGTCCTGGGAAATACAGACATTACATTCGAGGTGGGATTATACAGCCTAATAATATATGATCTGGAACTACACACACATATAGGGAGTATATAGACATATATGGAGAACAAGAGGGTACCGACGGACTAAAATAGTACATTAATTACTACACCTAATAAAATATAGTAATTACAGATTTACAGTGAATCTGATAACCTCACATTCCTTCCCCTACTATTGTAGTCCCGGTACCCAGCTGTTCAGGAACCAATAACAACCTGGAATAGCGGGATGCAGAGCCGAGAATCTGGGGTTTGGATATACCACCTGAGTCCCACAGGGTGACATCATACCAAACCCATCTTGTAAAAGGCGGCTGGTTTGCAGAACCAGCAAGGGCATGATTACAGTCTAAGTCATACATTGGAACTAACAAGGGCTGTAGCAATTCCTCTTCTTCGGATTCTGGGTACCCCCCCTCTGCAACATTGTAACCTACTAATACTTTTGCCTCGGGCACAATGGGGCAGGGACCACTTTCCACCTCCCCCTCTTGCCCAAGGAACAGGGGCCAAACAGCAGGCCAATATAGGGGCTCTGGCCCTGGCACTTCCACCACCCCGTCATGTCCTTCCTCCCCCAAACCCAAACTAGGGGCATGGCACATTTCAGCCCAGCATTTGGTCTCAATGTCCAGGGCTGAGGAGGGACCCTCCATCACAAACAATTCCGCTGGTGGCTGCAGGACAGGCTGTGTCAGCTCTGTCCCCTTAAAAGCCAGATGCTCACCTGCAGCTACTTCTGCGCACACCTCCTTCTCCGCGATAGCCTCCTTCCCCAGCTGAGTATGCTGGGCAGCCCGAAACACGACGTCATCTGTGACTGGTGGGCTGGTGGCCTGGATGTTGTCGGATACTCCTCTAACCACGGCGATCTCTTCTTGGACGCAGTCCTCATAGATCCCCTGGCAGCAGGATAATAGCTCTGCATCTCCCACCTCAGCAAAAGGGAAGCAGTAGTGCAGCTCCTCCCTAGGATGGGGGAGAAGCAATTGCAAACGGTGCCTTTCATCACGCCCCCTGCGACACTGATCTTGCCATGCTGGGGTATCCAGGAGCCCCCGATCAATCGCCTCTTCCTCTGCCACCACGAAGCACTCCTCCAGACACTGCAATTGTTCCCACACACTCAACTGGGCACCGAAATGGAGGATCCAGGCTCGATAATCAGCAAATGCATTTGTAGGATCTCCCTGATCGTGAAGGATCTGCTGAAGGATTTCCCCGCGAGTGCAGGATTGGATGGGTATACCTCGCAGCTGACCTTCTGCTATCAGCTCCTCCATACTCATTTCTTCAAGGGCAGTTAGGGGCCCCCCTGACAACGACCCTTCTCTTGCGGTAACAATTAATTCTGTGGCAGACCCCTCGGTTGTCTGCCCAGATTGCAGTAGCCCCCTTCTAGACCTTTCCTCTGGTTCTAGCTGGGGCATCAATTTATTCTGGACTTGTCCTTCAGCCTCAGAATATTGTCCTCTTTGTAGCATCTGGGTAACTGTAGCAATCACTTCCTCTGTAAATTCTACAAACTCTGGCTCTCCTAGCAGATTCCAAGAAGTGGCCTCACCTTTACAGTGCAGGAATGCATCCCCCAGGTAACACACTTTGTCCTGTATGCTGGATACTCTCCACCCGCTGACCATCTGCTGAGCGTCTTCCCAGTACTTCCAGATATACTGCATTTTCCTGACAATAAATAACAGATCCGGCTTCCCAGCCTGCCGATACACTGAAGAACCTCCATCCCTGAGCTCCTCTGCTACAGGGGTCTTGAGGCATCGATTTTCTTTCCTTGGAAACATTTTCCCTTTCACAGGACTGACACCTGCTCACTTGCTGAACATCACCTTATTGCATTTTCCGTTTCCTTACATATGGTCTGATCCTCTGTTCTCTGTGCTTTCTGTGCTCGATGGTTGGTGTCTGAATGATCCCACTGTCGCTGCCGCCAAATGTGAGGGTACGAGTTCCTCAATCACTCAGACACCGAGCAGATGAAACCAGAAGAATGGTTTATTTTCCACAGCACGCACAAATAGACAATAAACAGTGGCAAAGGTAAATTGCAGAGTAGAAAGATATTCAGGTAGCAGGCCCAAACAGACAGTCCTTGTATAGTCACAGTCCCAGATCAGTTCCACAGGGCAAACTATCACTTAGCCCACACAGCAGTGATAGCATATAAGTCCACACGATACCTAGACAGAGCATAACCTCTTAGTCCAGGACAGTCCATCAATTTCTCCCTCCTGGCTTGTGTGCCAGTCATTTTAAAAACTTCCTATTTCCCACGCTTCTCCATACCATCAGTGGGCTTGCACTCAATCCCTATTGGTGGATTCAAGTCAGGTTTATCCCCCCTCCCAGGTACTGCTGCTGCCCATCTGCTTCTGCCCCCTGCTGGGGGTCGGTTCCAGAAAGTCTGGAAGTGGCCAAGATATGCATAGCAGAGTCAACACAATATACAAAACACAGTCTGATTACATTATGTGGTGGTCACCCCCTGTGGACAACCTTCCTGTTGATAGTAGGGGAATTTGATCACCCCCTGTGGTGATTGTCCTTCAGCTATCCCCCTCATGTAAACAGCAGGAACAATAATCGGCTGATTACATTATGGGCTGATCACCCCCTGTGGTGGCCGGTTCCACAAAGTCTGCTAGAGCCCAGAGGTTTACAAAGAATTGTAAACCCCCCTGGGGAGATTGCCAATGGTACAATGCTTACATGAATAAAGTCCTGGGAAATACAGACATTACATTCGAGGTGGGATTATACAGCCTAATAATATATGATCTGGAACTACACACACATATAGGGAGTATATAGACATATATGGAGAACAAGAGGGTACCGACGGACTAAAATAGTACATTAATTACTACACCTAATAAAATATAGTAATTACAGATTTACAGTGAATCTGATAACCTCACAGATAGTGAATCGTTAGATAGATAAATGAGTGGGTGGGTAGATAAATGTAAACTATTAGATAGGTGGGTGGTCGAAGTGCAATACCTGTAAAAATATATGTGGGTTATCCCTCACTCCTTGTGTAATAGGGTAGCTTGACCAGCAGGAAGGGAGGGATCCTTAGGTGGGTAGGTAGATATTTTGTAAATCATTAGATAGATAAGATAGATAGATAAATGGGTGGGTAGATCAATGTTAACCTAGTAGATAGGTGTGTGTGTGTGTGTGTGGGGGGGGGGGGAGCGCAATACCTGTAAAAGATATGTGGGTGATCCCTCACTCCTTGTGTAACAGTGCAGCTTGGCCAGCAGAGAATTGTTATACTTTGGGACCCACATATTTTTTTTCACTGAGTGTATTAACTGTAAATAGATAGGTAGATAAATGGGTGGGTGCGTGGGTAGGTAGATAGTGAATCATTAGATAGATAAATGAGTGGGTGGGTAGATAAATGTTAAACTATTAGATAGGTGGGGGGGGTTAAGCGCTATACTTGTAAAAAAAAATACGTGGGTGATCCCTTTCTCCTTGTGTAATAGTGCAGCTTGGCCAGCAGGGAGTTGTTATCCTTTGGGACCCACATATTTTTTTCACTGAGCGAATTAACTGTAGATAGATAGGAAGATAGATGGTTAGGTATATAAATGGGTAGGTGTGTGGTTAGGTAGGTGGATAGATAGTGAATCATTAGATAGACAGATAAGTGGGTGGGAGGGCAGATAAATGATCAATTATTAGATAGATAGGTGGGTGCGTGAAGTGCAATACCTGTAAAAAAATATGTGGGTGATCCCTCACTCCTTGTGTAATAGTGCAGCTTGGCCAGCAGGGAGTTGTTATCCTTTGGGACCCACATATTTTTTTCACTGAGCGCATTAACTGTAGATAGATAGAAAGATAGATGGTTAGGAATATAAAGTAGTAGGTGTGTGTTTGGGTGGGTAGATAAATGTTAAACTATTAGATAGGTGGGTGGTTGAAGTGCAATACCTGTAAAAAAATATGTGGGTGATCCTCACTCCTTGTGTAATAGTGCAGTTTGGCCAGCAGGGAGTTGTTATCCTTTGGGACCCACGTATTTTTTTCACTGAGCGCACTAACTATAGATAGATAGGAAGATAGCTAGATGGTTAGGTATATAAATGGATATGTGTGTGGTTGGGTAGGTGGATAGTGAATCATTATATAGACAGATAAGTGGGTGGGAGGGTAGATAAATGGTAAATTATTAGATAGATAGGTGGGTGCGTGACGTGCAATACCTGTAAAAAAAATATGTGGGTGATCCCTCACTCCTTGTGTAATAGTGCAGCTTGTTTAGCAGGGAATTGTTATACTTTGGGACCCACATATTTTTTTTCACTGAGTGTATTAACTGTAAATAGATAGGTAGATAAATGGGTGGGTGCGTGGGTAGGTAGATAGTGAATCATTAGATAGATAAATGAGTGGGTGGGTAGATAAATGTTAAACTATTAGATAGGTGGGGGGGGGTGAAGCGCTATACTTGTAAAAAAAATATGTGGGTGATCCCTCACTCCTTGTGTAATAGTGTAGCTTGGCCAGCAGGGAGTTGTTATCCTTTGGGACCCACATATTTTTTTCACTGAGCGCATTAACTGTAGATAGATAGAAAGATAGATGGTTAGGAATATAAAGTAGTAGGTGTGTGTTTGGGTGGGTAGATAAATGTTAAACTATTAGATAGGTGGGTGGGTGAAGTGCAATACCTGTAAAAAAATATGTGGGTGATCCTCACTCCTTGTGTAATAGTGCAGCTTGGCCAACAGGGAGTTGTTATCCTTTGGGACCCACATATTTTTTTCACTGAGCGCACTAACTATAGATAGATAGGAAGATAGCTAGATGGTTAGGTATATAAATGGGTATGTGTGTGGTTGGGTAGGTGGATAGTGAATCATTATATAGACAGATAAGTGGGTGGGAGGGTAGATAAATGGTACATTATTAGATAGATAGGTGGGTGCGTGAAGTGCAGTACCTGTAAAAAAATCTGTGGGTGATCCCTCACTCCTTGTGTAATCGTTCAGCTTGGCCAGCAGGGAGTTGTTATCCTTTGGGACCCACATATTTTTTTCACTGAGCGCATTAACTGTAGATAGATAGGAAGATAGATGGTTTGGTATATAAATGGGTAGGTGTGTGGTTGGGTAGGTGGATAGATAGTGAATCATTAGATAGACAGATAAGTGGGTGGAAGGGTAGATAAATGGTAAATTATTAGATAGTTAGGTGGGTGGGTAAAGTGGAATACCTGTAAAAAAATATGTGGGTGATCCCTCACTCCTTGTGTAATAGTGCAGCTTGGCCAGCAGGGAGTTGTTATCCTTTGGGACCCACATATTTTTTTCACTGAGCCCATTAACTGTAGATAGATAGGAAGATAGATGGTTAGGTATATAAATGGTTATGTGTGTGGTTGGGTAGGTGGATAGATAGTGAATCATTAGATAGACAGATAAGTGGGTGGGAGGGCAGATAAATGATCAATTATTAGATAGATAGGTGGGTGCGTGAAGTGCAATACCTGTAAAAAAATATGTGGGTGATCCCTCACTCCTTGTGTAATAGTGCAGCTTGGCCAGCAGGGAGTTGTTATCCTTTGGGACCCACATATTTTTTTCACTGAGCGCATTAACTGTAGATAGATAGAAAGATAGATGGTTAGGTATATAAAGTAGTAGGTGTGTGTTTGGGTGGGTAGATAAATGTTAAACTATTAGATAGGTGGGTGAAGTGCAATACCTGTAAAAAAATATGTGGGTGATCCTCACTCCTTGTGTAATAGTGCAGCTTGGCCAGCAGGGAGTTGTTATCCTTTGGGACCCACATATTTTTTTCACTGAGCACACTAACTGTAGATAGATAGGAAGATAGCTAGATGGTTAGGTATATAAATGAGTATGTGTGTGGTTGGGTAGGTGGATAGTGAATCATTATATTGACAGATAAGTGGGTGGGAGGGTAGATAAATGGTAAATTATTAGATAGATAGGTGGGTGCGTGAAGTGCAGTACCTGTAAAAAAATCTGTGGGTGATCCCTCACTCCTTGTGTAATCGTGCAGCTTGGCCAGCAGGGAGTTGTTATCCTTTGGGACCCACATATTTTTTTCACTGAGCTCATTAACTGTAGATAGATAGGAAGATAGATGGTTAGGTATATAAATGGGTAGGTGTGTGGTTGGGTAGGTGGATAGATAGTGAATCATTAGATAGACAGATAAGTGGGTGGGAGGGCAGATAAATGATCAATTATTAGATAGATAGGTGGGTGCGTGAAGTGCAATACCTGTAAAAAAATATGTGGGTGATCCCTCACTCCTTGTGTAATAGTGCAGCTTGGCCAGCAGGGAGTTGTTATCCTTTGGGACCCACATATTTTTTTTCACTAAGTGTATTAATTGTAGATAGATAGATAGGTAGATAAATGGGTGGGTGCGTGGGTAGGTAGATAGTGAATCATTAGATACATAAATGAGTGGGTGGGTAGATAAATGTTATACTATTAGATAGGTGGGGGGGGGGTGAAGCGCTATACTTGTAAAAAAAATACGTGGGTGATCCCTCACTCCTTGTGTAATAGTGCAGGTTGGCCAGCAGGGAGTTGTTATCCTTTGGGACCCACATATTTTTTTCATTGAGCGCATTAACTGTAGATAGATAGGAAGATAGATGGTTAGGTATATAAATGGGTAGGTGTGTGGTTGGGTAGTTGGATAGATAGTGAATCATTAGATAGACAGATAAGTGGGTGGGAGGGTAGATAAATGGTAAATTATTAGATAGTTAGGTGGGTGGGTGAAGTGGAATACCTGTAAAAAAATATGTGGGTGATCCCTCACTCCTTGTGTAATAGTGCAGCTTGGCCAGCAGGGAGTTGTTATCCTTTGGGACCCACATATTTTTTTTTACTGAGCGCATTAACTGTAGATAGATAGATAGAAAGATAGATGGTTAGGTATATAAAGTAGTAGGTGTGTGTTTGGGTGGGTAGATAAATGTTAAACTATTAGATAGGTGGGTGAAGTGCAATACCTGTAAATAAATATGTGGGTGATCCTCACTCCTTGTGTAATAGTGCAGCTTAGCCAGCAGGGAGTTGTTATCCTTTGGGACCCACATATTTTTTTCACTGAGCGCACTAACTATAGATAGATAGACGGTTATGTATATAAATGGGTAGGTGTTTGGTTTTGTAGGTGGATAGATAGTGAATCATTAGATAGACAGAAAAGTGGGTGGGAGGGTAGATAAATAATAAATTATTAGATAGATAGGTGGGTGCATGAAGTGCAATACCTGTAAAAAAAATATGTGGGTGATCCCTCACTCCTTGTGTAATAATGTAGCTTGGCCAGCAGGGAGTTGTTATCCTTTGGGACCCACATATTTTTTTCACTGAGCGCATTAACTGTAGATAGATAGAAAGATAGATGGTTAGGAATATAAAGTAGTAGGTGTGTGTTTGGGTGGGTAGATAAATGTTAAACTATTAGATAGGTGGGTGGGTGAAGTGCAATACCTGTAAAAAAATATGTGGGTGATCCTCACTCCTTGTGTAATAGTGCAGCTTGGCCAGCAGGGAGTTGTTATCCTTTGGGACCCACATATTTTTTTCACTGAGCGCACTAACTATAGATAGATAGGAAGATAGCTAGATGGTTAGGTATATAAATGGGTATGTGTGTGGTTGGGTAGGTGGATAGTGAATCATTATATAGACAGATAAGTGGGTGGGAGGGTAGATAAATGGTAAATTATTAGATAGATAGGTGGGTGCGTGAAGTGCAGTACCTGTAAATAAATCTGTGGGTGATCCCTCACTCCTTGTGTAATAGTGCAGCTTGGCCAGCAGGGAGTTGTTATCCTTTGGGACCCACATATTTTTTTCACTGAGCGCATTAACTGTAGATAGATAGGAAGATAGATGGTTAGGTATATAAATGGGTAGGTGTGTGGTTGGGTAGGTGGATAGATAGTGAATCATTAGATAGACAGATAAGTGGGTGGAAGGGTAGATAAATGGTAAATTATTAGATAGTTAGGTGGGTGGGTGAAGTGGAATACCTGTAAAAAAATATGTGGGTGATCCCTCACTCCTTGTGTAATAGTGCAGCTTGGCCAGCAGGGAGTTGTTATCCTTTGGGACCCACATATTTTTTTCACTGAGCCCATTAACTGTAGATAGATAGGAAGATAGATGGTTAGGTATATAAATGGGTATGTGTGTGGTTGGGTAGGTGGATAGATAGTGAATCATTAGATAGACAGATACATGGGTGGGAGGGCAGATAAATGATCAATTATTAGATAGATAGGTGGGTGCGTGAAGTGCAATACCTGTAAAAAAATATGTGGGTGATCCCTCACTCCTTGTGTAATAGTGCAGCTTGGCCAGCAGGGAGTTGTTATCCTATGGGACCCACGTATTTTTTTCACTGAGCGCAGTAACTGTAGATAGATAGAAAGATAGATGGTTAGGTATATAAAGTAGTAGGTGTGTGTTTGGGTGGGTAGATAAATGTTAAACTATTAGATAGGTGGGTGGGTGAAGTGCAATACCTGTAAAAAAATATGTGGGTGATCCTCACTCCTTGTGTAATAGTGCAGCTTGGCCAGCAGGGAGTTGTTTTCCTTTGGGACCCACATATTTTTTTCACTGAGCGCACTAACTGTAGATAGATAGGAAGATAGCTAGATGGTTAGGTATATAAATGGGTATGTGTGTGGTTGGGTAGGTGGATAGTGAATCATTATATTGACAGATAAGTGGGTGGGAGGGTAGATAAATGGTAAATTATTAGATAGATAGGTGGGTGCGTGAAGTGCAGTACCTGTAAAAAAATCTGTGGGTGATCCCTCACTCCTTGTGTAATCGTGCAGCTTGGCCAGCAGGGAGTTGTTATCCTTTGGGACCCACATATTTTTTTCACTGAGCCCATTAACTGTAGATAGATAGGAAGATAGATGGTTAGGTATATAAATGGGTAGGTGTGTGGTTGGGTAGGTGGATAGATAGTGAATCATTAGATAGACAGATAAGTGGGTGGGAGGGCAGATAAATGATCAATTATTAGATAGATAGGTGGGTGCGTGAAGTGCAATACCTGTAAAAAAATATGTGGGTGATCCCTCACTCCTTGTGTAATAGTGCAGCTTGGCCAGCAGGGAGTTGTTATCCTTTGGGACCCACATATTTTTTTCACTGAGCGCATTAACTGTAGATAGATTGAAAGATAGATGGTTAGGAATATAAAGTAGTAGGTGTGTGTTTGGGTGGGTAGATAAATGTTAAACTATTAGATAGGTGGGTGGGTGAAGTGCAATACCTGTAAAAAAATATGTGGGTGATCCTCACTCCTTGTGTAATAGTGCAGCTTGGCCAGCAGGGAGTTGTTATCCTTTGGGACCCACATATTTTTTTCACTGAGCGCACTAACTGTAGATAGATAGGAAGATAGCTAGATGGTTAGGTATATAAATGGGTATGTGTGTGGTTGGGTAGGTGGATAGTGAATCATTATATAGACAGAGAAGTGGGTGGGAGGGTAGATAAATGATAAATTGTTAGATAGATAGGTGGGTGCGTGACGTGCAATACCTGTAAAAAAAA